>NC_046306.1:6718662-7394496 GCF_004115265.2 Rhinolophus ferrumequinum
GTAAGAGGATATGTAAATGCCTATTTCCAAGGGTCATAAATGTGCAGGTGGAATTTGGCCCATCCCCCCACGTCTGTAACCCAAGGCTGGGAGGTCTTGAGCAAGTTACTTCATTCCTCAGAGCCTTAGTTTGTTCCTCCATAGGATGGGAATAATCATAGTACTTAGAGAGTTACTGAGAAGAGTAAATGAGACAATGGATTTCTAGCTTGTACCTATAGTGCCTAGTGAGTGCTAAGTGCTTCCTGAGCATTTTTGATGGGATACGGATGGCATTTGCCCAAGATGGACTGTCTGTGTTTTTTATCATGGGCTGAAAGACCACCCAATCTTTGGGACACCCTTAGACTGTGTCCTAGTCTCTTCCCATCCTGGTAATCAGTTGACTGGCTAGCTGATCGAAAGCAAGAGAAAGAAGGGAGGAGAGAAGCAACAAACAACGCTGATTTGCCCTGGTGCCCATCCCATTCTAAAGTAGCCGAATTTCCGGGAAGGGGACTGCCTTTGGCTTCCTTTGGTTGTATCTGTGTATAATATTAGGTTGCCATAGTAACAGAGGCTGTGGCTGCTGCGCCTCATTTCTCTTGAGCCCACCTCTGAGTTCACCTTTAGCACTGAGAGCTTCCCACCTCAAAGGGCCCCCTACCCCCACCCCTGGTTATTTGCTCTCCTTCTTGATGGCTTTTTCCAGAGGGCTGTGGGAACTTGTTCAGTCCATCTGCAGGATGTCCTGGAAATGCCTGACATTTTATATCCCCGGGGCAACCCTCAACCAATGAGGGATGGAAGATGGCAGATAAATATCTTAGCTTCCCCATCTCTCACTGGGACAATTTTGAGGTGTCCTCAACATGTTCCCACAAGGGTCCCCCGCAAGATGGAACCAACCCTAGCTGCCCACAGTAGTTTCATACTCATGTATGCACTCTCCCTCCTATGTACTTCCTGGGATCACTTCCCAAAATAAACTATCTGCATCCATGTTCTTGTCTCAGGGTCTGTGTCTAAGACATAAACGTCTGTGTGTCTCACTCAGGGTCCTGTCAGGAAAACCTAGCCTCGTGCCCAGTAGTTTAAAGGAGGGAAATCAATATGGACACGAGTTTTAAAGGTGCTGGAAGAGCTGAAAAGGCAAGCATGTAACAAGGAGGCCATCTAGAGATTAGACAGAGAAAGAAGACACAGCTACCATTAGGGCCAGACAGACAAAAGGGAGCCGTGATGTTACCCTAGCCAGAGAACCTGGATGCCCTCTGAGAAATGGAGCCCCAGGAGGGGGCTGCATGGGGGTACCTGGGACCAGAGGGGGCTATCCAGAAGCACTGCCTTTCTGCTGATGTGAGAAATATATCTGGATGCCAGTGCCCTCCCCTGGCTGAACCTAACCAGAAGCCAGTTAGCAATGGAACCTGGGTAACGCAGTTTGAAGGGGAACATGGGAAGAGGAGGTAGAAGTATAGCGGCAAAGGCTGGCACATTCTGAAGCCCTGCTTTGAGAAAAAAACAAAAAAAATCAGGGAGAAACTTTAATTAGGGCCCCACCCCCCTACCCTGGATCTAAATCAATGAGCATGTGTCGTATTGTCCCAGGGACAACCCGGTCACCTCCTTTATCTTCAGAACAGAATACAGACTCTGGCTCCAAAAGGCCTTGGTTAGAATCCCAAATCACTTAATGTCTTCAGACTTCACTTTCACATCCATAAAATGGAAGTGATAGTGGAATCCACCTCATGGGGTTGCCATGGGGATTTAATGATACGTTCCATGTAAGGCACTTAGCACTATGCCTGGCACACAATAAGCGCCTAATAAAGGTTCATTCTTATCGGAACATTTGGAGCTTCAACTGCTCTGCGAATATCTGGCAGTCTATTAAAATTCCTGCTCAAACTTGTTTCTTCTCCTCTTTGCCACTCAAACCCGCGACTCCAATGTCTAGAATCTACCTCTAGTCTCTACTTCATTGCCTTAAAAAAAAAATTTAAAAAAAAATCCACTTTCACAGAAGTTCTGCCAGCACTGAAGGAACAACAGCCTTCTCCTCCCTTCTTGGCTCCCAACCCTCTCTCTGCAACCCTCACCCCCGCCCTCTCCTGGCTGGCCAGCTGTTCACAAGTAGCTTAGCAGTTTTGAGGATACAAAAACAGGAAATTATGCACCAGTCCTGACTAAGGCTAAAAACTCATGTGCAAACCCTTCATCATACAGATTTCTTCAGCTCTTAAAATCCAGGGCCTTGAAAAGTCAGGTTCCTTAGCCAAGATCTCTGGATTTGCTTAATCATTTCCTTTGCAAATGTATAAACCTCTTTAACCACGAAGAAGAAATGGTGAGAAAGAGGGAGGCGGGAGTTGAAAATGTTTTAAGTCAACCACAAGACAGGACAGGAAATTGTGGAATTGGGGGTGGGGGCATTTTTCTTTAATCCCTCAGTGCCACAGCAGCCTAAGATAGCAACTCTAGAAGAAATGACCATTCGAGGATATTCTTTTGCTGTCAATACTGACCTAGAGGGAAATGTGTAGTCTTCATTCAGGGGCCTTAGCAGAGAATGTTAGAGCAGAGAAGACTCTGAGAGTTCCCATCTGACCCTTTATTTGACTCAGGCAGCAAACATTTGTTGAGTGCTTACTCTGCCCCTGTACTGTGTAAACAGAACTAAGATGGGCTCCTGAACAGGCAAAAAACTTCCCTGCTTTCTCAATGTCAGGTGAGAGTTAAAGTACCTACTGGAGGCTTCCTGCCATGAGAATCTAAAGTGGGTGATCCAAAGCTGTTTGTTGTTAAAGTCCCTGAAAGACAGTAATAAGTGGCTTCCTTTGCCCTTCCTTCTCACTTTCTCTGAGCTTGCCCTGGCAAATCAGAGCTATATACTTTATTAATCCTTAAGGTAATTTATTATCTTTAGCAGTGATTTTTATCCGAAACTGGAGACCAAACCATTAATGTTGATCCAGCATATAAATTGAAATGAGATGGGATGGGATGGAATGGACTAGAATAGAATACCTCATGATGTATTACAGGCAATATGGATAATATTAATTACTAAACGTGTCAACTCTGGAGTCTACTGGCATGGATTCAAATCTCAGTAAGTGTACTAGCTGTGCGAGATTGGACAAGTTGATTAACATCTCTAAAGCTCACTTACTTCAGGGAAGTACAACACAATAAAGAGAAATATAAAATGTGATATTGGATATTGCCATCTCTGAGGTTCTGGGGTCATTTATTTTCAAAAAGTGCTATTCTGACCCCTGTATCTTTCCTTTGGCCCCAGACTACAGCTACTCTTTTGGGGAAAACCAAAGCCATGTAGTATGTAAATCTTCTCTTTAGAAAATTAGCCAAAAAGCTAGTTGCAGACCATCTCGCCTACTGAAAACAACTACAAAAGCTAGACACCCTTCTCCCGCCGCAAGAAAAAGGTCTGAAAGCATGCTAGAACAGACACAATGCTCCACTTCCACTTCACTGGAGAGCAAAACGGAGACTGGCAGGTGACTTTTCAGCAGTACTGATGGAAGTCAAATGATACAACTCTTTAAAAATATATATAAGGGCTGAAAGAAAATACCTGCCAACCTATAATTCTACACCCAGTAAAAAATATTCATCAAAATTTAAAATGAAATAAATGCATGTAAGACAAAATCTTAGTGAATACATTACAAATAGCCTCTAACTAAAAAAAGACTAAGGAAGTTCTTTAGGGAGAAAAAAAATGATCTCAGATGGAACACTAAAAATTTAGGAAAGAAATTTAGGAAGAGCAGCAGAAGGATAAATATGTTGGGAAATCTAAATAAATAGTGACTTTACTAAAAGATAATCATTTATTGTGGGGTTTAAAATATATGTGGGATTAAAGTATATGACAGCAATAACACAAAATGTAGGCAAAAAGAAAAGGAAATTAAACATGTCCCAAGTTCCTTGTGTTGCCTGAGAAGTTCTAAAAGCACTAATTTTATTAGACTTTAAAAGTCAAGGATCATACTTGTACTCTGTAGGGTAATTTAAAAAGGAAAGAAAAGAAAATATGACAATAAGAAGCTAATAGGAGCAACAGAATGACTGAAAAAAAATATAAAGGAGAGAAAAGGGAACTCATAGCAGATGGAACTAATTAAAAACAGCTAGTAATATATTAGTATTATGTTAGTAATTACATTAAATGTAAATGGACTAAATACTTCAATTAAAAGACAGTTTGTCATACTAAATAAAAATTTTTAAAAAACCCATCATATTCTGCTTACGAGAGGCAAATCTTAAATATAAGCATACAGAAAGGATGCAAATAGAAGAGTGGGAAAAAATATTGCATGCACACACTAACAACAACAACAGAAAAGCTGATTATTCTAGTACCAGATGAAGTAGATTTTAAGGTAAGGAGTAGTATAATAGATGAGGTATTTTATAATAACAAAAAGGGTCAGTCCTACCAGAAAGATAGAGCAACTCTAAATCAACAAACACTTGCTAACATAGCCTTGATATATATAAAGCAGAAGCCACTACATCTAAAAGGAGAAATAAAGAAATCTACGATGATAGTGGTAAACTTTAATAGTACTCCATCAGTAACTAATAAACAAATCAACAATAATAAATCAGTAGGAATAGAAAATATTTGACCAATCCTATTTATACGCTTGAATTAATTGACAGTTATAGAACAAACAACCCAAAACTGAAGAATATATATTCTTTTTTCAACGGCACCTAGAATATTTACCAAAACTGACATATGCTAGCCTGTAGAGTAGGTCTCTAATTTAGAAGATGAGGTGGGCAGCATTTGCTGTCAGGTTGGATGTGAGTGTGAGAGAAAGGGGAATCAAGGTTGATGATGATGGAATCAGAGCTCTGAAATCAACAGGGACTAACTCATGCTGCACAGTTAGCATTTTGGAAAGATAGACAGGTGCTTGTGTGTGTGTAGCACTCATAAGGTAGTCAGGAGTATTTATTTACATGTGTGAGTCAACTTGGGAGCGAACCTGTGTCCAACTGAACATGAAGCAATTATTGAAACTTGGTTTTTAGAATATTCCCAGGGTGAAATAATTTCCTGCTTTAATCACCCTGTTCTCAGTTTAAGTGTCTGCTTGTCTTATGAACTGGGCTGGCATCATCTGTTTCCATTTGGAATGGTGGGAACACAGAACAAACACTCCATGAAAGTCCCACGGAGTTGACAGATATTACTGAAAAAACAAAGCCTCAACCCAATTGCTGGCCTCTTTTATCAGAGTGTGACTGGTTCTTCCACGGCCTGAGTATCAGCTGTGAGTCTGGCTCTGGGAGCTTGATAAACAAGAGAAACAGAGACCACTCCAAGATAGCTGAGGAGGCATCCACTCCAAAGGCCAAATATCAAGGAAGTACTGTAAGAAATCACACATGCATGGGTTATGTACCCTTGTGTGATGTGTTTGGGATGGAAGTCAAGAACATTTTGGAACCAGTTCTACAAACTAGCTCTAAGACATTGAGCTTCATTGAAACATCGTGTCTCACTTTCTCCACTGTAACATGGGAGTGACGGTAGGGCTAGTACCACCATTACAGAAGTAAATCAGATAATATTAACATGTACAGACTGCTCAGGGTAGTGCTTGGGTTTGAGTCAGCACAAAATTAGCATTTGCAACTTTTATCATTATGCTGTTTCAAACATTTCTTTCCCTTTTTTTTTTATTATGAACCTATAACTTTTTTTTTAATGTTAGGGGACAATATAGGTGAAACAGTCCATCATAATTCCAACTCCCTGACTCAATCTTATTTTTACATAGCCCCTTCAAATGTTTTTTATTTTGCTCATTTCATAGTTATGAAAGTGCCTGGTATATAGCAGGTACTCAATAAAATCCATACTGTTGGTCCAATTCAATGCAAACTATTTTATTTTATACTTTGTACACTTGAGTTATAAATATATGATATAATATGTGTTATAATATATTATAGTATAATTATAACATACACATTACCCTTACATTGTGTTATAAGCCACATGATTATAATTGGTATGGCTCCAGGATACGGCATTGTATCAAGGTGCAGCCTTTGGCTAAGCCACTTCTCTTTTGCTGTGCCTTTATACATAGAATTACTACAGACCATACCGCCGTAGCAAACAGTTCTCTACACAATCTTCTGCCTTTTTAAAAAATTTCTTAAGACAATCATAGAATATGGAATTAAACATGCGAAGACAAACCTTTAAGTTAGCTGAGAAGGGAGCCCAAAAAGATTAACCCAAAATGGGACACCTTCCTTAAAATCAGGTTGCAATAAAATGAACTCCACGGGATGATGAAACCCTGGGGGTGATCCTATTTTCATTTGAAGCATTGCTTTTCACTCTTTCAAAAAAAAAAAAAAAGTATTAAAACCCACAACTTCCCCAACACAGATCAATAAAAATTTTGATGTGTTGGTGAACAGAGACAAATTTACCCTGAGTAGAGATAAACATAAGGAAAGATCGCATCAGATCTGTGGTTCATTCCAAGATTAGCTTGACAAAGCTGCAGAGAAAGATGTTCAGCTATGTATTATGTTTCCTGAAGCAGGACCCCAGACAGCTTATGAGGTGTTCGGGGGGGTGGGGGTAAATTTCTCCCTGGTGGTGCTGGGGAAGCAGGAAGAAAGGGCGAATTACAACGAAGGCGGCGGGACATGGATACCCACTTCTCATAGTAGTGATGGCGACTGCAAGCCTGGTGGTGCAGGGTGGGGTCGCTGGAGTCAGGCAGCCGTGGGCCTGAAAAGCTGCTTTGCCCCTTGTTACCTTGTGACTATAAGTAAGTTAAGAATTGACCAGGGCAGGGTTCCATCCCAAGTCTCCCAGCCTCCAAAGTCTCTGGGCTTCCACACATAATAACGCTACGCTCTCCAGAGTGGTTCTTCTCCTATTTTGGTTGATTCCAATGTCGCATGGGAAGAATAGCTGGGGAGAAGGCTATCGCCCTTTCCGGAGAGAAGATGGTAGCTTAGATTAGCATGGTTACTTAAGAGGTGGCAGGAAGTGCATGTTTTGAGGTCTTATTTGAATAAAACATGACAGAATAATATAATCTGTATGAAACCCAGTCCTGTACCTGAAGGGGCCTTAAGCACTCTGCCTGGAAGCTCATAGTGCCCAATAAATGGGGTCACTGGCTCCCCGTGGTATCATACCCCCGTGGAATTGGGTGCCTTTGCTTTTCACAGGAAAATCTGCAGGTTAACAAGAGTATCTTTCTCCCCAAACTGTCCTTTCTGTGTTCATCCCATGAATGACGGCTGTAAGGTAGGGTGAGAAGAAAATAAAATTAAGTAACCTGAGAACAAAGCTACCAGGTCAATGACTGTTACATGTCCACTCTACGTATTTTATTCCATTTCATCTTCAGAGGAACCCAATGAGGTGGGGAAATCTTCCTCCCCTTCTTTACACATGAGAAAACTGAAATACAAAGAAGTTACAGAATATGCCGGAAGCCACAGAGCTGTTAAGTAAAAAAGCAAGGATTCCACACGGGTTTGTTTGATTCTAAAGTTTACAGGCTTAATCATGGGGCTGCATAACTTCCTGCCATGTTGGTGGAAAGGAAGGGGATTTGGTGTGGGGTAAAGAAGCAGTGTATTACATCACACTTTCAGGGGCAGCCTAAGAAAACGGGCCAAAACAGTTGCCAGCTTATGGCTCCAGCCTGAGTTCTGTGTTTTCTCTTGTAAATTTAAGAACATGCAACAGTCCTTGAGTTGGGAGAGGGAGGAGTTTACGTTTGTCACCCAGCATTGGGGAAGTTTATCATAGTTCTAGGTCCTTTTAACTATATGGAAGCCTGACATTTGACATTTGGATAAAAGGCAAAAATAAAAGTCTCCAAAAGGCTGCTTTGGGCCTGCCTGCCTGATTCTTTGCCAAACAGGAATCCTTCCTTGGCTGTCTTCCCTTATAAATGATTTTCAAACTACAGTCTTAAAAAACGGTTCCTTTGGGGAATTATAAAAGCAATAATGTTTTCGATAGAAAATTGTTGTGTCAACAGAAATGCACAAAAAATAAAATCACCAATTTCCCCATCAGCCAGAGAGAAGCACTGTTAATAATTGAGTGCTTTTTCCTTTTTCCTTATGCATAGATACATATTTTTGTAAGTGCAATTGGACTCAACTGCATAAAAAAGTCTTGTAGCATGCATTTTTTAATCAAACATTGTATCACCAGCATTTCCCTATGTTTTAAATTTTAGAACTTGAAAAACATGATTTTTAATGACCACCTAATTGTCTGCCCCAGCGGTCATTATAATATATTTAATTATTTTTCCATTGGTGGGCATCCCTTTTATCCTATTTCAAGCAGCATTTTCCCTATATGAATATTTCGGCTTTACACAGGTATTGTGCTCCTATCCCACCAATCAATTTTAATTTATCATCAAAATCCGTCTAAATTTTTCTACATCAGAAGAGTCAAGATGCAAAACATAGACGTGACCTCCGCTCAGAAGCAAACCCCAGTGCTCTATTGTAAAAGCAGGGCCTTGTAAGGAGAAGCCAAAATGCCCTGATACTGAGCCTTTCAGTCACTTAGTTAAAAGCAAACCAACAAAGACCTTCCCCTGGGCTCTCCCTCTACCCCGCAGCCTGTCTTTAACCTTCCTTTAGCCTGGATTTCTGACTCTTTACCTCCCACTTACTCCGCAGGATGCTGTAATCTGTTTTTCACTCCCACTTCTCCGCTGAGAAAGTCCTTGCAAAATGCCAAATGCAGGGTCCTATGCTTTCAATTAGTTTTTAATTGCATAAGTAATACAGCAATGCCTTTTCCTGGTTAAAATAATTAATAACTTGAACAAAAAGGTAGTTTCCTTTTAACCACTTTAACCATTTATCCCTGATCTTGGAAACTTTCCCTTCAACGAGGACCTCTACTGTTGTAAGTGAGCTGGGGGGTCCTTGCTGGGAAGTTTTTCAGTGTATCTTCTTTGTAACAGGTCCTCGGGTTTCCACAGTACAGGTGTACCATTTACCTGGAACTCTCTTGCTGAACACTTGGGGTGTTCCTAGTACGTCACTAACAGACAAGGGTGCATCAAGGAGCAGTATATTCCACGCACTTCTGTGGGAATCTCACTTCTCTAGGCAACGACAGAGCACTGCACCTCCAGGCCACGGAGTGTGCACTTTCTCCTTTTATCTTTAATGGGCACTGAAAGTCCCCCTCAAGGTGGCAGCACAGATTTACATGATGGGCCTATGTCAACCCTCCCTTCACCGATTTCTTTAGTAGTACTGGGCAGTACCCGCTACTATTTCTTATGCCATGGCTCCTTCCTGTTGCTTTTTCATCCCCCCAGCCTATCTTTTCTAAGTCTCCTTTGCAATCTTCCCCTCCTCTATCTGTCCTGAAATGTGGTTGCAGCCTGGAATTCTGCTCTGAATGAGCGATCTTGTATATTTCTATGGCTTGCACCACCGGCTCCCTCAGAGGCATAAACTCAAGTACTTACAGGAGATGGGAGAATAAAAAAAACACTGTGAGTCCTCACAAACACTCTCTCTTCCACCACCTGAACCCCACCCCTACCCCCAACCCCAGCTTTATTGGAATCTATGCCTAATATTCTCAGGTATATTTTTTTCAATAGATGTTGGAAATCTAGAGTTGT
Source organism: Rhinolophus ferrumequinum (assembly GCF_004115265.2). Taxonomy (NCBI): domain Eukaryota; kingdom Metazoa; phylum Chordata; class Mammalia; order Chiroptera; family Rhinolophidae; genus Rhinolophus; species Rhinolophus ferrumequinum. The sequence continues at coordinate 6,728,349 of NC_046306.1, forward strand.
ATGTAAATGCTTACATTTTTGAATAGCTGGAAGTAAGTTTAAAAGAAACATGAATCCCATGTGGTCCATAAAACACACTGATGAGACAGATTCAGCTGCCAAAATATCAGTTGGTAACTTCTACCTCAAAAAAAAATCACTCCCTTCTTCAAATTCCCCTTTCCCTAAATTGGGCCTGTCCCTTATCCCATCCATCACTAATCCTTTGATTCAACCTGAGAATGTGTTCCAGAATTCAGCCCACCCTTCCATCCTCAGTGCCACTGTCTTTTTTTTTTTCAATTAAATTTATTGGGATGACATTGGTTAATAAAACTACATAGGTTTCAAATACACTTCCGTACAATTCCATAATATATCATCTGTATATTACATTGTGTGTTCACCACCCAAAGTCAAATCTCCTTCTGTTGCCATATATATTTGATCCCCTTCACCCTTTTCTACCTCCCCCTTTTCCCTCTGGTAACCACTAAACTGTTGTCTGTGTCTCTGAGTTGTTTGTTTGTCTTGTTGGTTTGTTGCTTTCAGTTTTATATCCCACATATGCGTGAACTCATATGAAATCATTTTCCGTCGGACGTGTTTCACTTAGCATGATATTCTTCAGATCCATCCATGTTGTCACAAATGGCAGTATTTCATCTGTCCTTATGGCAGAGTAGTATTCCACTGTATATATGGACCACATCATACCATTAATTCCAGTGTTCACCAAGTTGTATCCTGGCTGGGACTGTAGCATCCTAACTGGCCAGTTCCTGCCGTTGGTTGATACCTCCCCCCCGACCTTTGCATTACCTTCCTCTCCATTGTAGAATTGTCTCCCCATGGCTGTTGGAGAGAGAGAAGAAGAAGGAAGGAGGGGCAAGTATCCATGTCCCTCCCCTGCTCAGATAGCCTTATTAGTGCCACATTGCCCATAGAGCAAAGTTGCCAACAATGGCCACATTTGAGCAGCACTTGGCCCAGCATTATAAAATTTGATCCAACCTTATCAAATCAGATTTCATATAAACATTCAGATACTGGATTTAAATATTTCCTGAAAGATCTGACCAGCTGACAGCACTGGGCCTGCAGTCTGACACAGAATCAATTGGCTGGAGCCCAGTAGCCTTGGGGAACTAGGTGCTTTGCTCCCTTCTTTATTTCCTTACCGCAGCCAGCCTCATGCACATGTGTTACTGCCTGGCCCTAAAAGAGTTTGCAACCTCTGAACCACAGGCTAAAATGTAACCTGTTAATGTGCACGTAAGACCTTGCATGATCTGGCCCCAGCCCTTCCCTTCACCCCTTTCCTTTTTTCTACCACTAATAATGGCTGACTCACAAAGAAATTGTTTCAGACCTGAACCTAACCACCACTCAAATGCAGTGACTCTTTTCATTACTTAAATCAAGATAGACACACTCCATTCAGAGAGGTCTTCCCTTTGACTCAATACATCTCTCTTCAAATCGCTAATGAAATTGAACTTGCTCTAGACAGTGCGTTTTGAGGTTTAAAAAACTTCTACTGAAGCTCTTTATTTAGTTCTCAGGAGTGCCCTACTCAGGTCAGATTCTAATAGAGGGAGACTGTACTGCTGACGGACAGTCACCCTTAATTCATGTAAACCCTCAGGAGAAATGTACTGAAGATCACCCATCCAGTAAGCATGCTGCGTGGAGAATACACACAGCCACACACCTCTTAACTAACTGGTTTTCTTCCTTGATATATACATGTTTAATAATATGCATGATCATTATCATATTACATGGTAATTCAGTTATAAATAAAAGGTGTTCATAAAGACAATTTTCTTTATGAGTTAGAATTATTTTGGGGAAAGAAGAAAAAAACGTATTTCTAATTTGTTTTGTTTTAAGATTCTTTGAAGTGGTAAAGTCTCCTCGATGCCATACCCAGCCTCCCTCCTTTCTTATTAACAGAATACCAACGTCACTGAGGCGGCGCAGCTTTAAAACTACATTTCCCAGCGTCCTTTGCGAGTAGACATAGCCATTTAATATGGCTCCGGCCAAGGAGCTGTTACAGTCATTGGGTGGACTTCCCAAAAATCTCCTGAAAGGTGTATGGGGGAAAGGGCAGACGAACACTCAGGTGATCTCGTTTTCCCTTCTCCTTTTCTGCTTTCTAAAAAGCTATATGACTATGAGAAAAAGGCCAAAAAAAATCTGGCCTTAATGTTCATATAACGACACCACCAGCCAGCCACTTACCTCTGGATTTCTTACTGAATGGGAAAAATAAATCTTATTTAAGCTGCTGGTCTTTGGGTTTTCCCTTATAATGAAGTGAATTGCCTTCTATTCAAAGCTACTTGAAACAACAGGGTTGGGGCAGGGGGACACATGTCCCCAATTGGCTAGCCCACCAGAAATTACAGGAAGGGACTAATTAAGGGACTGTTGTAAATACTATTACTTTGTTCGTAGTATCTCAGGATCCTTAATGTGCTATTTTACTGTCTTCTCTTTATTGGCCCAATTGCAAACCAACATAAAATTTATCAACTGTGCATATAATAAACAGTGACGTGGGGAGACCTGAACCATCTGAAAAATGGAAACCCGAATCTTTATTTCCATTTTGTCTGAAAGCAAGAGATTTCCTTTGGGTGGTGAAAGGCCCTCAATTTCTTTACTCTGTTTGTATGACTCAATCCAAATGCACTCCCGTTGGCATTCTGGATTTTTCTGTAATCTCCTTTCCTTAATAAATTCCAGATCGCTCCCCAAATCGCAAATAGCTTATAATAGTGTTACTGTTTCTGGGCTAAATTAGGGATGCAACTCTGGCCAGTAGCTACATCTGTGGATATCTGAATAATTGCTTCGATTCCCGATTTGTTTCTGAGTAAGTGTAGGCCTGACCTCTGGGCATGACTGAGTATTACTCATAACCAAACTGAGAGTTTCAACGCTAAATGTGACAGTGTGTGCTATATCTGTTTTCTCTCTGGCAGATTATTCAAATACCATCCAGTTGAAGTCAAGTTGTCCCAGAGCCCACTGACTCTTTGCCCCAAAGGTCCCCATAGGAGCCCTTCCTTAAAAAGCTCCCTTTGCTGTATTGTAATCAGTTTCTCAGTGAACATGTGACGATTGGATGTTTTCAGCCTGATTCCTTTCTCCTGCCTCATGTCCCCTGGAGATCCCGCTGCCTCCATGAAAGCTATGTGCATCTTATCTCTTCCAGCACAGTTGCTAAAACCAGAAAGAAAGCTGGAAAACATTTCCCCAAACTATACTGTTTTTCATCATTTCTTTCGGACACCTCAAGATAACTGGTTAGCATATTGGCTCTCCCTATTCAGTATAGCCCTACCGGGTGTTTGGGGACTGAATGAGGTCACCCAAGGAACTTAGAAACAAAAATGCCTCTTTCCCAATCTATAACACCAAGAGACAACTGGAGAGATTTTAAAAGTTGCTGGTGACATCCCAAATGAAAGAGGTCTTTTCTGAAGAGACAGGAACCCTGCTGGCTTTCAGGACCGTACCAGGAAAGTAGTGAAAACAAGTGGCAAATAATCTTCCTGACTGCTGGCTGGTCCCAGTGCCACATGCCATGGAGTTAGGCTTAGACATTTGATGGGAAATGTCACTGGGCTCTTGGGTCTTCCCAGCGAAGGTGTGTTTCTCAAAGTTCCTGGAAGTCTCTGAGAAGTGGTGTGAATTTCCGCCATGGTGGAGACACATGATAGTAACTTGATTATTGAGTTATTTGTCCAAGCAATTCTCATTGAGGGTCTCTCTGAGCCAGTCCTATGCATGGGGCCTTAGCTGCTGTCATCCAGGGTTCTGGTCTTTTCTATAACTAATATAACCAGAGAGCTCTACTGTCCAGTACGCTAGCCACTAAACACATGCAATTGTTTAAATTTAGATTAACAAAAATTAAAGGAAGCTACAAATTCGTCTCAGTTTCATTAGCCACAATCTCAAAAGGTCAATAGCCGCAAGTGGCTAGTGGTTACCCTATCGAACAGCACAGATCTAGAATTTTTAACATCACAGAAAGTTCTTTTGGTATAATCTGACTAGACAGTCTCACTTGCCTGGGATACTTCTGATTACACCTACTGACCTGGTGTAATCATTAATAGCACCCTCTTTCAGTCTCAAAATGTCCTGGTTGGGAAATATAATTTAATAATGAAAATGAACTTGGCCACGGTCTCTGCGTAGCCCCCTGAGCCACCCACAGCCAGGACTTCTGAGACCCCAAACCCTTTGTCTTGAAGAAAAAGCTGACAGTGTCAGCAATCCTTCTGCCTTTTTTTTCCTGATTCTCTCCCACCTATCAAATCTAACAATATTAGTAACAGAAGGGGGTGGGGGGAAAAACAGGTGAAGGAAATGTCAGTTCTCCCAAAATGCATGATTTACTTGTAAGCAGTTTCAGTTTTGTTTTTTTATTTCCCCTCGCCTGACAGAGCTCAGCTTGGCCCCTTTGCCCCGAATGATGCCCGTGGGTCGTGGATGAAGGAGGCAGGCCGCGCTGTGGCATTTCCTTGATGATCCCAGGCACAGCCTCTGTTCCAGGGCATCTCAGCTCGCCGCCGTCTGGCCACCAGCGCGGTCCCTCGCTGGCCTTCACCCCTACCTGTCTCGCCCAGCAGAGGGCATCTGAGTTTAATATTCTTAGGAAAGAATATTTACACAATCATTAGCGATTCTTTTTTTCCCTTCCAGTGATACTTTTTTTGTGTGAGCAGCAATACGAGGTACTAGATAATATAGGTCACTTTAAGGACATGTCGTCAAAACTTGGAGATAAGAGCCATTCCGGCCGGCAGCCAGCTCGTTAGGGAACCGCACGCTGGCTCCCACTCGGCTTAGGGACGCAGCAGCCTCCAGAGTAAACACCGGCAGACACCATTTTGCAGAACTCTTAAGAAAGGAGGTCTAACCTCTGTTAGATACAATCCGTGCTGCCCAGCGAGTCGGCCTGCAGTACTTCGGGGCTGCCCCCAGGAAGGACCCCCTGATGATGGCACTGCTCTTTGTGGGGGCCCGGGAAACAGCCCTGCAGCTCACGCTCCTGCCAGGCAACAAAATGGTGGTGACTCGAAAAGGGTGGCTACAGGGACCAGAGGTGGACTTTTGTTCAGCTTACTTGGCAGCTCTGCTCCACACCATGAGTCAACATTCCCTGTCTGTCTGTCCATCTGTCTGTCTATCATCTATCTATCTATCTATCTATCTATCTATCTATCTATCTATCTATCTAGCATCTATCTATCTATCTGATCATCTATCTGTCTCCCTCAGCCTCTCTTTCTCCCTCAGCCTCTCTTTCTCTTTCACCCCCTCTCTCAATCTGTCTCTCTCAATTTCCGTTTCTTTCTCCCCCACTCTATTTCGCTATCTCACTCTCTCTCCTCCTCCCCAATTTTTCATCTCTCTGTTTCATTCTCTCCCGCTCCCTCTCCTCCTGCTCCTTCCTCCCCCTCTCCCTCCTTCTCTCTCTCCCCTTTCCCTCCCCCTCATTCTCCTGGCCCTGTCCTCTGCAGGAGCCTTCTCCTCCCCTCCAGAAGGGGGCTGAAGTCCCAGCTGACTTGATTCCTGCGCTCAGCTCCTCAGTGTAGCTAATTCCTTTCCAAGCCTCATTTGTGATTTGCGAAGGGGTGAGGTGCTGAGGCAAGTTGAGTTTGCGTTATTTTGTTTGCCTGTTTTGGTGCATTGAACATATTTATGAGATTAAAAAGCTCCTTCTCAATGGATGTTCATCTTTTAGAGATTGCCAGAAAACTTTGAAGTGGCTTCTGAATGGCAAACACCCAGTATTACTCCACTAAACCTTTCCGGAAGAGAACAGACTGTGGCCGTTCTGTTGGGCTCTGGCAGCTGCGTAGCAGCAGGTGATATGTCTGCAGCACCCTTGTTTTCCTTTTCTGTAATAACTGCACCTTCCTTGAGGAATAAATAAGACGATGCACGTGAAGGGCTTAGCAGAGGCACGTGGTATGTGTTCAGCGAACACCAGCTATTAGTATTTTATTATTTCTTTGCCACGAGCTCCCTTCAGGAAGTCTGGAGATTAGTTTCTGCACACAAATGCGTGCGGGAGGGAGCTCTGCACTACCTGAACCTGGTGGGAGAGGTTGGGCCCCACCTCACCTGTGACTTCCTCTCTGTGATTTTGTAAGTCATCGCTTTGTGATTCAGTTTCTCTCTGAATAAAGCAAAGGAGCTTGACCGACCACCTCCTCTGAGACTGTTAATAAAACACACTCAACACAATTTTTTGTCGTTCTTGTGACGAGCTAAGGAGCAGGGAGAAATATATACCTGGCCACCCCCACGCACATCCCAGAGTGCCTGCGGCAGCCAGCATACACCTCAGTACCAACAGGGACTCCTTTCACTCCCCAAAGTGTCCTAGATTAGATGACAAATAAGGTCATTGTATGGAAAATATAATACCAGACCTGCGTAAGTTCAAAGTCAGGGGTAAGATACATAAATAAAGGATGACAGATAGATAGATAGATAGATAGATAGATAGATAGATAGATAGATAGATAATTGATAGGTAGGTAGATAGATGGATAGATTGGTAAATGAATAGACAGATGATTGATAGATTGGTAGGTAGGTAGATAGATGGACGGGGGAGGGGTCAGGAGATTAAGACCTGGCATCAAATCCTGCTTCCAGAGCTGAGCAGCCATGTGACCATGGACAAATCACCTCACCTCTCTGCGTCTCCACTTCTTCATCTGGAACTCAGGCATCAGTGGGTACACTTACCTCCAGGGCAGTTGAGCTGGCTGAATGGCTGGTGCTGAGTGCAGAATTTCCCAACAGGCAGCTAACTAGTCCCACAGTGGAGGCAGTAGGGGTTATCCTCCCCCTGAAAGAAAAAGAACATCTCAAAAAAAAAAATAACTGAGTTGTAGCAGATAATGTGTGTCATTTCAAAAAATGTAATTCTATTTTAGGCTTTAATCAATTTTTGCTTTTGAACCTCCTTTGGGGTTTGGGAGAGGACCCCATCAGTACATTAAGGTCTCAAATGGCCTTGCAAACGGTTAGGGCTCAACCTGCCAACAACTATTAGATTAGGCATCACCGAAAGTGACAACTACACATCAGGCCAGGAGGGTGAGGGCTGAGTAGAGCGAGAACACCATGCAACAGGGGCAAAGGTGATGGAACAATGGCTGCCGCCTAAGCTGGGGGACAGGAGAGGGGTAGGGGAGACAGAGCACAGAGAGGGGCCTTGCAAATGAGAGCCCAGACCTCCTGCCCGTGCCCTGCTCACGTACGCCCCAAACGGGGTGGATGCAGCAGTGGCCAGAGGAGGCACAGTTTTCATTTTAGAAACCTCCATATCTCCTGCTCCATCGACATCCCAAATGCCCTCTTGAATTTTAGACAGGCTCCTAAAAGTGGCATCAATAACCACCCACTGCAAAGGGCCATACCATGCCGTGCAATTGAATCCTGTGGGGCCGACCCCATTATCCCACCCCTTGCCCCGACCGAACAGGAAGCTGGAGCCCAGGGAGACTCAATGATGCTGACGTCCCACAGCCACCCGCCAGAGAACCAATATTTGAACTCTCCTCCTTCTGGAAGGTTTTCCTGCCTCTGATAACTTCCCACCTTAGGTGAAGTTACAGGCCGTTTGGCTAAGATTGGTCTTACCTGCTTCTTAGACCTCAACTCCAAGTGACTTAAGCAAAAGATGAATTGAGTAGCTCATATGACTTAAAGATCTAGGAGTTCATAGCTTCAGGCATGGCTGGATCCAGGACTGGGGCTCAAACCATAGTTCCCCGAGGTCCTCTCTTTTTCTGCTTTCTTCTGTGTTGACTTCACTCTTGGATAGGTCTCCTTTTTGTAGTAGCCCCTGGTAATGATAGCACATTTACATTCTCTCAGTTTTAAGCCCCAGCAAAAATAAAATATCTCTTTGCCAATCATTCCAGCAAAGTCTTGGCTCATGTCTCCTCTGAACAACTTAGACCCTTCGTGAACTGATCAGTTTGCCAAACCTAGGAATCATTACCCTGCCTTGAAGTCAGAATTCCAGGTCAGCCCCCCAAAACCACATGAGCCGTGGGGGGCCGGTGGTTAGCCCGAGAGCAGCAGGGAGCTTTTTACCCAGAGACAAGAAAGTGAAGGCAAAGAGAACCTATGGATGTGTACGACACACAGCAAGTGCTCAATACGCTTTCTCTGTTAAACGGAGCCCTTGACCAAAAGGTAAGGACCGTTTGGGGATCCCCGACGCTCTTGAATCATACCTTGAAGCTGGTGGTTCTTTACCTTGGCAGGACACTAGACATTCCTGCATAGTTTTTGAAACTCTTCCATCCCCAAGGCCCACCCTCAGAGGTCCTGATTCAGTGCATCTGGGGTGGGGTCTGCACAGCACCGGGAGTTAAACGTACCCAACAGAATTGAACGAACTAACAAGGCTGAAAACCACTGCTTTAAGCTAATGCGTTCACCTGGCTGGTGCTTACTAACCTCCCAACCACAGCACCAGATCCTTTAGGACCCAAGCAGTTATTAGGAAACAATGATTATGTGTGAAGTCTTAATGCAGAATTTGAAAATCTCTCCAAATTATTTCTTCCGATGCTCCACGTACTAATGTAGGATTTTGGATTTTGGTGATAGTTTTTAAAAAATGCAAGTGGAACTGAGCTTGTGTCTGTGTCTGTGCATTTGTGCGTGGAGTGCGTGTGTGTGTGTGTGTGTGTGTGTGTGTATTCGCCCACCCCTGTGATTATACAAAAACTTGTTTTGGGTGGTGAAATCAGCAACACAGATGACTCAGGAACGGAACTAGTGCTGAGTCATATGCCTCTTTGTTTTTTGCAATTTTCTTCCTCCCTCCTCCAACATCATGTCATCCACAAACATTGTCTAAAAGCTTGAGGACATTTAATATCACCAGTGACAGACAGATAGACATCATGTGCCTCCAGAGGTGATATCCTGAGAAGGATAAAACATCCTCTATGCCCCACATTCCAGCCAAGAATGCATAACCTCTATCTAATCACAAGGAACCATCAGACAAACACAAAATGAGAAACACTCTATTATATGGGACGGGGGGCAGGGGCGGTACTGTATTCTTCTAAAATGCTAATATCACAAAAGACAAAGAAAAGCCATGGAAACGGTCCAGGTTAAAGGCAACAATATTAAACGCAAATCCTGCCCCTAGACTAGACCCTGTACTAGAGGGGGGCATGTCGGAAATAATAGTGTATGGTTACCTGATGAAATGGGAGTGTGAATGATAAATTAGGTCAAAGGCCTGCATTAGTATAAATATATGACATTGTTAGGTCTACTGGGCGTATGTATGAGACCACCCTCATTCTTAGCAAACACAAATTGAGAGAATTTAGGAGTAAAGGGCCATGATGAATATAACAACAACAGATAATTCAGAAAATAAGTGTGTGTGTGTGTGTGTGTGTGTGTGTGTGTGTGTGTAGAAAGAGAGAGAGAGAAACCAAAACGATCAAGCAAGTAGAGTATATTATTGATAGATAAATCTGATAAAAGGTATACAGGTATTCTTTATAATATTTCTATATTTGCAACTTTCTCGGTCAATTTGAAATTATTTTCAAATAAAAAGTGTGTTTAAGAGTGGGAGGGCAGAGAAAGACTATCAACAACAAACAGAATGTTCATTTAGTTGAAATGTGAAAATACACTTCATGACTCGTGAGGTTAAGACTTTCAAACACACGCACACACACGCACCCATGTATCAAAACTCATTCTTCATTGTAATAGAACAAGCTCCTGTTTGCACCCAACACAATTCAACAGTCAAAATGTGAGGTACAACTATCACAAATTTTTTATAATTTTCATAAATTCTCCCAAATTTGGGGGTTTACAGGAAGCTGCCAGATGGCGCCGCCACATGCCAATGGTTTTTCAGGACTCTAGAAGTTTCTGCAGTCCAGGCCACTAAGTCACACTGAAGCACACACAGCCTTTTCAAAACAGAAAACAGTCTTGTTACTCTTCCTCCTTAAAGCTTCTCTGTGGTTTCCATTGCCCCAAAGAATAGAATCGAAACTTTTACTCGAGGTCACAAAATCCTGTGGGCATTCTGTCTCTGCTTATCTGTGGGATTTCATCTCAAAGACTCTCCCATATTAGCCTGCTTTTTTGGTTCTTAAACACGCCAAGCCCTTTCTTACCTCAGGGCCTTTGCACCTGCTGTTCCCTCTCCTGGAAAGCTCTTGATAAGTCCTTCCCATAACTGCCTTTATTCCCTCATTTAGGTCTCACCTCAAATATTGTGCAGCTCTCTTTATTTATTTTGTTCACAGAAATGACCACTAAGAGGAATTTTTTAAAACTTACATTGTTTTTTCCGTACAAAGATAGTGCAGAAACCTCAGCTGGGCATTTCCCACCCTGCTCAGGCTCTGGGCACTTTTTTTCCCTTCTGTCCTGAAGAGAATGTGTTGCACAGTTCATCCCTTCACTGATGTGGGCTTATGCTCAATTCTCACCTCCTCTGAGACCCCTTCCCACACTCCTCTCCTTCCGTTGCTTTATTTCTCTGCACAGCACTTATGCACACAAAATTTATATCTGACAAATGTTATATGTATTTCTGATCATCATCCCAGCTCCCCAGCCCCACACCCAATAGGTTCTAAACTCCGAAAGGGCGAGGAATGTGTATATTTTTATCGCCACTGTATCTCAGCACCTAAAGCTAAGCCTGGCACATAATAGATGCTCCAGATGTATTTCTTGAATAAATCAGTGAACAAATAAGCAGGACCGGATACATAGTTGGTACTCCATAAATGAATGTTGAAAAGAACAAAATTAGAAGGCTTCAATGACCTGAAGCCTCGAGATTTACTGTAAAGTTACTGTAACCAAGACAGTGTATGATTATTGGTGGAAGGATAAATTATAGACCAGTAGAACACCCAGACATATACCCACACAGATATGATCAGTTCATTTTATAAAAAGGTGCCAAGTTCATTTAATGGGACAATGGTAGTCTTTTCCACAATGATGCTGGAAAAACTGGATATCCATGTTCAAAAATAATGACCCTTGACCCTTTCTTCACAGTATACATAAAATATTAATTTGAAATGGAGCTAATAGACCTAAATGTGAGAGAGGAATTTACAAAACTCCCAGAAGAACATAGGAGAAGAACTTCTGTGACCTTTGCTTAGGCAAATAGTTCTTAGGATCCAAGATTGCCCGTACAAAAGAAAACAATGGACAGATTAGTCCTCATACACATTTAAAACTTTTGATCTTCAAGAGACACAATTAAGAAAAAGGAAAAAGCAGGTCACAAACAGGCAAAATATTTGCAAAGTGCATATGTGTCAGATGGAAGTTCAGAATATATAAGGAACTCCTTACAACTCAATAAGAAGCCAAACAATTTTTTAATGGGCAAAATATTTACACAGATACTTCAAGAAAAAGACACAATATCAAGTAAGCACATGTTCAGTGAAAGAAGTGTACAATTCATTTGCACGAAATTCTAAAGAAGGCAAAACTATAGGGACAGAAAACAAATCAGCGATTGCCATGGTTGCAGCGACGGTTAAGTGACTGTATATATATATCTGTCAGGATTTGAAACAAGACAACATTGATGAATGGTGTTGTGTAAATGGTAAATTACACCTCAATAAAACACATGCATGTGGGACGCAGAAATGCATTCCTGTATAAGATGGTATTTCTTTACTTTCCACCTCCAGAAAAGCGCCAGCCTCGGCAGCCTTCGCCTGCCTGCTGACATTCTTGTGAAGCTGTTGGGTCACTGTAACCTCCTTTGGAGTTGCCAGAGGACAAATAATAGTGATGACTAACACTCATGCCTTGACCCAACCACTTCTCTCAGCCTCCTCCTCTGTAAAATGGGATCATAATAGTGCCTGCCTCTTAGGCTTGTCTGGGGCAGGGGGAGAGGAAGTGATACAGATGAAGTACGGCTTGGCTGAGGCTCAGTAAATATTAGCAAGCATTATATTAATCACAGGTTGGGCATTTATTAGTGCGCCTGGCTCTGTGCTTTGTCCTTAGAGACATTCTCCCATTTCACCCTCACAAGGGGGGACTTTTAATCCTCTCTTACAGAAAAAGAGGCTAAGGATCAGATTGGTAGGGGACATAAGGTCACACAGCTGGTAAGTATTTAGAGTTAGGATTCAAATCCAGACCTGCCTGACTCAAGCATGCTCAGAAGTGCTGCAGAAATCCAATTCTGATCATCACTGCTCTCTCTTTTCTCTTCTTTCCCCTCTCCTGTTCTTGACTCACCAGGGAGTCATTTCCTGTATCCATTAGATCCTTCAATGGCCCTTCTTCCCACGGAGTCCTCCACTCACCTCTATGGCACAGCCTTTATCAGCGTCCTGCTAAAACAGTATCGCATCAGTAGGGAAGCGCTAATGGCCGTCTCTCCGGAGAGGCCTTCCTTGACCTTTCTCTAGCTCTATTGTTCTGCATGACATGCACCCTCTCTGACATTGTATGTGTATCATTTTTGCTGATTGTCAGCACACTTACACACACACACTTACACACACACACACACACACTCACCCCTCCTCCTCTCCATCCTCATGTAGAATGTAAGCTCCCTCCAGGCAGGGACTGGGTATGTGTGGAAGGTTGTGTTGTTGTTTTCTCCAACCACTGTAGCCCTCATACCTAGACCAGTCACATGGAACTGGTATAATCATAAAGTTGTAGGAGGAACTTACAAGACTATCACCCAACACTTGCAGTTTTATTGATGGAGAAATCCAGAGAGGTGACGTGACTTCCCCAAGGTCACGCTGCTGGCTAGGACGAAGGCACAGACACGCATTGAATTCCTTTGGGTCCCCATCAAGTGATGGTTCTGTTACTTCACTCTTCTTGCTCAGTGGGCAGCCACGGGAAATGGGTACCTGGTTATACCCAACCCATGGGACAAAACCAGACATGCCAGAGCATTACGTAGAAGATCATTAAGGACAGATATTTGAGAGTGTGTGTTTGTCATAAACACAAAATGTGGATAAATGATCATCACAAAGGGGGTAAAGAACTATTAGCCAACCAGTGACTTGGGGGGTGAGTTTACACTTCTGTGATGGGAATTGCTTGTTAAAGAAATCCTTTGCGCCCATCACAGATAGCAACGTTTTATAGCGTTGACTGATGCCGAGTTGTGCATAAGCTGTTCAATAGCAATTAAAATACCTGTTTGATTCCCCTTGGATAAGTTGTCTGCAATTGAAACAGGCCATGTCCTTAGGATGAATGTCCAACCTTGAGTATAGACGAGGCTATTGGACTGGTGGATCTTCTCTTTTGAAAAGTCTGGTCATTAACCAAGATAAGTGTGTACCTATCCATTCAGAGTCAGGTCAGCAGAAGGACGGTGTAAAGTAGCCAACACTACTTTAGTTGCCAGTGACAGCAACTTCACTCAATCTGGGTTAAGAATACAAAGGAATTTATCGTCTTATGTAACCGAAGCATTCAAATTTACTGCTGACTTCAGGCATAGCTGGATCTAGGTATCAAATATGATCAGCAGGGGCGTGTCATTCTCCGTTTCTTGGCTCTCTTTTCCTCCAAGTGGCATTATTTTCAGGTAGTCTCTCTCCATGTCACTGCAAAGCAATCACCTATAGTTTCAGGCCTAGATGATTTTCATGGATTCTGAGTCCAAAGGAAACACACACACACACACACACACACACACACACATACCTTTTCTCAATAGCTCTAACAAAAGTCCCAGGTAAGATTTACAATAGTCAGAATAATATTTCAATGTTAAGATATTCATCCAAACCAAATCCCAGGTCTTTTTTTTTTCAGGATGGTTTTATTAATTTGTTAGGGTGACATTGGTTAATAAAATCATACAGGTTTCAAGTGTATGATTCCATAACATATCATCTGTATATTGCATTGTGTGTGTTCACCACCCACAGTCAGTTCTCCTTCCATCACCATATATTTGACTCCCTTTACCCTTTCCTACACCCCTCCCCCCAGACCTTTCCATCCTGAGTCAGACACAGACTGGACACCTGCCCTCATTCTAATTATGGACCTTCTGACCCAGCTCAAGCCATGGGATTAAAAACTGCAGTGGAATTTGAACTCACAGACATTTGTCCTGACTCAGCCACTCTGAACTTTGTTTCACCATGAGGATTTGGGCATTTCCTTCTCTCATTTCCTCAAAATCTGCTTGGAGTGTCGGGGGGAAGGCTGTCATGAACCGACTGGCAATGAAAATAATCAAATCCCTGGAGAGCACGTCTATTTCCGGAATTGGATTTTTGTGTTCTGATAGTAAAGAAATCAAATGGGATAAGGGGCAGGGAGAAGTCAGGTGAATCCAATATTACCGCGTCCACATATTTAAATGTCACCCCTCTGGGACGTATGTTACTAACAATGGCCCTTTTAGCTGTGGAACACAGAATGACTAAACCTTTTCTAGACTGTCAGTGAAAACTACCGCCATATATCAGTAAGGACTTCCGTACGAAATTCACTTGGAAAGGATATTGTTTCAAGCCTGGACAAAGCTCATATTGTCATGTTCCAGTTATTTTAGGCAAGGAAGGGGAATTTCCACGGCTCCCTGCCATCAGTTGTGCACACTTGTCTGAGTAACCACTTCCTTGTAACCTGTCAGAGTCCAAGTTATTTAACAGAAAGAAAAAAAAAATCCCTTGATATTTGTGCATAAAATTCCTAGCCAAGCAAGAATACATCGATGAGCTCATGCAGGAGCAAGCAGGTGACCTCACTGCATGGAGGGGGTGCAAGAGACTTGATTCTAAAAGGAATGAAACGTAGTCAATGCAGATTCTCAGGTAGGAGACAAAACTGGCAGTCATTCAATATCAGTGCAGATGGTGATTACGACTCTTACTTACAGCAAACTTACCCTGTGCCAGCCAGGCAGTTCACGTGCACCATGATTGCACTGGTCTTATTTGCAAATTTATAGCGTTTAAGATTCTCTTTTTCTAGAGCCAGTTAATGTATATTAAGTACATAACAGTACAGGTGCTAACAGATATGGCAAAAGTCCAAAGTCACATGCAAGTGACAATTGAGAAACAGTGCACTGACTGGACAACACCATTTCTCAAAAAAAAAAAAAAAGGCACAACAAAGAAAGTAAAAAAGATTTTAAAAAAAATAAAAACTACCATGTTTTAAACCTTAATTTGGTGCCAGGCACTGTACTGCTCGCTTATAAGCCTTAACTCTAACCCTCACGAAAAAACTATGAGTTAGGAAATACTGCTATTGCCATTTTACAGATGAGAAAACTGAGGCTTAGTGATGCTAAGTCATTGACTCAGGGTCACATGGCTAAAGTGGCAGAGCTAGGATTCAACCCCACTTCCACTAGACATCAGAACCCCAGGCAAGTGTTAAGAGTGACCTTACTGCCACTTGTGCCAAGCACAGTGTTAGATCATCTGGATGATGCCACTCACTCCTCTGGGCAAAGGAAATGCCACAGGCCATTAGGAAAGAAGCCACTTCCTGTCCCTGCAGGACGAGAGCCTCACCACCAAGGTTCTCACCATCCCTGGGTTCAGCCTCTAAGCTAAACAATTTGTCTTTGGGGTGACAGATGATGGCTTAGTCACCTTGGCTCTGCTTTTTGCTATAAGCCAGCTGTGTTTCATGGGTGGCTTAGAGCATAACCGCAGAACACGTAGGCTGTTACATAGCCAGCGATAATTGGGCGCTGTGTGGAAGACTCTCTATGTCCCCCCTTGGATCTCCCTTATGGGCAGGACGCCCTCGTGGGCTGTCGTGTAGCTGACGCTGCCGCAGGCTAACAGCTCCCAGCTGCTTGTTGTCAAAGTTGCCCTCAGCACAACAGGAGCCAATTCACCAGAGAGTTTGTCCCTCACCCTTAATGGGGACGGCCCGCAGCCAGTAACTGACTGTCCCAGGGTCTGGAAGGCTGGCCCCTTTCTTCCAGGTGAGACGGGTGCAGTGGTGCAGTGTGTGCTCAGCGACCCTGTAGGACCAGGCTCGTGCCAGACTCCAGCTGAGAGAAAGCTCTGCTCCGCTTCTTCCCCTGCCTGGTCCTGCTTCCCTCACTCCCCTGCTCCTGCCTGCCCTTCTGGCTCAACAGCCTGCACCCAAATCTCCATCCCCACCTCTGCTTTTCGAGACCCTACAAGATAATCAATCACCCACTTTGTGCAGAGGCATAGACACTGGGATACCTGTAAGCCAAGATGTGGTCCTTGGACTTAAGGAGTTTAGGCTTGTGGAGAAAACAGTTGCCCAAACTCCCGTGCCATGGGAGAAGAGCCAGAACAAAACCTACACTCCTTCTTTACCCCTCTCTCATTCCAGTCCGTCTGTGTGCCCAGACCTAAGCTGGACGTTATTTAGGCATTGTTCTATTTGATTCTGAGAACAAATTCATAAGGTAGCTATTCCGATTAACCCCTTTTTTGAGTCAAGATAAGCGCTGTTCAAAAAGGTTGGCCATCATTGCCCTGGCTGTTTCACCTACTAAGCTCTTTAAAAGGAATTCTATCGTTTCCTCAACACATTCCTCTTACAGAGAACCACACGGAAGCTTCCTCTTGAGATTTCCCTCTGGAATTCTCATTGTTCAGCGATATCCCATTACCTTTTGAACCCTCCCCTACCCCCCACCAAGAAGTTCCTCTTCCAGCCTTTTATTTACAGAATTGCAATGCCTGGAAACGGTGATCGCCTCCTTCCAGGGTTTTCTGCCACACAGCTTTCAGACTTGGAGCTCTTTTCATCTTTTCCCATAAGTCAGTCACTTCTTAATTATGTTTTGTTACCCAGTCTTTGAACTGTATTCAGTCTGTTTGCATTCTGGGATGATTAGACTACAATGAGTGTCACGGGACTGAACTGAGAGAAAATACACCCAGTCCATTCAGGTTCAGATGGCAAGTTGAGCTTGAACCCAACAGACTTCTCTGCTCTTTCTGAAGGCTTCTTCCAGTCATCAGAATTTTCTAGATGTGTTATTGGTAGCTTGAACTGGGCTATGTTTGTTACTCAATACCACAAGACTCCTGAGGTTTAAATGTAAACTCCTACACAAAGTAAAACTTGGGACAAGCTTTTTGCAAAGCAATTTCATGTACATCAAGGATAGTCTTAAGTTTATGCCCATTTTGGCTCGATCATTTCACTCCTAGAATGAATCCCAAGCCTTAGAATCTAACGAAACACTCAGAGACGCCACCAATGACATAAGCGGAAAGGCGTTCATCACGGAATTATTTTAAATGACAGGGAACATGGGGGAAAAAAATCAATATTGATATCAAGGAACTGCTCACAAAATAATTTCACATCTCTCTGAAGGAAGATTTCACAGGCATAAAAACATGCACGTGAAGAATTTTGGATGATATTGTAAAATGTTCATGAAGCAGTGTTAAGTAAAAAACTATGTACTGAATACTACCAAATTTGTAAAACATACATTTGTATTTATATATCCTACACATTTTATAAAGGCAGAGTAAGCAGATGAGTTTGTCATTGTTTTGTTCGTTGCTGTATGCCCAGAACCTAGACCTGGCTTTCTCCATCATGGCCCTAGTGATATTTGGGGCTAGATAATTCTTGGTTATGGGAACTGTCCTGTGCCTTATAGGATGTTTAGCATCCTTGACTTCTACTCCCTAGATGTCAGTAGTATCCCTCCCCCGACCCAGTTGTGACAATCAAAATGTCTCCAGATGTTGCCAAGTGTCCTAGGGGGACAAAAGCACCCCTGGTTGAGAACCACTGACCTAGAACATATCATAGTTGACATATACTATTGTTTGATAATATTAAATAATTTAATGGATTAGAAAAGATACATGGAAATTTCAGTAATTACCTCTCGTTAATGTGACTATTTTCTTTTTAGTACTTCTCTGTAATTTTCCAAATTTTCCACCATAACCATGTGCAGGTCCCATTGATAATCCTTCACCCGCAATTCCAAAATCCACAAAGCTCATTTGACAGCAAATCTGGACTCCTCTGAGTTTATGTGAGGGCTGTAATGACCTCAGGTGGTGTGCTATCCATATATTTCTCTGAAGAAATAGTAATGTTTTATTTGCGATTCAGTGGAAACAAAACACATCTCAAATCTGAAAAAGTTCCGGCTTACAAAATGTATCTGGCCCCTTTGAGGACATAGGATCATGAACCTGCGTTACTTTTACAGTCAGTAAAACAAACTAACAACAACATCCATCTGAAAAGAATCATGAAGCTCTTCTACTCAACAAAATAAAGTGAATAAAGGATGTATTGAGTAAACACCCAAAAGAACTCTCTCCAAAGAACTGAACTAGGGGGGGAAAATAAGTTATGGACAGTTGTAGTAATCTTACTTTACAGCTGAGGAAAAAGATGCTCAGACTTTTCAACCGAAAGTGCCACAATGACACATGCTAGTGCCGGGCATGGACCTAAGGTCTGCAGGACTGCAGTATCTCCCCCCTGAGCCATCACGCGTAACTGCTTTCTTGTTCCTGTGACTCAGAGCACAGCGCCTGGCATCAAGTAGCATCCGTGACGTCGATTAGATAAATGAATGGATGTGCAACCTCCTGGCCTCAGGTTAATTTCTGAGAAGGCCAAGGTCATCTGAATCCCATCTTAAACAGGAAAGAAAGCATGGAGGGGCTTGGCAGGAGCTAGGGAAGACCTGGGGCCTACGAATAAATGTTCAGTTGCAGAGTTGAAACTGTCACAGGCCATGACATAAACAGTCGTGCCCTCCCTCGATGGCTTTATTGGTTATGGGTCCGTAGGCTCTGGAGCCAGACCCCTTGGGTTCCAATCCAGGTTCACCATTTACTAGCTGCCAAGTTGATGACATTCTGTGTCTCAAACATCCTCATTTGTAAAGTGGGAATGATAACAAGACCTGCGGCACAGGCTGCTGTGAAGATAAGGTGAGTTAATATAGAAAAGGTGTTTCAGAGTGTCTGGCCCATACTAAGGGCCATTAAATACCGTCTCGTCTCTTCCCCCAGTGCGTCTTCTTAAGCCCCAGCTAATTTGATTGCTCTCAGCCCCTGTAAAGTGCATAGCGCAGAGGCAAAGCCTGTATACACACTAGTCCAGGCTCTGTATTCTGATGGGTTTGGGTTCACATTCTTGCTCTTTCGGCCATGAGCTGTGTAATGGGGCAGAAGCACTTCCCCTCTCTGTGCCTCAGTTTCCTCGTCGATACCACCTCAGTAATAATTATGTGTCATTCTGGAACCTTTCGAGCACTGAGTGAGCTGCTGGACGTGAACTTCTCCACTCACAATAATAAGTCCTTTTGCAATAATGGTGGCTATTTTGAAGAACAGTCCCATCCTAATGACAAGAAACAGAAAAATTAGGCATGAAGGAGCTCACGGTGCAGAATCCTCTGCTCTTTCCGAAAGAATGGTGCCTCCCAAAGGAGGTTATGCCGACCACTGGTCGGGTACAGGATGACATTAGGCCGTGTGTGGACAATACTCGTTAGTACTTTTAGCAGCCATGTATTTATTCCCACAGCTTCTATCTGAGGCAAGCAGATCAGTGTCCCACTTACTACAGTGACCTGCAACTAAGTGTAAGTAGTGGGTTGATTTAAAGAAAAGTATGAAGTAACTACTGGACAAGGCGGTGACAGAGATGGCGAAAATCGTGAAGTCCGCAGGTGAGCAGCTGGGTGAGAGAGGCTGTGGTCAAACCACATCTGGTGATTAAAATAGCTCAGCGAGATGGTCAGGGAGCCTCTTCAAGGTCTGCAGACAATGACGGTTTGTGTGACTCACCCTGCATTCTTTATTACTGAATCCTTCCTTTCTCTGAGTACACATTGACCTCGTCCTTCATGGATTTCCTAACCACAAACAAGAACCATGTTATCAACGGTCTTGGTCTCCAGCTTTCAGTCCTTTCTAATTTCCCATTTTATGTCATTGACTGGTGTGTTTGTGGAAGGAGGGGTAGGGGGGAGGTGAAAGAGAGATCCTCGTGAGCAAGGATCATCCTTTCTTTCCTGATACTGCCTGCTTCCGTAACGGACACGCAGCTGTGGCTTCGTCATGACAGTGGGCCACGTGTTGTGTCCATGCCTAATTGTTTCTGGCCCTCCCAACAGCTTGGTACAGTAAGCGTAATTACACACCCATCTTTACAAATGGGGAAGAATTGGAAGCTTCCAGAGATAATAGGGGCCCAAGCGGAAGCAGAGAAAACTAGAAGTCGAACCCAGGTAGCCTGATCTTCAAGCCTAGATGTTCACAATTACACCAAGTGCATCCACTTTAAAAGATGTCTTGGATGGGAGAAAGGAAAGAGGGAGGGAGGGAGCGAAACAGGGGGGGAGGGGGGAGGGAGGGAGGAAGGAAGGAAGGGGAGAGAGGGAGGGAAGGAGGAAGGAACAGGAGAGGTATAAAGAGCGACCCTCTGAGCTCCCCAAAGAAGTTCCATGTCTTAGTTTCTCTTATGTGCTAGGCATTGCATAGACAGTATCTTTAATCTTCATATAAAGTCCCTGCTCAGGGAAAGTGTGATTGGCAATGTAGTAGAGGTTTGTTGTCAAGATGTTTGCTGTTAACATAGGGAATATTGTCAATAATCTTGTAATAACTATCTATGGTGCCAGATGGGCACTAGACTGATCACGGTGATCACTTCATAAATTATATCAATGTCTAACCCTATGTTATACACCTGAAACTAATATAATATTGTATGTCAACTGTAATTTAAAATTTTTTTAAAGTAAATTTTAAAAAAGACCTTTGCTATGAAGACCACAGACGCTAAGGTCAGAAAAACTAGGGTTCCCATCTTGGATCTGCCATTTAAGAGCCAAGCAGGCTTGGGCTGGTTATTTATACTGCCTGGGCCTCAGTTTCCCCATCTGTAATGAGGAGGATGATCTCTACTCCATAGAGGTCCTAGCAGGGTCAAGTGAGACCCTGTGTGTCCCCTGTGCCTGCTGTCTATCATGTTCTCGTTGTGTGATCATTACAATTATTGCTGTTGCTATTTTGCTGTTATTATTTATACAACGTGTAACTCTCAGCACCAAACTATCAATCCAGGTCCATTTTAAGAGAGGGAGGACCTTGTGAGTTGAAGTCAGACTTGACCATCAGGGAGTGTAGTTGGCAGAATAATGACCCCCCAAAGAGGCCTATGTCCTCGTCTCCAAAACTTGTGACTACGTTACGTTGAATGGCAAGGGGGATTTCTGGTTGCAGGCAGCACCTTGACTGCTCATCAGCTGACTTCAAGTAGCAAGACAATCCTGGATTAGCCAGGTGGGCCCAATGTAGTCACAGGGGTCCTTAAAAGTGGGAGAGAGAGGCAGAAGGGGAGTCAGGGGAAATGTGATTATAGGAGGAAAGCACACAGATCCGACTTTGCTGGCTTTGAACATGGAGGAAGGGGCCACAAACTAACGGGTGAAGGCAGCCTCTGAAGCTGGAAAAGGCAGGAAGTGGGTTTTCCCCCAGAAGGACCCCCGGCCCTGCCAACACCTGGATTTTAACACTGCGAGGCCTGCATTGGACATCTGACCTCCAGAACTGTAAGATAATGCGTTTATAGTGTTTCAAGACACTCAGGTGGAGGTAATTTTTTACAGCAGTCATTAGAAACTCGTACAGCAAGGAGAGATTCAGACTCTGACCTCAGATTTATCAGGAAGTCAGAGGTCTTGACAGTTTGTCTCATGGAGGCAGCTTTGTTTCACTCGCCCACTAAAAATAAAACTAAGTCTAAAACACCCACTGCTTCTGCTTCTCCACCTCCCCTGCGAGTCGGGAAGGGGTGTGCTCACACGGGGTCTCTGCAACCCACTGGGAGGAGTGGGCTTCTGGCCAGTCAGAGATGGGGAGTAACAGCCCTGAGGTGGGCCCCAGCCACCAGCAGGTTCCACGAGGGAACAGGTGGACCCCAATCCCAGCTGAGTGGAGGATACCGTCCTTTTGCAAGGCCAGGAAGTGGCTTTGTAGTGTCCAAGTTCCAGGGCTAAGAGAGTGATTGCTGTTATTTCCTTCAGAGGAGCGCTCTGGTTAAAACAGGAAATAAGTCCTCTGGCCATTTGCAGCTGACAGACATCAGGGCACCCTGGTTTCTTCTTTTCCCTTGCTCATCAAGAACAGAAGGAGAGGCTGACACTTCGAGTACTGTCCATCTCTACAGGGATATTTCCTTACCTTTCAACGTCAGCTGTTCCACTCCATAATTTAAATGGCAGTATAACTGACATACAATACAATGCACAGATCTTAAGTGTTTTAGTTCTCACTTTTGACAATTATATACAACCCCATAATAATGACCATCCCCCCAAAACAAATTATGGAATGTGTTCATTCCCTCCGGAAAATTCTCTCCATGCCCTTTTCTAGGCAACCCCAACGAACACCACCCACCCCCGCAAGAGGCAACTACTGATCTGCTTTCTGTTGCTGTAGATGAGATTCTCCTTTTCCAGAATTTCATGTAAATAGCATCATATGGCCTGTGCTCCTTTGTGTCTGTTTTCTTTCCCTTTGCATTATTTTGAGATTCGTCCATGCTGTTGCGTACATCAGTAGTTCATTCCATTTTATGACTCAGTTGCCTTCTATCATAGGAGTGTACCTTATTTTTAAAAGTGTATTTTGTGAGTGGTGACCAACTGCCTCAGCCAGGGGTGGGGGGGGACAAGGCTCATATTACCAGCCTGGGCCAGGGAGCTACACAACTAGACTGAGAAACAACGGCTTGATCCAGAGTGGGGGGAGGGGGGTGGGAGAAGGGGGGAAAGAAAAAAGTGTGTTTTGTGGTTGGGTTGTTTCCAATTTGTGGCTGTTATGAATAAAGCTGCTGTAAACATTCATGCATAAGTCTTTGTGTGGACATTTGTTTTCATTTCTCTTGGGTCAAACCTAGGAGTAGAATGTATAAGAAACTGCCAAACTGTTCTCCAAAGTAGTTGTACTTCCTTCAGCCATTAACTGACACAGCCTAGTAAATGTTCGGGTTGCTCCTCCCTTCACCAACACTTACTACTGTCTTTCTTTGTTGTTGTTTTTGACAATTCTCATGTGTATGAAATTGTAGCTCCTTGTGGTTTTTTTAATTGCATTTCCCTGATAACTAATAATGTTAAGGACCTTTTCATGTGCTTATTGGCCATTCCTACATTTTCTTTTGTGAAGTATCTGGGCCTTTTGCTCAGTTTTAAAATATGTGTGTCTGTATTTTATTATTATCTGTACGATGTCTTTGCATATTCTGGATACAAATGCTTTCATATATATATATATATATATATATATATATATATATGAGAGAGAGAGAGGTATATCTCTATATATCTATGTATATCTATGTATATACATATACATATGTATAGATACATAGGTATTTATATAGCAAAAATTTTCTCCCCGTCTGTGGCTTGTCCATTTTCCTAACCATATCTTTGGATGAGCAGAAATTTAAAATTTTAATGTTGTCCAATTTATTTACTTTATGGTTAGTGCTTTATGTGTCCTAAGAAATCTTTGCCTAGCCCAAGTTTACAGACATATTCTTCAATGTTTTCTTCTAGGAGATGTCTAGTTCGAACTGTTATATTTAGTTCTCTGGTTTATTTTTGTACCTGGACTTAGTATGGGAGAAGAGACCAACAAATTCCCTGGCCCGTACTGGAGCAATATCGAGAAGAGTTTTCCTAAGATCAGGGACTAGTGCAGGATTCGGCAAGTCCTCTCTTTATGTAGAAACAGATAGGACCAGATAGTGACTATTTTGGGGCTTTACAGGCCACATGGTCCCTGTCGTAACTTTGCCTTGGTAATGCAAAAGCAGCCAGAGATAATCTGTAAATACCGGGGCTCAGCCATGTACCAATAAAACTATTTACGGACGATGAAATTTGAATTTCATATAATTTTTACATTGCACAAAATCTTCTTCTTCTTCTGATTTTTTTTTTAAATCAGTCAAAAATGTAAAAATCATTTTTAGCTTGTTGGCTATCCACAAACAAACAGCGGCCAGATTTGACCTGCAGCCTCAGGCCAGAGCTTGCCAAATCCTGGGCGACTCAGCAAGAGAAACATTCAATAAACAGAAGGACACACTGGGATAACAGCATGAAAGTAAAGAGCTGTGTTCTGCGGGTGAGAAAATAACAGGCAATGGATAATCCACTTTGGATGAGATCAAAAGGAATTATAACTAAAGCACACAGAGATACCACTTCACATCCATTAAGATGGCTATTATTTAAAAAAAAAAAGGAAAGAAAAGAAAAAGGCACAAACGTTGCTGAAGATGTAGAGAAATTGGAACTCATGTGCACTGCTGGTGGGAATGTAAAATGGTGCAGCCATTGTGGAAAACAATAAAAAGGGAAACATAGACCTACTATATGATTCAGCAATCCCACTTCTAGGTACGTAGCCTAGAATGAGACTCAGATCTGTGTACACCCATGTTCATAGCAGCTCTTGTCACAAGAGCCAAAATGTGGAAACAACCCAAATGTCCGTCAACAACTGAATGGATAAACAGGGATTTACTATCCAATGGAATATTATCTGGCCATAAAAAAGAATGAAATTCTGACACATGCTACCACATGGGTGAACCCTGAAGACCTTATGCTGGGTGAGTGACCAGACACAAAAGGACAAATATTGTATGAGTCCACTTATACGAAGTACATACAAGAGGCAAATTCCCAGAGCCCGAGAGTAGAGATTCCCAGGGACTTGGGAGGACGGGCCTGGGGAGTTGTGAATGGGTACAGAGATTTTGTTTGGAATGGTGAAAAAGTTTTGGGAAGTGATGGTTGCCCAACATTGAAATATACTGAATGCCACGGAATTGTACACTTAAAAATGGTTACCATGGTCGCTTTTATGTGTCTTTTGCCACATTGAAAAAATAAAAACTAAAACAGGAATTATAACCGAAGGTCTTACTCTGAGTGTGTTAAACACGGTACCAAGTACGTCACATATAAACTCATGACTCTTTACAACTCGATGATGTAGGTTCTGTTCTTAGCAGTGTAGCCGTCTCATAGGTGAGGAAACTGAGGCACTAAGAGTTTTGATAAGTTGTCCAACGTCCCCCAGCTAGTGACTCGCAGAACCAGGCTTCAGACCCCAGCTCCAGGGTCTGTACTCACAGTTACCGCTGCCATGCCACTAAAAGTGGTGACTCTCAGCCTGAGCTGAACACGAGTTTTCTGGAAGCATTTAAACATCCCCCTGTCTGGGCAGCACTTAGTGAAATCAGAACCACAGGGGACTACAGCAGGCAGTGCTTACAAACGCTCCCCAGGTGCTTCCACTGGGCAGCCAAGGTCGAGAAGAACAGCCTCAAAGGGCAGGTTTCTCTCAGGAGATGATATGTCAGCCAAGACCTCAAAAATCAACAGGAGTCAGCCATGGGGGAAAGGGGAGAAGAGAGAAGGAACGTTCCAGGCCATATATTTTCCTAGTCATGTATTTTTATCGAACCACGTTGGTCTTTCACCTGAGTGAGAATAATGACACACACCCTAATAGTAATAGGAAGCTAATATTTATTGAGCAATTATGCCCCCAGCATGACACTAAATGCTTCTCATACTTCATGGCCATTAACGTTCGTGATGATCTTCGGACGTAAATGCCATTGTCCCCATTTTACAGATGAGGCTACTGAGACCTAAAGAGAGTGCGTTGCTTGCCAAGGCCACACTGATACTAAGTGGCAGTATGGGGGTGCCCAGGCTCATCCATCCAGCCCCCCTTCCCAGTGAAGCTTGCCAAGGGCACCCCAGACCGGAACAGAGAGCAAGGAGGTGACCTATCCATTTCTGGTTGGTTTTGTTCTGTTTTGTTTTCTGTACATGCCCGCTTGCGGTGAAGCCCCTTTGTTATCCCCGCCTCTTGGTAAACTGAGTCAGAACCTTGGGGCTTCTATAAAAACCACTATGGTCCAGGAGCTCCCAGGAAGAGGCTTGTTCATGCTTCGGATTAATCTCACTCTGGCGTGACGAGGAAGCCTGAGGCAGGGAGAACGCCCCTGGGTAAATTGAATGAATTATCACGTAGAATCCAGTAAGTAGATTTACAAGGCCTCCCATCCAGGGAGGAGTGTGTGTGTGTGTGTGTGTGTGTGTGTGTGTGTGTGTGTGTTTCTAGGTCTGGATCATGTCCACAGCCTGACTGGGGAGAGGGTTCACCCCGGGGGGGACACATTATGACAGGAGAGTCTCTTGACTTTCCTCCCAGTTCTGAAAGCCTGAGACCATGTTTTGCTTATTCATCACTGAGACTCGAGACCAGTGTCTGGCAGGCAAGGTAGTTGCCCATTAAAATGTGTGGAGCAACTGGATATGTACGAGCGGGTTGGGGAGGGCCGCCCTGCAGAAGTGGCATTTGAACTGAGACCCCTGGCTGAACACGTGTTAGTAGATGAAGGGATGAGGGAAAGAATGTCCCCAAAAAAGAAAATTCCACATCCTAAGTTCAAATTAAGCTTTTCTGTTATTCCTTGCCACCCATACTGATGAGGTGATTTTGTCAGTCATCATGCAGCCAGAAAGTACCAGAACTTGGATTTGAACTTGAGCCCCCAAACTCCTTTCCCAGGGCTCTTCCTACTGCACATTAGCAAACAGACAACCAGAGGATAATGCAAGTGGACAGATCTGTATTTCATGGCAACACAAGGACCCTAACCATCACTACCGAAGACAAAAATTGTAATAATAGTATTAACTAACATTTATTAAGAGCTCACTAATGGTCTGTGTATTTGAAATGCATTTATCTCAATAGATCTTCACCGAAAAACCTATGGCATGGAAGCTATCATCATCCTGATTCTATAGTTGCAGAAACGAGATCCAGAAGCATGAACAAGCCTCAGTTGACACGGCTAATAAGGAATAGAACAGAAGTTCAAGCTCAAGAGTATTAGGCTCCTAAGCTTACCTGCTGTCCCCCTGGCTTGTCAGCCAATTCAGTCCTGGCACTGCAAACTGGCCTTTGGCTGTCACCAAGTTAATGATAATAATTATTATTACACCTTCCTTTCTGGGGCTTTTAACATTTCTATTTTAAGAGACTTTCACAGTCCTTTGAGAAAATTTTCCACTTTTCAATACCCGGTGTTTTGATGTCATGTCTCCGGGTGATGGAAATTTTTCTAGTCATAAGCTGTGAAAACATAATCAGTAGATAGCCACAAAGAATATCAACATGACTGCAGAGTAGATTGTTATCAGCTCAGGGGCAACACCCCCTGTGCACCTTCCCCAGACCCCATGGTGCCTGGTCAGAAATCTGGGGAAAAGGGCTTCTCCCCACCCCCGTGCTTCTCCCCACCTAGGTGCTTTTCCCCACCCTGATGCTTCCCTCCATGTGGAGAGAGCCCAGCTCCTAAAATTCCTGGCCTCTTGTTGTTCTTTACTCACGACGCTCCAGGAAAGGAGGAGTGATGTATCAGACAGGTAAATTGGGGAAGGATAAACTAGTATACTTGTGGAGGACGGAGTAGCTTTGGAGCTCATGTCCTCTGCTCCTGTGTTGGAATTGGAGGGGCCGTTTTAATTCTGGGTTATTGGGAAGCCTCTCTCTCTTCCTACTTTTCCCTCCCTCCCTCCGTCTCTATTGCTCTCTTTGTTTCTTAGTTCTCAATTCTCCGTCTGTGAGTGACTCAATGTCAGTCCATTAAACTTTTTTCAGCACAAGTTAGCCAGAGATTGTTACCCCTGCAGGAGAAAAACGCGTACCCACACAACTGTCTGCACTTGGGCAGCCGGGGACATTGAAGAGGAGACTTTCAAATTTGGGGTCAAGGCGGCCTTGTGGCTTGATGAGTAAGAGCACAGGCTCTTGAGTCAGATGGTCCTGGATATAAAACCCACCTCTGCCGTGTGTTGGTTATTGATGGACGGGGAGCCATGTTGCTTCACTTCTCAAGCCCCAGGTCCTTGTCTGTGAGGACAGGATAAGAATGGTACCTCGTTGCCAGGGCTGGTCATGCAGTGGAGTGCACAATAACCCTTGGCTGTTATTTTAGCTATTCTCCTTCTAGATTTCTTCTGAGAAGTCACGCAAAACAGGAATGTAAATTGCAAAATAGATGCTGAGCAGGAAGGCAGGAAAGAAGCCCTTGCTCCAAAGGGGATGTTGATTTCTGAGGCACACGGGAAAGCTCAACCAGCTGTTTTCCAGGAAATGGTCCACTTAACCCAGGGTGAGCTCTAAATTTTAATGACTAGGCAGTGTGGAAGGACTGGCAAGAGAAGAAAACAAACAAGGATGACGTAAAAATCCAACCGCTCTGCACACACTCTGAGGTCTCCAAGATGTAATCAGAACCCTGAGTTTGGAGGTGGCCCTTATCTCCATTGGGGAAAGGATCAAAACCATCACCACTGATCTATTAACAGCTTAGAAAAATGAAATTCATGGTAAATATCAGACAGCAAATTCCAAGGCTCACTAGGATTTTGGACACAGCAGGATGTAAATGTTCAGCCCTTACTTAGAGGCTCAGGGCCTTTGCACTGCAAGTTTCTTCTGCTGGGAAAGTTCTCCCAGACGCCTTCCCTGTGCAGTTCAGCCATCTCTGTTTATACATCCAAGTGGAGATATTCACAGACACAGTCCTTGAGCTCTGGGCATTTATATTCTCGCAAAGGGAGAAATCTCATCAACAACAAAACTCGGAGATAGTAGCAGTGCGTCCACTAGTGACAGGTGCTGTGAAGGTAATGTGATGGTGAGTGGTAATCCCCATCGCAGGTGAGCGGCGTGGCCTTTGTGAGCCGGTGACATGTGAGTTGAGACCCAGGGCAGAATGAGAGGGAGCATGGGAGCAGCAAGGGACCAGCAGCTGAGGCTTTCCTCGCAGGACACCAGAAGGCTTCCTGAAAGCCTGGGTGTTGCTTAAAGTGTGAGGGGAACCCATCAGGAGGTTTTTAAGGAGGGAGAATGTAGGCATCTGATTTCCTTTTTCAAAAAAAGGTAGCTTTTAGAATGGATTCGCTGAAGAGGGAGACAAGTGTAGACTCGGGAACACTGAGTCTCTAACAGTGGTTGAGCCAAGCTAAGACGTTGACATGGAAGGTCAGCGCAGATGGAAGAAATCAGCGAGATCTGGGACCCGTGTCGTGTCGGAGGTAGAGACAACAGGACATACGGACTGGTGGAGGGGCCTAGAGAAAGAAGAATTCAGGGTGACACTGAAGTTGTTGGAGTGAATATGTGGTTGAATACGGGGTGGAGAAGGGATACAGCAGGGGAACAACCTGCGTTCTCTGTCGTCACATTACGTTTGAAATGAATGAGGAAGTAGGAAGAGGGGGATGCATATTGGCATTTTTTTAATGTTAGTAAAATACGACATTCATGCGGAACGGCGGGCAAATGGAAAGGTCTAGCTAGATGCACACCTGAGTAACCAAAAGCCCTCCTTGGACCCCTCCTAGTCACTATTCCCTCCCCAAGGTGACCACTGTCCTCGTCTTTCAGGACAGATAAGTTTTATTGGCATTTTAAAACCCATGAGTAAGAGATGATGGCCCGAGGTAAGCGTGGGGCATTTGCTCGTGTAATTCTCAGAAAAATAATGCATGCGTTTGGGTTTTTTTCTTTTAGACTGAAGAAGGTTTTTCTGTTTTGTTGTAGTGTTGAGGTTGGCTGGTTTGTCTTTTTCTCTTTCTTCCCATGGTGAGGTGCTAATGTGGAGTGTGAGTGAACTCACACCTGACTCCGCTGGCAGGGAGCCTTGGTTCCCCTGAGTCAGAGGGGCACCAAGCCACCACCGAGGTACAGGTGCCTCCCCTGCTCCCGCAGGGAGCCAGTCCTCCTCCCTGCCCAGCCCCTGCCCTTTCGAGGTTCATTTGATTGGTCCAGCCCGACAGATGGCTCTTCTTAAGGCATACTTGTCCGTTTGTAGTTTTCGCAGTGTTCGTTTTAATGTTTTAATGAAAATACAGCCAATTTCATTCTGTCCTGCAAATTAATTTCTCCTCTCTCCCTCTCCTCTCTCTCTCTCTCTCTCTCTCTCTCTCTCTCTCTCTCTCTCTCTCTCTCTCTCTCTCTCTCTCTCTCCCTCCCTCTCTCTCTGTTCCCTCCTCCCTCGCTGTCACTATTCCTGTGATTATTTCTTCTGGGAATAATTCCCCGCATGCTCTGCCTCCATAAATCTCCGAATCCCAGCAGATGGAACAAGGCTGCTACTAGGATGCAATCAGCAGACAAGCTACAGGTGGGAGTCGAGCTTCATGCTCTGCAGTTTCACCCTGGTACCCTGTTTCCCCGAAAATAAGACCTAGCCGGACAATCAGCTCTAATGCGTCTTTTGGAGCAAAAATTAATATAAGACCAGGTCTTAAGATGCAGTTACACCTACAGAACAAAAGCTTCATCTTTCTCATCCATTTTTACTTCCCAAGAGACCCTGGTCCCAGGGACTTTTTCCTTAGAGAACTGTTTTCGGCTCCTTAGCTCTGCACACATATTTTTCTACATATTAAACAGTAACCTTTGAGTTTCCCACATCCTGGAATGTTCCAGACTCACAGACCACATTTACACACACACACACACACACACACACACACACACGAGACCCCAATCTGTCCTGCCTGACTGTGAGCAAAAAAACCCAAACAAAGACAAATAAAACAACTTTTAACTTTAAATCTGGCTCTTCCTTCTTTTTAAAAAACAGCTTCATTAAGATATAATTTACATGCCACAAAATTCACCCATCTAAGTGTGTGATTCAGTGGTTTTTAATTTATTTACCGAGTTGTGCACTGGCTGTTTTCTTTTTGAAAATGGAGTCACTGGGTGAACATTTTGACCCCAAGCACTCTCACCCCACTTTGAAAGGTGACATCTAACTAGCAGAGAGATCTGTTTCACACCCCCTTCCCCAAAATAGTTGTTTTATTCATTGTGCCATTTACAACTTACTTCCTGTGTTTTGATTCTGAGCTGCTCAGGCCTGCTTCTTAGAAACCATGTTAATTAGTTTTTACACTGTCAAGAAGTTGCTTTTGTTGGAGGGGTTTTCTGTTTGTTTTTGTTAG
This sequence comes from Rhinolophus ferrumequinum, assembly GCF_004115265.2. Classification (NCBI taxonomy): domain Eukaryota; kingdom Metazoa; phylum Chordata; class Mammalia; order Chiroptera; family Rhinolophidae; genus Rhinolophus; species Rhinolophus ferrumequinum. The sequence goes on from NC_046306.1 coordinate 6,759,505, forward strand.
TGTTTAGTTAGAGTCTTCAGCTCTTTGCTTTATCTGCTGTGCTAATTATAGAGACTTGAAATGTATCTTTGTGGCATGAAGACTATACAAAAATACTCCGTATTCAGAGCTAGGCTTAAATGTTCATAGCTTTCTGACTTTTGAGACTGGCAAAAAGGAAGATCCTTACAAACATCAGTAGGGCACAGAGGCCTAGAACTTTTTCCTGATATTAAAAATCTTGATCTGTAGTATGGCTTTGACTTCTCCACGTCTCTGTTTCCTCCTTTGAAGAGCAAGAATTAAAATAACCTCTGCAGGAGATTTTGCCTGAGGTTCACAAGAGATAAATTCATGTGAAAACACCTAGAACACAATCAGTTTTTTTTAACCTGTAAATGTTCATTGACTATGCATCTTAAAGAAATCCACTCATGGGAGAAGAATTCTATTTCTGTCAAGGTACATTAATAAAAGCCTAGTGCTTGCTGTTAGAGAAGTGTGTACCAGTTTAACCATTCACTCGCCAATGGGTAATGAGGCTTGCTGTTGCCAGGCACAGGAATTGAATGGTGGACAGTCAGGAGGAGGCAAAACGTGTTCAACATATAGTTGTACAAATAAATATCTAAGTACAAACTGTGCAACGGTTGTGGCAGTAACTCTTCTGGTGTGTGTGTGTGTGTGTGTGTGTGTGTGTGTGTGTGTGTTTAAAGCAATTTAAAAGAATGTATATTTTGCTAGTAAATTTATGCCTGTAGGCATGGAAAAATTTTTCTGGAATTATCCATGAGAAATTAGTTACATAGGAACCAGAAAAGTAGACAGGGAATGTCTTCTCCTTTTTATTCTATAACTTTCTATAACATTTGAAGCTTCTAAAAATAAGCATGTAGTTTCATTATTTGTTCATTTGCTTGTTTAAAAATTAGTAAGGCTTCACTGAGAGTCCATTTGTATTTTCTTCATTAGACTTTTCTCTATTAAAAAACAAAACCCATTATTTAAAATGAATAAATGATTAACTGCTTGAAATATTTCACTTGTCATGCCAAACCAGTTAAATAGTAAATATAATCTTATTACTCTTAAAAAGACAAAGGTCATTTACACGAGGGCGAGAATTCATTAACCCACACCAAATTGTTACCAGCCCACAAACTGCCTGGACAATAATCCTTTCATTCAGCAGATACTTATTGAGCGCCTGCTGTGTACCAGGCATTGCTCGGGTACTGGTAGGTAAAGCCTTCAGGGAGTCACAGCCTTGATCCTTAGAACTGTCAGTAGGGCACTAGTTGGAGGAAATAGACCATAAATAAGTGAACTAAATTATGCATAAATAGAAAGAAAATGAAGAAAAATCACAGCAGGGCTGGTGTCGAGTGACCAGGAGAGAGGGATGGTGCTTTTTTACATTATAATTATATAGAACACGTTTTGTAGTTGCAGCCAGGATAGAGGACAATCAAGGGGCCTGCCTGAGGAGGTGCCATGTCAACAGCGACCTGGGTGAGGGGAAGGACGGAATGAGCCAGGCAGATGAATGAATAAATGAGGGATGAATGAATTCTCTCTGCCAGAAAGACCAGTAAAGGCCCTGAAATGGGAGAGCTGGAACCCAGGAAAGCTGACGAGTGAGCACACGGGGCTCTTCTGCGAGTCGGGCTACTTGTCATAGTGTTCAAAACAGTTCATAACTTAACACTGACTTTTACAAAAGGGAAAACCAAACACTGGTAGCTTTATTATCTTTGTGGATACAGGACTTAGGTTATGTGGTTCTGGGCATTACTGCTCTTTTATAGATATTCAATTAAAATGGTCAGCGTGGGGCAGAGATCTACCAGAGAAACAGAGATCTCTTTTTACATATCAAAAATAGTTCTAAGCTTCTCACAGTCATATTTATTCACAGTCATGACGATACACTTTTTATCTATTATCCTAACAGTAATGCGTGAAATATATGTATATGTTATTATTGTCATACATGCCCATTTTTACCCATTGAAAATTGGATTAATAAATATTACTCCAAGGTCTTAAGGAAAAAAGTCTGGGGCATGATGTTTTCAGCCTTCTCTAAATGCTTACCCGTAGGAGGGGTACTATGATAGGTATGCGAAAACAGGCTCTCCTTACAGCACCAAGGAAAAAAATAATAAAAATTAAAAATAGTCAGTCTTCACTCACCATCTAATTGGACATCTTGGGAACTGCTTCCCACGGTGGTCCTCACCTGTAACACGAAGGGCTGGCTATTCAGTTATCTCTAAGTCTTCTTCTGCTCGCTCATATTCTCAGTTCTAATACTATGAATTCTGATGAAAATAACTGCTTTGTAACCAGTCATTTTCACTCCCACTAGCTGAGCACTAAACTAATCATCTTTCTTCAAGCAGGATTCTGTGGGTAGGTTGATGCAAAACAGTGGTTCTCAACCAGAGGCAATCCAAACCCACCCACCCCACTTCCAGGGGACATTTGACAGTGTTGCGACTGACACGTTTTTGCTTGTCATGACTATGGCTGACGTGCTGCTGGCATCTGGTGGGTAGGGGCCAGGGGTGCTGGTAAACGCCCTAACAGCACAGGACAGCCCCCACAATGAAGAATGACCCAGTCGAAATGTCATTCATGCCAAAGATGAGAACCTCAGGTCTAGAGAAATTGGAACCGAAGAATGGAGAAAACCAGTGAAGGGCATTGTTTCCTTATGATGTCCATGTGGTATTTCCTACCTAAGAAAGACACAGCAACTTCTCTCTTCTTCATTGATGCTACTTCTCTTCTGTGGATTACTCTTTAACATGCCTGAAAACTTGGGTGCTGTGACTTAAATAACCCCGTGTGAGACCCACGCACAAAGATGGGATCGAGGAAAACTGGAGGGCAAATTCAACCACCTGCCATAACTCGGTGAATATTCTTTCTGTTGTAAGACTTGAAAAAGTCTTCAGGTCCTTGGTTTAATGGAATCAACAATTCGGTCATCTGCCTATGGCATTCAGCTGCAAAGTAAACTTTTCTTTTCCCTGAGTCTTTTGTTTCCAAATCAGTGGGAAACAAAGGATATCTCCCACTCCATTCAAGCAGTTTCAGTGATTTGCAGATAGACATGGGAGCAATAGCTGAGCCATGTAAAACACACAGTGATGAAAAAGCATACTTATTAACCTTGTAAACATTCCATAAAAGTACAAGGGAAGCTTTATGAGGATTATCCAAGTGTCCTTTTTATATAATAGCCCTTTGTACTTCGAAACATTCATATATCTATAAAACGGAAAGGCACAGAACATCCTAGGAAAATGAAATTTCCAACTCTTCTAGCAATGCTGCTGTTAAAACATTACTTTTCAGTGTCTTTACACTCAGAAAATTGTCTCCTCAAACAAGATCAGTCCAACTCACAAAAAGCACTTTGAACCCAATATGTAGCCAACCGTCAAAAGGAATTCAAAAGAAGGCTAATTGAACACTGAGTTTTTGAAGTTCTCAAATGACAACCCAGGTTTTTTCTTGAAAACACCAAGGGCGGCAGCTTGGCAGGAAGTGGGAATCAGACAAGAGAACGGATTGAAACCTACCTCCAAATGGGAAGAAAAACTCCCAATAGGAAGCTGTGAGGTTTGAAATCACTTTGTTAGATTATTCATCATTCAAATGGCTTCTGGGCTTACAGTTGGGCAAGTGAGCTTCCAGGCACTCACCAATAAATGCACCTTAGTAAGAAGGACCCACCCTTTCAGAGGAAAGGTAAGCCTCTTTATCTCTCCATCCCGTCTTCCCCTTCTATCTCTCTTTTCTATCTGCATGTTTTGCAATCAGGGTGCTCAGCCAGTACCGGCACTGCTTAACTGTATCTTTCTCTTCCTGAGCTCTTTGACTCACTGATTTCAAATTTCTCTTTAATAGGCCAGCTATGGCAGACTTCAACTGGAGACAGGAATGAAAAGGCAAGCTGGAAAACCACACAGGAGATTTCACAGAGAGGAGAGCAGTCTGACATTTTTTCATCTAAATCCTTAGGCCTCACTCCAGCCTACAAAGACAAGTGACAGGAAACTACCAGCGATCACTGAATAAGCAGCTCAGACAGTCTGAATTGGTTTTTAAGAAAAGGGGAGGGCAGGAATATAGACATTCTGCCCAGGAGAACCTAGTGAGAGAGAAAATCTCACTCCTACAAGATCCCTGAAGTTTGTTACCAGTGATGCAGTACATACTTGACCAAAAATGAAGTTGCCAAACTGGTTTGGCCGTTTCAGGAGGCTACTACAGAAAGAAGTCAACAGAACCTTATCATTTCAGTTATGTCTCACTTGGACGTTATTTTCAAGTAAATATTTATCATTTCAATGCGGTTCCCGTGCCGCCACTGCTGTCTTTGAAATGGATTGATTGACACATTGTCTTGGATGAAGCTGATTCCATAGCAACAAGCCTAGAGAGGCTGGGGCTTCCACTGAGCTGTTCTTTCTGTGGCCACTGGGAGGGGGTGGGGGAGTAGTATCTGGTGACTCTTGCCATTGGGACTTTGCAGTTATCTTGTCACATTGTAGCTGAATTCCTTTGGCCTCTCTGGGCTCCTCCAGTCCATGCCGGATTTCTACTGATCATCTCGGTGAAGTCCACAAAGGAGCATTTTTCTTTCTCTCTTCATTCAGGAAGTGGCCGGCCTAGCCCTGAGATTCTTTCTGCTCCGATGATATAAACAAATTGCAGAGGAAGTCAAGTCAAACTTTCCCTTGCTTCTTTTGTTCTCCCAACTAGCAATTCAGAAAACAGAGCCAACTTTTTTTTTTTTTTTGGATGCCTTTTAACGATTGCTCTTAACTGGAAAGGCAGGAACGCTTCTGTTTTTTTGTTTGTTTTTTAAAAAGATCCTCCTAAATTTATTTTTTCACAAAAAGGAGAAATGTCCTGGAAGTTTTTTTTCTTTTTCATTGAAGCCTGTTTTTTCAGGCTTTTCAAACCAAATTGCTCCCTTGACATTGCACAGTTTCCTAATTGTTGTTGTTTCCTTTGAATTTCAACCAGGAGGGCAATAATGAGCTTTGCATGGACAATGACTAAATGGGAATCGAAGCTTCTGGTGCCCTAATCCACAGCCAAGGACAGCTAACAGTCATGATTCAATAAGGGTGCCAGTAGAAGGCATGCACCAGACAGAAAGGAGACATCTTATCTGTTTAATGTACAGATACTGCTAGAAAAATCACACATAATTAAGGCCTTCTCACAGCAGAGGCTGTGGAGCTTTATCACCCGCTGGTAAGATTTCATCTCAGGTTTCACTGATGGCTCTGAGAGTGAACATTTTCAACCAGAGGTACCTGATAATCCAGGTGACATGTTTACCACGCCTATTTTAGTCATCTAATAAAAGTTTCTCTGCACTAAATAAATAAATAAGCCAAGGAAAACAGAATGGCAGTATAGAACACATATTTATAGGGTGGCCCCGAGGTGGCTTCCCAGATTAGATGTTCTGTTATGTTGATCCTGGTGCAAGAAATAAAGAAGACGGGACAGCCGTATGGTGTCTATATGTCTACTTTTCTTGTCCTCACGTGGCCCTCTCTGTACACGGGTGGGTACTCAACTGAACACAGCCCTATTTTCTAGTGAAGCATGTTAGAGTTCAAATACAGGCTGCAGCTTCTTAGTGAGTCTCTGTGATCCCTTCTATAAAATGTGAATACATCGTGACCTGACAATACTGTTACGTGGGTTAGAAACAACACAGGAAGAGATAGAGATGTCGAAATACATCTCACTTAACCCAATGTGTGGCATATGTTAGGTTCTCAATTAAAAGGTAGTTATCATTATTAAAATTTATAACGCTACATGATTTCTTTTGGGTCAGGAAAAACCATTAATAGCACTGGTAGAATCTGAACTTTATAATATTTGCAAAGTGACTCTATGTCAGGACAGGTTTGTTCAGTTATGATCGTCTCCTCCCTCTTTCTCTCTCTCTTTCTCTCTCTCTCTCTCTCTCTCTCTCTCTCTCTCTCTCTCTCTCTATATATATATATATATATATATATATACACATACTGTAGGTATTTTTAGACTAATAGGTATATAAGCTCATTTGTGCATGTTGTAATTGACAGTGTAATTATTAAATAAACAGTGGATGAAAGGAAACTGTGAGGTTCTGAAAGCTGGCTTTAACTCACATTTTATCTTATACTCATTAAACTGTTTATTTACCTGTCCGCATTCTCCCTGCAGTGGATTATTTTCCAGGCATGCATTTCTCTTGAACAACATCAGATGAAAAAATGATTTCATTTGCATCGCAGGGGAGACAGAGACAAACAGAAAACCCAGAGACAGCAACTTGCTTGGAGGCCTTCAAGGTGTGCACGCCAGTGTTAGAAGTTGTGTACACTTCCACACCCCATAACTGTTTCTGAAGCTTTGATGTAGAAACATGCAATAGCTACAATGCTCCTGAATTTCTGTAAAGCAAAGAGAGCTATCATGCATTGATGTACTTGCCATACATTTGTAGAATTCAACAATTGCCTTCAACAGACTTCATCAAATCCCTACTATGTGCCAGGTACAAGGGTACAAAAAGGAGTAGTTAGTCGTCAGAGCACGCTGGCCCAATATGAACACTAGACACACTGGAAGGACCAGAAATTCGGGGCTATCAGCACAACCCCTTCTTGCCTGTGAAAGGAAACAGCCAGAAAAATTCAGAAAAGCTATTTTTAATTTCAGCATACACATATGTTTTTGTCTCATCGAAATAACATAACTTTACTTTTCATTTTAGTTCGATTTTTATTTTAATTTTTAATGGAGTACCGGTCCTGAGATAGCGTGTATTATGGTTCAGAAAATACTCCTCCTCCACCCCTGCTTTGGGTGAGATATGCTTCCCTGCCCGGCTGATGCTGGACTTGGCCATGTGGCTTTGTTGGCTAATCAGTGCTAGTGAGCATGGCCTAAGCCAAGCCTCAGAATGTGTTTGCAGAGCAGGTCCTGCTCTTCTGCATTTCAATCATGGCCATGAGAAGCATGTACTTGCTCATCCAAAGAGGAAGAAGGACACCGAGAGTAGACCTGGATGCAACCTCCAACTGAAAGCCCAGCCCAGCACAATCTAGATCATCTGAAAACCAGCCAATCTGCAGATGCTTTTGTGAGATTAAATAATGACTGTTTTAAGCCACTGAGTTTGGAGCGATTTGTTGCATGGCATTATTATTTCAATGGCTGACTGATGGAAGCCCCGTAATATTTATAGGTCTTAATCCGACCAGGGGTGCACCAATACAGATACTAAGGGGGTGGGGAGAAGCAAATTTAATTTTAAAAAAATGTTTCAAACACTTGCCTTACTGATTTGACTTTGTTATGTAAATCAAGGTCAATTATAGCTTTTCACCCACTAAATGAAACTTGAGGCCCATAATGTTTAAATGAAGCAGCATATCATTAAAGAATAAGAGAAGTATGAGGCACTCATTTCTTAATTCAGCACTAGATAAAGCCTTCATTCCACAAATGCTTCATTCCAAAAAAAAAAAAAAATGTGTTCACTTAAAGAGATACTAGTTGTACTCTTTTGAGCTAGATCTTGAAGTTACAGTATTGAATATTAATAGCTGGCCTTTATCAAGGGTTACCATAGACCAGGCATTGTTCTTAGTGCTTTATCGACACCAATTTATTTAATCCTCAAAACATAATATGCTAGTTACTATGACTATCCCCATTTTACAGATGAGAAAACAGAGGCACCAAGAGGATAGGTGACATACCCATGCTCCCACAATTTGTAAGAGACAAAGCTGGGATTTGAGCCTAGGCTGTCTGGTTTCAGAGCCCACACTCTTACCCACCACCGTACAGGAAATTTACAAAGTAAATTGGGGCAGCAACTTGAAGAAGACCCAACCAATCATCACAAACCATGGGCAGGGCCATGATGGAAAAGAACAGGAAACAATGGTTCAGCCTAAGAGAGAGGACCTGTTTTAGACAGGTGGCCAGAGAAAGGCTTCTCTAGTTAGGTGAAATTGTCTCAAGGATAAGTATGATCAGATGAAAAAATAGCTGGGAGAGAGAAGAAGGTTCTGCACAGAGAGAACAGCAGGAAGGGTCGTCTTGAGGCAATATAGCTTGTGTATTAAGAACTGGAAAATGGCCATTGCTTCAGTGGGGCCAAGAGGGTAATGGTGTCTCTTACTCATTGCCACAGGATGGGGGTTGGTCAACAGATTTTCTATAAAGCGCCAAATAGTAAATATTTTAAGCTTTGTCAGCCATGTGGTCTCTGTCACAATTACTCAAGTCTGACATTGTAGCGTGAAAGCAGCCATACACAATAAGTAAACCCATGAGCGTGTTAACGTTCCAATAACATTGTGTATACGTATGGACATTGAAATTTAAATTTCAGTGGGACACTTCCACCAACAGCAAGTATGTGTGTAAAGACACGCAGGATATTTACATGTAGTGCATTTCCCACCTATCAGGTAACTACTTGTATTTGACGCATCTTGACCTTGGAATTCTGGTTAGTTCTCTGTTAAACTATAGCACAGGTCACACCGGTAAAAGCAAGAGATAATTGTCAATGAAAGTAATGACAAGGCAATTGGGTTATTTAATCACTGTATTCATTAGGATTCTCCAGAAAAACAACAGAACCAAGAGAGCATGTATGTATAGGAAGAGATTTATTATAAGGGATTGGCTCGCATGGTGATGGAGGCTGAGAAGTCCCACGACCTGTCGTCTGTAAGCTGGAGACCCCGGAGAGCCCGCGGTGTAGTTCAGTGCGAACCCGAAGGTTTGAAAACCAGGAATGCCGAGGGCGGGAAAAGATCAATATCCTAGCTCACGCAATTAGGCAGGCAGGGCCAAATTTTACCTTCCTCTGCCTTTTTGTTCTAGTCAGGCCCTCAACAGACTAGAGGATGCCCACCCACCCTGGGGAGGGTACCCTGCTTTACCAGAGGTCACTAATTCAAATGTTAATTTCATCTGGAAACACCCTCACAGAGCCACCCAGAAATAAGGTTTAACCAATTTCTGGGCAACCCACGGATGTGGTCAAATTGACACATGAAATGAATTACAATAATCTGATTAATAAAGAGGAGTAAATGATATAATCACCCAGGAAAAGGAAGTCACGTTCTTGCTGCAATCTTGGCACTGACAAAGATAACTTAAAATGCACACTCCATCTGTACAAAGAGGATAGCAACAACAAAGTGATTCGCGGATATCATCCTTCAAAGAGTATTGAAGTTTCATCACCATCCAGGAAAACTCGAATTGCCTGAAATCTTAGACGTCATATATGAGAAAACTGGGCAGATGTTTTCCCAAATTTGACACAACAATCCTAAAAATGTACATCTCCTAACCAGTACTGAGCAGTGAAGTCAAAAGAAACATTTCTAAATTGACAGTAATAAAATTTTGCAATCGATCCTGAGGGCAGAAAGATGAAATTCTCTTTCTAGTTGTCTCGCTATGGAAAATGATAATCCAGAATCACTGTTATATTAACAGGCAATCAGAGAGTATGTGGCCAAAATATATAGGAACAAAGGTATTATAGGAAAAGTCAAGTAGTTAATTTTTTTAAAAAGACGTTATTTGGGTAGTTCCATTTTCAAAATAACATCTTTTTTAAAAATTACCTAACTACTTGACTTTTCCTATAATACACCTGAAACTAATTTAAAAAAAAATAAAGATGTTATTTTGGGGTTTTTTTTGTCAGTGATATTTTTCAGCTTTAAAACATTTTTAGTTTGTATTGTATTCTTTTTCCTAAGGAAATCCCGCAAATTGTAAAATCTTCAAGGCCTACCAACCTGAAACCAGCGCTGAGTAAGTACCTGCTATATAAGCCAAGCATATCTAGACGCTAGAAACATAACCTTGACGGCAAAGAATGATAGTGGTTTTTAAATATATCCACAAATTCTTTGACACTACCCCCTTCAAGAGGCAGAGGCTAATATTTCCTCTCCCTTTGAGAGGTAGGCTGGACCTATTAACTTGTATCTAAGGAGCAGAATATTATGCAAGTGACATCCAAGAGGAGCCATAAAACACATGGCAGTTTTGTCCTTACTCTTTTGCTCTGGAAGCTAGCTGTCATGTCATGAGAACATTCAAGCAGCATTCTGGACAGGTCCACATGGAGGGGACCTGAGGCCTCCCGCCCAAAGCCATGTGAGTGTGTCATCTCAGACGCTGATCCTCCAACTCAAGTCAAGCCTTGAAGACACTGGCAGCCCTAGCCAACATCTTGACTATAGTGTGACTACTTATGAGAGACCCTAAGCCAGAACCCTCCATCCAGACTGCAACCAGTGATTCCTGACCTCAGAAAGGGTGTGAGGTAAGAAATGTTTATTTCTAAGATGCTAAGATTTGGGGTAATTAGTTACACAGCAGGACATAAATAATATACAGACAAAAGTCCTGGCTTTGTGAGTCTTACATTCTGATATGTGTTTAATAAGAATTGAATAGAGGGTGGTTTTTTTTTTTTTTTGAGAAACTGATGAATGGCAGTAAGTTAAAGAAATGTGCGATTATCCATTCATTCATTTATCAAATATTTATAAAATGGACATCATCAAAATTTAAAACTTTTACTCTGTGGAAGACATTCCTAAGAGAATGTCTTAAGACAAGCCACAAACTAAAAGAATATATTTGTAAGTCATATATCGGACAAAGGATTTCTATCTAGAATATGATTTTTAAAACTTTTAAAATTCAATAATAAGAAAACAAACCACCCAGGATGTTTTCACATCAGACACAAATAAAAAACAGACACAAATAAAAAACACACACTGAAATATATGGTGATGGAAGGAGAACTGACTCTGGGGGGTGAACACACAATGTAATTTATAGATGATGTGATACAGAATTGTACACCTGAAATCTATGTAATTTTACTAACAATTGTCACCCCAATAAATAAATAAATAAATACACACTGATGACAAATAAGCAAATGAGATGTTAAGCACCTTTAACCCCACAATGAGATACTGCTACAAACCTATTCGAATGGCAACAGTTTTTTAAAAACTGATATATCAAGTACTGTGATTCTCCGGAAATAAGACCTAGCCGGACCATCAGCTCTAATGCATCTTTTGGAGCAAAACTTAATATAAGACCCGGTTATATTATATTATATTATATTATATTATATTATATTATATTATACTATACTATATTATATTAGACCTGATCTTATATTATAGTAAAATAAGACTGGGTCTTATGTTAATTTTTGCTCCAAAAGACGCTTTAGAGCTGACGGTCGGCTAGGTTTTATTTTCCGGGAAACACAGGACTAACTTTCATAGGGCTGTTGTGAGGATTAAATGAAATGATGCGTGTGTGGTACTGGGCACATAATTTGTCCACGGTCTATGTATCATCAGAAATTTCAAAAGAAAATTAAGAACCAGAGCTTTGGAAGAGAAGGTAGAAAGAAGAGAGACTAAAATTTTAATAAAATGTCACCGTATAGGAGTTTGCCTCAAAGGAACCGAATTCTTTTTCTGAGAATTTCAACCGTTATTGGGTCATCTGCCTTTTTACAGGACAAGGAGGATGGTGTAAAAATGATGTCACATTTACACAGACTCTCACATTATGAGCTCCAGGTTATATATGTGGCTCAGAGAAGTCAGTAGTTTGCCCAAGGCCACACAGCAATTGACTGGCAGAGCCAGAATTCCCAGGGTAGTTGTTCTGTTCTCCCTCCACAATATAGCCTTCCAAACTTGGACGAGGAAAGGGGGTGATGCTGCTAGTTCAGGGGAAATGTCCCATCTTAACGTGCTTACTGCACACGGAAAACCTCTGATCCCGCCACCCACCACCGCCTCCGCCCTCTGAGGTCCCTCCAAGTTTACAGTCTTATGTTGAGTATCTGCCCTCTCCCACGTTCCCCACCCCACTAGATTACTGTTAGCCAACACGTTTTCCATGTGCACTCCCAAAGACCCTTTTAATACATTTTTTTCTAATTGCCCCCATGACGTGTTAATGCCACGCATGTACTGTATATCTGTTTATGTACTACACACACCTGTGGGCTTTAGCTTTAAAAAGAGTGAGGGTTTTTTGCCCCTCCTCCCAAGAACCGGTTCGATCCTTCTGTGGGCAGTTCTGTGCCCCTTGGGAATGGGATGTCAAGGGTGGTGTGAAAGAGGCAGCTGCCCCATGCGTGACTGGCCTTAGTTGGAGCCTGGGAGTGTGCCTTGACTCGTCTCGCCCTCTCCTTATATGCTAGTTCCCAGGTTCTGTCCAGAATTGGGAAGGTGCATAACTCTACTGGCCCCTTCTTGAAATGGAACACTTCCCCATTTCCACTTTGCTCTTCCCCAATCTCTTGCTGTCTTTGTTCACTTGCAGCCCACCCAGATGCAGAAGTGATTCTAGGAAAAGCAAAAGCCACAGGAGGGTCTCTTCCAGGTGACAAGGGCACTCCCAGTCACCCCAAATTTCATACTTGCCCAGCTTTTTAAACATGTTCTGCATTGTCTGTTTAATTTCAACACAGTCTTTCTCAGTCCCTGTTTCCAGAGAACCCTTTACACTTTGAGAACACACTACACCAGCCCTTTTTTAGAAATCATCATAGCTAATTTCCACCAAGCACTGAACTGGGTTCTTTTCAGGGATTATCAATATTTCATTTTGGCAACAACTGCCATGTTACAGGTGAGGAAATGGAGGCTCAAAGAAGTTGGTGAACTCGCTCCAGGTCACACAAGGATAACTGGGGGCCCAGCCCAGGCTACCAATCCAGGACAGACTGGCTCTAAGCGTATGTTGGTAACCACGATGAGAAGCCACTGCTTAATTTTAGTGTCACTTCCCTCATAGTGGGGAGGAAACAGAAGTTAGATATTTCCAAATGGGGAGAGGGTACCTTTGTGCTTTATATAAGTTTATTCTCCCAGCCACAAGAGGAAACCCTGATGCTGAATAGTACATAGGCTAGACTTTTTTTTTAGTGGTGCATCTGATAACTGGTTAAGATTTACTTTACTGCTTTTAACGACTCTACTACTCATTGACTACATTATAAAATGGTTCCCTCAAGATGTAAACTTCCCAGGGAAGACAAGGCTCCAAGGAGAAAAACTCTTATACTTTGCCAGATGTGCCCAGAATCTTTGGAAAGACTTGAACGATGAATTGTGTCTTCTACGTTGCCCGAATTTTCTTTCCACATAACGTTCTTCAGCTCAGTTTGCATTGTGAAAACCTTGAATAGCTTCCTGTGTTCTTGTAGAACTAAGTGAGCATTCTTTCAGTTTCTTTTCAGAGTTCAGGAAAGAAAAAAAAAAAAAAACTTCTATGATGACCTAGAATGTTTCTTTTCTATTATGTATAAAATAACTGGGAATGTGCCTTCTGCTCTACACTTTATACAAAGTACCTTTCATACCCACCACAGTGTCTGGTAAATGTCCCAATACCCAGTTTCTAGATACGAAAAGGAGGCGCAGAGAAGGGAAGTGACTGGCCTGGGGACACACAGCTGGGTGTTGAGAGCAGCAGAATTCAAGCCTTTTGCCGGCCCCAGGACCCATGTGCTTTTCAATAACACCATTTTCCCATATGTGGCCAGCACATTGGTCATAACTTTCCCTTTCAGGCACCTTTGAAACTTCCAGCAGAAGCCTAAAATTTCCATTTGTAACCCAACAAACGTGGAAAAAAAAAAAAATTCCTTTACTTGACATTTCCAGTCAATCACCTTTTTGGTTCTCAAAACTGGCAGACAGACTTCCAGTTTCTAGCCCTGCGTGCAAGGAGCTTAGAAGTCACCACTCCATCCTAGCAACAAGGAAAAAGCTGAACAAACTGGAAAAATTAATAGCTCTTCTTAGACCTGTTAGAGATGTGACGTCACGGGGCAAATCACTGCCCCCCAAATTGGAGAGACAGACAGGTGAATACAGAGAATCACAACTTTCTGGAACATGGACGTCTGTGGGAACTAGTGCGAGACAGGGAAACCTGCCCTGAAACTGATGAATTGATAGAGGATCAGTGTGGACAGATCTGAGAGTCAAAAACTCCAGGGGATCCCAGGCATAGGGTGTCCCCACACTTTTGTGAGTTTTACCTCCAGGAGCTTGACCAGGTTTTCCTACTGAGTGTCAGAGAAAAGTCCCCTGTGCTTCCAGCAGGGGGCAAGGAAAAGGCACCATTTCGAAAGGGGCCAGAGCACTCTCTTCTTTCTAACAAGGTCTGCCCTCAGGGGAAACGAGTTACCAGAACCTAACCTGCTGGATTATCAGAGCCTAACTGACCTGAGGAAGGGAAATACCTAACTGGAGCCTGCTCAAGCCATCCTGCCCGACCTAAGGGGCTTAGGGGATAGACGAACTGAGAAACTCTCATGACGTTCACAGGCCAGAGGCACAGCCTCACCAAAGGACTGAGACCTGATCACAGGACTGTAGAACACCTCCCCAGCCCCACACCGCACCACCACATTACTACAGGCCTATTTACAGCAAGCAGTTCCTTTTACCTGGTACATTGTGTCAGGCTATGAGGAAAAAATTACAAGGCATACTACAAAGCAAAAAGCCCCATTTGAAGAGATAGAGTCAAGCATCAGACATGGCAGGGGTGTTGGAATTATCAGACTGGGAATTTAAAACAACTCATATGATTATTATGCGAAGGGCTGTAATGGATAAAGTGGACATGCATGCAAGAACAGATGGGCCATGTGAGCAGGGAGATGGAAATGCTGAGAGAGAACCAAAAACATGCTAGAGATAAAGAAAAAGAAAACCACGGGAACAGAAATGAAGACTGCCTTTGATGGGCTTATTAGTAGACTGGATCTGGCTGCAGAAAGCATCTCTGAGCTTGGGAACACACCAATAGAATCTTCATAAACCAAAAAGCAAAGAGAACAAAGATTGAAAAAAAATAGAATGTCCAGGGGCTGCGGGATGACTACAAAAACTATAACATACGTGTAATGGGAATAACAGAGGGAGAAAAAAGAGAGAAAGCAACAGAAGAACTATTTGAGGCAATAATGACTGAGAATTGCCCCCAAATTAATGCCAGACACAAAACCACAAATCCAGAAAGCTCAGAGACATCAAACAGGATAAATGCCAAAAAAATTTTTTTCAATTAAAAAAAAAAAACAAAAAAACTACATCTAGGCATATCATATTTAAATTGCAGAAAATCAAATTTAGGGAGAAAGTCCTGAAAAAAGTCAGAGGAAAAAATTACCTTGCCTCTGGAGGAGCAAACATAAGAACGATGTCCATCTTCTTCTCAGAATCCATTCAAGTAAGAAGAGAGTGGAATGAAATGTTTAAACTGTTGAGAGAAAAAAACCCTGCCAACGTAGAATTCTGTTCCATGCAAAATTTTCCTTCAAAAGTGAGGGAGAAATAAAGACTTTCCAAGACAAAAAAAAAAATTGAGGAAATTATTTGCCAGTTGACCTACCTGGCAAGAAATGTTCAAAGTTCTTCATTTGGATGAAGGTACAAACTTCCAGCTGACACAGCTGTTTAGGGTATATTTGAAACTTGTTAAGAGAGTAAATCTTGAGTTCTCATCACAAGAAAAAAAAACCTAGTTTTCCTTTTTTTTTGGTCCCTATATGAGATGATGTTAAGTAAACTTACTGTGGTAATCATTTCACAATACGTGTAAGTCAAACCATTACTCAGTACACCTGAAACACATCTGTTGCTGTATGTCAGTTCTATCTCAGTAAAATTGGGAGAAACGTTCTTCAGAGAAAAGAAACATAATTTAGATCAGAAACTCAGATAGACAGCACAGAAGGAAAAAGTAAAGGTAAAATAAAAATTTTTATTTTTCTTGGTAACAGTTTGTTCAAAATGATAACCACAACACTGTATTCAATTATGTATTCTTATGTACATATACATGCTGATGTGTAAGTAAAACGCATGACAGCCATGATTCCAGAGATGGAAGAGAGAGATTAGAATGACTTTGGTACTATGAGATACTATAAAGTGGTACAGTGTTATTTGCAAGTGGACTTGGATCAGTTGGAAAGATATATGTGTATATAAATGTATAGGTATATAAATGTATATTGCAAATTCTGGGGCAACCACTAAGAGAAAGCACCCACTCAACATACAGCCTGGGAAAGCACCATCCTACTCAGGATGAGAAAGAGACGGAGCTCAGGACACATGTTGAAGGTGGACCAGAGGAAGCTGTGCTCGCTCTGAGCCGGAAACATGATATTTTTACTTCCTCACATGGCCGCACCTGGCACCCATGGCCTTACCATCAGTCACACAGTGGGGGCGCCCAGCAGTTATAACCTCCGTGGCTTCAACACCTTTGGGACCTTTTGGAAAATGATTGCGGCTTGGCAGTAACTTACCTGGTGGTTTCTATGCCCGCAGCATCTTACAGCCAGATTTCAAAGACAAAAACCACAGGTATTTGTCCTGTTCACACCCGTCGCCCCATGTGTGACAGTGCCTGGCTCAGGCAGTTTCTCAGAAGAGTGAAAAAAGGTGAATGAAGGATGAAGGGAAGGAAAAGAGAGAGGAAGGAGACAGGGGAGAAAGAAAGGAAGGAGGGAGGAAAGAAGGAGTTTCTTTAAAGTTGAGATGAATCTCTCTGGAAAAGTTTGCCAATGAACTGTAAGACAGAGTAAAGATCAAAGTTCTGCCTTTTTACTGCTTTAGAGCTTATAAAATGTGTGTGTGTGTGTGTGTGTGTGTACAGCATAATAGTCAAAGGTGGAGCATCTTAAGTCAAACAGTCCTTGGTTCAAATCCCAGTTCCGCCACTTACTAGCTCTATGTTCTAGGCAAATTCCTTCAGGTAGCCTCAGTTTCTTCATCTATAAAATGGGGGTAATGATAGCATCTATGTTGTAAGGACTTCATGAGCTCACATACGAGTACATAAAATTCTTTATACAAATCTCTCACACATTTTAAGCACTCAGGTAATGTTACTCTTATTATATCATTATTGCTTCGTTATTAACAATTGATGTAAGTGTCCAGATTTGGTGAGGGAGAAGGAGGTCGTTGCAGAATAGATAAGGGGTAGGTGTGAAGGACAGAGACTTAAAAAGAGAAAGGAACATTTCTTTCTCCCAATCTTTGGGTTCTAGCAGGATGTTGTTGACTTGTTGATTGTGGTGTTGGAATAAAAAAGGGAAGGGTCTCGTGGCCCTTGGACAAAACTGATACTGCTGTGCACCTAGAATGTTCTCTCCAGTGGCCACGCCCCATCACAGAGTTGGGCAACAGCCAGAGAAGGATAACACCATTGATCCAAGGGCCGAGGGAGAAAAGGGAGGCTGGGGAGCAGAGAGATGCTAGGATGTGGCTAAGAAATAAACTGAAACACTTCAATCTGGAAAGATGAAGTCTGGCCAGGGAGGGTTGATAAAATCAACTGCTCTCACTCATGAAAGCTGCCTCTCAGCTGGGCATCCATGTTGACCGAAACCCTGAACACTGAACACTGTCCCTGCAGGCCAAAGTGAAAAGCTTGAGACCAATAGGATCAAAGAGCAAGTCTTGCCCTTGAGCAATGGGGTAGGTGAAATCATCCATTTATTCATTCATTTCACGAATCATTGCTGATTGCCTGAGTAAGGCAACATGGCAGACATTGGGGTTTGAGCAGCAAATAGTCAGGCATGCTTCCCTTTCTCCAAAAGTTCACTTGCATGGAGGCCCCTGTTGCAGGGTACTGTCTTTTCCACAAGTCCTACCAGCCCAGTGGTACCAGGTGTCCGAGTGACACCCAGTCTCCCACGCCACGCCATTTACCAAGGAGCCTGCTTTATGTTTTCTGCTTTTTACACACAGCATAATATTAGGCTAAACCATAGGTAATTGCCATGGCTATAGTTTGAGAATAGTCAAATATCAACGATTTCGTATGATTCACCCTAACATGTTTACCTGGTCCCCAGAGGCCTCTGGGCTTGTGTTCTAGGCAGCCTCAATTTATTTCAGTTCCTCAAACCGCCGTGGAGCTCTTGTTTCCAGGTCTTTACACATGCTGTTCCCTCCCCGTTAAACGTTCCAGCTGGCCAACTTTGGCCCCTCAGCAGGCTTCTCTGGTGATGGTGCTTCCTCCAGGAAATGTCACCTGCTCCTTCACTGTCTGGGCCGGTGTGTCCCTGAATTTTCCTGATGGGCCATCTTCTTCCAAGGTTAATAATAATGATAATGATAATAATAATAATAATAACTAACACTTATGATTTACTATATGCCATGTCAAATGCCAGACACTCTTGTAATATTCTAGTATGTCTAATATATTAGATATATACGTTTCTTGACCACAGCCGGCAATGATCCAAGGCCACTCCTTTACATGGGGTGTAGTGGTGCAATGAAGATATACATAATCATAGAGATGTGGATATAGATATAGATAATATAGACATAAATGAGATAGATATGGATGATATAGATATACAAGGTCGGACAATTAAGTTCACAAACTCATCCAAGAAAAAGTGCTACATACAAGTAGATATAGGCATAGCCATAATTTAATCCTCTCACAACAACAGTATGTGCTGCATACTATTATTATCCCCATTTTACAGATGAGAAAACTAAGGCATAGAGATGATTGGGACCCACACAGCTAGTAAATGGCAGCACCAAGATCTGATCACAGTCTGTCTTCCTCCAGAGCCCGTGCTTTTGCCACCACACTCTCCCGTGTCATCATAATTATTCCTGTGTGTCTTTCTTCCCCACCAGACTGAAAGTTCTTCAAAGGCCGAGACAGTACCTACGCAGTGTGCTGCAGTGCTAACTTCCATGGTATCTGCACAAAAAAGGTGCGTTTGTTGTCTGCTGGACTTGACAGAAGGAAAAGGAAGTCAAGAGGTATTGCCAAAATATCAAGGGATGTGCAATCATTTTTAACGTTATGAACCATTGCTGACTAGGCAGCTCAAGAATTGATTAGAGGGAGGGAGCATAGAACCAAGAGAGGGAAAAACAAGCAGGAATGGGGCTTTCATGAGTCCATTCTGAGGGGTGTGTGGCTAGAGAGTTGCCACTCATTTTCCCCAGCAAAACTCTTTCAATGGCAGAATAAAGGATCCAAGTGACGTTCCTTGCATTTTGATACTCTTAGAGTTTAGTAGGGAAGAGAGAAATGTTAGGAAAAAGAGAATACCAGAATGCTGAAAGACAGCTACTACACAGGCCTTTGGTTAAATAGTTGTGGTACTTATTTTTTTAAGATTCTTTGCTATTTCATTAATTATTTACTATGTACTTGGTATGTGCTTAGCATTTATTTGCTCTAGTGAACAAAACATCCCTAACCATCTGGCGCTTATATCTTAGTGCTATGCAGTCCAATATGGCAGCCACAAAGCCACATATGGCCACTGAGCATGTGAAAGGTGGCTCGTCAGGATTGAGATGTACTGTGAGTATAAAAGATACACCAGACTTTGAAGACTTAGTCCAAGGAATTAATATATAATATCTCATTAACAATCATTTTACATGGATTTGCTGTAGAAATGACAAGACTAGGGAGACATTGAGTTCAGTGAAACATATTATTATTGTTCATTTCACCTGTTTCTTCGTGCCTTTTTAATATGGCTCCTAGAAAATCTTAAATTTCACATACTGCTTGCATTATACTTCTGTTGGGTAGCCCTGTTCTAGAGGTTTATAAGCTAGTATTAAATAAATATGTGTATTAATATAATATCTTGTATTGATGAGTGCTTTGAGTAAAACTGTATCAGGGCAAGAAAATGGAGTCAGCTTGGAGGAAGGACCTCTGGCAGTATTTCCTAGAGGTTGTTCATGGAAGTCCTTTCTGAAGAAGTAATATTTGATTTTCCAAAGAACTACATAAATTCTGATTTCTCGAACAACTGCGTACAGCCCGTTCTTTCATTGTATTTTCAGCCAAAGAATTGAATGAATACTCATAGGGAAACTGAAAGAACAAAAACGGTTGAAATAGTGTGTACCTTCTTCTGTGGTAGATTTCTAGACTTAGGAGCCAGGAATAATGATTTCCCCTTGCTAAACAGTCAGCACAGATGAGAGTACAACCTTAGTTAAGCACAAGTAATAAAGATCTTACAAATAGATTTTCCTTTCCCTGTCGCTATTTGCAACCACATCATCCATTGTTATTTAATTCTGATAAAACAAAATCCATGTCTGCTGATGAAGGTGGGGGACAGGCAACCAAAACTTCATGTCCCTCAGGGACCTAGTTCAATTCCAAACAATAACTGTTTCCTGTATCTACAGAATAAACGCAGAACAGTGGAAATTCTGTTGAAAGAGGGCAGAGACACCTTTAAAATCTCCCGTAGTAAGAGTGTTGCTATTACTGGAAGAGGGTAATTTGAGCAGCTTTCAATAGTATAGTATAAAAACTGAAGCCCAGATTAGAGAGCTTTGCCCAGGGGAAATGAAAGTAAACAAAAATGCAAGCAGTGGAACTGCTGAAACTATAAAATGTGGTTGAACTTTGATCATCAGGAAGCCCTTAAAATGTCAGGTGTGCGCAGTCCGAGAGAGCTGTTTATTGCTTGATGAATTCCATCATACCCAGTGGCCACGGGTTCACTGCATTTTAATTAAACTTGACAATGGACGCTACATTGGATTGATATTAGAACAATGAGATTTTGTACAGGACTCAAGGGCTGTATTTAGTGGATTCAAATCCAATAAAATAAATCATTTCAATGTTTTTGTTTTCATAGTGAGGGAACCCTAGGTATACCACAGATCATATTGTGTTGTGGACACCAAACCCCACACACTACAACCTTGATGGAGACCAGATCCCTCAACTGTGGGAATTAAGACTGTGCCTACCACTTAAGAAAGAGTTCTACTGTGTTTGTTTTATTTCTAGATTTTGGCTGTACATGAATCAAAGGCTCTGTCTGTTCTTATCCCCCCAAAGAAAAGAAAACAAAAAGGAAAGAGAGGACAAAGAGTGTTTCCTTTGTTTTCTAAAATGATTTCCAGTTTTTCCAAGTGATTTTTAAAAATAGAAGCGTGGCCGGTGGCTTCATGGTCAGCTTCTGAGACTGACTCATGTGTATGACACGTTATTTGGGGAGCCATTATCTGAGGGAGCCCTGGGAAAGAATGTTGTTCTAGTCACTAATATGTTATGCTTTTAAAAATGAGGTTGTAGCCAGAGTTCTCAGATATCCTTGAGTAAGAAGAATGATTTGGGTTATTATTTCTGTTTGTTGGCACTTCAAAACTGAAAAGCAGTTGGAATGATCCGTGGCGGGACAGCTCTGTGTGTCTGAGGACATGTTTGGAAAAGCAGAAGTGACTCCTTCCGTTTCCCATACCACACACTCACACACATACATCTCCTCTCAACTACCCCATGATTTTTTGCCTGCAGAAGTGCACAGATAGGAGATCAGCTTGCCAGTCGAAATAACAATACCAGTGAAGAAAACCCCAAAGGGCCCAGAAACAAGCATTCAAACAAGAAGGTCATCCCAAAATTTCATTAGAAAGGAAATAGGTCCTTACGACACACAAAACAGAAACTGTTGGAAGACGCACAGCGGATAATACTGTGCTGAGCTGGAATGCGACTCATCAGGCTCCTTGCTTCCTTAATTTCCAGCTGTAGAACTATGCCAAGGGAAAAAAAAAAAACAACCATCTCCCCTTGTTCTATTAAGTGTAGGAAAGAGGGCTATTTTGAATCCAAAGCCAAGGCTGTAGGGGGTTGGGGGGGGGGAAATGTGGGCACTCCCTAACAACAGAAAGACTTTTGCAGTATCCGGTCCCAGACTATAAACATTCAGAACCTCGCCAAACACATAATAAAATTTTCCTCTCTCTCTGTCTCTCTGTCTCTCTGTCTCTCTGTCTCTCTGTCTCTCTGTCTCTCTCTCTCTCTCTCTCTCTCTCTCTCTCTCTGATTTCCTGTAGTTTGTCCTATTCACATGTAAATCACACGAAATTAGCGTGGTCTTCGACTTAAAGAATGCTGAATTTTTCCAGAAGTATCCACAGCTTTGCTCTGAGAAGAAAGTATCTTTTAGGAGCTATTGTAGTAATCAGGAAATGTATGCGTTCATTTCAGCAACTGTTAGACTTGAAACAAGAATATGAAAAGCGATCCACTGATACTGATCACAAGAAATATCACCCAGGAAAAGCCTGTTTCAACAAAGAGAAAAGGAACAAGCGCGGCGTTCTTAACCAAAAACCGAGAAAGGGTCTTGCGTAATAAATCATGAATCTATTCCAAAAGTCAAACAATGTTTGCTCCAAAAGGTGACACGCTGAAATTTTCCTCCAACTGGTTTAGATCAAGAAGCAAATTTTCTCTCTTTCACTTGTTAAGTAAACACCGACCATAAATCTCTTTTAAGAGATGAATCATTTAGCCCCTGCCTCTGACACGGCTTAGGTCATTTGTTTGTTTCCGGGATATAGTCTACCCTTGACTACAACTGGGCTCCACAATTTGTTCAAACGTTTTCTGGCAATTTCTGATTTGTTCAGACAAAGACCAGAAGCTTAAATCCCACTGAATTAACCGGTTGGGTTATTACCAAGGTGGAACAGTGCCAGGAGGCTGAGAACATACACATTATGTGCTGTTGGGACATAACGTCTGTTTTCCTAAGGACGGTATCATTTCTAGAACTCTCACCCACCAGTTAATGCAATGAACTGGAAATGTTGTTCTTTCCTGGTTTTTCTTGGTTGTTGTTGTTTTGTTTTGTTTGTTTGTCGTTTAACAGCAGGAACAGAAGAGATTGGGAATTAAAGTGAGCCATTCTTTTGCCTCTTGGAACATACTAGAAAACAAAACCTAACCATCCACTTTCTTACAACACTGGCATCTCTTACAGTAACCAATAAGCCAAAAAGAAAAGAGAGAGAGGGGGAAGGAGGGAGGGAAAGAGGCAGGAGAACAAGAAGAAAAGCAATATGATGCTCCATGGTTACAGAATAAAACATGCAGAGACAACATCTGGCTGGATCATTCAAAAAAATCAGAAGGCACCCAAATGGCTTCCATATTCACTTAAGAAGAGGACATTTAAATTATACCTCTGGTGTGCATGACAATTACAGTTTACCTAGGACTTTCACATATATTGTTAATTGGTTTGTCTGATATCATTAATCATCTTCTGTATTGGAGGAAGCCCAGGATTAAAGAGATGAAGTCATTTAAGAAAGAGCGGACAAGAATGCACCAAAATAGACCTTGGTATTTCAGTCTCAGTTTACAGGTTTTATCATGACACCAGAAGGTTTTCATCTTTTCTGGTTCTGCTATGACATTCGTAGAGAGTGCAGTTTCACAGGCATCTCCCGATTTTTATGAACCCTGTCACAAAATTATTTTGTGAGAATTAAAGCAAAGCACTAAATCGTAACCGTTACAGTGGTTCGTGATACCGGAATGAATCCTAACTGTTGGTCCATCTTCTTCTGTTCTGCCAGAAAACACATGGGAATGGGTGGTAGGCCTGTCTGCCCCCCCAACTTCCCTTCCCATAGACAGCTACTCTCACTCCATAGAATGGTTTCCAGTGGGGGCCATTCGGTCTGCCAGCGGACATTTGGCAACATCTGGAGACATTCTTGGTTGTCACAATGGGTGGAGAGGAGAGTCAGTACTGGAACCTAATGGGAAGAGACCAGGACTATCGCTCAACGTCTTACAATGCACAGGACACCCCCACTGCAAAGATTGTATAGCCTAGAACATTAGTGCTGCCGAGGATGAGAAATCCTGCTCCATCGGAATCCTGCTCAAGTTACACGGCCCTGTGGGCCTGACCTTCTCCTGACCCACATCAAGGACGGGCATGGGAGCCAAGCCTGACCCCTGGAATCCCCTCCCCACAATGCTTTTGCCAGAGATATTGGGAAAGTGTTCTCCATTTCTCAGATCAAAACCTTAAGGCCAACAAAAACTTGGTCCTGCCAAGCTGAGACTGAAGACAGGGAGAGGCAAGCAGACTAAGAGGGAGAGAGAAAAAGAGAGAAGGAGAGAGAGAGAGAGAGAGAGAGAGAGAGAGAGAGAGAGAGAGAGAGAGAGAGAGAGAGAGACTCTCTGAAGACTTTGAATCAGGTCCTGCCTCCCTACATCTTAAGCTTTGAGTTAAGTGAGCCTATAAATTCCATTTATGTAAGGGGATTTGTTTTAAGGGTTTTGCTTAAGCTCCTTTGAGTTGGACTCCCACAATTGGCACAAAGAGTATTGGCTAATACAGAAGCTGGTGAGTGAGGGCGATATTATTACAAGAATACCTTAAATACTTTCCAACTAATATTTTTTAAAGAAAATCATTCATGAATGCCAGTCATTTAGCTGCTATTAGTAACAAATAACCCAGTGGCCTATTAGTCAAAAGTAAAGTCTCTTCCATGTATTTTTAAAATAAGGGATTACCGGAATCACCAGTTTACTGTTTTTAGCTGAACAGGGAAGAGACAAAGCTACGGTGTGGAAGCTCAGGGACCAAATCAAAGACCTAGTACTTGAAATAATGAGTTACACATGCCAATGGGAGATCCCAAATGTCAAGGCATTCACTTGACAGGTAATGTTACGTTCCATAGGAGATCCATCTGAGTCTGTGACTCACCTTGAATATTAGCAGTTCAGGTGTTAGCAGGGAACTCTTCCAGGCAGTATCTCAAGGACTCTTCCTTGGGATGGGTAAGAGGCATCGCAAACTCAACAGGTGTGTGTGGGGAGGTGCAGGAAGGGCGGAGAACCCAGGAAGAGCAGGACTGACTGTCTGAGTTGATGCAATGGAACTGAGAGGCCAGGGAGACTGAGACATCTAGAGTTCAGGGACTGGGTACCCGAAAGACGAGGGCTGCAGAGAAAACTCCGGAGATCTGCAAAGGGCCCAGGTGAGTATTCATTGGCACCCACACACAGAAGAACCTTACTGAGGCTGTGAAAAGAAACATCACTGAATCAGAATGAAACGCACTGGAGCTCACACAGCCAGACTGGGCAACCTCACAATTCCTGGGGCACTGAGCCCAGCATGCAGGAGGGTTTTGCCTCAGTAGTAGCGAATAATTAGCCCTAGATGCTAAACGCTGCTCGCATCCCACCTAACAGATCTTAAAAGCAAGACCTGAAAGGATCAAACTGTTTCTCGGTAATTTAACTGTATCCCAGAACAAAGCTTGAGAATATTCATAGAAACATAAAAACATCCTGCACCCAACAAGGGAAAACACACATGTGGCAAACAATTAAAAAAAAAAAAATTACGCGGCATGAAAAGATGGAGGAAAGGATGACGCAGCCGAGACCTATTTAGCAGAACTGCCCAGACAGCCCACAGAACTATGAGAAATAATAAACCATTGATGTTTTAAACCACAAGTTTTGGGGTGATTTGTTAAACAACAATAACTAACTGGGGTGGGGGGTGGGGGAAAAACATCATTTCTCACTTGGATGTTGTATTAGCCTCCAAACTGGTTTTCCTGATTCCATTCTTACCCCCATAATTATCTCAATAGGAGACAGAGTAAGTCTTGTAGTCTAAGCCCAGTCGTGCAAATCCTGTGCTCCCAATCTTGCTGTGGCTCCCCATTTCCCTCCCAGTAAATGCAAAACCCCTCCGACAACCGACAAGGTCCTCTGTGATCTGCCTCTCCACGTGCCCACCCCCCACCCCACAGCCACATGTCTAACCTCATCTCCACTCTCCTCCTCTTGGCCCTGTGGCTCCCACCATTTGGGTTTCATTCCCATTCCTCAAATATGACCCCCACGGGCCCGAGCCTCAGGGCCTTTGCCCTCGCTGAGGCCTCTTCCTGGGAATCTCTTCCCACGCGTGGCTAGCCACTCCCCTCTAAAAGTTTCCCTTCCTTGGAAACCTCCTCCAACCGCCTGTAGAAAATAGGGCCTCCCACCGCCATTTGCTGGCACTCCCTGCCCGCTCATCGCACCTCATTGCTTTAGGTAGCACCATTCCCATTTGATAGGCAATATGCTTTTCTTATTCATTTGTTTGTAGGGGTTTATTGATTTTGATTCCTGCTATCTCCCCAGCACCCACAATAGTCTGTGACTTGGAGCAGGTCGTCCATCAAAATATGTGTTGAATGGAATGAATGAAGAATGACGATGAAATGAATGTATGGTTGATTACGAAATACAGACCAAGATAATGCCAAGTATAAATTTTCTCCCCTGGAGGTCTGTACTAAGAGAAGTTAGAAGGATGATATTCTTGTAAACGTTTTTAGCCTCCAACTACATCTCATCGGCTCTTTGAAATGTTTGAATTTCTTGTTAGAATTTTGTCTTCTTGCGTCTGTATCAATAACCCTCCTTAACTGCTCCTTTTACCAGCGACTGATGACTAGGAGGGCTGCTGTCCCAAGGCTATAGGTGAGGTTCCATTTGCTAATTTTGAATCTGAAAAAGAAAAAAGAGGAAGGAAGGAAGGAAGGAAGGAAGGAAGGAAGGAAGGAAGGAAGGAAGGAAAGAAGGAAGGAAGATACAATGCCCACAAAATAAAACAAAACAAAACAGAAACTTGAGAGTGAACTACAAGGGAGTATGAGAGGAGTTTCTGGGGTGCTAGAATATTCTATGTCTAGCTGGTTGTTGGTCTCTCAGGCTTGTTCAGTGTGTGAAAATCCATTGAACTAGTATACGTTTATGATATACACACATTTTCAAATGTACATATGCATAATATAAAGTTAAAATAATATAAAAATAGTTATCTCCATCACCTACTTCTTAATTAAAAAGACTAGAGACTGTGATTGGAGTTTTTAAGAGGCTCTCGCAATGGGCTGGCTAGTATCCATCACTGAAAACCTGAATCCCATCTCTCCCATGGAGTGTCCACCATGAGCTCGGTGTTGTGGTGGGGTCCGGGGGCCTCAAGGCCGGAATCAGCAACTGTCTTCACCCTCCAAGCAGTTCCCATGGGGTCATGGCCAAGCGAGCAACACACTCGAGGGAGCCAGAGATGACACTGAAAATAACAAAAATTAAAAACCTGCATTTTCCCAAAGCTTGTCCCCAAACATTATTTCCTTTGGTAAATAGATGTTTTTAAATGCCCAACTAAACTGCGATGAATAGCGACAAATGGAAATATTCCCCCTAAATGTTCCACCACGGAGAAATAAGAGAGCCCCCCCCCATAAAACAGAATACTGGATCGCCCTAAGAACTGGGGTGGGATACGTCTGTTTAATAGCCTAGAAGATGATCAGAATGTATTTGACCAAAATGGTGGGGAAATGGTGTGAACAACATGATGCCGTCCACACGCAGAGAACCATTCTAAAGAACATGGACCGCCATGTTACCAGGATTACCTCTGGGTGGTGACAACAGTATGACTTTTCTTTTCCAGAGCTCAGCTCTGAAGTCAGCATCTTCCTTACCCCCTTCAGTAGGTTTTACTCTTCAGCACATTTGCTCATTCACCCATTCGAAGATGGAGACACCCCTGACGCCCATGGAAGATGCTGGGATCGGCCAAGCCAGGATCGTGCTGGGATCCTCATCCCTTCCTTGGTGTGTGCACACACATCCGCTCAACCATTTCGGGTACCTTTGCTCATCCTTACGCACACACTGTCACATATGCACGCGTGAGCCCTCCTCCTCTCCCACAAGACTTTCTTGATGTCTACTGAGCTGAGCCCCTTGGTACCAATTCCAGTATCCCACAGCACATCGAATATTTGAAAAGGAAAATAAGGCACCTGTTTGCACAGCTTTTAAAATGAAAATGGTGATGAGAGCTTCAGAAGAAATCTGTGGGTATCGTGGTTGACACTCTGAATTCTGTGCGCTGGCAACTGCGTGAAACACTTGTAGGATCTGGGTACCATTGGGGAGACCAAGTGCATTATGAACCAGTAACATCCTTCCTGTGTCCCCGGATCCTTTTTGGCATGAACTCCAGGGGCGTTGCCAGCACTCGTGATGCAGAGTGAGTAAATGTAATGGTGGGCGTTTGCATAGCTCTTGGGAGAGCGTACGAAGCTGGTGGACTAAGATAATCCAATTCAATCCTTTCCTCAGATGCTCCCTTCCCAACCCTTCTCGTGGAGTATGAAGACACACCCATGTTGCCCTTGGGTGCAATACGAAGCGAAATCCACCCAGATTTGCTCATGGACTTCAGTCAGTGCATAGTGAACACATCTGAGGCCAGGCACTCGTGTCAGACTTTGGGGATATAGTTTGACTCACAAAACATGGCTGGCTGCCCACATGTGCTTCATAGACTATGGTGGGGACAGAGAACCAGGCAGAACAATGAAGTGAGTGAGTTGACTGTAGAAGTAGGGGATTTGCCGATGAAGAACCTGAAGCTCAGAAAACTCAAATCCACGTGGCCAAGTGTCAGACGAGCCTTCATTATACCACAAATTCCTGTTGATAACCACCTGACATTTCTCTCGTTCTTTTGTCTTTCGTCATCTTTGGCGTCCTCACAGCTTCTAGTCTCCATCTGCATGTGAGTGGGTCTGTGTTTGTGTTCCCATGTTTGGGGAATGACTGGGGCCTCCCTCTTATTCTCTTCATAGGTCATTAGGATTTAGAAATTCAGTAGCATAGCGATGCAGAGTTCTAGGAATATGAGTTTGAATCCCAGGCCTGCCTCCACCTTGCTATGTGAACTGGGACCAGCCTCTGAGCCTCAGTTTCCCCATCTGTAAAATGGGGTTGGTGAAAGTACCAGCCACATAGCATTCTTGGGAGGACTGCAGCCTATCAGACGTATATAGCACTCAGCTGGTACTTAGCTCACATAAATGTCATCTAGTAGTAGTATTTCTTATTCCCCGAAAGAAAGAACTCCAAGGAAACATTTGATAATAGGCTAATTGAAATAAAGAGTTCATACCATTTGACCCAGGAATTCCAAGATTAGGAAACTGTGGATATCCTCGAACAGGCACAATATCCAACAAGGATGACCGGAGGACTAGACTGGTGGTTAAAATATAGGAAGCTTTCCACACGGATTGGTTACCAGCCATTTCCCCAAGCTGGTCAATGCTTCTCTGCCACCCAGGCTGCCCTGGCGTCTCTCCCTAAAAACATCTGGGGCTTCCCAGGATCCAGCAACTAAAGGGTTAACACGGGCTTCTCAGGCAATGACCAGGGCTCCCGTCCACTGCCTGCTGCCTTCTGATTGGTGGAAGCCTCCGGCCAGACACAACTAAGCACTTAGAAGCTGTATAAACACACACACACACACACACTCACACACACACACACACACACAGGCTCAAGGATATATTTCATTTGCTTCTTTGCATTTTTTTTTTAATGGCACACATCTAGAAGCAACTTAAATGCTTCCTAATAGGAGACTCATTAAATACATTGTGACATGTCTCTCCTATCAAACATCATGCAGCTTTATAAAAAAGAAGGAGTCGGCTCTAATGTATAGAGATTAAAGGTGGTGAGATATATCGGTGCCTGACCAACGCAGGCCACCTACGCGTGTACGTTGTATAATGGCACTCGTGCAAAAGCAAGTGAACAGACATTTATGGGTGCATATATCGATGTAAAACATGCAATGCACTTCGAATGACTGTACATAACATTCACTTATATAATTTATCATTATTTAGAAAAAGTAAATATCAACAGATCTTCCAATTTGGTGCTATGCATATGTGAAAATTTTAAATACATCCCAAACACGCACATGGGCTTACAGACTTTATATATGTATCAATTATTTATGGGCAGAACATTTCTCTCCATTAGAAACTGTTAGCAATTTTTAGTTCTGGGGTTCAGACAACTTTTAGGTCTCACCGTACACTTCTGTCCTGTTTAAAATTTTGGCCAGGACCTATTATTATTACATTGCTGCTGCTGTTGTTTTGAGATGAACAGACTGAACAAACTGTAGTATGTTCAGGGTTAATAGCCCTCCCTGGGCAGCCTGCTGCCCCTGCCTGCAATCCTGCAATTAGGCTAATTAAGCACTCAGTTCACAAGTTGGATGGATTAGTAATTGGCAATAGACACCTGAGCTCTCAAAGGTAGAAGCTGGAAGGCTTCTGGAGGGGTGGAAGCACCAGTTGAGGGGAGGTGCTCATTGCAGGGCCTTATCTAAATGCATTCTCTTTCCAGACTTCAGAGAAGACTTGGAACAAACTTGCCTCCTTGTGCATTCAAAGGATAGGGACCACGGGGAAGTCAGTACAGAAAAGAGATGAAAAACCAAGTGGGGGCTCTTTTTAAAGGGGGAGTTTCTCCATTCAACGAGTTTTTAAAAAGTGGGGGGTGAGGGGTATTGATTCAGTGTCATCGAATAAATATTATTGGGTTCTTTCAGGGTGAGAAGACCTGCGCCAAACCCTGGGGATAGAAAGATGAGCCTTTGAGGAGCTTTAAGCTGATGAATGAGTTTGTTGAACTGGTGGAAGCTGTTTTAACATTTACTGAGCGCCTACTATGTCCAAGTGCTGCTCTAAGGCTTTTTCTCATTCATTCATTCACCTACAGCTGCCAAGACATACATTACCATATTTCACTGAGTCTAGGACATACATTTTTGGCCTTCTAAGTAAAATGACCAGAATTAGCAAATAAAATACAGGACTCTGATTAAATTTGAACTCCAGATAAACAAGGACCAGACCAATCAGATTCAGATTTGGCTGTAAGCGTAGGGGCGGGCTCAACACAGGAAAGGTGGCACCCACCTGCCCGTGGCGTGCGAGAATGACCCCTTCCCAGGAAAAATGCCCACTGTCCTCCAGTCCTCCCTCCAAGCCACACACCTCAGTCTGCCCCCACCCCGGTGTGCCTCTGGTGCCCCCCAAGTTGCTGTCCCTCCACCGGAAGCCAAGGTGAGTGCCTGCGAGTGAGTGAGTCTGTGTGCCGGCCATTTAAGAGGATGCCGGGCTTTCCTGCAGCCTTCTGTCCCAGCAGGATGGCTTTTCACAGCCAGATGTTGTGGGGGTCCTCTTCCCGGCACCAGTGCTCTGGGCTGGGAGGGCTGGTGTAGGGCTGGGGCCTCTCGCTCTTCAGGGGGACCCTCTGCATCGAGATAGCCCTCCTGGTGCTCAATCGTTACACGGAGGTTTGGGGCCGGCCCGTTTGGCGTCTCCTCTCCTCCCACCCGGCTCGCCATGGCTTTTTCTCTATATCTTTAGTTATAAAACTTCTGTCCAGCCAGACTTTCGATGGTTCTCCAGGCTGATTGTTCTATAATTTAGTTGTAATTTAATGTGTTCACAGAAGGAAGCAAACACAATGTTTACCTCCTCCGCCACCTTGGACCCTGTGTTCTTTGCTTTTAAGATAACTTAGTCAGTTGCAAGTTTATATAACTGTTTTATTATTATTTTTTTCTTTTTTTAAATTGGGGAACAGTGTGCTTCTCCAGGGCCCATCAGCTCCAAGTCGTTGTCCTTCAATCTAGTTGTGGAGGGCGCAGCTCAGCTCCAAGTCCAGTCGCCGTTTTCAATCTTTAGTTGCAGGGGGTGCAGCCCACCATCCCATGCGGGAATTGAACCGGCAACCTTGAGCTCACGCTCTAACCAACTGAGCCATCTGGCCGCCCCTAACTTAATTTTTAATAATGACTGTGTTTAATAACTGGCTCACAAAATTCCTGACAATTTTAACGGTCGGCTCTCACAAGCCTCTGCGAGCCAGCTCCATCTTACCCCAGCCTCCAGCTCCTCCCAGGCCGAGCCCACGTTTTTCCACCTCCTGTTTGCCTAGTGAGTGTTTACCCATCCTTCAGGTCTCAGCCATACAGTATTTAGTCAGGGGGTTCTCAGTGCAGCCACCACACGTGTGCAGGCCCCATCACACGTGTGTAAGCTAATTATATATGAGATTATTGTTTTATTGTTGTCTTGACCCTTTGCAAGTTCAGCTCTGTGGAAGCAGGGTTCTGGTCTGTTTTATCCCCTGGGAGGACTCACGGGGCCTGGTACACAGTAGGTGCCCAATTAATGTTTGCTTAAGGATATATATGTGAATGAGATATTCCCACTAAGGCTTTCCCTGCCTCTTAGATCAGCAAGTTTGAGTGATGTTGTAAAGAAACTATGTAAAATTTTGTGCCCAAAGAATGAATCATTTATTAAATCAATGGCCCACTTTCCAGCTCTTTGCAGGAGCGCCGTCTTTTTTTGCGCCCTTTTTCTGTGATGCCCTTCTCAGAATTGTTTTTCAATGTATAGCAAAGAGCATAAACTTGCAAAGAAAACCAATTATATTAAAATGCAGTTATCAACAAAAAATTGTTTGACAAATTGGAATATTGTAATGTGCTTTTTTATTAACACACTAAATGACAAGATCCAACGGGAAGCTTAACAATAACTGTAAGTTTGACGTAGCAGCAACTATAAATGATCTTTCAAATTATCTATAACTCTGATGTGATTTGAAAACATCTGGTTTCCATTTCCATTGGTGACAAAGTTTCCAGTACTGCTAATCCTGCTGCGGTTTGCCTCCATTCAAAACGAGAAAAATGATCGAGTTCAGAAGTGTGTGTGGGTGTGTGTGTTTATCTATTTATCCTGAATTCTATCCAGGGGTCACTTGGGGGGATCCATGGACTCCAGGTTCAGGATTCCCGCAGAGAGATCAATTAGCCCGAAGGTTCAAGGGGATTCAGATCTAAGATCCCTACACAAGAAAGAGCCGGTACAGATCAAGGGCCAGGATATGCTCTCAGGTGTTCCCAGATTCAGCTTCTTATGCCTGCCTCTTATAGGCTGTGTGACCTTGGACAATTTCCTTAACTACTCTGAGCCTGAGTGTCCTCATCTGTACAATGGGGCTAATGGCAGCCACCTCCGAAGAATAGTCTGTGGCTTAAATGACATACTATTTCACTAGCTCACTTACACCAGCTCTTTTTAACCTGGGAAGCTGCAAGGCTTTCAAGAGCATCTAACTGAGTCCATGGTGACTGAAGAAGGAAATCCTATTCCTGTGACTACCGAAGCTTGAACACTGGACCGTGGGCAGAGCAGAGGGCCCACTTATCTCAGCTGGATTCTTTGAAGAGAAGTTTGAGCTTCTTCTCAGACAAACACTTTGATCAGAGATTCTAGAGCTTAACAGCCAAAGAGAAATGCCCACAGGTGCTGGAGCCCTGCCGATGAGCTCCACCTTCCAGATTCTGCAATCTGGTACAGATTGGGGGACCCTCTGGCCCAGTTATCCTGGACTGCTGTGGGCAGTGCTTGCAGTTCACTGGTGATGGATTATTCATAGCACTGTTTCACTCATAAAAGCCTCCCGGCTTGGATGCTATAGTAGACGGTTTCTGTAGGTAAGGACCATCCTTCTCTCGTAGCTGCCGAAAACCCAGTGACGTTCTTTTGTGGGGGCAGTTAACATGACACCTTTTTCTTCTTGTCAGAATTCAGAAAGGAAGCTTGGAGCCCCTGGAATTCTTGTCCTGTCCTTCCAGGGTTCTGGAATAATGGTTGCATATGGGCTTTGGAGAAAACAAACAAACAAAAAGCCTAGAATTAGAGTGACCAACCATCTAGGTTTGCCTGGGAGCAGATGTTTTCCAAGGTGCAGGGTTTTCAGTGCTAAAACTGGGGCAATCCCAGGCAAATCGGGGCCACTGGTCATGTTATCTGCAATCAAATCCCGACTCTACTGTTTACCATTTGTGTAACCTCAGACAAGTTATTTTTTTTTCTCTTGGAGCCTCACTTTCCTGATGTCCCAATGGGGGAAAACACTATTTACCCCCTCAGTATTATTATAAGGATTAAGTAAGATAATGTTTAATTATAAGGATTAAGGGAAGTGACATATAATCACCCTCCAATGACTTCCATCCACTTAAAATAAAAGCCAAGGCCGTTATCATGGCTTACGATGTCCTTCCCGAGCTGGCCTCGGGTTCATGCCCACTCAGACCACCTATGTCCTGCCTCTCTTTTCCCTTTGCTGCAGGCACAGGCTTTCTTTCTGTTCCTTGCACACAAAGCTTCTTCCTCCTCTGGGCCTTTGTACTTGCTCTTCCCTCTGCCTGCAATGCTCTTCCCCAGACACACTCACCACAAAGGACATCTCCTCAGAGAGGCTTTCCCTGGTCACAGCACCTAAAATAGCTTCTCCCTCCCCCCACTTTCTCTGTTCCTTTACTCTGCTGTATTCTTCCCCCTCACTCATTTGTCACTACCTGACATCATATTATACCTCACTAGGTTGAATTGTTTATTGCCTGATTTCTCCATGAGTCTATTAACTCCCCGATGCAGGTATTTGATTTTGATCACTGACTCCATGTCCCCTGTACCTTGAACAGTGACCAGCACAGTGCATGGCCCAGTCAGTATTCTTTGGAACAAATGAAAACATCAGACACTGTTGCAGGGCCATCCCAGTTCTGGAGACGGCATTTGCCCTTGTGACCACTCCCCTGACGTGCTTTGGGACAATATTAGAAAAGGTCTGCTGGTACCTGGGTGCGCTTCATGGGATACTCATCTGTTCACGTGATACTCACCCAGCTTATCAACTTGACTGGCAGCTGCCATGTCCCTTAAAAATGAAAGACCCCCAATTAAGCACCCTAGCCCTCTTCTGTTGCTGGAGTCCATTTCTGGAGTGACAGTGGAAAGGCATCCTAGGCAGGATGGCAGATAATTTTGAAAGTTGGGATTAATCTAAAATCACATTAGCCAAGATACACTTGAAAATCCCTTGAGGCCAAATCTCCCCTGTGTTGCCTAGGTATGGCCTGGCGTATAGAGGTCTGGGATCCTTTGCATGCAAGTTCAAGTTTGAAGATCCTCTGAGCTGGACTTAAAGAAATGAGCACAAGGAGCCCATCCATGCCCGTGTACTTACAGGTGTGGCATTCATATCTCCCTGTCTTTAAGACGACTGCCATGTCCCAGTGGGAGATGACAGATGGTGGAAAGCTTGGAAGTGGCCTTCCTTACCACAGGGCTCATCTCCATGTGCTGTAATATTAAGTCTCTATGACTCTGATGTGATTGATTTGTTTGCAGTGATGAGATTTCAGTGGGAGAGAGGGATTTGTTTGTGCCTGTGGAGTGTGTGTGTGGTGGTGGTGGTGGTGGTGGTGGTGGTGGTGGTGGTGGTGGTGGTGGTAGGAGGGGTGGGGGATGGGTGGCTTTACATTCAGCCTAAAAATTAAATGTACATATGATGCCCTTCAAACTGGCTCTGCAACCACCGGTCTTTTCTGGTTTTAAGGGTGTGGAAGCCCGTCCTCGATGCCAAGTGCTATGCTGGGTTCTAGGAAACGAAGAAGAATGGAACCATTCATTCCTCCAGTATGATAACCCACTATATTCCAGGGTCCAGAGGTGTGTACAGGAGTGAACAGCTCTGACACAGTTCCTTCCCTCAGGTCACTTACATTCCAGAGGTAAAAAGTTATGTCCTGGCTGGAGAGGATGTGGAGAAATTGGACCCTCACACGCTGCTGGTGGGTATGTAAAACGGTGCAACCACTTTGGAACACGGTGTGGCAGTTCCTTAAATGGGTAA
Organism: Rhinolophus ferrumequinum; assembly: GCF_004115265.2. NCBI lineage: Eukaryota > Metazoa > Chordata > Mammalia > Chiroptera > Rhinolophidae > Rhinolophus > Rhinolophus ferrumequinum. Next base: position 6,795,109 of record NC_046306.1, read on the forward strand.
GCATGGAGTTACCATACGATCCAGAAATCAGTCTTCAGAACAATGAAAGAAATACAATTCCTATTTTACAAATGAGGTATCTTAAGGTTCAGAGGTGCTAACTAAATTGACCCTGTTTACACAGTAGTACATGGTAGAGGAAAAGGGGAAGATTGGTCCTGATAGAAATGTGTCAGTTAGGTACAGCTGTATAACACATCACCCCAAAACTCAATAACTTCAAACAATAGGCATTTATTAGTGTTTATGATTCTATGGATTCAGTCAACTGGTTCTTCTTTTCAAAGATGAATTCACGCTTCTATAGTCAGCTGTGGGTGGAGTAGACTGAGTAGTCCTATGGATGGAGAGCGGGCTCTCTCACATGTTAGAAGGTCGGCTGGCAGGGGGCTGACCCATGGTGGCTTTAGCTGAGACAGCTGAGCCCTGCTCCACATGGTCTCTCATCCTCCAGCAGGCTCTGCCAGGCTTATGCATATGGCAGTAACAGGGTTCCAACATATGCACAGAATAGATAAGGCCTCTGGAGGCATAGGCTGGGAATGGCTTGCTCTTATTTCCACTGCATTTTATTGGTCAAAGGAAGACACAAATCTAATTGATATTCAAGAAGCGGCAAATAGACTCCATCTCTTGCTGGAAGTTCCCTGCAAAGATGGCGTTGCAAAGGGGATGGATATAGGGAGGGATAGAGATATACAGTCATTTTTTTTTTTTCAATCAATCTACCCAAACAAATTAAAATACAAGCTATTGTGTTGCTAACAAACAGGAAATGAGGCACACAATTTAAGCAGGAGCCTCAAAACTTTGCATGTTAGCAGTTTCTTCTACGTACGTTAAACATACATCTACCCTATGACCCAGCAATTCCATTTCTAGGGATTTAGCCAAGAGAAATAAACATCCATTGTCCCCCAAAAAAGAGTTATACAGATACACCCATTGCAGCTTAATTCATAGTGGCCAAAAAGTGGACAAGAAATAATAAATGTCCATCAACGAATGAATGGATAAACCAAGGGCTCCTATCCATACTATGAACTATGGCCCAGGAGTCATTTAAAAATGAAGTGAGGATACACACGACAGCATGACTGAATCTCAAAAACATGATTGTATTGAAGGAAGCCACACACCAAACACCAAAGTGTACATTTTGTCGGGTTCCATCTGTATAAAGCTCTAGAACTGGCAAGCCTGGGCCGTGGTGTTAGAAATCAAAACCACGGAGGAGGTGAGTTATTACTGGGAAGAAGCACCAGGGGTTGTGTTGGGGCGAGAAGGGCAGTGGTTACCAGGGTGTAGACATTTATCAAAACTCATAAAACCGTGCTTAAAATCTTCACCATTTATTTTATGCCCAGTGGGCCCCAATTATTAATCATCATAGTAATAACAAAGTTAGGCCTCCAAAGGCTTTCTTCGAAAGGTTTGGAGGAACTGGCAGGGTTTCCGTGTGAGCGGTAGGCTCCATAAGTCACACCATTAGGGAAGCGAGAGATGGGGGCCCCGGGGGCGGGGGTTGGGGGGGGGCCATAGGGAAACCTGTACGCTTTCAATGTGTTTTCACCTGATCCTGCTACTACACAAAGGAGGATAATTCATTTACATTTTCAAGAGGAAACATGCAAAAAATGTGCATGTAAATTCATTCCAGCTAGCAGGGGTTCTGGGGGCTTGCCTGGAGTGAGGCCAGCTTTATTTTCCCAGGAGTTTGCTGGCAGGAGGCTTGGCCTCCGCCTTCCTGGAGTCAGATGGCAGGAAGGAGAGTCAGATCCATGGGGAGCCTTTCTGCAGGAGTCAGACCCCACGCAGCAAGTTGTGAATCAGGTTCCCGGTATTTATGCTGCTTAGAAGTCAGTGATGCCTCGCTTAGAAAACCACTCAGAATCTTTCCAACTGTTTGATCAACGACACAAAGAAGGGTTCTGTGCTCAAATCAAATGGTTCCCATGAAAATGAACACAAATCCTGGGGTAGAGCCCCAAAGCCACCCCAAGGCTAAGTGGGCAAAGTGGAGATCATGAGACACGCATCTCTGGCTTTGGGGCTTTTTCTCTTTTGGGAATGCAACGTTTTCCTGTAAAGACAACATAGTCTGAGTCATTTTAAACCCTGCAGAAGCCAGCTGTGGACATGTTTCAAGGATAATTTGAATATCTTGAGCCGTCTGTCTGCCTTATTCACACTCCATCCACACTCCAATCATAGTTTGCTCCATTTCACAGGTGAGAAAACTGTGGCTCCTGGTCTTGCTTTCTTTGCTTTCGAAGTTTAACAAAGTGAGGTTTTTGAGTTGCCAATAAGAAAACCATTCGTATTTTGTGTTCCCTTTGCAAATAATCTAGAAAAAAATCTTTCCATATTCTAAGTGTAGCATTCCACTGGCGCCTGTACTTGGGTTTACAATTTCTGGCCCCGAGCTCTGTTATTCTATTTGTGAGCTAAATAGGAAGAAAAGAGACTCAGGCTGAACGTGTGAAGGATGCATTTGCACCCCAGGAAGGCTTTGTCTCTCTCGGTTAGGAAGGAGAAAAGTTGTGGGCGGGCTGAGCACTGGGCGGCGTCAGAAAGCACCCGGGTGAGTGCAAAGGTTTCGAGATTTCACTTCTGTGCTGTTGTTTCACCCACCATGTTGAATTGTTGCTGCTAATTTGGGTTTAACAGTTTTCAAACAGTTTTGTTTGCTTTGATCTCAGGGCTCTTGAAGAACTATAAGTGTGGGGAGTTTAAGACTTCTCTTCTGTGGTCTGCATTTATTTCCTGTACCTAAACAGATGTTAACAGAGTCTACAAGATTTTTTTTCTTGGACATGGGTCTGAATATTCCTCATATTTCAGAGAACCTGTCTTTCACCACTACTGCCCCACTATTTTTTATTATATGCATATATCTCTCCTACGTTTCATAAAGAAATTTCAAACTTACTAGTAGTCAAAGAAATGGAAATAAAAATATATATGGCTTCCTCTGTGTTATCTTTGTGTGTATATTAAGTTAAAAGCCCAGAGTTTCTTAGAAAAAAATATATATTTTCCATAAATTGAGGTGAAATGTAAAACCAATTTGACATGAGCATGCATCATAAGCCTTAAAAATTTGATAACCACTACTCCAGCATTCAACTGCCAGGAATTTATCCTGATTAAATAACGTGGAAGAGGAGGAAAGAAAGGAAGGGAGGGAGGGAAGGAGAAAGGAAGAAAGGCAGGAAGGAAGGAAAGAAAGGAAAAAATGTCTGATAATTGGAGATTGTATAAATGTTCCCCACTGGAACATGATACAGCCCTTTTAAATGATGCTAGTAAAGAATATTCTGCATCGTGATGGAAAACTGGTCCCAAATGTCAAAAAAATAAAATGTAATAAACATGTCCCATCTTTATTATAAACATAAAGGCTATATGTTTTTAAATGTAGAGAAAAAAGACTAAATGGATTCATAACAAAATGACAACACTGGTACCCTGTTTCCCCGTAAATAAGACCTAGCTGAACAATTAGCTCTAATGTGTCTTTTAGAGCAAAAATTAACATAAGACTCTTATATTATATTATGTAAGACCTGGTCTTATATTATGGTAAAATAATACCGGGTCTTACATTAATTTTTGCTCCAAAAGACGCGTTAGAGTTGATTGTCCAGCTAGGTCTTATTTTTGAGGAAACACGGTAATTGCTAGGTGATGAGATTAGCAGTGATTTTATTTTCTTCTTTTTATTTTTAGATTGTTTTAAATGCCCCCTGCTAATGAATATTCATTTTGGAAACCAATACAGTGAATGAACCCCAGCATTAAATAAGTTGGGGTGAACATCCCAACTACATCAATTCTTCTGAGTGACTTTGAAGAAGTTTTTGAATCTCTCGAAATCTCTGTTTCCTCATCGGTAAAATGGGGAAAACATCGATGCCTATTTTAAAAAGGTGTGAGTGTGAAATGAGATAACACACATTAAGGGACATACCATTAAGACTAATCAGTCATATGAGTTCAATAATTCTCATCCTTAATGAGAAAAGGATGATAAAAATGTTTTCTTTTAATTAACCATATGTTTAAGTAAACATTTCTCAGGCTTCTAAGCGTGCTAATCAGACATTTAGCTTCCACTAGGAAGTTTGCTAGTAGGGGAGAAAAAGAGAGAGAAAGAGAAAGAAATGTCCCAGTGTATTTTTACTGGCCCTGTAATCTAAGGCTCTTTCTCGGAGCTCTGAAAGTCATTGTTAAACCTTTATGAATCACAGACCAGTGGTTCTTTACCACGGGCGATTCTTTCCCCCAGAAGACATTTGTCAATGTCTAGACATTTTTGGTTGTCACAACAAGGCATCTAGTGGATAGAGATCATTGATGCTGCCAAACATCCCCAATGTACAGAGATGTCCCCACCACAGAGAATGATGGGCCCGAAATGTCACTAGTGCTGAAGTTGAGAAATGCTGCGCATGGTGTTATCATGTGCCATCTGACCGCCGAAGGAGCGTGTGACAAAGTGAGCCTGCTGTCTTACTACTTTTTGACCCACTTTATGTTTGTGTGTGGGACTGAAGTGAAAACATTTTAGAAACACATTTCAGCCTTCCCCCTCACCCCATCCCACAGAGACCGTTATTTTTCCTCCTCGACCCAGTCGATCTCAAGACCTATTGTGCACAAACTCTTAGGCTTGTTATCAAGGTTAAAAGATGAAGCCTGTGTCTATCTTCATCTCTGAAGACAAAGAAAGGCAAACTCATAAGCAACTCCTTAAAACCCAGGGTGGTAAGGTGGGAGGCAGAATTTTGGAGTCTAACCAAGTACAAGTTCAAAACTCAGCTTCCTCGCCTATTCCCTAGGTCGTCTTGGATAAGATTTTTTTGCTTCTCCAAAGTTAGTTTCCTTACATGAAAAAAAATGAAGCTAATGCTACCTAGATTACAGGGTTATAAGAATTTGATGTGAAAGATATATAAAGCCCTTAACCCAGGGACAGCTACGTGGTGAGATACGGTGAGCCCGCCGTAAAGGATGGCAATCACTAAAATTGAAATGAAAGTAAGAGGAGCAGGGAAGGAGAAGCACAGTGGACCATCACTTTATTAAGAGTTGGGGTTTGGGGTATTTACCTCAAAAGGCCTACCAAAGCCTAATGCATTTGACCTGTAAGCCTGCAGCTCCCCGATTTCAGAGACAATAGACTCGATCAATCAAATCACAAGGAAGGTTACAAATACAAGTTGCTGGACAAACCTGTTTTGTAGAAAAACAAGTGGTAAGCCATGATCCTAGGTGCCAAGAAAGGAATTCACAGGGCAGTGATTTGCCAAGAAGTAGTGTATCAGATCAGAAGGAAATGCCACTGGTTCGTCAGCATCAAAGCTCAGCTCCAAAACATCAAGCCAGTAATCATCTTTGCAACCTGTAAACAGACACCCATTTCACAGTCTTAATATATAAAGAGGGCTTATAGGTGATTTTTAAACTCCTAAGAAGAATTAGAAAATGCTGATACAGAAATGCAGTGATAACCAGCTCACGAGGAAGCCTGCTGCATTTATTACACCTCCAGAGGTGGGTGCATCCCCTCGTCCATTTGGGCTGCACCCCCAGACTGTGCAGTTTTCAGCCAGCCTGGTTATACTCGGTGCCCCTGCTTAGTAAACAACAACAATAATAGTAACTGAAACAACAACAAAAATATCCTAATATTTGGAGGGATTGTTAAAACAGCATTATTGACATGTAATTGATGTACAACAGACACACAGTAAACCGTGCATATTTCAGGGGTATCATTTGCTATTTTCTGTCCTATGTATAAACCTATGACACCATCACCACCAATCACTGTAGTAATGATTTTCTTTTTTTTTTTTTTTTTTTGTAATTTCTCCCTTCTCCTCCCACCACCAGGGAACCAAATCTCTTTTTGTCATTATAGATTGCTGTATAAAATCTGAGTTTTATATAAATGTAATCATATAGTATATCCCCTTTCTTTTTTTTTTAATTTATTGGGGTGAACAATTGTTAGTAAAATGACATAGATTTCAGGTGTACAATTCTGTATCACATCATCTATAAATCCCATTGTGTGTTCACCCAGAGTCAGTTCTCCTTCCGTCACCATATATTTGAAGTATATCCCCTTTCTTGTCTGGCACGTTCAGCATAATGATTTGGGGATTCATCCATGTATCGCATGTATCAGTAGTTCATTCCTTTTTCTTGCCAAGTTGTATGGCCTTATACGAATACACCATAATTTGTCGATGGACATGTAGGTCTTCAGTTTGGGCCTATTGCAGTTAAAGCCACTGGAAACATTTGCTCACAGCATTCGCATGGACACGTGCAAGGTGTGATCAAAAGATGTGGTGAATGTTTAAAAAAAACTTTATTCTGGTGGAAGACACATTGCCATTAATCCCCCACAAAAGATCCCCTCTCACTTCGAATGCACTTACCCCCTGGTACTTGCCACTTTCTGAAGCAGTTCTGGAAGTCCTCTTTCATGACGGTCTTTACTTCATCCTCCATCGTCCTCCATGTCACACATCGCTTCTCGTACAGCAATTTCTGTCAAATAAAAATATTACGGTGTGCCCTCATCCACCTTATTCCCCAGATTTGGCACCACATGACTTTTGGCTCTTCCCAAAGTCAAAACGATTCAGGATCGAGGCAGCAACGACAGCGCAACTAAAGATACTCACGGAAGAGGACTTCCAGAGCTGCTTCAGAAAGTGGCAAGAATGATGGGATAAGTGTGTTTGAAGTGAGGGGGAGTATTTTGAGGTGGATTAATGGCAATGTGTCTTTTACTGGGGGAAAAAAATTGTTTTAACAGTCACCATATTGTTTGATCACACCTCTTGTTTCCTTTTCTCTTGGATAAATATTAGGTTGGTGCAAAAGTAAATGCGGTTTAAAAGGTTAAAAACAATGGCAAAAACCGCAATTACTTTTGCACCAATCTAATACCTAGGCATGGAATGATGGATCACAGGTTAGGTATAAGCTTAACATTTTAAGAAGCAGGCAAACTATGTTCCAAAGTGGTCACACCATTTTCACTTTTAACAGTAGTGTATGAGCATTCCAGTTCTACCTTCCCGCCAACCTTTGGTAAGGTCAGTATTTTAATTTTAGCCGGGAACACCATAGGTAATAAAGTAATAGAACAATGAGAATATTTTTAACCGGACAACTGGCAGAAGAATGTTTTCACTGTTAATAACCTGTGTTGGCAAGGCCACGAGAGGAAAGCACTCCTGTATACTGACGGTAGAAATGTAAATTAGCAGAACTTTCTGGGAGCCAGTTTGGCAATATATATCAAATGCCTTAAAAGTTTTATTTTATTTTATTGAGCAATTCCACTTGTGGGAATTTATCTTTAAAAAATAAGGTTGTGTGCAAATATATATACCACAGCCCTGGGCCCTATGCAGGGAGGTTGTGCATCCGTGAGTCTCCTCCAGAAGCAATCAAATCATTGAACACCAGAGGTTGACAGCTGGAAGTCCACAGGCTACATCCCCCCTTCAGACCTGATGTCTGTGACACTCAAAATGTTTTCAGATTATTTCAATTCTTTGCCAGTATTTCAAACTCAGGAGCTGTCACATAAAAATCTAATTTCCAGGCATTTCTGGAAAAATTAGAAACACATAAGAACAAAAAGCTGGGTGATAGCCTTCCATCCTGGCTGAATTCATGGAATTGATCGCGTAGCAGAACAAAGTGTGTGCTGGCTTGCCTCAGGCCTTCCAGTCTTCTGGGAGTGCCTTGGAGGTACTCCACGATCTATTCTTCCCCTTCCTATCCTGCTTCAATGCCAGACACAAAGAATAAATGTTTGTTGAAAAATGAATGGTTGGAAATTACAATTGGTTTGAAGTGTGTAATTATTTCGAGTGAAATCAACTGAACGACGGAAGGGCCGTATTCCGTTGGTAAAGATGTCAGGGCGATTCAGTCTCTACGTCATCGGTGAGAATGTGAACTGGTTGTCTTCGGAGGACCTTTGGTAACGCCCATCAGCATTGGAAAGCCACATTGTCTTTGGCCTGGTAAGGCCACATAGTGGCATTCTCAGACAGATACATTGGCACGTGGGCATTTGTGAATAAGAATAATCATATAGCAAAATTGGTTGTAGAAGCTGGAAACAATCTAAGTGTCTCTCAATAGGGGACTGAGTAAATAAATGGCCCATCTATACAGCAGGATAGTCTGCAGCTTGAAAAGGTCTGTTTGTGCAGATCCAGAACAATCTCCATAGTGAAGTGAAAAAGACAAGATGAAGTGAAGCGTGTGATGTAGCTACCATTTGTGCCTACAAGGGGTGGGGGTCGGGGTGCCCGTGTTTGTGTGTGCTTGCTTATGTTTGCTAATATATGCATAGAGCAAGGTTTCTCAACCTCAGCATTATTGACATTTGGGACCAGATAATTCTTTGCTCTGGGGATGGAGGGGCTGTCCTGTGCATTGCAAGATTCCTGGTCTCCACCCATTAGATGCCAGTAATATCCCTCTCTCAGTTGTGACAACCAAAATGTTTCCAGATATTATCAAATATCCCCTAGGGTCAAAAACCACTCCCAGCTGAGAACCACTGGCATAAAACATCTCTGAAAGAACATACTAGAAACTTGTAACTGTGGTTTTCTCTGAAGATGAAAATGAAGACACCATGACCAAAAGAAGAAGGGAAACTTTATTTTCACCTCTTTGAACTTTTAACTTTTAAAACATAAATATTATAAAAACAGTTTCATTTACATTTTTTTGTCGGTGTCCAGATGCCTTCAAAAGAGAAACCACTTAAGAAAATATGAAAAGTTCTAAGATACATTGGCAAGGAATTCCCTTATCTCCTTTTAGCCCATTTTTAAAAGTAACTGGATAGGCCATAGGATATGTGATCTCATTCAGTTTGCCAAGTGGAAAAACTGATTCAAGAAAAGAAGCAAGTCCTAAGGCCATTTGATTAGTGACTAACGTACAACTCACACCTGGATCTCCTGAGACCCAGTCTCGGCTGCCACTTTGGAGCCGTAGGTCTCCACTGTAGCAAGCAGACCTCTACAATGAATGAGAAACTCCACCCGGTGATGCCCAAGACTTTGAGGCAGAATTAGAGCTGTTCCCAGCAGCAAAGATCCATCTTTGCTCCAAGACAGTTGAAATTGTGCTATGAGGCCTCCCACCAGCCCTGAGACCCGACATGTGTCTAATTCCAGCTGAAAACAGCACATCTCATCTCAACCTTTTATCCACAGTGAGGACTATAGCCTCTGGGCGGTTGACCTGCTGATTAAGCTATTTGATGAATTTTCTCAGTTATAACTAATATTTATATGGTGCTATGGAAAGTTCTTCCGCCTACAGAAACCCTACCAGAAATCCACGAACAAACTACATATATGAGGAAGTATATTCAGAGAGATGCATTAACTTGCTCACCATCACACAGTTTGTCAAATGGCAGAGCCAGGTTTGGAAACCAAGACCAACTGAACCTTTGCTCTACACTTTCGCTGCGACAGTTGACTATAGTCAAATGATATTTCCATGCCACTGACTGCGACGTTTGACTTTACCCCACGAACTCAGTGTTCCAGAAAGGAAGATTAGGAAAGCAGATGTACATTTTTCTATATTTTTGTGTTTTTCAAGAATGAATAACAATAGCAAATTTTTATACTGTAAAGTAATCATTTATTTTAATAAAATGTAACACCTTAACTGTATTTACTTAAAAATATAAATACTGTAATTATTTTTTTGTGGGTTTTTGACACATTTTGGAGAAAAAACTGGAAATCAATTAATGCAGTGAAAGGGTTAAGACCCTTTGTGGGAGCCTTACCCTCACCAATAAGAATCCTATTAAAAATAAAAATAACTTCCCAACTAAGAAATTAAATTCTTAATTAAGAATACATACAGGGTGGCCGGGTGGCTCAGATGGTTAGAGCACGAGCGCTCAACAACAAGGTTGCCGGTTCAATTCCCACATGGGATGGTGGGCTGCGCCCCCTGCAACTAAAGATTGAGAAATGGCGACTGGACTTAGAGCTGAGCTGCGCCCTCCACCACTAGATTGAAGGACAACGACTTGGAGCTGATGGGCCCTGGAGAAACACACTGGTCCCCAATATTCCCCAATAAAATTTTTTAAAAAATTAAGAACACGGTACTAGTGAATGAGATAAGACAGTAAAGCATGTAGCATCGTGCCAGGCATATAATAAATGCTAAATATTAGATGTGTGTCAGATATCATCAAATACAAAAAAAAATAGTATAGCATTGAAGAATACCATAAATTGGTAGTATAAAAGTGAGATGCACCCCATCAGTCTGTATTGTGTGCCTGCACAAAGTTTTTGAAACATTTCGTTTCTGACATTTCAAAATTGAGGCATTTCACATGAATAACCCAGATGTATGGCATTTGCTGGAAAATTGGCTCCTACGGGGCTGGAGTTATGGAGCCACAGCCCATAACTCCAGACAGCATGAGTCCTCTCTGGTTCCACACACCCTTGTCTGATGTAAGACCATTTCTCACCAGTGGTTAAGAAAGAAGGCTCTGGAGTGAAATAATGAGTCTTGGTTCTTGGCATTGCTGCTTCCTAGCTGGGTGGCCTAGGGCAAATCGTTTTACCTTTCTGATTCTCCTAGAACTGTGGTGATGCTTAAATAAAATAATCTGCGTAAAAGCCTTTCACACAGTACCTCACGCATAGGCAGTTTTTGTTTGGTAAAGGGTAGCTCTTTCTGTCCATCAGTGTGGCAGGCAGAATAACGGCCCCCTAAAACTGTCCACACCCTGATCCCCAGAATCTGTGAATATGGTACCTTACATGGCAAAAGGGACTTGGCAGGTGTGATTAAGGGAAGGACTTTTAAATGGGGACATTATTGTTGATGATCTGAGTGGATCCGATGTAATCACAGGGTCCTTGTAAGTGAAAGAGGAAGGCAGGAGGGTCCGTGTCAGAGGAGATGTGACAATGGAAGCAGAGGTGGAAGTGATGCACGTTGGTGGTGGAGGAAGGGGCCACCAGTCAATGCATGTGGCCTCTAGAAGCTGGAAAAGGCGAGGAGGGACAGCCCTGCCGACACCTTGACCTTAGCCCAAGTGAAACCCACTTTGGATTTCTGACCTCCACAACTGTGAGGTAATGAACTTGTTGTTTTAAGTCACTCCGTTTGTGGCAATTTCTTACAGCAGTAATAGGAAACTAACGCGTGAGATTATTTCATCCTCACGACAGTTGCATGACGTATGCCTCTGTCCCACATTCAACAGAAGACACAGGCTTGGTAAAGCTTGAGAACATCATCCAAGCTCCCACAGCTGGAAAGCCTCAGGGCTCAGAGTCAATGCCAAGTCTTGCTGAAGCCCAAGTCCAAACTCTTGCCTGTGCCTCCCAGTTACATAGGGTCATTCAGTTTCTACTTGAATCACCAGAGAGAGACATATCCTTATTCCTTGAGGCAACTCTTTCAATGACGGAGCAGGATTTGCCATTACGTCTTCCATATTCCAAACTACTTTCTGCTGCTCTCTGAAATAGTTTAGACGCTTTGAGTTACAAATGAAGAAACCCAGTTGAACTAGCAGAAGTCAAAAGGGGGAATTTATCACCCCAGTCAAAATGGCTATCATCAATAAATCAACAAACAACAAGTGCTGGCGCGGATGTGGAGAAAAGGGAACCCTTGTGCACTGTTGGTGGGATTGCAGATTGGTGCAGCCACTATGGAAAACAGTATGGAGGTATCTCAAAAATCTGAAAATGGAACTACCTTATTATCCAGCAATTCCACTCCTAGGTATTTATCCGGCGAAATCCAAAACTCTAATTCAAAAATCTCTATGCACTCCTATGTTTATTGCAGCACTATACACAATAGCCAAGAAATAGAAACAACCAAAATGCCCATAGGTAGATGACTGGATTAAGAAACTGTGGTACATTTATACAATGGAGTACTATGCAGCCATAAAGAAGAAAGAAATCTTACCATTTGCAACAACATGGATGGACCTAGAGAACATTATGTTAAGTGAAATAAGTCAGACAGAGAAAGACAAATACCATATGATCTCACTTATATGCGGAATCTAAAGAAAACAATAAGTAAATGAACTAATCAGAAACAGTTTTGGAGACATAGAGGAAAAACTGAGGGTTGCTAGATGGGCGGGGGGATGGGGATAAAGGGGAAGGTGAGGGGATTAGAAAACAGTCAGTAACCACAAGATGGCCACGGGGTTTTGAAAATTAATTTGGGGAATGTAATCAATAATGTTGTAAAGATTTTGTAGGGTATCCGATGGACACTTGCCTCATTAGGGAGACCACCTCAGGGATGATGTAGATGCCTGATCACTGCACTGTACACCTGAAGCTGAAGCTGAACAATAATGAATGTCACCTACAACTTTATATATATATATATATATATAGTTACAAGAAGCGGAGTACAGCATTAGGAATAGAGACAGTGGAAATGTAATGGCTCTGTGCGATGTCAGAGGGGTAGTGGATGGGGGGAGGGGGGTTCACACAGTGTGAGGGATATAAAAGATAAACGTCTAAGTATTACTTTGTCTTGTGTACCTGAAACTAATAAAAAAAAAGGGGGGGATTTATAACAAGGACACAAAGATATCTCATGAAGTCCATGTCCAGGAAGGCAGTCAGGCTTCAGGAAGAACTGAAACCAAAGAATAGGACGCTGAAAAGAACAGGAAGCTAGGCAAGACCCTCTGTCTTTCACCTCTGTTTCTCTACATCTCAACCTCATTCTTTTCTCTCCATAGACTGTCTCGACTACTTGATTGTCATGGTGGCAAATGACTGCCCATGTGTCCCAAATTTACACGTTACAGATTCAGTCATTTGGACAGGCAGACTGGCAGTCCCCACGGCAAATTCCATATTCCCCAGAGAGAGAATGTGATTGTTCTGGCTTCCAGCAGGTATCAGTCCCTTTTCTTATCAGCTATCCACAGGGAGCCAAGGTTGTGAAGAACAAATATGGCTTCCAGGGACTCACCTCCCTTGAGACCTTGGACCCAGGGTGCGTGGGAGAGAAGCAGAAGAACTGTTGTGAGCTGAGCTGATACCCCAAAAGGTGAGTACCTTGCATTTATTTCCCCAAGTTTTGCCCAAAAAGCAATAGAGGTGGTAAGACAGCTTCCTCCACATGGAAGAACTTCAGAGCTTTGGAAAGCTGTCTCTTCCTTTGTGCTCATCTCTTTTCCCAGGAAACATCCCTAGATTCTCAGTCATTCCTCATTATGACAGTTCCCAGATGACTCATCAACCTGCCTGCTCCCCCACATTCCCCTTGGCCTGCATAACTTTGGCAACATCCCCACCCAGATTTGTAATTTTTATCCATAACTAACCTCCCTTCTCCAAATGTGGGCTGTCATAGCTCATTTAAATTGTTGTCTTGATTTACCTTCTTTGGACCCATAAGGCGTATATATACTTGACTCTGCCAATGCAGCCTAAGAGCATTTCCTTGGCAGCTGTGTACATCTGGCCCAAATTGAGCTTGTGGCCAACTAGGAGCCCCAGATCTACTTCCCAGGAAGTGCTGTCTGGCCAAGTCTCCTTATTCCCAGACTTAAATAATTGATGCCAGAATCCACATGAATCCCTGGTACATATTATTTTATTTCTTCCAGTCCTTCATTGGACACATGGAGACCACTGCAAAACTTGATCCTATCATACCCACTTTACGTCTCCTAGAAATTTCATCCGTATACCTTAGTTTTTCAGTCCTGAACCAAAATGATATCCAGAATAGACCAAAAACAGTGCCCCATGGCACTCCAGTGGGCACTTCCTAAGTTGCCACCGCTCTATTAATCAACGTCAAATATATTGCAAGTATTTTATGATCTCTTATTCCTGAAACAGGAAGGGTGGCTGCCCAAATTCCTCAAATCTTTTTGATGTTTCATTTTTATAGGGACAGAAAAGATCCACTATGATTATAATCTAGAACATCAAGAATATAGGAAAACCCTTAGAAGTCTTTCATTTAGATGAGTCATAATAACTATCAATGAGTAAGCACATACAAGGATTACTGGATTTATTTCTCACATCAACCTAGAGATTCATACTGCCACTTCATAACTATGTAACCCAAATGACACAGACGTAAGCAGAGCTGAGATATGATTGCAGACTGTCGATTCATAGCCTAAGAACTTCATCTCAGCACCATGGGTGGGCAAATTTTTTTCTATAAAGGGCCAGACAGTAAATATTTTAGGGACCATACAGTTTCTGCCTTTGGAGAGTAAAAATAACTATAGATAGTACATAAGCAAATGAGTATGCCTATGTTCAAATAAAACTTACTTTACAAAGACAATGGGTGTGCCCCTTTTGACCCATGGCTTGTAGTTTGCAAACTACAGTCCTCAAATTCTAGAATTCTAGTTCTAGGATGTTCTTCCTTCCAAATCCACATGGCAAAAATCCTACTGAGACTGAGTCCTGCTTATTCTTTCATAAGCATTAAAAAGAAGAGGAAGGAGAAGGAGAAAAAGAGAATGGGGGGTGGGGGAAAGAGACAGGAGAAAGAGGAGGAAGATTTTTCTCTCTGATAAGTTCAGGAAAATAATGTACATTGCATGTGTTCATATCAGCATTGTTTATAACAGACAAGAAAGAAACAACCCAAATATCCAGCCACAGAGAACTGGTTAAATACATGTGAATGTGATCGTAAATTGGGATATTTTACAGCTGAGAAAAAGAAGAAAAATGTTCTCTTTGCTCTAATGCAGAAAGATATCAGGGGACGTTAAGTGAAAAAAAAAAAATCAAGACGCCGAAGAGGAAGTATGATATGCCAGAGTTCGTCTTGAGGAAGTGAAAGAAAGATTGAACAAGAAAATGTGCTTCACATACAAAAGAAAACTCTGAAAGGACACCCAAGAAACTAATAAAAGGGACCTATGGAGGTATAATGGCCAGAGAGAAACAAGAATACATCTTCTCACTACGTTCCTTTTGGTATTGTTTTCTTTTCAAGCCACGTGAATGCATTAACTATTCAAAAGCTTGATTTTTTTTAAAAAGCTATCCCAGTGTTGAGCACAACGATAATTCTCTCTAAGAAGATGTTGCTACTAGATGTTTAAATAATATTTTTAGTTCTCTGCACTATGTAAAAATTCGGTGAAATAAGCTAAATAATGTGCTTAGAACGATATCTCCTGCATAAAGTAGAGTATAAATGGAGGTTATTTGTGGAAGCACATAGAAGTGAGCAACAAGGAAAGGACCTAGGCAGCATTATCATTGTATTATCTGCATATTAGTGTTGCCTAAAGTAATGAGATTGAACTTGGATTTCAGACCGACCTGGTTGGAATCCAGCTCCGACACTTGCTGGCTGTGTCACCCCTGAGCAGGTCACATCAACTCCAGAGCCTCAGCAGCTCTGTGTAACAGGGATGAAAACACCTACCATGCAGGGTTACTCATTCAGTCCTTCCACAAGTAATCAGTTAGCTCTTGATAATGTGCCAGGCACTGTTTTAGGCTGAGACAAGACCTTAAATTCTAGACCAGTGTTTTCTTCTCAACAGGAGGCAATTTTGACCTCCAGAAGACATTTGGTAACGTCTGGAGACATTTTGAGCTGTCACGACTCAGGAGGGCAGATGAAGATGCCACAGTCCTCTCATAGGTAGAGACCCTGCGATGCACAGGACGGCCACACAGCAAAATGTTATCCACCCCAAATGTCAGTAGCGCCGAGTCTGAGAGCTTTGGTTCTAGAAGGGGAATGAGAACACAGTTAGAGTAAACCAATAAAAGACAATTCAAGGTGTTGCTCAGTGTTCTGAAGCCAGAACGGCAGAGACTGGGACAGAATGGCCCAGCACTTTTAGCTGGGGCATGGGGGCGGGGTGTTAGGGAAGGCTCTCTTCAGTCGTTTTGGCTGCTCTGTGAACAACAACGGGTGTGAAGGAGAGCAAGAAGGAAACAGGAGGGCAGTTAGGTGTGCCATAAAGATGAGAGAGGACAGGTGGGAGAGGAGAAGGGGTGACTAGTGAAATGAGCTGAGATATATTTTGGGAGGCAGAACCTTCTAGGACTCTGTTGAGAAGAAAATTAATTGGAAAGCACCAGTCAAGTAAGCGGCATACAGGAGCGACTCATAAAACAGGATCACCAATAAGCAACAGGAGTTTTAATCCTTCCATTTGAAGATTAAAATTTAGTTAAAACCAAATTTACGAGGGCAGTTTAAAATATCCAGTTCTCCCGAATCGCTCAGGGTGGTGACGGATCAGCGTGAGCTGGCAATTTTGACTTCAAAAGTTCTGGGTAAAGAAAACCGAAAATGAACACCAGGGAAAAATAAGAAATTTTAAAATGCAATGATAATTCCAATCCGGGGAAGGTTGCAAGGGACCGTCAATGTACTGAAATTCTTCTATAGGAGGATATCGGAAAACTCGGGAACTGTTTCAAATAAGGAAAGAATGTTCTGGAAAACATGGGTCTCTACTTAGGAGTCTGATGCTGGTGTAAACAGCTGATCTCGTGCCACAGACAAGGGAAGATGCAAGTCAAACGAGGCATTAGCTGGAGTCCATGTCAGGCCACTTACAAGTGGCTGTTTAAAGATTTTTAAACATAGGGGATATTGTTTATGAAATGTAATCTGATCGCCCAAGCAAAAATGACACGAATTCCATGGCAACTGTGGAGATTAAAGAAGTGTTTTAAGGACAAAATCCCTTATCTACCACCCCTCTTGTAAATTTACTCAGCAAATAAGAGCTTTCAGAAGAAACATTAGGGGATAAAGACGAGGCACTTTATGGAGAAAGACTTTCAAAATCCCACTTAGAAATTAATGCGTCAACACCACTAACATTATGGGATTAAAAGGCATAGTTGGGCATTATTATGTTTTGTATAGAGTCTAAAAATAATAATAAGGTAATAATAAGAGCAGCTGCCCTTTACTGAGCTAAGTGTTTTATGTGCGTTAACCCTAATTCTCGAGTGGATTTATCATCTTCCCTGTGTAGATGAAGGAAATGGAGTCCGGAGAGGTCGCCTGGACACACAGCTACTGAGTGGCATCCCGGCTTCTGACCCTGGTAAGTCACTCTCCAAATCATGCTCATTGTCACATCGTGAGCAAAGAAACCAGTACCTCTTGGCATGCGGGGGAGAAAATACATAGGTATCACTTTCAAAGACTAGTTAACAACCAGGCTTAATTAAGCACCTGCTGTGTACCCACCTCCAAGGCTAAGTGGTTCACTTAGATCATCTCACTTCATGTTAATGATGACTCCCTGAGTAGATACTTCTATTATTTTCATTCTACAGCTAAGGGATGTAAGGCTCAGATAAGTTCAGTAACTTTTCCAAGGTCACACAGCCTAAGTGATAACACAGGACTAGACGCTCCATGGTTGGTCCGTCAGACTGCAGAACCTACAGACTCAACCAATCCCCTGCAGTGAAGCCAATGGAAAAGGAACCACAGGCAGACAGGAAGTATGTTAGAAGTTTAGATGCAGTTCAAATATAGTCTCTTTGCGTCCTGTGTTTGTTTCTTTCCACAGCAAGCATCAAAATGGTAGTTAAACTATTGCTCGTGGAATTATTTGCTCAGTGTACGTCTCTATTTAATTATTTGTTCAACCTTTGTCTGTCTGGCTTATTGTCTTGGGCCTGCTACCTGTAACAAAGTCTGCACGTGCTCCATCTAGATCTTTTGTTTTGCTTTTTGCTTTTTTTCCTTTGAGTCAGTGAAACAATAATTGGCAAGGTGAATGGGAAGGTGGAGAGTCAGAAAATTAGGGAACGGAGACTCATTATCCCAAGCTAGACAGCTGGCACGTTCGTTTTTTTACCTTCTGAAATCTAATTTCATTCTTTCTACCAAAACTTTAGTTCTAGTTCAACTGTGATCACTAGATCAAAAATCATTCTTTATGTCCCCCACCTCAGAGGGAAACTAGAAAACCTCCACGCGACCACCACTCACACATGCAGCTCCAGCCTTGGCCATCGTTAGGATATTTAGGAAAAGAGCAAAATTGTGAACTTCTCAGTGAGTGACATGTTGGGCGTGTCATTGCCTTTTTCAGCACTTGGGATATAATTCTTGTCGGCTGGGGTGAGAGGGCGCTCTGTCATGGTCGCTGTCATGTTCTGATTCTTACTAACCCAGCTTGCCTCTCTGCTCCTTTCATCTCTGCAGCATCGCAAGTCACTTACCCTGAGAGTGACCATGTAGGGTGACCAAAGTCAACACATTGGAAGAAAGCTCCAGGAATCCTACTTGGTCATGGGAGATGATACTGCCTAGTGGTTAAGTCTAGTTAGTAGGAGACAGACCTAGGATTTCATTCCTAACTGGATAGCTCATACTTCCTGCATCCACCATGTTGAAATAACACATGGAGATGGAGTACATTCAAACCCATACAAATGTACTTCTCTTGGGGGGGGGTGGCATTCTTGGATTTTCTAATCAAACACCTCAAAAATCTGGCTCTTCCACTTTAAAGACTTAGGCAGCTTCCTGCATTTCTCCAAGCCTTGTCTGTGTGGGAATATCAATAGGACCTCCTTAGCATGCTGGAGCCAAGATTAAATGAGATAAAGAGTAGAAAGCCTTTAGTACAATGGTTAAAAAAAAAAAGTGCTTGATAAATGATTGTTATTATCAATGTATTATTAATAACAACCATTCATTTATAGATAGAGGTTTCCCAACTTTACACAAAACAGAAATCTTCATTTTCCTCTCATGTTTTTTTCTTCCCCAAAAGGAAATAGAAATTTGCAGCCAAGACAAAAATGATAGAGCTGCTCCAAGCTGGTACAATAGTTTACTTTTCAGGTCACCATGTTTATACTGGGGCCATACTGGTGTATCTGTTCATGGGGAAAGCAAAGAGAGCGCAGCACGGACATTCTAAATGGCACACTCCATTGTCATTTTTTAAAGTGCATTTTATATCTCTTTCCTCAGCCCACTCTCCTCAGTGATCGGCTGTATTTTTCAGGTTCGTTTTTTTCTGTATAAGTCCCACCCACCCCACTTTTTGTAAGCACGAAGATTAAGTGGACAAAGACAAATTCAATTAAGCTGCAAGCTTTGGTGATCAGCAGCAATTTTTCTTGAGGAACTGAATTCAAACATCTCAGGGGTGGGGACGTGTGTGCAGCGCACTTCTGAATGGAAAGGAGGCAGAACTCGGGTATAAATCACCTGACAAACTGAGCCCTCCTCTATTAATCTTTTATTCAGAAACAGACACTGTTTTAAGGGGAAATTAAAGGCAATCAATAACAGGCTTGCCTGGGCAGCTTCTGAGCTTGAGATGCAAATATTATTCCAAATTCTAGATTCCAAGGCGATCCCTCCATTGATATGTTAATAGCCTCCTCGTGTTTCTATGACCCCAAATCCTGGCAGGGCAAGAAGCTATACTTACAGGAAACAAAAGGAAAGCACATCGTAGGATAAACATTTGCTAAATGGACTTTGACTGCAAACCCTAACATGTGATATGTTAAGGGTGGAATTCTCTATGAGCCGGGTACTAGTGTGTTGCATGTTTAATATGTTTATATTTTTAAAGAGCTGCCATGACTGATTTTTTTTTCTTATCTCACCTGACATTTCAGTTTCACACTCAGGATGGAGAAGAGAGCAAATATTTTGGTATTGTCATCCCAAAGAAAGACAACCCTTGGCCACCGGAAATAAGCAAAAGTCAGTTGCCTCCCTATCAAAGGTGAGTGCAACCAAATGTGAGTCACCTGTTTATAAATTCAGAGTCAAAACCAAATTCAGAGAATATTTAGCTAGCACCTATTGTGTGTGAGAGCTAGTGTGCTAGTTTACTGGTGATAGACAATTGAACATGTTTGACAAGGAGCTTACACTTTTAGGGGCAGATGGGAAATAAACAATTTTAAAAATAAAGATAAATCAGGGTGCAGTGAGCGCTATGAAGAACAAAACCAGATGACGAAAATGAGAATCACTAAGGGGATTAGAAAAAGGCCTTGCTGAAGAAATCACTTATGTACAGAAATTCAAGGAAGCCCGGCCAGGGATGTGTAGGACTGGCATTCCAGGCAGAAAGACAGGAAGTGCAAAGGTCCTGAGGTAGGAAGGGGCTGTGTTTGAGAATCAGAAAGTTGCCCAGTGCAGCTAGACTGTGGTGGATGAGATTATGTTTTCCCACCAAGCAGGAGCCAGATCATGCAGGACCTTGTAGTTAATAATGATCAGTGAAAAACTAAGTGTAATATTTTAAAAATTAGGTGTTCCTCTCAGGAGCAGTATATATCTAATCTCTACTCCTGGAGATACAAAAAGAATCTCAAAGGTTGACCAAGTAGACATATTTAAAGGATATGGGTATACTAATACTTATTAATTTACTACATTCTTAATATATGTTAAATTCTAGAACCACATGCATGAGCCTACATATCTGTTCATCACAGTTGATGTTTCCAGCTAATTTGTTTTTCAAGGTCTAAATTCAAATAGCAGCTGACCTAATGTATCAGGTTTCTTATCTTTTCCATGAAAGGAGTTTGCAATATTTCCCAGGAGCATCTTTCCAAGCGAATTAATCATCTGCAATGTGAGGCTAAATCTTTTATAAAACTGCCTTTCCGGTCAACGTATATCTTTTTCTTAAAGTTCCCTACAACACATAATTGGTGCAGTAGCTAGCCTCCGAGATGACCCCCGCCCGTCTGGATGGCACTGCCACCCTCAAGTAATCCCTTCCCCGTCACACCAGGATTGGTCTGTGTGACCAATAGAACACACCGGAAGTGATAGGATGTCACTGCCGAGATTAGGTTTTCAAGGGGACGGCAGCAAACCACAGGCATCGCCAAAGTTTCTGCCACCTTTTTGAACTGAAGGTATTTCCTCCGATTTCCTGAATGGCCCGTCTGTAGCAGGCGACAACAGAAAAGAACGACCCTATCTAATGGAGAAAGTGCCCTAAAATTCCTGGATTATTCGAAGGCAAGAGGATCCTGGAGATGGAGATGGACTGACCTTTCTTCTGCTCTGGTTATGGATGGTTTTATAATTCTAAATAATGTCAGTATCAAGGAAGCAGGATAGCAGAATAACTGAGCAAGCTAACTGCTGTACTCTACTCCCTAGCTCTGTGACTGTGGCGAGTTACTCTGGAAGCGTCAGGTTCCTTACCTATAAAACGGGAACAAAATAACACCTACTTCGTGTGGTTATTTTATCATTACATGCATTGATTTTTGGAAAGCACGTAGCACTGTGTTTGGCACGTGGCTTGTGCTATACATGTTTTTGCAAATGTTAAGAGCTCATGATACGGGAATGTTTCCAGCACTGCGCTGAGTTAGGTACTATGACAATTCCCACTTACACATGAAGAAACTGAGGCCTGAGGATGTGAAACAGCTTAGCCACTTACGTAGCTTGTGGGGGGTGGAGCTGAGAGTCAAGGCCATCATTTCTAATCTAGGAAACTTTGTTAGTTGTGATTATATTATATGTGTTATAGTTGGGTCCAGAGATATTTTGATCTATACATTCACTCATAGGAAAACTAGTTTTCGAGGATATTTTATAAAAACTTTTGTAGTGATAGATAAGAGTGTTCTGTTCATCTGGATACAATTCTTTCCTTCTCTTCCTTTCTTCCTTCCTTCCTTCTTTCCTTCTCCTCTCTCTCTTTCTCTCTCTTTCCCCAGCAATAAAGGTGTATAATTTAATTAATAACTTGTTTAAACAATACATTTTCAATGCACCACCATGTGCTTTGTCACCAAGGGACATTTAACAATGTCTGGAGACTTTTTGGTTATCACAACTTTTTCTATGTGTGTGTGTGTGTGTGTGTGTGTGTGTGTGGCTGGCATCTAGTATGTGGGGGCCAAAGACACTGCTAAGCATCCTATAGTTCACAGGACAGTCCCCACCACAAAGGATTATCTGTCCCAGAATGTCAATAGAAACCCTACCATAGCTCAAAGCCTCCTTTGTAAGGGGCAGGTTCTCTGCAAGGCATGCTGCGATGGCTTCTCCCATTGCTGCACTGTGGACCTTGATCTGCTGAGGTCCTGCAGAGATGTGCTATGGGACAGCAGTACTGGGGCCACAGACTAAAGACTGAAAAGGGTGTGATGGAAAAAGAAACAAATATGTATGTTTATTGAAGCTTCATCCACACCAGGCTCTGACCTAACTTCTTTACATCAATTTAATCAATTATTAATCGGTTTATCAATTACTTTCATGACAATCCTATAAAGTAGGTACTATTTTATGCCCATTTTACAGATGAGGAAATTGAGACTCAGGAAGGTTAAGTAACTCTCCCAAAGTCACACAGCAAGGAATTGGGAATTTGGGAATTCTAACTCAGGCTGCCTGAACTCTTAATTTTCTCTTGATGAATGTTCTGTGAAAACCCCCACATATCGCTCCCTGAAGAGCAATTAAAATGGGCTTCTCTTTGCCTCTCATAGTGATCAATTTGGATCCAATGTGCTTTAAATATCAGGACTGCCAATGTGTTCTGATTATTCTATTCATATTATTAACCAATTGCATTAATTCCAGGAAGTGCCAGTGCATAAATTTTGTTACAAAATATTGAATCTTGGCCAAGCTGTTTATTTCCCCTTACCCCAAGTTTTTTGTTGATGGGCCAAAGCCATAAGTCCATGAAGAGTCCCCACTGTGGAGGCACGACAGTAAAATCTTGATTCACTGGAAACTGATTGCATAAAGCCCACCTTCTTTTTTTTTTCTCTAGTTTTGACCCCTGAGCCCCATTTTTAGAAATCATGTAAATCATAGGAAAATAATCTAATATTCAGAATTTATTTTTAATCCACTACCAAGGAAGCACCGCTTCGGGGAAGTCTAGAGGTTAGTGTAAGTTCTGCTCAAATTGTTGCAAGTTTGCAAGTTCACTGGAATACCACATGGGTCAATGGGTCCAGAGTTGCCACCCAGATCAGACCACTAGTTATTCTGGAGAGAGTCAATTATATTCAGATACTTACTAAGAAAAGAAAGATTCGAAAATACTTAAAGGTTTTCAGCCACAAAAGAGGATGGGAAGTAGGTTTTCTGCATCTCCTTGAGCTCTGTAACAAACGCCAGCCACCACAAGTCCCCACAAAACCCTGAGCCAGATGATTAATTGAGCAATTTTCCTTTTTGGAATGGTGTTTAAATTAAAACCCACCAGGATCTGCCCCCTCCCTACCTCTTAACCCTCTGTGCCCCCCTGGCATAGCTTGACCTGGTCACAGCCGTGGTCGCATGGCATTTTTCTCTGTCCCTGAAATATGCCACACTCCTTCCTGCTTCAGGCTTTTTGCACTTTCTCTTCTCTCAACCTACAGGGTTTTTTCCCCAGGTTGCTGACCCTTTCTCATGCCTGAGATCTCTGCCTGGCCTACCTGCCATGAGAGGGGCCACCTACCCATCCACCTGTCACACTTATCATCGTCCAGCTAACCTTCCTTCATGGCATTTGTCAGTTCCATACCTCATCCACACATCCACGGGATGTCTTCAAGATCATACAGAGTACTGTCATGTGGTTAGAAGATGAACTTGAAAATCCATATGGCTGACCTGGAAATCCTACTGGCCACTTAACTGCTGTGGGAATTTTTGAAAGATACTTAACCTTTTGGGTTCTAGGAAGCATTAAATGAGTTAATGTGTAAAGAACTTAGGACACCACCCAGTATGTGATAAGTACTATATCAAGGTTGTCATGTATGGATAAATGCACTTATTTTATTAATTGTAATTATAATTCATATAACATATTCTATTCAATTCTGTGTTGATTTATAAATTGATTAAATTTTACTTATTAGTGCTTTATTAGCTCCTCTACTAGAAAAGAAGTGCCCTGAGAACACAGTACCTGACATGCAGTAGGTACCCATTAATAATTTGTTGAATGAATGAATGATTCAATGAATGAATGAATGAATGAATGATACGTCGTGCTTCTTTTTATCAAGTTTGTTAATAATAACCCCAACAGGGGATAAGAGAATCCAAACAGAGAGGTTTTACAGAATCTGAATGGAAAATCCTGAAAGATGATATTTTAGTGGGCTAGCTAGAAAGGTCAGAAAGTCGGGTGCCTCTGTCAGGTGACGTTCGCAGTCCCAGGGAGCTCACCGTGATGGACATGCAGAAGCTTGCACTGGCAGGCTGCTCTTGGAGGCAGACCTTCTCACCGAATGACCCAGCATCCCACGGAAGCTGGCCTCGTTGCCTACTCCCTGGAGAATCAGCAAGTAATAACCTACGTCCTTTCATTTCTGAGCCTGCATTTATTTGGGTTGGAAGAGAACTTTGCAAACAAACTTAAAATGTGAAATATAAGACTTCAAGGGGAAGCTAAAAATAGCGCAGTGGGATTATTCTTCCACTATATGGCTATTAGCAGTATTTATATTGGTCAACCTTAGGCGGGAAGGAGGAGGAAATAATGCTCTTTTTCAAAGGAATGCAGGGGGGCTTGCGGTGGCAGATGGCTCATGAGCCCACGCTCTGGCACACATCATATTTAATAGCATCTGTTTATCCAGAACATTCTCATTTTCTTACCACTGACCTGGGCAGACAGCCGTTTCGAGACATTTGTTTAGTTTTACCTTTTTACAATTTTCCCACATTTTGCCCGATGAAACATTTCAAGTCTCAATTCAAAGCACTCACCTGGGTGGAGTGAAGATCCTGGTTCCTGGGTCCAGCGTAACTGTCTCTTCCTGTTGCACAATAATACTCCCCACCATTGATGTGCTTCCTGGGCGTGACAGCCTCAGTGCTTCAATTCATTCTCTTATTTTTCTCTAACAACAAGTGGATGGCCTATGCTTTTTTTTTTTTTTTTTTTTTTTTTCTGGTACTACAATCACTTTATTAAAAGAAAGGTTTTTAAATTCATTCTGGCAAAGACCACAGGGTTTTTCTCCAAAATCCCACTCCTACTTTTTGCAACCATAATAATATGTATCGGTAATTTGTTATTTGCTTTGTGATGTGTAGTCAACTGACGCATCAGGCTCTTCAAGAGAAGGTTTAGTTTCAAGTCCAAGCCTTTTGCGACTCCTTTACCAAGGAGGGTGTCATCTACCATTCCAATCACCTCTTTCCAAGATGTTCATACTGGTTACCTAACATGATATTTGAAAATGTCACTGTTCAAAATAACAATATGACATTAAAAGTTAATATTAGAATTATGCTTTTAAAAACGATGTTATCGGTGGAGAAATGAAGCTCAGTGCCTTGACCGGGTCCACATAGCTCGCGAGTGAAAGAGCCAGAGTTCAACATCGGGTGTGCTTGACTCCAAATCCTGCACTCTTAAGTCACTGCACAATGGAAGTTCTAGAAGTGAAGCTTTGGGCAAACTTTTCTGTTTATTCCTCAAATATATACTGAGCGACCACTCTGCACCAGGCACTATAGGAGGAGCTGGATCTAGCAGGTAACAGAAAAGCCCCGCTGTCATGAACCTTACGTGCCAGAGAAGGACACAGGCAGGAAGCGAGAAGACATGGCGGTGTGTGTTCTTTCCATTGGTCGAGAGTGCTATGAAGAAGAGTAAAGCAGGGTAAGGAGATGGCGGGGCAGGGAGGGAGAGTGACTTACACTCTGGAGAGGCCGGTCCGGGAAGCCCTTCTGATGTGGAAACAAAGGGTGGAAGAAGCTAAACGCCTGTCTGGGAGAAAGCATTGCAGGCAGAGGGAGCAGCCCTCGTAGGACGGACCTCTGGCCTGGTAAAACAGCCGCACAGTAGGGGGCAAGGGAGGAGATGAAGTTAGAGAGCTAGTTCTATTATGTAAAGGCATATTTATTTAAAAAAGGGACCCATTCTCCTGAGTGCACCATACAAAAGCATCAGTTAGAATCCCTTCGGGTGTAAGTAACAGAAAAATTCAACTCAAAATAGCCAAACAACAAGAAATGTTATCATCTCACATGAAAAAAAAAAAAAAAAAAAAAAAAGTCTGAAAGAAAAGTAACTCCGACCAATCCAGCAACTCAGTGGCCTCTTGAATAACATGGGTTTGTTTCCAGCTTTCCATGAGGCCAACCCCAGCATATTAGCTTTGTCCTACGAGGCTAGCTCTCCCCTCATGTTTGCAACATCACTGCATAGCTCCAGCCAACACATCTTCACATAACAATATCCAGAGGCAGAAAAATAACTCTTCAGTTCCTGGAAAGAACCTTTTCCTTAAGAGCCTTGGGTACCACGTCCCTCAAATCTCCTTGCCCAAAATGATGTCACGTATCAACACATAAATGAATCATTGGTAAGAGGAGATCAGTCACCCTGGATAGCTCAAACTCATCACACACAGTCCACCTCCTGGAGCTGATACAAATATTCCCTGAAGCATATGCCACTCTGAGGAAAATAGACACATGTTAGGGAGAAGGGAATTGCCATATGATAATTGGTAGACACTGCTAGCTGCTCATCAAATATCCTTTCTTATTAACAGGACCCTAGAATTAATTAGGGTGCCATTAAGCCGAACTCTAAAAAGCATTTGATTTCCCCAGCTCCCTTGCAGAATTTTTTTTCTTGATAAAAAAGCAAATATTCTGCCAGCATGCACATCTGTTACCACCTTCTCCTCTTCTTCCCATATGGACATGTCCCCATTCTTGCAATGGAGCAGCCATGATGGAATCACGAAGCTGAGACCCATATGTGAAGGATGGCGGATCAGAAAGGCAAAAGGAGTTTGGGTCCTTGATGATTTTCTTGGAATACTCCAGCAGCCCTGGAATCTAAGACTTCTGATTTCCATGTGATGGAAAAAAATTTTAAAATCTTACTGGTTAACCCATCATTTAATAGTCCTTGCTACTTGCATCCAAGGCAACTTGTTGTTAGGCAACCGGTAGTATCTGTTACATGGAGGAGACTGGATGTTTCACGTGAGGAAAGCTTGAAGTGGCCTTTTCTAATGCAGCGAGCTCAGCAGAGCTCGGGGAAATCTCCTCGCTACACAAAAGTGTATAATGCAATTGCATTATTCATGCCTTTGACTTACCAAATAAGCAGAGGGAGAGAGAAATCCCTTTACTGGCTTTCATCAACCTTCCAAGTCCAAACTAGACCTTGGCCCTCGGTGCATCTGGAGAAAAGGAAGCCAAAGCCAAAATGCTAAGAGAAACAAGAAACATTCACGCTTGACTTTTGAGCTTCCAAGAATCCTACTCCTGGCAATTAAGCAGTTAACGATGCCAAGTAATCCTCTGTCCTTGAGCTTCTTCCTGGCGACAGACACTTAAGTGCACATCTGGAACTAAACTTTATACTCATCTAGTGGTTGAAGAAAAAAGATTGCATCCTCTAAGAAGGCAGGATAGACAATACAGATCAACCATTGAACATGGACTTACTGAGTGTGGTTTCTTGGGAGGTTAAACTTAGAGAATTTACGAGACTCCGAAAATGCGAATGCTTCCCAAGTCTACAAGTCTATTCTATTTAATCATCATCAATTAACTAGGCCAATGAACATCTTTTTGAGCACTTACTGTTTGCCATGGATGGTGTAACACATTTGATATGCATTTTTCTCATTTACACCTCACAAGTCTATGAGAGAGGAGCTGTTAGTATCCCCATCTTACAGATGAGAAAACTAATGCAGAGAATGGCTAAGAAATGTTGCCAAGGTCACACAGCTTTTAAGTAGCAGCTCTAGGAGGCACATGCAGGCCCTCTGATCCCCACACTAACATGTGTAACCTCACGCATATCCGTGGGCCCATTCACACTCAACGAAAGGCAGTCTGAAGGCACTTCCCAAATTTAGTGGTATTGACTCTGTTTTTTTCAGTATAGCGCTCTCCAGACAGCAGTCCAAGGAAATGGGTTTATTGAGAACGTATCTTAATTGCACAAGTTATTCAAGTACCAACCTCGTCGATGATTAGAATTGATGACATGATCTATTGCTTATAAAACACCAAGGCCTCTTCTGTGATAGACAGTTTCTAAATAGTCCCTCCCAGTCTCCAAGGGAGTTCGCGATCCAACAAGGGGCGCAATCTGTCTCGTGTTTGATTTTGCCTCCTTAGTGCTTCCCATGTGGCAAGTAAATTAAGTGTTTAAGCCTCACCACAGGCCCGTGAGGTCAGCAGCGTCACTTTTAAATGGAGACAGAGAGACTCAAAGTCATGAAGGAGGCAGCTGAAAGTCTCAAAACTAACGTGTGTGGAAGCCATGGCGCCGCCACAAACACCAAGATTGGCTTTACAGGAAGGCACCTGGCCCATAGAAATGAGTGTCAGCTGAAATGTGGCCCTTCCTCCAATTACCATGAGGGGGCCCTGAAGATCGCTTAGCAAGCCATCCACCCAAAGAGGCAGCTTCTGCCCCAAGGGGGCACCTTTTTGTAATTCACACCAAGGTTCCACGGGGCTAGTGTTAGTGAGGCCCAGCTACAACTGAGTTGATTGACACCCAAACCTGTGTTCATACTCATTACCAGGGCAAGGGTGGGGACTGAGTTTTTTTTTCATTACCAGCCTTGCACCAGTTTCTCAGCATCACTGTACTTCAGTTTTCTCTACTATCAAGTGGGGATAATAATAGCATCTACCTTACAGGGTTGACCATTAAATGAATTCGTATTTACAAACTACGTGTGACAGTGTCTGACATATAGCTATAAGTGAACTATGATTGTTATTTGTGATTAGTTTTATTATCATTGTTATTTTTACATCATTTTGTCCATGCCTGAAACCTACTGCTGGCCCACTACCACCACTAAATTGCTGATTTCCGTGGTCTGCATTTGGACCAGGTTACTTTTATTTGTCCTTCCTTAAGCAAAAACCAGTACAGGAGACCATCCACTTAACACCGCTAGATACTGCCTTTTGAGTTTCCGTTGTAACGAGAAAACGTTTGGGATCAAGGTCTACCCTTAAGACAATTTAGCCGAAGAGTTAAGCAGGGAAATGAGATTCAATCCATTCTTTTGTTTCCTGCTCTCTTTTAGACCTGCTGTGTCATAGTTGTTTTCCACTGGGTGATTCAGTCTTCCTTTCTGTAACTGAAGGTGCACACCCCTCCAGTAAAAGGGAACCTGCGATTGTCTAGGATTATTATCTATGTCTGCAGAATCATGTCGCCACCCATTCATGGCCATCTAGTGTGGTCCTCTAAGATCAACAGCTGTACAGTCACCTCGGGCAATAAACAAAGTAAAAATAGACAGGTTCCTGGCGGGGCTTGCAAATAAATGCTACTGGTGTGTAGCTGATGACAAAGGTAAAATTAGTCTCTTCCCCTAAGTCTTGAAGTAGGTATTTGGGGTGAGTCATGCTTCAGTAAACCTCGTCTTTGGATTTTATTGTGCTCCTGGGATTTTCCCAGAACCTTTAGTACAAGATGAATCCTACAGATGCCTAACCTCCACCTACATAAAACCTGATAGAAACTATCCCTCATTCATTGAAGAGATTGAGCATAAGAGACAGGGAATGCTCACCGCCCTCTGGCCAATTGTTTACATGCATGAGGTAAGCTTCTGTGCCTTTCTTTCATACTCTGTCACATGAAGGTTGCTTCCTCTGATAGCCTCCAGGTTGCTATGATGAGCAAATAAGAAATAATATGATAATAGTGCGTTGAAAAAGGCAGTAATGAAATCTAACATTTGCACCAAGCTTTCAAAGGACCTTTTCTTTATCTCACTTGATCAATGAAAACAAAATTTCTTGCATGATCTTTATTTAATAGAAACATAGAAACGTGGGCACAAATAGACTTCTTCTAACGCAGTTCTGTAAGTCTGATAACCCTCAGGGATATTGACAAACTTTTGCCAACCAGAGGTGTGTCCTGGAACGTTAAAAATCCCAGCCTTGAGAAAAGAATTTGCCCGCCTCACAAATCTTAATCAAGGTCCGCTGGTAAATAAATAAGAATAAATTTATTCATTCTAGATTATTTATTCTTGCAGTGCATGCAGTTGAAGCTCCAGTCATTAAGCTACTGTTCTAAGAAAGGCTGGTTGCAGGTTCATAGCTGGGGGAGCTTCTAAGCACATGGCTTGCCGGCAGCTGCCATTTTGTTCATTGCTGGAGTTTGTGCAAATAGAGACAGGACAACGCAGGATGCGGGAGCCTGTTCCTCAGTTTCACCATCATCACCCTCCCCAGGCGCCTCCTGTACTTCCTATTTTCTATTTAACCTGATGTGTAAAGCATAAGTTAATCAAAAGTAACAGACAACCTAGTGGCACTTCAGCTGGAAGAGAATCTGATAGTAAGAAGGCAACCAGACTGTTTTACTGTAGATTAACCAAAAACCAAAATATTTTTGTCATAAGGATCCTCCAGGACTCCATCCCTTTCTTCATCTCTGGTAAGGGCTGGTTTTTTTAGTGTGATTTTTCTCTTTAATATTCAAAGGTATGACTTGATGCTTTAATCTGATAGGATTTGTATTTTAAAGAATAGACCATGAAGACTATCAGTCATGTGGATGTTTCCTATTTCTTAAAATACAAACAAATAAATAAATAAATAAATATAAAACAGAAGAGGAAGCATAAAAGAAGTGTTAACTTTAAAGAGACTACGACAGAGCGAGAGAGAAACAGACACAGAGACAGAATCGAGCATTTCCCTTTTGTTCAACAGGGAAGTTTCAAAAACTGTTTTAAGTAATTATCTTATTGGGGGCAGGGTAGAATTCTGTCAGCTTCCAAACAAGATTTAACTAGGAATGCCCCAAACCAGGAAGTTCTTTTGTGTCTGGAGTCTCCCAATGCTTAGAAGCTAAAGGGCTTTTTGTTTATTATGAAGCTGATTCCTTGAAGGGGGAAGTTGATATTTGTTTTTGCAGGTTAATTTTATTTGTTTTTATTTGTTTTTCGATTACACAAGCCAAGGAAGAATACTGAAGCATACAGGATTGAAAATAGGAAGTCACCCCTGTCTCTCTGACACACTCGAACCTTCCTCCACCTCCGCCTCATTCTCATTTACTTCCTGTGTTAATGGTGACTGTATTCTTCTTAATCCTTTTCTGTGTTTTTACACACACGTGCACACACACACAGAGGAAATCATACAGTATTCACCCATCTGCAGCTGTGTTTTAATCAACAATATCAGCCCGTGGCCAACCTGTAGCCCATCTGACTCCTCAGAACCTTTTTGGAGACATTCTTGCCCACTTAAGACCACGTCGATTTTCCACTGCCTTCTAGAAGCAACTTCATATCTTCTCAAAGAAGCTTTCTGGCACACGAAAGGAGGCTCACGTTCCCTCCTGACTGGAGGAAATTATGCCTTCATGGTTCCAGAAACACGATGACTGTATCCCATCGCCCTATTCTAGACTCATACCCAACAGACAAATTACACTTTTCCTGTTTGCTGGAGCTTTGAGTTTTCAGGACCAGAGCAGCTCGCAAAGCCAGTGAGAGAAAAATGACAATCATTTTTTACAAGGGGCTGTGCCCTGATGGAGGCAGAGGCTTAACCACAATGACAAAATGCCCAGCTCAATCCTGCCTGGCTGGAAAAGCGTCTGTTTTCTTTCCCCTGCCTGGTTCCTAGTGGGTTCTGTCACCTGATTCATAAAGATGAGATTGGTGAAAACAACAGGCGGCCACAAAGCTTCAGGAAATACAATCATACAGAGCCCCTCTGAGGGGTGCTGGGGTGTGTGTGTGTGTGTGTGTGTGCGCGCACACGCACGTGCACACACGCATACATGTTTTGCACGCATCTTTATAGCCAGAACACTTGGTCTGGAAAGAGGAGAGGCAGGAATCTCCTCAGCAGCGGGCAAACCAGCCCAGGGGAGGGCACGAGGCCCAGACAGCTTCACTTACCCCTTAATTCATCCAGTCAACGAGCTCCAGCCACCTCTTCTATGAGAGCCTGGTGGTTAGAGACCGGTCCCAGGGATAAGATTCCTGGATTCAAATCTGGGCTCTGCCACTCACTGACACTGTTATTTAGTGTCTCTATCCCTCAGCTTTCAAATGAGGAAAAACACACATCCAAATCTCTTATCCAAACCCTTCTAGCCGAAGATGCTTTGGAATTCAGAATTTTCCAATTTTAGAAGTGTGATGCGGTGCTCATGTCCTACTGGAACGCTCTCCTGAGAGTACAGGACACATTCAAGAATCGAGTAATAAAATAAATGCCCAAGTGAGCATGCTAGATATTAGAAAGAAATCAAACAAAGAAACAAAAAGAAAGGAACAGGCTGCCTAGTGGAGGATACCCAGGGAGCGCAGGCAGGAGCGGCCTTGCAGAAGGGGTCAGGGCACGCTCCTTGGGAGGGATGTAGGAACCAGCCATTGAAGAAAAGCTACAGGAAGAGATCTCCTGGCTCAAGGAGGAGACGGCAGGGTGGAGAGAAATAGGAAATGGTGATGGATGGGATCCAGGGTGCAGACGAGGGGGCGCGGAGGCTTTGGGAGGTGCTTCCTGGTGGTCTCGTCCAGTATCTCTTGACCTCAGCACTTCTGACAATTTGGGCTAGCTAATTCTCTGTCATGGTGGAGCACACGTGGGGTGGGATGGAGAGGGTGGGATGGAGAGGACTGTAGGATGTGAACAGTACCTCTGGCCTCTATCCACTGGGTGCCAGTTGCACCCTCCCCACACTGTGACAGCCAAAAAGCATTTCCAAATATCACCAATGTGCTGGGAGGGGGCAAGAGGGAGGAGGGGACAGGAAAGTGCAAAATCCTCTCCGTACTCCGCCCAGTTGAGAAGCACTGGTTAGCTGGGCTAGTCTCATTCCCTGACTCCCAGCAGATCCAACGCTGGGTCCTAGCAACACGAAGCTCACCCGTACTCATCTGTCAGGTGCTGAGCTACAGGCCTTACAGGTGTGACCCTCAAAACAGTCCCCCTGCTCAGCCTCCGTCGGGCCAGGTCCAGCAGGGCTTTTTAGCGAGGCATGGAGTTTGGGCTTGATCCTAACAGTAACGGGAAGCTCCAAAGCCGTTACACTGACTATACTTTAGAGAACGCGCAAGGCAATCCCTGAGGCTTTAGAACCAAGGCTCAAAACAGGGCCCAGCACAGAGTGGGTGCTCAGTTCACCTTTGTTAAATAAAGGGTGAAGGTGGAAAAACCAGTTAGGACTAAAGGAACCCAGGTTAGGGGAAATCGTGAATCAAAATGCAACAAGAGAAACAAAAAGGAAAAGAGAGAAGCTGGAAGTGTAACCGTATAGACATTGGAAAAGTATGGGAAGACCTGAAGACTTCTCAAGAGGTACCTGAGACCAGGGCTTGTCCCATGTGGTCGGGGGACAAGTAACATCAGCATCCAATGGGAGCTTGTTATAAATGCAGAGTCCTGGGCCCACTCCACACCTGCTGAGTCAAAATGCCATGGTCTGCTCCTTCCTTCCACAGAACAAGGCTTCACACTGCTAGCGGTCAGAGAGCACTACTTAAATCTTTACAACTGCCCTAAGTGCTGGGTCTTATTATTCCCATTTCACAGATGAAGAGACTGAGGCTCGGGGGGGCTTGAATCACTGATCCCAGATCTTGCACTTTCTAAGTTCTAGAACAAAATTTTAGACTCAAGCCTTCAGAATCCCAAGCCCATACTCTCAATCACAATTTTTTCTTGCTTTGCAGGACATAACAGGAAATAGTCTCCCTTCTGTAAAAGCTCCAGGAAAGGAGGCGTGACACTGACCTAAGCCAGCAGTCCTCAAATGTTCTGTTTTCAGGACCTCTGCACACTCTTCGAAATCACGGATGACCCCAAAGAGTTTGTATTGATGAGAGTTAGATCTATCTATATTTACGTATTCAAAACTAAATCTGAGAAATGTTTGAAATGTTTATTAATCCATTGATAAAGGAACAATAACAAACCTCGTGCATGTTAACATTAACATATTTTTATGAAAAATAACTATCTTGCCTCCAAAAGTTTAGTGAGTAGAGGGCTTTTATTTTATTTTTTTATTTATTTTTTAAAATTTTATTGGAGAAGATTGGGGAACAGTGTGTTTCTCCAGGACACATCAGCTTCAAGTCAAGTCATTGTCCTTCAGTCTAGTTGTGGAGGGCGCAGCTCAGCTCCAAGTCCAGTTGCTGTTTTCAATCTTAGTTGCTGGGGGCACAGCTCACCATCCCATGCAGGAACTGAACTGGCAACCTTGTTGTTGAGCGCTCCCGCTCTGACCAACTGAGCCATCCGGCCGCCCCAAGGGGCTTTATTTTTGCAAATGCCTTTAACTTTCAGCTTCATAGAAAACAGCTTTTTTCATATATGTGCTTTTCATTGAGATGGTTGCAATATCGCACATCATGCAACCTCTGGGAAACACACTATATTCGTGAGTTTCACGTTCACTACATTCATGAAAAACTGAGCAGGAAAAAAGCAAATAGCATGTCCATGTCCCTGTAAAATAGTTTGCCATGACGAATACATTGAAAGGGTCTCAGGGACCCCCAGAAGACCTCACTACTGCCCGACGTCATGTACCAAGGCTGGCAAAACCCATCCGGGAATACTGGGACAGAATAAAGAGTAGAAGTGCTCTCCGTCCTGCAGGGAGCCTGGACTTTTATAGCAAAATCTCCAAAGTTCATTGCCTACGGGACATCAAAAGTCTGTATCTCTTATTGGAAATGCTTCTTTAAATGTTGGTCATTGTATTAGTTTCTTAGGGCTACCATAACAAATGACCACAAACCGAGTTGCTTGCAACAGCAGAAATTTGTTCTCTCACACTTCTAGAAGCTAGATGTTCAAAATCAAGATGTCCACAGGATTGGTTCTTTCTGGAAGCTCCGAGGGAGAGACTGTCCCATGCCTCTTTCCCCGCTCCTGGTGGCTGCCAGCCCTCCTTGGCTTTCCTTGCCTTGTGATCACACCACTCCGGTCTCTACCTTCATCTTCACATGGCGTTTTCCTCTTATTTCTTTCTGTCCACATTTCCCTCTCCTTATAAGGGCGTCAGGTGTGGGAATAGGCCCACCCTAATGCAGTATGACTACATCTCAACTTGATCACATCAGCCAAGACCCTGTCTGGAGAAGCTGCCTCTGATTGGCAGGTCCTAGGTCACCGTCCACAGCCTAGTTGCAAATGGGGCTGGAAATCCACTTTTTAAAAAAACATTTATTAAAATACAGCTAACATACAACATCATATCAGTTTCAGGTGTACACCATAGTTATTCAACATTTATACACCTAAAGAAGTGATCACTGTAAGTCTAGCAACCACCTGACCCCATACCACGCTATCACAATATTACTGACTATATTCCCTATGCTGTACGTTACATCCCTATGACTTACTTGTTTTATACCTGGAAATTTGAACCTCTTATTCCCCTTCAACTTTTTCCCCCCCTTTTTAAATTTTTCACTTACATTGACCAGTCAGGGACTACCTGGTAGGAGCTACAAAGTGACACACAGTTGGTCGCTGCCTGTGCTCAACCTAGAGGCATGTGGGAGAGGCCACGCTGCGCACTGAGGATGGCTGCCACCCATACCAACCCTAGGGTAGCTCCGCAAAAAGCCAGGACATCCGGAGGCCTGCTGCTGGTTGCCGGCCCGGTAAGGTTCAGCCACCGATAAAGCCTCCAGCGGTAGGGACTTGAGTGTGGCAGGGTCTCAGTGAGTCAGCAGGGCAGAGCTATGGAGCTCACCTGGCCAATCAGATTCAGATTTGGCCTGTGGGGGCGGGCTCAACACAGGAAAGATGGCATCTGCCTGCCGGCTGCTGGGGAGTGGGGCCCCACACAGGGAAACTGCCGACTGTCCTCCAGACCTCCCTCCCTGAGGCCACACACCTCAGTCTGCCCTCCATATGCCTCTGACACCCCCCAAGAAGTCCTGTCCCTCCGCTGGAGCCCAAGGTGAGTGCTTGCGCATAACAGAGTCTGTGCATGGGCTGTTTAAGAGGACGTCTGGGTTTCCTGAAACCTTCCATCCCACCTGGATGGTCACACTCCCCACTGTTTTCCACAGCCAGATGTTGTGGGGACTCCTTTTCTGGGTACCAGTACTCCGTGCTGCGAGCCTGGTGTGAGGCTGGGTCTCTTGCTCCACCATGGGGAACCTCTGTGGCTGAGATATCCCTCCCAATTTTCATCCGCCACACGGAGGTTTGAGGCCAGCCAGTTTCGAGTCTCTGCCCCTCCTACCAGTCTCAATGCAGCTTCTTATTTGTATCCTTAGTTATAAAACTTGTTTAGCTAGACTTCCGATGGTTCTCCAGGTTGATTGCGCTATAATATAGTGGTAATTTTGATGTGCTCATGGGATGAGACAAGTACAGCGTGTATCTACTCCGCCATCTTGGATCGTTCCCCACTAGCCTTTGTTTTAAAGTCTATTTTGTCTGTTATAAGTATTGCTACTCCATATTTTTGTGTTTTTTTTTTCATTTTCATCTTTATGAAATATCATATCTTTTTCCATCCCTTTACACTCCATCTGTGTGTGTCTTTCTATCTGAAATGAGTCTCTTGTAGGCAACATATGTAAGGGTCTTGCTTTCTTATCTATTCAGCTATGCTATGTCTTTTGGGTGGAGTATTTAATCCATTTACTTTGAAAGTAATTTTTCATAGATATGTAGCTATTGCCATTTTATTATTCACATTTTTTATCTTTTTCTTTCTTTTTTTTTCCTTCTTAAAGAAGTCCCTCTAACATTCCTTGTATACTGGTTTGATGTTGATGAACTCCTTTAGCTTTTCCTTGTCTGGGAAGCTCTTTATCTGTCCTTCCATTCTACATGATACCTTTGCTGCGTAGAATAATCTCGTTTGTAAATCCTTGCTTTCCATCATGTTGAATATTTTATGCTAATCCCTTCTGGCCTGCAAAGTTTCTGTTGAAAAATCAGCTGACAATCTTATGGGAGCTCCCTTATAAGTTACTAGTTGCCTTTCTCTTGTTGCTTTAAGAACTCTTTGTCTTTAACCTTTGCCATTCTAATTATAATGTGTCTTGGTGTGGGCCTATTTGGATTCGTCTAGCTTAGGACTCTGCACTTTCTAGACTTGTATGTCTATTTCCTTCTCCAGGTTAGGAAAGTTTTCAGTCATTTTTTCTTCAAATAGGTTCTCAATCCCTTGCTTTCTGTTGTCTCATTCTGGTACCCCTTTTATGCAAATGTTAATTTTATTACACTTGATGCTATCCCAGAGCTCTCTTAAACTATCCTCATTCTTTTGGATACTTTTTTCTTTTTTCTGTTCTGATTAGATGTTTTCTGCTACTTTTTTTCCCCCAAGTCATTGATTCAATCCTCTGCTTCATCTTGTCTGCTGGTGATCCCTTCTAGTGCATTCTTCATTTCAGTTATTGTATTCTTCACTTCTGACTGATTCTTTTTTATGATTTCTATGTCCTTTTTTATGCTTGCTATCTCTTTGTTGAAATTCTCACTAAGTTCCTTGAACATCCTTATAACCATTGTTTTGAACTCTGTCTCTGGTAGTTTGCTTGCCTCCATTTTTTTTAGTTCTGTTTCTGGAGTTTTCTTCTGTTCTTTCATTTGGGATGCATTTCTTTGTGTCCTCATTTCTTTGTGTCAAACAAACAGGCTGCCTCTCTGTTTGTTTCTATGTATTAGGTAGATCTGCTACATCCATCCCCCAGTCTTGGCCAGGTGGCTTTATGTAGTACATGCGCTGTGGGGCCCAGTGGCACAGTCTCCCTGGTCACCTGCTCCAGGTGCTCCAGGAGTGTCCCTTGTGTGGGTTGCGTGTGCCCTCCTGTTAGAGTTTAGCCTTGGTTGCTATTGGCACATCAGTGGATGCGATTGACCCTCAGGCTGATTGGCTATGTGGTTTGGCCAAGTCCACAGCTTATAGGCTGCTGTGTGGGGGGCTTATCCCACTGAGTGGGATTCATCCCAATGGTCTCTGGTGCTTGTTGAGACTGCCCTTTGGGTGTGCTGTTTATGGGGCTCATTGAGCAGTGTTCTGCTGTGGTATGAAGCCAACTTCAAGTAATTTGGTTCTGGAGCCTCTTGCAAGGTGCTCTAATGCAGGCCCAGGTCACCCACTGCCTATAACTGGCCAGGGACTACCTAGTAAGAACTACAAAGCAATCTGTGGTTGTTCACTGCCTGTGCTACCCCTAGAGGTGTGTGGGAGAGGCCATGCTATGAACCAAGGACCTCTGCCACCAGTATTCGGCCTGGGGTACCTCTACAAAATGCCAGGACATCCCAAGGTCTGCTGCCACCTGCTGGCTCCCTTAAGGTTCAGGTTCAGCCACTGATAAAGCCTCATGCAGTATGCAAATTGGGTGAGGCAGGGTCTCAGGGAGTCACTAGAGTGGGAAGAGTTGTGGTCACCAGGTTAATGTAAATTTGGGTTTGGTGCCAGTGCTAAGCTTGAAGCTACTCAGCAAAAGTCTCAGAGCACACTGATGCCAATCCACCTGGGGTCTTTCAGACTCTGATAGTGTTCCAAGAAAGAGTACAATTTGGGTGAATGGGGCTGGCTGCTCTTGGAGCAAGTGCCTCTGCTATTGGGTGGGATGGGGTCCCAGTGAGTCAGCAGGGTGGGCTGTGCAGCTCACCAGACCAGTCAGATTCAGATTTGACCGTAAGCGCAGGGGGAGGGCTCAGCACAGAAAAGATGGCACGAGCCTGCTGGCTACGTGAAAGTAGGACTCCTTACAGGGAAAATATGGACAGTCCTCCAGCCCTCATCCTGAAATTACGCACCTCAGTATGCCCCCCCAAATGTCTCTGACAGCCCCAAGTTACTGCCCCTCCTCTGGAGCCCAAGATGAGTACCTGGGAGTGAGAGAGTCTGTACACGGGCCCTGTAAGAGGATGCGTGGGTTTCCCACCGCCTTCTGTTCCACCCTGATGGTCGGAATCCACACTGTTTTTTACAGCCAGAAGTTTTGGGGACACCTCTTCCTGGTACCAGTACTCTGGGCCAGGGAGGCTGGTGTGGGGCTAGGATCCCTCACTCCTCGTGGGGGGAACCTCTGCAGCCAAGATATCCCTCCTTGTTTTCAACCGCCACACAGAGGTTTGGGGTTAGCCAGTTTCGCATCTCCACCCATCCTACAAGTCTCAACGTGGCTTCTTTTTTGTATCCTTTAGTTGTAAAACTTCTGTTCCGCCAGACTTCAGATGATTCTCCAGGTTGATTGTTCTATAATTTAGTTGTAATTTTAATTTGTTCATGGAAAGAAGCAGGCACAGTGTTTATCTGCTCTGCCATCTTGGATCTCCCTCCTTGAAATCCATTATTGACATTTGCAATTTGTCTGGTGAAAAGTGGGCTTTGCTTTCTACCAAGAATCATGAGGGAGCAACTCCCCAAGTTTAGGATTCTGATGGTAAGTGACTGGAAAAAAGGATAAACACCCACTCTAATTGGTGAACACATAATCTCAGAACTTTCTCTGCTGAATGCCTAAGAGCAAGAACTAGCTTTTGGATCTAACTCAGTTTACACTGACCTAAAGACTGTGTTTAAATATTTTTCCAGCTTTCTCATTTAAATGTAAAACTTGAAGCTCTGATAAGTGTGCTTAACTTTCCGGGAAAATACTAAGATAAAAGATTTACCCAAATGCCTGGAGTATATTAATTTAGTGTGGGTGGCACTATTATGTAGTTGTGATTGTCACAGGCTTTGCTTCTGTCTTTGGGGAAATACTTCAGCTCTCTGAGCCTGGATCTTATCTGAAAATCAGGCGAAGGACAATAGGAGAAAATCCTAGGCTGTTTGTCATACCCAGCTTCCATAATCATCATGATTATTATATTATTATCCTCCTTTAATACATGAGGCCACTTCTTGACACCTCCTGAGGGCAAAACTTACAGCATCGTATTCTACCTGAGGGGACACCTTGAGTTGTGCTATAGCCATAAGCAGCAGACTCGATTTGATCCCACCGTCAGTGACAGCATAGCCAGGGGTGTGTTTTTTGCCCCATTTGTGCTTTGTTCTCTTTATCTGTACCTCTCCCTTGTAGAGTTAGAAGGTCACATAAGGCACAGGAAGCCAGAGGGCTGAGTTAGTTCAGAAAACAAAGACTGGTGTTACTTTACTTCTTATGAGCTCTCTGAATGGTAGAAACAGCACACATTGTTTTTTTGCATACTCACTCTCTGCCAGGATTCTAAACATATCACCTCTTTTCCTGCAACAAGCCCTATCGTAGACATAGGCAGTTACCTCTCAGTTACAGAGTCCATACTTTAAAATAGTTGGCCAATGCAGATGAAAATCTGCATATAACTTTTGACTCCCCCAAAACTTAACTACTAATAGCCTACTGGTGACTAGAAGCTTTGCCAACAATGTAAACAGTTGATTCACACATTTTTGTATATGTATTACATACTGTATTCTTACAATAAAGTAAGCTACAGAAAATGTTATTAAGAAAATCATAACGAAGAGAAAATTACATTTACAATACTGTACGTATTTATTGGAAAAAATCCACATATAAGTGAACTCGCACAATTCAAACCTGTGTTGTTCAAGTGTCAACTATAGTTCCAAATGATCAGTGTGATAAACCATCTATGCAGTTAGTGTAAACTCAGCTTTAGGAGTGATCAGTTAATTGGTGATCAGAAATGCATGATTTGGGGATAGTTAGCAAACACTATGGCAGAAAGGGCCACACTCTAGCAATAGCTATGATGAATTCTTGCAATTCAGAAATAGACTTCATTGGTGAAGCAGGTGACTACTTAGCATAATGATATTAGGAATGGATTTGCATTGGTGAAATTAAAGGTATTCAAGACATGCAGGTTGACTAGAATGCATTATAGGATATAACAATCCATCCTTCACCTATATCCTTCCCCCCTTCTCCCCTTATTGGTCCTGTGTCCAGCCACTGCTTTAGGAGGTTCTGATTGTGTCACGTTGACCAGAGAGCACAGAATCCTGTTTGTGGAATGTTGTTCTGCCTGCCTTGTGTGAGCCTTTTATTTAGGGTGTGGCCAGAGCACCTGAAAGAATGGAGTGCTGGGACCTTATAGAGCTTCCAGAACAGATTGTATGAACTGTTCTATACAGGCTTTGTTAATGAATGTTTGGCTATCAGAATAGCAGAATTTGGACTGAGATTAGATTTTATAATAACCTGTAGCTAGGTCGTGGGGCAATAACTAACTCTCACTTCTGCCAAAAATAACCTAAGAATTGTTCCATGCTGAATTGGCTAGGATCACAACAGCGTACCTGGTACCCAACAGCCATCACCCATGGCTTTCTTCCTCAGCAAACTCCTATTGCTTCTGTTTTTAGTCAGAAACATATTCAGAGATGAACCCAGGACTAGGAAACAAACCATGATTGGTCTAAGCCAGGGGTGAGCAAACTATGGCCCATAGGTGCAATCTGGCCCACCAGCTGTTTCTGTAAATAAAGTTTTATTGGAACACAGCCACGCCCACTCATTTAAGTGTTGTCTGTGACTGCTTTGGAGGTACTGTCAGAACACAACTGAGTCATTGCCACAGAAACTCTATGGACCGCAAACCCTAAACGACTTACTATGTGGCCCTTCACAGAGAAAGTTTGTCACCCTCTGGTATAGAATAATGCTAGTCAAAGTATGTTGTATAAAACAGAATGTAGGCATCATCTGGGAGCTCATTAGACATGCTAACTCTCAGGCCTTAGCCCAGACCTGCCCCAGAATCAGAATATCTAGGGAGTAAAACTTCCCACAAAGGGGGGATAAGTTCCATGACTGACTTAAACCAAATATCCTTCATCCCTTCAAACAGGGTGCATTGCTACCAAACTAAATGCAGGTTCCATTAATTAGGGAAGAAAAAGAAGAAATAACTGGTGGGTAGGGGGCCCCAGTTGCCCTGAGGGTTCATTCTCCTTTGGTTGCAGAATTTTTGCATATATAAATAAAGTTTCAAATGCCAAGAGTTTGCATGTTACTATAAGGGGTGATGGAACAGAAGTTGTTCCATCAAGCTAGACAGATTTAGTTTGATGCACGCAGCCTTAGGCAAGTCCTTTTTTCTCCCTGAACTTTGGGTTTCTTAAGTGTAAAATAAGGATAGTAATCCCAGAAATAGTGTTTGTATCATATGGGATAAATTCAGTTGCAAGTAATGGAGTAGCCTGTAAAAGGTGGCTTAAACTATTATCTAACACAACAGGAAATCTGCAGGTAGGGACTAATAACATTGGATCGTTGAACAGTGTCATCAAAGATGTAGCCCCTTCCCATATTTCCTCTCTGCCATCTTCCATGTATTTCTCCTCCCTTCCTTTGTGGTTTTAAGATGGCTGCCACAGCTGGGGGTGGCCTTCTTCCTGCACACCTCTTGGTGGAGGAATGGTTTTCTCAGAAGTTTCCCCTAAGCAGAATTCTGCCTAAGTCTCACCACCGGCCAAAACTGGTTTATATACCGTGTTTCCCCGAAAATAAGACCTAGCCTGACCATCAACTCTAATGTGTCTTTTGGAGCAAACATTAATATAAGACCCGGTCTTATTTTAATATAATGTAAGACCGGGTCTTATATTAATGTTTGCTCCAAAACATGCATTAAAGCTGATGGTCCAGCTAGGTCTTATTTTTGGGGAAACATGGTAGTTAGCCCTAGACAATCACTAATAAAGAAAGATAGGATTACCATGATTGGTGTAGACTAGTAGGGGTGGGCAAACTTTCTGTGAAGAACCAGACAGTAAATATTGTAGGTTTTGCATGCCTTGCAATGTCTCTCACCACTACTCCATTCTGCTTGTAGGAGTACAGTCAGCAGCCACAGCATAAACTAACTGGGTCTGGCTGTGTTCCCATAAAACCTTATTTACAAAAACAGGTGGTGGGTGGGGTTTGGCCAACAAGCGATAGTTTGCCAATCCTATTCTGTACCATAGTCAGTCAAAGCACAGGATCTAGAGTCAGATTCCAGCCTGGGCTTTGCCACTGACCAGCTGTATGAATGTAGACGGCGTAACCTCTCTATGTTCCAGTTTCCTTATTTTGTAAAATTGAAAATGCTTAGGAATCAGAGAACTCATCTAAAAATGGCAGAATGTCCCTTCCCATCTCGAGGCACGTGACTTTGCTTTCCCTTCCGAGCACTCCTCATCCGCTGAAAATGGCCCGTCCGTGGCCTTGTTGTCTCAGTTACCTGTTTTGTTCACTGCTGAACGCCCAGGAATGAGTGCAGAACCTGCCACATGGCAGACACCAAAGGACACAAGGATTGGTTGAATGAAAGGATAAACAATCAATGACAGACCTCTTCTTACAGGGGAAAGAGCATAGTTTGGGGTCAGGATTTGGGGGTCATTCAGTCAGGTATTAGTTGAGGTACCTTACGGACCTGGATCTCATATTGTCATCTAGAAGATGAAAACATGAGCGCTTTCCTTGTAGAGTTATCGTGGGTATCCAGACTTAGCATGCGTATCCAGAACTCCCAGCCCACAGTGCCTGGCATGTAGGAGACACAGAAGATACCACTATTAATTTTGTTCACTAAGATTTTTTTAAAACCTGGAGATGTGGCTACTACACTCACCAATCCTGAAGACCTATGAAAAACTAAGCCACTGTTATAACACTGAAAAACTTAGCTCACAGGGTAACAGAGAGCAAGTGCCAAGGTCTCCAGCTTCTGCTCACAGGAAAGGAACTGTTGGGGAGGGAGCCCCAGGTGCCCTAAGTTTTCATTCTCTTTTGGTTACAGAATGTTTACAAACGAAGCTCCAAATGCCATGAGTTTCTATATCACCCTCATGGGGAAAATATCAGATTCAAATCAGGTAGCTTCTTCCTTTAACAACTTATTCTTCTTTCAGTTTTAAAAGTAGCATACATGAAAAAAAATAATTTTTATGTCTCCTTGAAAACCATTTCCTCATTATTATGGAAATGACCCTAGAAATGTTGGGTTTTAGAAAAGCATTTGTATGCCTTTTCGATAAAGCTGATAAGGAAGTGAAGGGGTTTTTGTTTGTTTTCAATTTATGTATAAGTACTTTCAAATTTTGAAACAAAAAGGGAAAAGAGATGTGTGTTGTGTCTGTTTGTTTGTTTTTAATATTGTTGAGCCCCTAACAGATTCAGTTCTCCAATAACTATTATTGTTTCTGACATTTTAGATTTGTGTTTCCTGTTCAGTATCACTTTTTTTTTTCCAATAAGGCATTTTTGGAGCAGAAGAAAACATTTAGAGTTAAGAGCATGGCCTCTGGTGACCTGAAGCAAGGGTCTGCAAACTTTTTCTGTAAAGGAATAGCTGTTAATAGTAAATAGTTTAGGCTTTGCAGGCCATAGGGTCTGCCACTGGAGCTCAAAAGCAATAATAGGCCAAATGAGCATGGCTCTGTTCCAATAAAACTTTATTTACAAAAAGCAGCCATTGAGCCT
Source organism: Rhinolophus ferrumequinum (assembly GCF_004115265.2). Classification (NCBI taxonomy): domain Eukaryota; kingdom Metazoa; phylum Chordata; class Mammalia; order Chiroptera; family Rhinolophidae; genus Rhinolophus; species Rhinolophus ferrumequinum. The sequence continues at coordinate 6,839,622 of NC_046306.1, forward strand.
GATTTGACCACTGGAATGTAATTACCAAGCCCTGATCTAGAATTTTATTCTGTCTCTACCACTTTCTAGCTGGTGGTCTGGCTGAGTCTCCATTCATCTTTAAAATGAACATACCTATACTATTTCATTCAGTTCAGAGGATAAAATGGATCAGAGTATAACTTATTCCAAATAAGGGTTCTATAAATTACTATTATTCTATTCTCACAATAGAGAAAGCAGTCTGCCCAAGTCATACAATTAGGAAGTGTCCAGCAGCTAACACCTGGCAGCTTCAGGAAGAGATTTCTATTGTCCAGCAAGTTTAACTTGATCCTACTTTAGCTTTTGGCGAAAAATGCCTTTTTGCTAAGTAATTCCATTAAAAGTAGACAAATGGGAGACAAAAAAAAAAAAAAAAATATATATATATATATATGCATATATATGTGTGTGTGTGTGTGTGTGTGTGTATATGTGTATATATATATATATATATATATATATATATATATATATATATATATATAACAGACATACACAGATGACCCAAATAGATTTGGGCTCTTTGGGGAGAGGGACCACTCTGCCCCTGCTAAGTGCTGCTTCTGCCCCCATCTCAACTCCTTTTTGGAGAAAAACTCTGTCCCTCTCATTGACCCCATCTTGTCCTCTGGCTCAAGCCGGTCTGGCAAGAGTCTTTGGAGGCACATCATGAAGGCTGTCCTTTGCACCCAGCATCACTTACGTGAGCACCCAATTTTTATTTACTCCATTAGACAAAATCACAGAAAAAAAAGATCTCCCAGGATTTTGTTTTCTTTTGTTGTTGTTGTTGTTGTTGTTGTTGTTTGGAAGCTTTTTCTTGTGTCTGGGTTTCCCACTTACGTTTTTAGGATTTCTGGCAGCCTTTGTCTCTCATTTCTTTGTGGTGATTGTCAAATGCCCACATGTTATTTACACCTCCCATTCTCTCTGGGATTTCTAATCCCTCCTTTTCTTATTTACCAGCATTTCTTCCTAGACCTCCCCTCTTTTTCTCCTAGCCAGCAGGAGAGCTCCCCAGGCCTCAAGATAGACAGCAAACAAGATTGTGAATTTCAATGACAAATACAGTAGGTGACATATTTTCCAGCCCCACATCATTTTTAACTTGGGGATGGTAACTTCAGTTTTTCTGCCCTGAATACTGGCAGGCCCAGTTCCTCTTTCGATTTGGCCTTGTTGCATCTCTTCCTGAATTAAATTTTTCAATTAGCTTGCTTGTTACAAGGCGTATGGAGCTGCCCTCCTCTTTAACTCAAATTTCCTTCTTCCCAGGCGAAACAGGAATCTGCTATGCACACTGCAAGACAGAACAAAAAGACCTCACCAGCTGAGCAAAAAGATTCAATCCTATACATGATTTCACCAGGTTTCCAACTGTATAATGAAATCAGACTCCTCCCCAGGGAGGGGGGGGTGGGTTCCTTTCCCAACCTACTGCACACACAAAATCCCACCCACTTCTTTCCCAGGACACACTTCATTCTAAATCCCCAATGTCTTCACTCCTGCACACACAAAAGAGCAGGAAGCTGCACCTAAGTTGTAAGAGTGAGCTGCGATCTTTCTCTGAGCCCACGATGAGAGGAGTAAATGGCAAGGAATTATTCAGCATAGCGCATGCATTTGTAATAAGCAGTGTGGGATGCTACACAAGCATCTTGGCATGGCTGACCCCTGGGTGGGGGTAGAGGGTGGAGAAACATGACTTTTTTTTTTCCCCCATGACCCTCTCACTCTCAAGCTGGAGAAAAGATTAAATCTACAGAAAGGGGCACGTGTTTATAATAGGTCTTTAATGGGTTAGTAATACTCTGTTTAAACCTTCATCTTAAAAAGAAAAAAAAGTTAATTCAATCAATTCTCCTTCGGATTAAAGCGTTTGAGGACAGGTGTGGAGTAAAGGAGTTGCTTTCAGCAAGGGGCGAGTGTGTTTGAGCGAAGAACCCGAGGGTGTGCAGTGCACGGGAGCATTTTCTGCAGCACTGTTTGTGGAAGCAAAGACTCAATCCACCCACAGTCCATTCAAAAGGACAAGTGCAATACATTGAGGAACACCATTCAAAGAACTACTATGCCACCATTTAAAATGTCAGGTTTTTTCTCTCCAAGAGATCTAAGTGAAAAATACAAGATGAAAGACAAAGAAGGGTGAGGGTTTGATATACATATATGCCCATCTATGTGTATACAATTTCTGGATGATACACTAAAAACTAACAGTGCTTCTCTAGGGGAGGAGGGAGACTCACCGTTCCCCACAAGCCCTTTGATTTGAATTCCTCCCTGCCAAGAGCAGTTCTTACATTTTTCTCAAAGATGTATAGCTAATTTTAAAAAAATAAATGCAGACATCGAAAATTACCCACGATGGTTGTTTCAAGTGAAAAAACCCAAGTTGTATAATAATGTCTATAAATAGGATTCCCATGGTATATTTAAAACAAAGTGTATATGTGTGTGTGTATCTATATGAGAATATTTACAGGAAATGTCTGGAAGGGTATATGTCTCACTGTCAGAAGTGGATATTGGCTATCTTCAGAGCTAGTGGAGTGAGGAAAGGGACCGCGAAACTTTGACTTTTACCTTAATTTTATACTGTTTGAATCTTTTAGAGAGATTATGTATTGCTTCTATTTTAAATTCCAAAAATTAAAATGAGAAAATAAGAGAAGGAAATGGTCAAACACTGACCCACAATCCATGAAAAAACGTGGGTCCTTTCCAGGAAAATCGAACCCCCAAGAACCTTCAAGGTCAATTTCTGCTCTGCCTCCTCCTAGTGGGATATTGTACATCGTTAGGAACACGGGGGTTTTCCCCTTCCCCTAATCGCTGTTCAGTACGACTGCTCCAAATTGCTTTCCGAGGTGGCCCAGTTGGTGTCTTTGTTCCAGCCAGCCGCCAGGAGAAGCCTCTGCCTTCGGGGAGAAGGAAATGCAGCGCCACGGAGAAGGCCAGGCTGTTGTAAGCAGGAGTCATACTTGTATTTACTTTCCTGCCTTGCGCTGTTGAGATGGGCTCCATTAACAAGAACGAAGTTTCTTGATGATCTAATCCTGACGCGTATGTGCTGCTGCTGTATGGGCTGTGAATCCGCTTTTCAATCATATGTGATCCCATGGAAATACCCTCTCCCTTCCCAATTAGCTCTAGGAAGACCTCTGTTACATTTTCTTCTGCCTTAGGCATGTGCAACAACGATGTAGGAAAAGACACACTTGAAAGAGGAGAGTGTTAAAAAGTCTTTATGTGAGTCCTAGTTTCCAGGCGTTTACAACACTGCAACTCACCCACTGACATGAACGTGTTGTGCAAAGGGGCCTGATCTGTTTTCTGGGATTGATAAGACACTCGAGGTCAAATCGCTGCCCTAATCATTTCTGCATGTGCACTTTTAGGGCAAGGAAATGCCGGGACGAAGTTTCAACAACTTCACCAACTTCCCGCAGTTCCGGGTTTTTCTCTCGTCTGGGGCAGCTTTTTCTTGCTTCGCCGAGGTTCTGTTTGAAACGCCCCTGCTCGCTCCCCCGCACCAGTCGTTTGGAAATCTTCAGCGTTTAATTTGTGACCTTATCAATTATTTTATTCGGCAGGGAGGGGTCAAGGTTGGAAGCCAAATGCATGCAAATAAGGATTGTGACAGAATAACCTGTGATTTGAAACTGGAAGTGGGGGTTGGGGATGGGTCACACCCCGTCCTCCTGGGCAGCTGGAGTTTCTTGTTCATTTGGATCCCTTGAAACGGTAATGGCTGCGTTTGCAGGTATTTCTGAGACATCATTTGGACCCCTTTAAATTTAAATGAAATATTAAAATAAAGGGGGACTCCACTGTCTCTCAAGATGAAAAAGGATCTACCGGCTATTGTCTGAACTCCTCAGTGCCTGATTGACTAGTAGAAAACGCATCTCCATGGGAACAGATAAATGTCTGCTTTTCATGCCGCGAAAAAGCCAGCTCAGCCCGCGGAGCCTCACCAACCTAGCACTTTATTTGGGCGGCTGTAAGCCACCTCTCCCTTTTCATGTTCAGCCAAATTATCTGCCAGAATATCTTTTCAAGTCTAGGGAAAGAAAAAAAAAAAAAGGAGTTTCCTCCCTCCCCCACCCCCATCTGCATGGAGTTAATTACTGTATTTTCATCTGGGAGGGTGGGAAAAATACACGCTGAGCTGGAATAGCACACAAAACAACGCCAGCATGTTGTATCTGCCTGTTGTCTATTAGCTGTTGGTTAATTTTTCTTAAAGGTATGGGCACTCGGCTGCAGTATTGGGGTAATGGCAGGGAGGCGGCGCCTGGGACTGGCTGTTTGGATTGTTTGTTCGTGGTTGTGTTGCTGTTGGGCTGTGTGACCTTAGGCAAATAGGCAGCAGCTCTGTTTTCATGTTGTGATCTGAGATGTGGCGGTAAGGGGAAGGCTAGGACTGCTGCAGAGTCTCAGGTATCTGCCTCCCCTCCCCCCAAAACCCCAACATCTGCCATTTTAACTCCCTGCTCACTGCTCCAGTGCTCTGTGCCAGCAGAATTCGAGAACGGCTCTCAGGAGAGTTGGGGCTTTCTCAGGTGATTCCAGACACTTGTGCTTCTGGTCCTGGTTAAAAATACCACCGGAAGCAGCATTTTCTGATGAGATTGCAGCACTTCCAGTCCAGTTTCTGAAGCAGAGGGAAAAAAACAAATGAAAAGGGGAAAATATGGAGGTGGAATACACACACGCGCACACACACACACACACACACACACTTTAAAAAAAAAACACACTAAAGGTTGAAGTCTTAGGGGAAAATGTCTTAGCCTGTTTGGTTCTAAAACCGGGCACAAGAATATGTGTGGGTTCTTTATTTTATTGGAATCCATTCTCCCCGTCCCTTTATTCTCTCCTTTGTCTTTTAGGCAATTGGTGCCTTTGTCTCTCTCCTCTTCCTCAGCACCTCCACCCATCCACCCACCCAAAAAGTCTGAGCAGGAAACGTTTCAAGACCGGTGAATACAATCCAGGTGAAAGAAACCTGCAGTTTGTGCAGCAGTGGCGTCTCAATTCCAGCTCTTCCGTGCATGTCGTTCCTAAATATCGAAAGCCCAGTGGTCTTTATCTGGACCAGCTGCTTCTGATGTCGGGATGGAATGTGGCACGTCAAGTGTGTGAACACTGCCTCTATTGTATCCAAACAGGCTGACTGAAGCCTGGGTAATTGGCATGTAACCTTCCCTATGAATAGTGCAGACAGATATGTGAATTAGCCGCATCCCTCCGACATATGCCATGCATTAGCTAAAGGGGCTTCCAATCCTCCAAACAGCTCTGCTAAGTACTACACAATAATTAGTGGAACTTTATAACTTTCGCGGGAATCAGTAAATAATGACAAGCTCCCCACTGCCTCTGAATAAATGCCTCTGTGATCGTATTTCAGTCCAGCACTGAGAATGGTTGTCATCAATCGTTGGGGGGGTCGAGGGCTTAGGGGTTTTGGAGTATGTGTGTGAGTGTTGCTGGTGCCGAGTTTCTGGAGGAGATTGGTAAATCTGGGGAGTCTTTGTTTAGCTTCTATACTCATCAAGGTGTTGAATGGCTGTGTACACTTGTCATGTCCTGTTTGACTGTCTTGTAAAGGAATATACCCTGAATGAGGTATATTGAAACCCTGAATGAGGCTATTTAGAACTGGAGATTTCTAACTATGTAATCTCACATCAATTCCTAAGATGAGAGGAAGTACTACCGAGGGCTGATGGTTAAGAAAGGAATCTGCAGCTGGACTGCCTGGGATTGAAGAAGGCTCTCCCATGTATTAGCTTGTGACCTGGGGCAACTTGTTCAAGCTCTCTGTGCCTCAGTGTTGATACCTAAAAAATGGGGAGAATAATAATTCCTATCCCACAGGAACTTTGTAAGGGTTAAATAAGTTGTATTTGTACAATGTTCAGAACAGTAGAATATGAATAAGCACTTTTTCATTTAATATATACGCACTGAGTGTTTTTTAAACTATAGGTTGTAACCTACCAATAGGTGGGGCGAGCAATTAGTATATCCCAATAACCTTTTTATAGAATGGAATAGAATGGAGTGCATGACACATAGGAAGGATAAAACCTGTCTTATAAAACTTTTTGCTATATAAGTGTAGGTGTTTATGCACGCGCACATGTACGTGCACACATTCTGTGTGTGTGCATACTGGGTCTCAGTGTTAAAATGTATTTCTTATAGTGGGTCAAGTGTTTAAAAAAATTGTGAAAAACCTGCAGTCGAATAACTTAAAACCTGGAAACAATCTAAAAGCACCAATAGGAGATTGGTTCAATAAATTAAGCTACGTATGTGCATACAGTGGTTTATCAGGTAGTCATGAATAAGAAGAGGTCAAGTTCCCTGGGATGATTTGGCCTGGACACGCAGAGATATTGTTATATAAAAATAAAAGGCATTGCAGATTGTATTTATTACAGCCCTGTTTATATACAATCATGAACCACAGAACTAAGGGTCGTGATGGACCGCATATACGACAGTGGTCCCATAAGATTTTAATGGAGCTGAAAAATTCCTACTGCCTCGTGACATAGCCGTCGTACTGTCAAAGCACAAAAGTTGCAAAAATCAACAAGGCTGTGGCTGAGATGGCAAATCACCTTCACCTGGGTCTGGATAAAGATGACATGGGGGAGCTTCTAGATGTGGTTCCTGAGGAGTTGTTAGAACTGGAACAGGAAGACATAGCTGAAGAAAAGGCAAGAGAAAAGGAAACTGCAGGAAAAGAATAAAGAAGAACCCCCTAGAACATTCACAGTGAAGGGTTTAGCAGCTTTTCCAGACCTCAGCATGCTCCTTACAACGTTTGAAAACATGGACCCCCACACCGAAAGGTTCACATCAACACAGAGGAGTGTTTATGGTGTGTTTTCTGCTTACAAGCAAATCTATGATGGAAAAAAAGAAACCAACCAAGCAAGACACCATGAATGTATTTGTGAAAAGAAGGATATCTCCTTAGGCAGGTCCTTCAGGGAGTGTTCCAAAAAAAGGCTTTGTTATCACTGCGGGCTTCTCCACATTTTCTCTAACACTTGTTATTTCCATCTTTCTTTATTATAGCCAGCACAGTGGGTCTGATTCATTTTTTCAATTTGCTTTCTGACATGGTTTTAATTTTTTTGTGGTTCTCCCTGTGAGTTCCTCATGAAAGCTGTAGTATACAGGTCCTCAGAAAAATGCACATATGCATATAAAAAAAAAATTGGCCTATGATGTCAAGGATTTCATAAACTGCTCCAGAAACAATCTATAGACAGAGGGTGCCAAAAAATTGTATACACATTTTAAGAAAGGAAAACTATTGAAATTGTAATACTCAATATATCGATAACAAAAGATGAATACAAGTCCCGTTTGACTTCTGCAAATACAAGAGGTGCTCAAAGTGGTTCCCATCAGCGTCCAGACACGTCTGATTACGGTGAACTACTGCTCGAGCAACGTTGACAGAAGTGTCCACTTGTATCCATTTTGTTGGCACCCCCGGTATTGTCTAGGGGGTCTGTGGACCCCAGGTTGAGATCAGAAGATCCCAGTTTAAAAAAAAATTGGCTGATTCGGACACAGCTGAACAGAGATGCCGCACTCAGGGTGACCCAGTTAGCGAAGAACAAGGTGGGACAGAGTCTCCATTGAAGCACTCAGGCTCCGGAATCTTACTGTAGGTTCTTACCTAGGTGTAGCCTTAGTTGAATCATTTAGCCTCTTTAAAACTCATTAATAAGTTTCCTCATCTATATAAGGAGGATAAGAGAACCTCCCTCAAACTGGTGTTATTGAAAGGGTTAAATGAAATAATGCATGCTGAAATAATGAACCCATATATTTAATGGTCCCATTCAAATATGTTTTCTTTGGCCCACAGAATGTTTTTATAAATGGGGAAATTTCTTCTTTTAAGATATATATAATCAGCTTCCAATAGCGATTAGAAAGTATGGCAACACTAAGATCACATTTTAAATGACAGGCAACTGACCACGTCAGTGCTGTGTAGCTCACCGCAGTCCCCACCCATCCCTACTGCCTCAGACTTGGTCCACTTCACTCGTATCTTGCTCTTGTTGGCAATTGAGTTTGTCAGTCAGGATCCCAGCAGAAAACAGTTACCTTCCTGAAATAGGGTCGGTCTCTAAGGACACTTGAACAAAGGGAGGATTTCAAAGATGTGAGCCTGGCTAAGAGAAAGGAACAAGAGATGGTGAACACCCGGAGTGGCATCAGCAGGGAGCCATTGCTGCATCCAGGCCCGAAAACCCAAAGGTGGGATGTGGTTGCCAGAACCTGGAGAAAGCAGTGGTGGGAGAAAGTCACCCGATGAAAACTACTGCCTTTAAAAGAGGGAAGAGCCAAACTGGGACAAGGAGGGAGCTTGGGGGAAAAAATAGCTCAACCTCACTTTCCTCCTTTCCCCGGTCTCCTCAAGGCGCCTTCCATTGGCCACACCCAAGTGGAAACCAGAGAGTTAGGAGAGACTGTTAATACATTCTAGAAAGGCAGCCACAGAGCAGGGAGGAGACAGTTGGAGGGTGGATCGGGAGGGGAAAATGAAAAATATTTAACATATCACCTTTGATTTTTAAATTCTTCCTCTTATTATTATTGGCTACTAATAACATACACTTTTTAAAAAATGCCCTCTTATTGCTCATATTTTAGATCCCAGGTTCTCTATATTTTTAGACTGTTCCCACCCAACAATGTAGAACTAAACCCCTTCTTTGTTTTTCCCCAGTGCACCCCATTCATATTTCTACCGCCCACCCCACACTTCTTTTATATATACATATTTAATTGTTTTCCAGGTTACCTCTGGCTACTAAAGACAGGAACTGTCTCACTCATCTCGGAACTCCCAGACCTAATACTCTGCCAGACATACGATAACTATTAAAAGCCCAGAGATTGTGGGTGGATTTCCATGAATTGTTCTAGTGATGAAATGGAGGCCTGAAAAGTGAGGGATGGGAAAGAAATGTCATCACCAACTGCTCTTATCTACATCCTTATTTCAAAGAAGTAAATGGTCGTTTACCAGATCAACAAAATAATAATAGTGACAGTAACATTAACTAATATATTTTGAGCATTTACTATGTGCCAGTCACTTTATACATGCACTATCATATTTAAGTCAACAATATCATGAGTCATGTAATATCATTATCCCCATTTTGCAGGGGAGGAAACTGAGGCATAGAGAGAGAAATTAGCCAAGGTCAGTATTGGCCACCAGATCTGGTAGATTCAGAGTCTTTAATCATAAATATGCTTCTTTGTAGTTTACATATCCGTAACTTACATCATTTCTAGTATTTGTAAGCTGAGCTGTACATCTCTTATCTGTATCAACATATATCAGAGTTTTGGTTATGCAGCAAGCAGAGACCTGATTTCAACAGCAGCTTAAGCATAGAAGAGTTGTTTCTTCCATGTAACAAGAAGTCCAGAGGTCAGCTACTGCTGGCTTTGCTTCATTGGCTGAAGGGTTTCAAGGCTGAGGTTTTAGACATGTTCTTCTATTTGCCCTCTCAATCACAAAATGGCCACCCGAGCTCCAACAAATATTTTCATGTTCCAGGCAGGAACAAAGAGAAAGGTAAAAAGCAAAATAGCACCTGCTAGCTAAATAAGGCCTCTTCGCAGAGCATTCCCAGAAATCGCAGCTATATTTTCTGTTTCACTTCAAGAATCACCCCTGTTGGAGAGAGAGATTAGGATATAGACATATAACTGGGAACATTGCTGGCCCCCATAGCATGGAGGCTCTGTTCAAGGAAAAGGAGGAGTTAAATGGTGGAGAGGTAATGAACATTCTCTGACACATGTCACACATCTGTTTATATCTATCTATTCATATCTATATCTTTAAATATTTATGCTTTACTCCAGGGGTTGACAAACTAGGCCCACGGCTTGCTTTTGTAAATAAAACTTTATTGGAAAGCAGCCATGCTCATTAGTTTACCTATTGTCTTGTGGCTGCTTTCACACCACCAGGGCAGAGTTGAGTAATTGCAACAGAGGCCATCTGGCCCACAAAGCCCAAAATAGTTAATATCAGGCCCTTTACAGAAAACGTTTGCCAACCGTTTTACAATCTCCGTTTTTATCTTTGGAAAAAACACATTGTACCTCACTGTGACTCATTCACTGAGAGGAGAATAGGCCCAAATATAAAAGGTAAACCAGTGAGCAGTCCTCTGTCATGATTTCAGTGTCTCTTTGTCGCTTCCGCCATAGCTGCAATTACCAAAGACCATTCAAGGAACATCTGAAATTGATGAGGTGTTTCCCCTGGCATCTGATGCAAGGTCTGAGCAATTCGATGTCATCTTCCAGCATCTCTCACGACAATAGCAGTCATTTTCACTGAGGAATAAACATAGTCTTTGCCTCCAGATGCCCACAGACGTTCCAGGAAACTCACATGCAGGGACAATCTAAAATTATCCAGCTCTGTACACTGTGGAAAGAGCCTCATTCAAAAGCAACTCCATATTTGTTGGGATAATTACAAGCTTGATAAATGCAAATTATCTGAGGGATAATTTCTGTGAAGAATTATGCACAAGTCTGGAGTACTGGTTAAAGAATGTTTTATAGCAAATCTCTATAGATTGAGACAAATCAAAAATATTTATGTACCTATACACGCATAAAAGTCTCTATGCCATTCTTTCACTCAGTTCCCAATGCAAGGCAGACGTATTTTTTCCAATGGATTTGCTCCTGAGTAACTTTCATAATTCAAAACATTTCTGTTTGCCAACTGACTGGCATTGGCACGTTGCTATACCGTATACAATTTACAGTTCCGTCCACCTGCTCGCTCCAAAATGGTGTTTCTGACAAATGTGTGATTTGAAAGGAAATTCACAACTTATCAAATTTCATCATTCTAAATATTCTATGAATCAGTATTTTAAATCCCTACCATTCAAATTTTCATAATGTTGATCACACTGTATTTAACTTGAATTCATGGACCCCAGAAAAAGAGAGGACACAAATACCAGTCTGAAATGCTTTGGATCGAGCGACCTGTCCATATATCACAGGATTTCTCAAACATGGCACTTTTGACATTTGGGGCTGGAAAAGTCTTTGTTGCCATTGGGGGGAGAGGGGGAGGGGCTGTCCTGTGCGTTGTAGGATGTTTAGTGGCATCCCTGGGCTTTCCCCACTAGAAGCCATCAGCACTCCCCACCCTGTTGTGATGATCACAAATGCCTCCAGACGTTGTCAAATGGGAGGTAAAATCACTCCTGGTTGAGAATCACTGCTACAGTACGTTCCAGAGCGCTTGTTCTGGACACAGATCTAGAGTCTCTTCTATTTACTAGCTCTGGGAACTCAGGATGTTTAATCCCTGCAGACCTCTGTTTCCTTTCTGGAACATGCTCATACTAGCAGTTTTATCTCATAAGGTTGTTGTAGCACGAACATTGAGAAAACATGGCAGGTATTATACTTTTATTATCAGTATATCTCTTGGTAGCAGAGCTTTGTAGCAGACTTGTGAACGGTAGAGACAATTACCCCTTGATATAAACAGCTCATGAGCTGATGAAATAAAGTCTTTTTTTCCAAGAGAAATGAAAAAAAAAAATTGTATTTCCCAAGCCACTGAAAATATTTTTAAGAAACTTGTTAAAAGCCAGCAAGCAAACAAGCCCTCTTCTCTCGCTGGCAGACAGAGGGAAGGGGTAAGAAAATGTCTGCCTTCAAGGCCAGTTCAGCCTGAAGGGCAATGTGAGAGCTTTAAGGGAAACGCACAACCTCCTTCTAGGGACCCCAGAATGATGGGCGAGTGTCCTGACCGCTGCTGAAGCCAACATGCGCTTTGCTGGTACGTGGGTGGAATAGACGTGTTGGCTCCTGAAAGAAAGAACCAAGCAGAACCAATTATTTTGAGAACCAGCCCCAATTATTTTCAAGTCATTTCTCAGGTGTGTACATTCTGTTGGTACCATCGTCAGCCTCTCCTCTTTGGTAAGGTTCTAATGGCCAGATGATCTATTTGAAGCTGCCGTCTTGTCTCTGTTGTGCTGGAGAATGGAGACTTTCCGTGAACATAGCATTTCCAAGAACAAATGCCAGCACTCAAGAATGTTAGCTCACCTCTCAAGGCCTGAATGGGAAAATTCGGCTGAGATTTGCTTTTCCTTTTCCTGAAAATGTGTGCCTAGCTCCTAGGAATTTCCTCTTCAGCTGTACTCCTACACATGTGAATGAGCTAGTGCACAAGGCTATTTATTGCAGCACTGTTTGGAAGAGCAAAGGAGTAGAAATGATTTAAATGGTCATCCAAGTGTGACCGGTTAGCTCAGTTGGTTAGAGCGTGCTGCTGATAACACCCAGGTTGCCGGTTCGATCCCTGCATGGGCCACTGTGAGCTGTGCCCTCCTTTAAAAAAAAAAAAAAGCTCATCCAGAGAGGCTGGTTACCTACATTAATTAAATGGAATACTATGCAGCAATAAAAAAAGAATGAGGAAGTACTTCACAGATATGAAGCAATCTCTAGCACTGTGAAACAAAAACAAGCATAAACGTACACAGCACACATGGCAGAGATTGCTTGTATATTCTTAGAATACTCTGGAAAGATACACAAGATAGGTTTTCTATGAGGAAGAGAACTGGGTCACTTGAGACAGCCTTTAGAAAGAGATTCAACAACCTTTTATACCTTGTAAACTTGGTATCGTGGCAAGGTATTGATATTTTACATAAATAGGTACTTAAAAGTTTAAATAATACCCTCCCAAACAAACTGTATAAATATCATAATATTAATGCATCTTGACAGAGGGTGGGAAACCATCTAAACTGTACTTTTTTTCCTTTCATATTTTTATATTAAAATAATTTGAGAGTTACAGAAGAGCTGCACAGATAACACCAAGAGGTCCCACATCGCCTTCACCCAACTCCCCATTATTAATGTATATGTATATGGTCTTACAGAACCATACTCCTTTGATTAAAGTGAAGATACTTGACATCGATGCCATACTTTTCATTAAACCACAGACTTTATTCTGATTTCACCAGCTTCTTTACTAATGTCCCTTTTCTGTTCCAGGATGCTATCCAGGTTGTCACATTGCCCTCAGTCTTCTTGTCTCTTTACTTGCCTTCCAATGGGTGACAAACACTACTGTTTTATAATTGGCTCCATTCTCAGCCAATAGGGAGAGCTGGAGGGAAAGGAAATGCTTTGATGTTAAAGCAGCTAGGACATTTGTTCTTGCTTAGGCACTGCCACCAGACCTGGGACTACCACCCTGCTGCTCTTTCTGGGGAGCTGTGGGGGTCTTCCCTGGGCTCTCAGCACAGCTGGGTCCTTCTCCACATTTAGATCCCAACTTCGATGAAGCTTTTCAGAGATGTCTTCTATGTCTACCCTGTCAAAATTGATCATCCACCCATCCAAGTTTCATACCAAATACAGGGGTTCTCAACACTTTTTAGTGCCATGGGCCATTAGACAGATATCAATCCCTTCTCAGGATCATGCTTTAAAATACAGAACGTAAACTACGTAAGATTACAAAGGAAGCCAAGTATACTGAAATACAGTTATAAAAATGTTTAAAACACACACATTTGTAGCTTATAACAAAATAATACATTTAAAATATAGGCAAGAGGTTAATGAGAATAAAGATGTCATATTGGTCCCACCCATCTAAGTTCACAGATCCCCTAAATCTCTTCTTGGGGTCGGAAGTCCGTGAACCCCAAGTTGAAAATCTCTGCACTAAAGCAATCACTTTGTCTCATTTTTTCTTAACACAAATTACTCTCAAATTGTCTTATTTATAGTTAAACCTAGAGGGGTTCAGGGTCTAGTCCAAGTTTACACAGCTAGTTGGGGAGCAAGTAGATGGTTCCTTTCTAACATGCACACACTAGTAAGAATGCTGCAACATAATACTTTTTTGAGTTGGCAGAGGGCATTCGTCTAGTCACCTCCGACCTCAGACAAAGCCAGTGGCTGAGTGAAGTGCCCTGGGACCCACTTCCCATTTCCAGGCTGCTCCCTGGGGCTTTGCGAATGCCTGCAGACATCAGGCTTGTCCCTCTGCTGGCTGCAGCCGGTGTGGACAGAAGCATCTGAGCATCTTGGGCACAGGAGAGAGAGAGAGAGAGAGAGAGAGAGAGAGAGAGAGAGAGAGAGAGATAAGTTCTCCAAGTCATTAACATGGGGCCTGCAGCAGGCAGTCAGTGGAGCCAGCAGACACCACGAGGCAATGTTTTCACGTAAAACAATCCGCAGCTAGTGTATGAGGTCAATTTGTTTTGAAATGACACTGTCTGCGTGTCATGCCCTGTCCTCACCGAAGCCTTACTCACCTTTGTTAACAAGTGTGAGTCAGAGCTGGCTCCAGCCCTTCGGGATCACGGCTGTGTGTCAGATCAAGTCCCAGGAAGGGCAAGGCCAAGAAACAGTGACTTGCTACCTGGGTTGTTCCAAGATGCTCAATAGCTCAAAAGCTTGGCTCACGCCACTGACGACACGTACGCATGTGCTGGGTTTTGTCCAGATGACTCTGAGGCAGGGCTTCCTGCTCTTCCTACCCACTGTATAGACACGTTTCCCAAACTAGGTTGTGCCCTCAGCTGGGGTGCAGGTGGGGAAGGTAGTAGACAGTCAGAGGTTACGCAGCCAGTTGTCACTTGACCATTCAACAGGTTTTTACTGAGCACCTGCTTCTTCTAAGCGCTGGAATACAGCCACAGCCAATCCGTGCTCTGTTGGTACTTAGCATGATCAACCCTGGAGACAGGTAATGAACGCACTGATGTCTAAGGTACAAGATGATGATAATGCTTATGAGAAAAAGAAAGCAGAGTGGAGGGCTGGAGCGGGACAAAGGGGGGCCCTTTTAGATAGAGGGGACAGGACAGACCTCCAGGAGAAAGGAAGTTTGCCGTTGTTCCAGAACATAAACCCTCAATGTGTGGGGTGAGAAGGGAGTCCAGGACACTCACTTTGGAAAGGGAGGTGGCTCAGATAGTTGGACACCCATTGAACGGAGTGAAATGCTCCACGTCCCTGACTCCGTCTTGGTGGAGCCTGCTGTGTTTGCGCAGGTGGACATGACAGGCTGAGCAGTAGAGGGATTCTGCGGGCGGCTGGAGTTTTTACAAAAACAGCCCCTTGCTGGAAGGTGTCTCTCCCGAGGAAGTGGGGGAAATGTGTACAAAAATAATGATTGTTTATCAAAGATTTGCAAGAGCCTCAAGACCGGTCTCAAATCAGCTGGGGTCAACGGACTGAGAAGAAAGAGATTTAGAGACTTCAAGGTCTTCTTTGGACCCCGGCTGGTGCCCAGATGTCTTTGGTATTCAGTCATCTCTTGCCCTTCCCCGGTCCCTTTCCCTTGACGTAAAAGACGCCTGGACTCTGTACTTTGGGAAGACGGATTTGAGGCACCACCAGGTCTCCCATCTTCTCAGTTGGCATCTTCTTGATCCATAAACTTTTCCTTATTCCAAACTCTGACGTTTGGAGTTTTGGCCTTTCGAAGTGTGGGGCACACAGACTTTGTACCGGTAAACCCATGTTCATGGCAGCATTATTCACAGTAAACAAATGATATAAACAACCCAAATGTCCATCAACAGATGGTGAATATACAAAATGTGGCATACACCGTGTTTCCCCGAAAATAAGACCTAGCCGGACAATCAGCTCTAATATGTCTTTTGGAGCAAAAATTAATATAAGACCCGGTATGTTATATTATATTATACCCGGTATTGTATTGTGTTGTATTGTATTGTATTGTATTGTATTGTATAAGACCCGGTCTTACAGTAAAATAAGTCCGGGTCTTATATTAATTTTTGCTCCAAAAGACGCATTAGAGCCGATTGTCCGGCTAGGTCTTATTTTCGGGGAAACATGGTATGTACAGTAGAATATTATTCAGCCTTAAAAAGTAATAAAGTTCTGACACATGCTATGTACATGAACCTGGAAAACATGCTAACGTAAAATAAACCAGACACAAAAAGACCAATATAGTATGGTTCCACTTCCATGAGGGACGTAGAATAGTCAAGTTCATGGAGACAGAAAGCAGAACGCTGACAGCCAAGGGCTGGGGAGGGACTGGGGACTGAGTGTTTCATGGGGACAGAGTTTCAGTTTGGGAAGATGAACAAGTTCTGGAGACGGATGGTGGTGATGGTAGCACAACAATGTCAGCGCACTGAACACTGAACTATACACTCAAAGGGGCTAAATTGTTAACTTTCATATATATTTTGCCACAATTTTTTAGAAAAGGGTAGGCGATGGAGAGAAGAGGAAGGATAGGGGCAGAAACACGTTTATAAAGTAAAGCTTCCTCTGGACCATCAGCCTCTTAAACCTTCTACATCTATTAATCGAATTTAACCTTTACAACATCCTTCAACTTTTGATATGGTCCCCATTTACAGATGAACAAACCAAGGCTTAGAACTAGTAAGTGCCTTTCTCAGGGGTGACAAAGCTGTGATTCAGCGCCACGCTCCTGCCCCTCTGCCCACACTATCAATCCACCACCTTCACCCACACGACATCCCCTCCACATTTGCTTAAGCCGTTCGCAGAAACCACCACCTCTTACGCAACTTTCAATAGAGTGGGTTGCTAAAATAAATCCATCATAGCAGTGGGCTCAATGCAGGCTCAGTTGTGTAGGATGAACTCGTGGGAAAGAGGAGTCCATGAGAATTCTGAAAGCCCCATAGTAACCAGTTCAGTTTTGAAAATAACTCACGTCACTCATTCCAGAAAACAAATCCAGGTGCTTTTCTGAGCATCGGAAAGTGTTAAAGAGATAAGAAGGCAGCTATTTGACAAAGGGCCCCATCTAATAGGATGAGGACAGAAATCAATAGCACCAATTCTGTGTCCAAAACACGACATAAACGTAGCGCAGAGATTTGCTCAGGATGTCACAGAAACCCAGAGGATCCCAGAGAAGGGATTTTTTTTTCCCCTAAGAAATCAGAAAGCTCTTCTTGCAACTGAAACTGGAAGAATTAAGAAGACCTTAACTTGCAGTTTCTGACACATTTTCACTTCTCCACCCACCTTCCTTCCCTTTCCTGGGAAACATTCACATTTTGAGAACAAAAACACCAATAACATGTCATTGGAATGACATCAACATGACAAGAACATTTTGTTAAAATAACTCCAAGTTGAAAGTACATGTGACAATTATTTTTAAAGGGGATTGATTCCACAGTGGGGAGGCACTCATAAGATGCGTTTTTGTTAATACAAAAAAATATTTGATTTCTCAGGACGCTGATCTTCTGGGTCGGAACAAGTGTTGAGCTTTCATATTAATTTTGGAACTATTTAAGTAAATGCTGTTACTCGGAAAGAATTAGCAGAGCCTCTGGGATTTTATGATGGAGACAGAGATAACGGGTGTTGTAAATCCTCATTGGTAACTTCCTCCCAGAAAGAAGAATGGGAGGTGCTGCTTCAAGAGATTTAGGTTTTAGGTCTTGAGTGGAAGGAGAGTTGGAGAGGGTGGTGTCCTGGAGTGCCCTGCCCTGGTCTGGAGAGCTCACCGCACACATTGTCCCAATCCTACCTCCCCTGGCATCACGTTGGAAGTCAGAAATTCAGCATGGTGGGCGTTTTGATGCCACAGAAACTGGCAAATACAACCAAGGCCTCCGCCACCAGCCCCCAGAGCCGTCCACCAGCATGCCACTGGTCTGGCAGCTAAACGATTGTTCTGTTAGCAAGTTTCTGCTTATCCCTGAGGTCCTTCCTGATGGAGACTGTTTCTGCTCCTCTGAACTGCACCTCTGGGGTCAGAAACGATGTTGCTGTAATTTACGATACAAGGTGGAGCCCTTTTCTCTTGTTTAAAAATACACGGAGAGGGTGTTACTGGCCCCAAGTAGCTTGCTTAGGAAGGGAATTTGTAATAGAGGCCATTTCTAGTTCTGGCAAGAAACCCTCTCTGGGCTCCCAGTAAGGGATTAAATATCACGCAAGCACATTCTTGCCGTGGACCGAGTCAACTGGGAAGAAAGTCTCGCCACAACTGAGGAGTTTAAAGGAAAATCAGAAATTGCTTCTCAGAAGTAGTAGAGGGGAAATTTCAATCTGAGAACATACCTACAGCAAAACACAGAGTATAGAGGCGGGGTGGACTTTTTCTTTTTCGAGGAATTGTGTTTGCCACATGCTCTGGTTCCATGGATTGAGAGAACATTTTACCCCGTCTGTAAATAGAATATTTAAGATTCCTGGAATATTTTGAATTTCCTAAAGAATTTTATCCTCCACTGATTATGCCTCAGTGGCTGAGTTTCAGTCTTAGGAAAGTCACATATGTGGTGAGATCAAATGTTGCGTATTTAACACAGCCAGGACCTCCCCTACTTGCAAAGTGAGGTCTCATGAGGAAAATTGACTTACTAATTGTGATCTGGCCAGGAAGTTTGAAATTCAAGGAAACACATCCCTGAGGAAAGAGAGGTATCAAAACAGCTTGCCTAATATTGGTCTAGGTGCAATTGTGTGCAATTACTCATATGTGTCCTCAAACATTAAAATGAAGATGTGTTCCGAAAAAGAAACTTATTTTGCTTGAGTATCAAGCATGGTTTAAACATACCATTTCGTGTTCTAGAGAAATTTAATATCATCAGGACTTCTGAAGGAAAGACTTGCCTTAGGAGAAAACCTAAGGGAGTGGCGGGTTAGCTCAGATGGTTAGAGCGTGGTGCTGATAACACCAAGGTTGCCGGTTCAATCCCTGCATGGGCCACTGTGAGCTGTGCCCTTGTGTAAGAAAAAAGAAAAAGGAGAAAACCTGAAACTATATTTTTCTAATCTCTCTTTCTGAATGTTAACTAGCAGAATTCAGAATTAAGATGGAATGCTTGATAAGAAGGGAAAAAAATCGTAGTCAGTGCTAAACACCTATTCTGAGTCGGCCTACAAGGTTTAGGTGTGGTTTCTTTGTCTCTGTCTACTTCTTCTCCTTACTAGAAAGATTCTTTTCAAAAATTGAATCAGGTGGTTCCTCCAAAAGTTAAACAGAATTGCCATATGACCCAGCAACTCCATTCCCAGGTGGAACCCAAAAGAATTGAACTCAAACAGGAACTTGTACACTCATGTTCATTGCAGCATTATTCACGATAGCCAGAAAAGGGTGAAAACAACACAAATGTCCATTAACATACGACTGGATAAACACAATGTACAATTCCCATATACAATGGAATATTCTTAAAAAGGCATGAAGTTCTAATACCTGCCGTAACACAGGTGCACCCTGAAAACACTATGTCACGTGACAGAAACCAGACACACAGGACAAATATCGTATGACTCCACTTACAGGAATTACCTAGAATAGTCAAATTCACAGAGACAAAGTACTAGAACAAAGAGTGTCAGGAGCTTCTGGAAGGAGGAGTTATTGCTTAGTGGAGACAGAGTTTCTGTTTAGGGTGATAGAAGATGTTGGAAATAGCGGTGATGGTTGCATCACTTGGTAAGAATCTTCCCAGTTTTCCCACTCCTGGTATCTTCGCCTCCATTTCTTGTAAACATCTCTGCCAGAGTCATTCTCCTAAAACGGAGGCGTAATCAAATTATTTTCTTGTCAAAACACGTGAGCTGGCCCCCTACTGTCAAAGTGTGTGCCTGATCTACAAGCGTCTTGATGACCACCCTCCAAGGTCAAGGCCTTTCGCGGATATTCACCACTGTGTCACCGGGGTCAAGAAGAGTTCCTGGCTCCCGGGAGGGGCTCAGTATATATTGGCTGGGATGGAATGAGTGAGTGAATGAATGAATGAATGAATGATCTACTCTTGAGGATACGCATTTCATTTCCTGGAAGTTCTTCCTGTAGATCTTAAATTCCCGACTCCTCACTGTTGCTTCCACATAGTTTGCATGTCTCATTAAAAATTGTTTTTATTAAAAGAAGCAGAAACCCATCCTATCGAGCTTAGGTTGAAAGGGGGCACTTATCAAAGGATATAGGCGGTTACACCAGAACTAGAGGCCTGGGGTACTTGGCATCGGGAAGGCCCAGGACTAACAGGTGGAAACTGGTGGGCGCGCAGGGAGATACCGTCTCTCACCTCTGCCTCTCTCTGTGTATCTTCATTCTTCTTTTTCTTGTATGGGCTACGGTCTACAGAATACATAGGTGCTCAAGCCTCCCTGATTGATATATTTCAGTGCCACTGTGGAGACCACATCTTTTTCAATACTAACTCCAAATCTCAGGGAGGAGTTGCATTTGCCCAGCATGGATCAAGTCTTGCCCCTGTTTCATTCCACAGTAGTTCAAGAGCCAAGTTTCTAGTTAAAGCCAGATGACTGGAGACCCACTCTCAGAGGAAGGGGGAGGAGACGAGGTAGTTAGAGTCATTGTGAGCTGACACCGGTTCACTCACAAATAGATCATTAACCCTGGGCTTTCTAAACCTCAGGCATTTACACACTCCCTTCATAGCAGGAGGGGTAGTGCTGACTGCCTGGGTACATAGCAGCACAGCTCTGCCACTTCCTAGCTGTGTGACTCTGTGCAAGTTACTTAGCCTTTCTGTGCCTCCATTTCCTCATTTGTAGAATGAGTATAGCGAGCGTTGAATGAGCTGATGGATGTAAAAGTCTTAAAACTGTGATTGACACATAGTAAAGGGATCAAAAACCACTTTGCTATTATTCTGCCGAGCCTTTATTGTTTTTAAATTCCCTTGTGAACCACATAAGATTATTACTGTTGCTTACTTAAGAAATATTTTTCCATTTTAAATAAATGGAAACTTCCTTCTTAAAAAGGAAACTTGCCATCACTGCTATAAATGTAAAATCAATATCATATTTCATAAATAGAAGGTAACCATTTTAAAATATATATATTTTTTAAATGCTGAATTCTAGCCATGTAGCATTGCCTGCTGAAATCTGAAGGCTCTGATAAGCCAGTTTCTCCCTCTCCCTCTCTTTCTCTCTCTCTCTGTCTCTCTAAATCTCTCTCTTTCTTCCAAAGGGAGATTTGCAAGTATTAGAGAGGTGTTAAAGACATATTAGCGTCACACTGAGACTTTCTTCTTTGAGTAATCGTAAGGATAGACCAGACAATGAAAAGGGCATTATGTTCTCACTTTGGGATTCCATGTGATCAATGCCTTGTCCCTGTGCCACTGAAATCCTCTCCCAGACCACAAACAGGGAAACACTTTGTTATATCATCAAATCTCCATTCACATTACAACAATCAGGGTTTTGTCTAGGAGGGATCACCGCTTCCTTCAGCAGGCAGCCTTCTCCCTCAGCCTGGTGTCCGGCTCTGGGACATGCTGTGTTACTGGAGGACTCCACTGGCTCTCAAGAGCTAACGCGCCATGTAAAGTGGTGCAGTTACTTTGGAAAACAGTCTGGCAGTTCCTCAAAAGGATAAACGGAGAGTTACCATATGACCCAGCAATTCCACTCCTGGCTGTATACCCAAGATAACTGAAAGCGCATAGTCATAGTAGCCACACACAGAAATGGAAATAACCCTCGTGGTCCTCAAAGGATGAATGGATAAATAAAAAGGAATATTTGACAATAGAAAGGGATGAAGTATGGATACACGCGACAGCGTGGATGGACCCTGAGAACATTATCTTAAGTAAAAGAAGCCAGTCGCAAAGGAACACGTGTTGTATAATTTGTCTAATAGGTAACACGTGCAGAATAGGCAAATCCATAGAGACAGAAAGTAGATTAGTGACTTCCTAGGGCTGGAGGGAGGTGGGGTTGGGGGCGGAGGGAAGGGAAATGAGGGCTAATGAGGACCGCCCTTGTTTGGGGGGTGATAAAAGTGTTCTGGAAAGAGATCGTGGTGATGGCTGCATGACTGTGGGTATACTAAAAACCACTGAACTGCATACTTTAAATAGGTGAGCTGTATGGTATGTGAATTGTACCTCAACACAGTGATTTAAAATCGTTCTCTTATGCATGGGGAGGCGCTGGGTGACCAATACTGTACCTCACTGGAACGTGTAACTAATCGCTGCCCTGCCCAGCCCATTGAGCCGAGGGCTGGGTTGCCAGTCACTACAGGATTGTTTGTATTGCGTGGATTCTGCCTGTAGCAATGAATTTGAATATGTTTAAAGGTTGCTAAGAGAATGGTCACCATGATGCACCCAAACTAGCCTAGCAGTCAGCGTGGCTTAGGCCAACCCATTCAATAAATCCATTTCAAACAAACAATGTTGTGCAACCAATTAAGTGCCAAGCAGTACCCCAGCCGCTGGAGAGCCAGCCATGAAGGAGACTGACTAAAAAGGACACTGCCCCCGTGAAGGTGGCACCCAAGGGAGAGAGACAGCCAAAAAACAAATAACTCATGCAGCTAATAAAGACAATTTCAGAAAGTGATCAAAGTGCTTCTATGGTAATAAAATGGCATAATGGGAGGGAGAGCGCGGGAGGGAGGGGAAAGCTTTCAGAGGAGATTTCATTTGAACCTCGACGTGAATGAGAGGCCAGCCATGGGAATCTCTAGGATGAGGGAACAGCAATTGCGAAGGCCTTGTGGCAGGGACAGGCTTGGCATAGGAAAGGCGAAGAACCCAAGCTGGTGCGGTTTGCTCGTGAGCAAGGGGGAGAGAGGAAAGAGATACAAAGAGCGAGGCAGGATCTCAGTTCTCATGGGCTCCAAGGCCCTGGTAAGACGTTAGGATTTTATTTCGAGTCCGACTGGGAAGCCGCTGTGGAAGGTTTGAAGGCACAGTGACGCAATCTGATCTCTGTGACTGCTGTGTGGAGGACCGGTTGTGGGTGGAGCAGAGACACCAGCTAGGAGACTGCGGCAGTCGTCTGTCCTGTTCTGCGTTGTTCTTCTTGAGTCCAAAACGGGGTGAAGGGCCTTTATTTGTTGTTAAAATTGTCCAACTATGTGCAAGCCTAATTTGCTTGAATAAAAGTGGAGAGGGGTGAGTTGCAATGCACGTGGGCCTTTCTGCGTAAATTTACCTGTGCATGTCAGTAGGTTCTTCATCTTGGCCCGACTAAGTGCTTCTGTGGGTGGATGGCGTTCTTCACTAGACTGTGATGTCCCGCAGCCTGACGCGTGACGTGACACCACAGTGTACTGTATGTCGATAACCCACTCACAGATGTCAAATGGGTTGAATGATTACTAAGGATTTGAAGACTATAAATTAAGGAGGATATGTATTTATATCTATTACATCCTTTATTTAGAAAGGCATTGAGATATAAGTTAAAAATTGACTTTTTTATTTTTATTTTTTAAAGATTTTTTTTTTATTATTGGGGAAGGGGAACAGGACTTTATTGGGGAACAGTGCGTACTTCCAGGGCTTTTTTCCAAGTCAAGTTGTTGTCCTTTCAGTCTTAGTTGTAGAGGGCCCAGCTCAGCTCCAGGTCCAGTTGCCATTGCTAGTTGCAGGGGGCGCAGCCCACCATCCCTTGCAAGACTCAAGGAATCGAACTGTCAACCTTGTGGTTGAGAGCCGGCGCTCCGACCAACTGAGCCACCAGACCGGCCTTATTCCTTATTTTTTAATTTAAAATAATAAATTTATAAATGAATATAATTTATTTATAATATTATATGCTCTCCCTTTATTTACATATATTATATAGTATAGTCATTGTATGTTATATTAGATATTGATATATTGTGTATTAAGTATATGTGTGTGTATCCATATATTCTTTGACCCCCTATGTGTAGGAATTGCTGCAAATGGGTCCTCCCAAATCAAAATCATTTAGTTCCATTCAAAATCCTTTGCACTAACGGTTCTAACTTAAGATCAGTACAACCCTATACAAGTAGGGACGTGGTTTTCTGTCATTCAGCTCATCCAGGTTAGTTTCGATGGCTGCAGTAAGTCCCAAAGCGTGTCTAATGAGCTCATTAACACAGCATTTTTTCCTTTTGGCTTTAATAATAACACTTTGTTGATGCTGAACAGCTCTATTATTCTCTTTTTGTGCTGCTTCCTTCCAACCATTCACAAACCAGCTCACTTCTGCATAATGAACAGATTTGAGGGTATTTCATGTGTTATGTATTCATAAATACACTCAACATAGTCAAGACAGAGACAGCAAAGTCACTTGAGGCTGATGTCCTTCTACATTCTTGCTTTTCCCATCAGACTTTCACCCAGCCAATCAGTTACTAGGCCCTATTGACTTTTTTCCTGCGATGCCCTGCAGATCCTTCCGCCAGTCCTACAGGCATTAACTCAGCATCTTCATGACCTCTTACGTATATAATTGAATAGTTTCTTTTCTTCCAGTCTCTCCTGCTTCTCCAGTTAAAAGCATTATGAGTCAGCCTTGACACCTCCTTCTTCCTCATCCTCCTTGTCAAAACCATCAACGAGTTTCACCCATTTTGCTGCTTAGGAATCCCTAAAGACTGTCCCCACCTCTTTATGTCCCCACTGACACCCACCCAATCTACCTTCTTCGACTAGACAATTGTAGGAGCCTCCGAACTGGTCCTCTGCTTCTCCTCTTCTCCTTGTACAACCCATTCTCCCTACTCCACTGCCTAGTAAGCTTTTAAAACTGAAAATCTGAGTACGCCACCCCCTGCTAGAACACTTCTCACTGGGCTGAGAATAAAGACCAAATTCCTTAATATGACCTATGACGTTATGGGATCCAGCCTCTGCCACACCCCTCATCTGCGCTCTCGCCCCACTAGGGCTTCCTCCTTTCATGACATTTGCACATACCCCTCCTGCTGCCAGGAATGCTCTTCCCATCCCAGATTGCCGAGTTAATACTTCAAATCAAATCTCAGCTTAACCATCATTTCCCAGGAAAGCCTGGCCCCTCAGACACAAAATCAGGCTACTCCATGGTCTTGTCTATTTTTCTGTCAGGTATTTCTCTCCCACTGCACCTGACAGAGCTGTAAGGTCACCCTAATTGGTATCATATTTAACTGACATCTCACCTCCACTAAGCTGTACATCCCATGAGGACAGAGACTGGATTAGTTATCCATTGCTGAGTAATAAACTATCCCCAGAGCAGCTGAAAACCACAAACAGTTATTATCATCACAGTTAGTATGGCAGTAGGGCAGGGATCTGGAATCGGATGCCTCTGGCAGCTCAAGGTACAATCACAGTGTTGGCTGCTGCAGCCTCATCTGAAGGCTTGACTGAAGGAGGATCCACTTCCAGCTCATTCGGATTGTTTTTGCCAGGACTCGGTTCTTCACAGGCTGTTGGACTGAGGGACATAGTTCCTCTCTGGCTGTTGGCTGGAGACCTTGCTCAGTTCCTGCCGAATAAGCCTCTCCACGGGGCAGTTCACAGTATGGCATCTGGATTCCCTCTGGATAAGCCAGCACACAAGAAAGAGCAACAGGGGGCGAGCACAATGGAAGTCGCAGACTTTGTGTATCCGCCCCTTGGAAATGGCATCCCCTCACTTTTGTCGTATTCTAGTCATTAGCACTGAGTCACTGGGCTCCGCTTACACCCAACGGTGTGAGTACCAGTAGGTAAGGGTCATTGGAGCCATCTTATAGGCTGCCAACCGCAGACACCCTGTCTGCTTTGACTCATCATTATTTCCTCACGTTATTTTACTGTGTGACTGGCACGTAGTAAATATGTAAAATCCCTAAGTGATTCTATCTAAAATACCAATTGAATCATCATGTCGCATCTGTATGTAAAACTTTCAATGGTTTCCTATTCCCCAAACTGTGGGATTTATTTAACCCTCCGTAACTTGTTTATAAGCTATCTTTTTACTTCAGGAACTACTTACTACTATCTAAAGACCTCTGCCCAAGCTCACCTCCATCACTTGCCTCATCTATGTTTCTTCTCTCATGCTGCGTTACCTCTTCCTTATCTAGTCACTCCAAATTTCATCTTCCAATTACTTCTTCAAAGTCCATTTCTTTTTCAATTTCAACAAAGATAAGATTTTAGAAGCCAGAAATCTAGGACTTCTTCTTTCTTTCTTTTTTTTTTAAGATTTTTTTTTTATTGCGGAAGGGGAGCAAGACTTTATTGGGGAACAGTGTGTACTTCCAGGACTTTTTTATTTTTTTCCAAGTCAAGTTGTTGTCCTTTCAATCTTAGTTGTGGAGGGCACAGCTCAGTTCCAGGTCCAGTTGCCATTGTTAGTTACAGGGGGTGCAGCCCACCATCCCTTGCGGGAGTCGAACTGGCAACCTTGTGGTTGAGAGCCCACACTCCAACCAACTGAGCCATCCGGGAGCTCAGCGGCAGCTCAGCTCAAGGTGCCGTGTTCAATCTTAGTTGCAGGGGGCAGAGCCCGCCATCCCTTGCGGGAGTTGAGGAATCGAACTGTCAACCTTGTGGTTGAGAGCCCACTGGCCCATGTGGGAATTGAACCAGCAGCCTTCGGTGTCAGGGACACAGAGCTCCAACCGCCTGAGCCACCAGGCCGGCCCTAGGACTTCTTCTTTAACCAAAAAAAAAAAAAAAAAAAAAAAGTATACACATTTTAAGAGATGCTACCTTAAAATGTGTGTACATTTTTCTGGTACCCTCTGTAGATGTGATAGGGAGGGAGAGGGCTGAACTGGTGGTGGAGCACAGAGGGTTTTTAGGGCAGTGAAAATATTCTGCATGACACTACAACGGTGACTATGTCATTATACAGTTGTCCAAACCCATAGAATGTACACCACCAAGAATGAACCCTAGTGTCAGCTATGGATGCTGGGTGAAAACATGATCTGTCAGTGTAGGTTCGTCAGTTGTAACAAAGGTACCATTCCAATGCAGGATGGTGATACTAGAGGAAGCTATGTATTTGGGAGGGCCAGGGGCTACATGGAAACTCTCTGTACCTTCCGCTCAATTTTGCTCTGGACCTAAAACTGCCCCCCCCAACATAAAGTCTTTTAAAAAGAAAACATAAAATCTACAACCTAATTATTAAATTTGTCAACTTTTAAAAGGTATTTCAATCATCAAGTAGAGTGCATGAGCTATGAGGCAGCCACCAGTTTCTCCCTGCATTTTACATGGATCTTCTCATTTAATCCTGATAACAACATTAAGGAGGTCACTATCATTATTCCCAATTTCAGGATTGGGAAACTGAGCCTCAGAAAAGTGAAGCGACTTGCACACATCATACGGCTGGTTAGGAGTAGGGCTGAGACCCAAATATAGACAGTTTAATGCCTGAGCTTTCGTACTTAGAAACAAGTGAGTCTTCTTTCTTTGGAGAGCAACAGCAACAGAATTAAATCAAAAGGCATCACACTTTTAGTTTTATTTGCAAGGAAGAGAAGAAATATAAGTCAGCTAAGACACTAGGCCCTTTAAAGGCCTTAATCCTCTTAGCTTTTCTTCTCAACATAACTAAACAGGGCTCTAGAATGCAAGTAAGTTACCAGTGATCTAGCTTTGCAGTCAGATAGATCTGGTTTTATATCCAGCACTGCCATGTAATAGCTGTGTGTCCTTGGGCAAGTTATTTAAACTCTCTGGGCTTTTTTCATGGCTAATACAAGGATAATAATATTATTTCCTTGGGTGGCTGTGAGGATTAAATAAAACAATCCATTTAAAGTTCTTAGTACAGGACTTCAATAAATGTTAGGAATCGAGTAATAATTTTTCAAACTGAGTTTTCATTAGCTCAATGTTCACAGTGCTTGTCAGAGCCTAGCTCTTGGGTGTTTAAAAACACACATGGGAATTTATTTCAATTTCCAGTCTGTAAGCTATGTTTAATGCAGTCAAGCTCAATTATAATATTTAGATATATATATTTTTAAATGCAGTGTGTTACTATTATTAATGAGTTACTCACGAGAGGATGCCAGCTCATACCCAAAATAATGGAGTAAACAACACAATATCATAGAAAAATAAAAAAACAGTTGATTTTTTTAGAAGGAAGGAAAGAAGGAGGGAGGGAGGGAAGGAAGGAAAGAAGAAAGGAAGGAAGGAAGGAAGGAAGGAAGGAAGGAAGGAAGGAAGGAAGGAAGGAAGGAAGGAAGGAAAGAAGGAAGGAAGGAAGGAAGGAAGAAAGGGGGAAGGAAGTTCAGGCCATAGGGTTTTCCCACAGAAAGAAAAAAAGAAACACCTCACCAATTGGTATAATGAGAAAGGTCAAAATTTCCATAGGCAATAGGATAGAATAACAGACATAATTTCAGTTCTAATAGTACAATAATATGGTTTTTAAAAACTTATTTGCTTTTTAATCAAATAATTATGGGAACAATATACCATTTGGCACAGAGAACTGTAAAAAGCATTTTACTAGAGAAGACTAATTAGGAAACGTAGTATTTCTTTTCACATTTAAAGGTACCACAGGATTTTTTTTTTCAGTATAAAAATAGAAAACTTTCGGTTCTCTCTTGAGCTAGCAATCCATATTGTTTCTAAATAATCACAATTCAGCGATGCACAGGTATGCAGGCAGTGAACTGACTCAGGATGAATAGCTTGTAAAGGTGAAATTTGAATTTCTAAATTCTGGCCTGATACCCCAGCTTCCTCACAGAACTTGTCATGAATAAGAGATGTCTCCAGTTGCTGTGAAAATGACAGCCTCCTCACTCACAGGCCACCTGCTTCCAGCTGTGAGGACCTACAGGCCATACTCCATTCTCTGCCCTCACCAGATCCTCCACTGCTATCTTTAGAGGCTGAGGGAACTACGTACAGGCACATGCTAGCTCAATGTGGGGAGTCTAATCACATTATTACTGGGAGCTGGGTTCTGAGTCAAGATCGAAATGCCTCTTGAATTAGCATGAGGACTAGAACATGTAAGATCACGGCTCAACATTTTCAGAATAAAAATATCTGCACAGCTGGGCAAGGTCCCCAGGGACTCAACTTTCTGTGCGTTTAAAATAGATGGGGAATTTATACAAACAGGCAAAACTCTAGACTCATTACTCACTAATAAGGCTCACTAATTAACACACACGAGATATTTCAAGGATTGGCTGCATTTACAATATGCTTTCCTGCTCTGTAAGATGGGGGTCACACTAAAAAGCGATCCCACTGGGTCATTGGGAGGGTGAAGTGAATTACTGCCCAGTAATGATCGTTTTCAAGTGTTCAGTCCAAGTGTGGGGGGGTCTCTCTCGGGTGTCTAATAAGGACCAGCTACATAATTTAGATGGACCAGAGCAAAATGAAAACGGGAGGCCCCTTGTTCAAAAATGATGAAGAATTTCAAGATGGTGATGGTATAGCATTCACCCAAGTGTGGGACCCTTCAAGTTCCGACCTTTGTGCACCCGCCCAAGATGCACACTTGTGAAGCCAGTCCTGTGTCTAATGAGACCATATCTTAGAAATGAGAAAACTGAAGCCAAGAGGTTTACTCAAATAGTGTAAGATACTAAACACTCCACGCCGCAGCTAAGACGTGTATGCACAAGTTCTGAGCCCCTGGGGAATATCATTTGGGTACTTCCATTACAAGATCAAGTGTCCTTAGCTTTTGAGGCTGTGAGATCCATGAATAAGCCGGGGGGGTGTCTATGGAACCTCTGAAATAGTGTACACTCCTTGCCGTGCTCCTGTGCCTTTTCCTGGTGAGACAGGAAACATGGTCCATAGAGAATCCCTGGCTACAGAACGAAGGGTTGGAATCACTCTACCAGGCTTTCCATCCCTGAGCTCTTTGAATTCCCCAACGCTTAGCATGGTGTCTGGCATCTAAAGGACACTCAGTACCTGCCAACTGGCAAAGGTCACTAGAAGTGGGGAGGGAGGGACTGAGTAGGTAGGGAGCAAATGGCGTCATTATGAAGGCTGCTCCTGTTCCAATCCCAGCTCCACTGTCACTAGCTATGTGACCCTACATGAGTCACTTACACCGTCAAGCCTCTATTTCGCCATCTCTAAAAGAAGAGGAATAAGGAGTGCCTCCCGCACTAAAGCTGCTCTGGGGATTAACTAAGCTA
Organism: Rhinolophus ferrumequinum; assembly: GCF_004115265.2. Classification (NCBI taxonomy): domain Eukaryota; kingdom Metazoa; phylum Chordata; class Mammalia; order Chiroptera; family Rhinolophidae; genus Rhinolophus; species Rhinolophus ferrumequinum. Next base: position 6,869,683 of record NC_046306.1, read on the forward strand.
ATCACTGAGCACGGCATTGAGTATGCGTGAGTCTCAGTCTGTGTTAGTGCTCATTTTACCTCTCAGCAGTTCACCTGTTTCTTCTGTTCAATGTGCTATTACTTCAAGCCAATCTAGAAAAGAAAAAATAAAACTTTGTAGCTCTTCAAGTATATGGTGTGGTCTTTATCACATTAGTTTATAAAGAAACAATGATTTTTTTTTTTTTTGGTTAACTTCTTTTTCTTCATTCATCTCAAAGGGTAGAAATTACCTATTGACTGTAATCACCTCATTGTGTATTGTCTGCATTTTGTTTTAAGGTAAACAGATACAACTTTGGCAAATAAAGCCAAATAAAGATATACATATATATTCCTATATACAGAGGGTGCCAAAAAAAGTATACACATTTTAAGAAAGGAAAAAACTGTATTAATATATACCAATAACAATAGATGAATACAAGTCACGTGTGACTTCCGCAATTACAAGAGGTGCTCAAAGTGGTTCCCATCAGCGTCCAGACACTTCTGATGACTGCGAACTACTACTGCCTGAGCAACGTTGACCAAAGTGTTAACATCTCTTAAAATGTGTATACATTTCTTTGGCAATCCCGTGTGTGTGCATGTGTGCGTGTGCGCGTGTGTATAGTCCCCGGATCTCAAAGTGTGGATCCCAGACCAGGGCATCAGCATCACCTGGGAACTTGATAGAAATGCAGATGTTCAGGCCCCACCCCCACCTACTGAACCTGAAGCTCTGGGTGTGGGGTCCAGCGCCATGTCCTTCCAGGGAATTCTGATACATACTAGAGTTTGAAAACCATTCTCTGTGTCCTGGAGGACACAAGAGGAATCCCCAGACCACCCCAAAACGTGTTTCTAGTGATGCCAGAATTTCCATTAGTTTCCCCTGTGTTGACACAATCACCTTTAATGTAAGTGTTATAGAAAGAAGTTAATCCAAGAGTGTCGAACTCAAATGACAAAAGAATCAGGGAAGATTTTGAAGGATGAGGGATTCTAGCGACGTTCATGCCGAGCAAAGTAGTCGTTTTTACTTAGCTATTGCGGCCATGGTGGGGGAATGTGGACTCAAAGTTGTCTGATTTTCCCATTTTTCTAGGGAATACCTGAATGTGTATGTGAATGATCTACCTCATTCCAAAAATGTTTAAATGCTCAGTGAACCAAACACAACATGTCTGTAAATGCAATTTGGCCTCCTGACTCATCAGTTAGCATCCTTAAATTCTAAGATGGGAATGTTGATATCCTTCCTACTGTACTCAATCCATTCTCCAAAGCTGTCAAATAATGATGATAATGTGGTCCTTTCTTGATGGTATTGCACGCTCATGTTCTCATTGAACTCTTTTGTCACCTATTAGGCAGATACTATTGTCATTCTCTTTTACAGATCAGAAAGCAAAGGCTTCCAGACCCTGATTATTTTGCTTATGGTCACACAGCTTGTAAATGATGGCAGTCAGGACTCCTTCTTAGGGCTGGTGACTCTGAAGTTCACACTCTTAAGAACTGCACTGGCTGATAATGTCATTGGTTGGTTCTTCTGGCCCTTATGACCTTTCGAGTCTTCTTTCACAAGTCTTCTTTCACAATCTGCCTTGTACCTGCTTATCAGCCCTTTCGAGGCCTTATCTGTCGCTCTCCGAGCAGTACCTTTTCATATCATCTAATATTCCAGTTGCTTCTAGTGTAGTTGACTGCTTGTGTAGAGACCTTCCCACAGTACCGAAAGGGACATGGTGACACTTCTGTCTTCAAAGGATACTGACGTGCACTAGCGAGCAGGTAAGTAGATGTTCAGGAAACTCATTAGTTAGTTGGTTACAACAAACAGCCAAAAAGGTTGACACTTCTGGGCGGAAGGTTATGCAGAACATCTCTCGTTCTACTTTATATTGTTAGTTACAGAATTTTCCTCCTTTTCTACTCTGCACATACTATAACAGCTTTTTGAGCAAAAGAAAAAAGGCAAAAAGTAATGGCTAAAATTAGATTTGGAATATTGTCATTATTTCATAACACTCTTTTCTCTTTCTCAATGTCCCAAAAATATAGACTGTAGAAAATGAGTTGAAACTTTAAAACTTACAGAACTTGTAGAACTCAGCCCGCAAGAAGCATCATAGCGAGGGGTTAGGAATCTGGACATACTACAAGTGCCAGCTATTGTTATTATTACTGAGTGTCTACTTTTAAACAAATTTCCCTTTTCTTCTTACATACAAAAAACCAACAGCTACTCACTCTTATCAATATAGCTTCTATTCTTCCTAGCTCGAGTTTACAATACTTTTCATAAAACATTTTTGTATAAGGAAAGAACATAACCTCCATGTAACTATAAAGGTGTTTATTTTGGTAAGAATTAAGTCCAACTTCCAAAAACCACGTTTCTCTAAAGCCTATGAACATTTCCCAGGTACATGGATTTACAAGCAAGCCATCCTATTTTAAGTTATTACCAAGCACACAAAAGCCAACTCATCAGAATGGAAGCTACAGAAATAATTTTAAGTGTAACTGTGACCACATGCTAGACATCTTCTGATACCTGCCTGGAGCCAGCTGCCAGCTGAATGTTCCATATATATTCCATATATATATATATATATATATATATATATATATAATCTCCTTTAAACCTTGCAACAACTAAAGGCAATAAAATAGTATTTACTCAGTTTTATACCTGAGGGAATGGAGGTACACAGCAAGTGCTTAATTAATTTGCCCAGGATCATAAACAATAGAACAGGTCAGCCCAACCATTGAACAGCTCACTTGTCCTTCCAGAAGTATTATCTGGCATGAAATCACAGTAGCTTTGAGTCATGGACAATTCCTGGAAATGTGGCGACAAGCAAAAGTTAACTCTCTTCCCACATTCCCGATTTTATTTTATAATCTTTGCCCCATTAAAAGTATGTATTTTTTGCTTAAAGGTAGCATTCTCTTCCATAATCACAGGATAATTACCAAAATCATGAAATTAACATTGATACAATACCATTATGTAATCTACCAAACTTATTCAAATTTTGCCTAGTATCCAATTAATGTCCTTTGTAGGGAAAAAAAATTTTAAATCTGATCCAGGATCCACTTCATATGTTGCAAGCAATTTTTTTTATAGCGTCATTTATTACCTGCATCACTGTTCTCAACACATTAAACAAGAAGGCTGACCTTGGCATTGATTCTCATGTCTTTTCTTTCCTTCAAGAGGTGCTGCATTTGTCTATCCACCTCAAGACAGTCACCTAGATCCTGAGAGAGTGGTGATTTATAGAGAAAAATTCCACACACATTCTATAAATAAGCCGCCCCTTGCATTCAGTATTCATTCACTTTCAAGTCAGAACAACGTTATTTCTTTCTTTTTAATCATCCTCCATCTATTTTTCCTGGTTCTGCATTACCGTCTGCTAATTATATATGTGCTGTTTATTTTAGTTCATGGTGCCAAGACCTTACTTATATCTCCTTGCTCCCACCTCAGGAATTTCCCAAAGAAGTCATGAAATGGGAGACAATTGAAGTCAAGGGCCAGTCCCTAGAGTGTGGAAAGAAGTCACCTACGTAAACGGCTTACATGGCCCGTTTGCCCTTCCCATCCTAATCCCATAGTTTCTCCTTGTAGGAAGCACACAGCCCTTAAGGAAAGCACCTCGTGAAAACTTGCTTTATTTTTGGATGGGAGGTAACCATCAGATGTCCTGTGGATTGCTCTGTCCTGGCTGGCTAGCAGCCACAGCTCTAGCTCGTTCAGTCCTTCCCTGGAAGATCCTTCTTTCCCCTCTTCAAAAGCTGACCCCCTCCCTTTCATGAGGGGGCGCTCTAATTCCTGCTCCTTCCTTCCTGAGAACAGGAAAAGCAGCACCGTGCAGGCTGGTGAGAATTCACATCTCTTCTCCGCCTGCGGAAGACTCCAAACCAGCCCCCCAGGACCACTGGAGACCCTATACACCGGCTGCGTGGGTGGGAGTGTGGCTGGTGTTTAAGAATTTCAAAGTAAACAATTCTTTGAAATCCAGTCATTCAATTGGCCTTCAGGGAGCAAGTCAGAGTAACTGTACATTTTTGAGCTTGGCATATGATTTTTTTTTTCCTTCTTCAAAATGACCATTTAAATCATCCCCTCGGCCATTGTATTGTAAACACTATAATTAGCACTATTTAAACAATGGAGCCATAACTAAACCAGATTATCTATATGGGCTTAATCTAGTGAGAACAAAGAAATCCATTCATTGGCTCTGAAATCCGATTTAATACATAAACATGAAACGGGAAAGTCAACATTCTTGGTAACTTGAATGCGATCGTAAGATTTTTAAAGTTCAATATGCCAGAGAGAGGGAAATACCTAAAGAAAAAAAGGGGCCATAAACTCGCACTCCTATGTCTAACGTATGGGCCTTCCTAATTCAGGACAAACCCTTTAAGCTGCCTCCGTAGAAGGTATGGAGGGGAAATTCCTTTGTGTATCACAGCCGTTTGTATATTCCCACACCCTCCCAGAAGCAATGCCTTTTAAACTGGTTTCTTCAATCAAGATATAAATGTAAACCGGTATTCAATGAAAATGCAGCCTGGCACTCAAAATGCCAAACTTCTAATAGCCAGTCACGTTAGAAGCAAAATTAGAGAGCACGATTAGAACGTTAGCAATCCTAGCAGCAAGACTTCCAGAAAGCTAGTCTGTTCAAAAGACACACGTCTCTCTTCTCCCCTCCTTTTATATTATTTTGTTTTGATAAGGCCAGCCGTGTATTTTTCCTTTTTTCTTTTAAACATTGCTATCCAAGTTTTAGATTTGTTTATTATTTTTTAATATCCAGTCTGTTCTATCTTTCTATGGAAACTTTGCCTTCTGTTCATGCTATTAATTATAGTCTTGTTCAGTCTGCTATAAGCTGCCCCTATCGGCAAAGATGCAAAGGAGGTGTGAAAGAGTGAGCATATTTATCAAAGGAGGAAAAAAAATGAAGAAAATAAAGACAGCACTAGAGCATATTGGATATATAAACTGTTCTTCCTGAAAAGATAAATGATTTGGTAATGAATAGATCCTTCAGGCCATAAAAAATCTATTTATTTTCGTTTGAATTTGAATAGGAGAGATTTGCATTTTTCCTGAGCAGTTACACTTAAATTAAAATGCAGAGAATGAGGCTAGCATACAATCAAACTAAATAATAACCGAGCATACTGTATTATTCATAAAAACAGAATTAATAGTTTGGGGAAAGGAAGCGTGGTGGCAGGGAAAAAAAAATGTACATTGACACCAAACACCTACTGTCAGAGGAGAAAATAAAGCCAATTAGCCAACCGAAGAATTGGTAATAGAAATTTGGCATTTATTCTTATGTTATTCGGGGAAGAGGGGGGAACAGGCAACGTGTTTGTCTTTATGTAATCTGCAGTATCCAAAATATCTGCTTTTCGGATAGCAAAATGTTCAGAATGTTCCTCTGTATTTTGATGTCTAGCTATAGATACAAAGAGAGTCAACAGCTATTTTCTCAAAGCAGAGTAGAATCAAGATTTCCCCTCACCTCAAAAATGTGTGTGTGTGTGTGTGTATTTGAAGTAAATGTCTTGCTGGAGTTAGTCTGATGGCCAGGAATGGCCAGGAACAGGAAGGTTGAGCAATAACCCTCCATAATCTGTGTGTTTCTCTTCATCTCCCCTCCCCCGGCCCACATGCACAGGAAACAGTACCCTATGGGTTTTGCCATCCACCTACAGTAAAGAGTTTGCTGGGAGACAGTCTCTCAGAGAGTTGTCCCTGCTAATCTGGTGAAGAAGACAAAGAACAAAATACAGGCTATCAAGGAGGATCTTAGAAATCGGGAAGAGAGAGCAAGTACCTTTCTTTGTATTGGGGGAATAATCTAAGATAAAATGATCTCCAAGGCACACATTCCAAACTTGAAAAAAAGGTGTGGTAAAATCAAGATGCTACAGAGGTTGGCCAGGCAGGTGGGGAAGTGAGCTGGGCAGCCAGGTGGAAATAGTGGTAGTCGGGCGGGGAACGAGGCTGTCCCTCACCTCCAGCCCTTTCTGTTGTCCTGTGCCCAGGAGTCGGCCAGGGCTTGGTGTGGCCAAGAAAAGCCAGAAATCCAGATTTTTGTGTAGAAGCTTACTTTAGAAATGTTGGCAACTATTTCGAAACGTGTAAATACCAGCTAAGCCAAAAAGCAAAACAAGGGGGACTGTGGGTTAACAGAGCCCCATCCACCAGTTTGCTGTCTCTACTTAGGAAAACATGAGAAAGTTCAGGAAAGCATGGTTTAGAGCATGTACTTACACCCGGGGGGGACCTATTAATAGTTCCTGAATAACTTTGGCTGATTCGATAGTCTCTCACTGATATGATGAACACTTCACTTTTGAACTCTGGCATATGTCATTTATTCATTCAAGTATTTTGTATTGCAGACCTACTATGTGCCAGAAATTACACGTTGTCTCGAGCGCTCTTGTCTAGGAGGGAAATCCAGCATCAGAAACCCGGTCTTTTGGACCTACGCAACGAATACGTCCAAGAGAGTTATTGAAAGTAGGTTTAGAAGATAGTATTCTCTCCTAAATTAGCAGGTTGTCTCTTGTACATTAAGTAATTAAATCTTTGATTTCATAGATTCCTATCTACTTACAGAGACTCATTAAGGATTTCCCAAGTGTTGGAAAAAATGAAACTTTTTCTCATTTGTGTTTGTATTACAGTGTTTAGTCCAAATTTTATCTCAATGCTGCTTCCAACATGAGTAAATCCCTGAAAGAGACATTCATAGTTATCTTTTGGTATGACCTGAACATAATGGAGACATAACTGGTTTCTGTATTGTAGGCTTTTTTTTTTTTCCTCAGAAGTAATCCACTTCCTAACAGAACTCATCTTTTTTTCTAGGAAATATATTAAAGTGGAGATCGAGAGTGGTCTTACAAAGGGTTTAAAAATTGCAGGTATCAAAAGAAGCCATTTCTTGCACGTCTGGGATAAGGGCAATTTGGTGTCACCTTTCTGGAAGGGATTTGGGCAGCAGGAAACCAAACATAAGATACAAGTAGGTACCCTTTGATGCAGACATCTCACCTCTAGGGATCTGTCTTCAGGAGAACGTCTCTCTGATGTGAAAAGCTCAATACACAAGGGTGTTTGCACAAAGCCCAATTGGGAATAATTATAAATTGCAAATAATCGGAAGATCCCCCAAAAGCCTCAAAGCGTTACATTAACTATAAGCCGCACAATGGAGTTTTTCCAGTCATTAACAAAGATAATATCTGGGGCCAGGCCGGTGGCTCAGGTGGTTGGAGCTCCATGCTCCTAATGCCGAAGGCTGCCGGTTCGATTCCCACGTAGGCCAATGCCAGATGGCTCAGTTGGTTGGAGCACAGGCTCTCAACCACACGGTTGCCGGTTCCACTCCTCAACTCCCGCAAGGGTTGGTGGGCTGCGCCCCCTGCAACTAACAACAGCAACTAGACCTGGAGCTGAGCTGTGCTAAGATTGAAAGGACAACTTGACTTGGAAAAAGTCCTGGAAGTACATATCGTTCCCTAATAAAGTCCTTTAAAAAAAAACAAAAACAAACAGTAATGTCGATATTTATTTATTTATTTATTTTCCCTTCTTCCGCCTCCCCTCCCCCCCACTCCGGTTCAAGCCGTTGTTTCTCAGTCTAGTTGTGTAGGACACAGCTCCCAGGCCCATGCTGGTATGATGAGCCTTGGGTATAAGGAGTCGAGAATGATGTTCATCAAGATGTTAAAAGTGACTTTTTCTCATTTGTTTTGATTTTTTTTTTAATTCCACATATAAGTGAAATCATGTGGTATTTGTCTTTCTTTGTCCGACTTATTTCACTCAGCATAACATCCTCTAGGTCCGTCCATGTTGTCACAAATGGCAGGATTTCATTCCTATTTATTGCTGAGTAACATTCCACTGTATATTACACCACGTCTTCTTTATCCATTGGCGTTCACATCGTAAGATATATCAATGTTGAATCAGTATGTTGTACACCAGAAACTAATATAATACTGTAGCTCAATATTGTATTTGAATCAAAAAATTAAAACAAATAAACAAGAAGTGCCCTTTTTCATGTGGTAGAAGCTTAATCATTTTTACCCCCTTTGCACTTTTCTGTCAAACCAAACACAGGTGGTTTAAATAACAACAAAAATGTATTTTCCAAAGAATTAGGCATGTATGAAGCAGAGAAACAATGAGGGTGCAGAATGGGACTAAGGAAAAAAAAAGCATAAATAAGGAAGCTAAATAAATAACTTTCTCCATGAAATTTGACCCCAAATTGAATGATAGCCCTCGCTACAATCTCTGAGGTCAGAACAGCTCTCACTACAAACATGTCCCACATGGCAGCCAGTGTGCCTGCCCTCTGCACCTCAGCCTGGTGCCACACAGCATTACCCTGAATGGGGGCATGACTAAAAGGACCCCTGCTTTTGTCACACTGTATAAGCAACAAACAGCACCTTATTTTTTTTCTTGCCTAGTCCTAGCTACTATTCACCAGGTCTTGTGCCGCTTGTGACCCCGCCTTTGAAGCCACATCTGTGCACGACCACAAGAATCAGTTGAAAACTGAATGAGCTGGTCATTCACCTGCCTTGCCTCCTGGATGTGAACCAGCAGCTCCCACGAAGTTACAGTCTGTTTCTAATGAGTACACCCCCACGTTTGCTTGGGTTTCCTGTCAATAGAGCGATATGCCAGAGGTTTCCAGACTGTGTTCCACGACATTAGTAAGTGATAACAAACACTACAAGAACAAAAATGTCTGTGGTCACATCAGCATAAGACATGCTAGAGAAAATCAAACTGTTTTCTTTCATGCAGAACTTAGCGCCTTCACTATGTAAACATGTGCTGTGGATTTTCAAAGGGAGGAGACGATAGTCCCTGAATTCATTGACCGTGGAACTAGTCCCTCCCCCAAAGAACAATGAAGTTCTTCATATGGATAATAATGTGTGAGTCATCCTTGCTTTAAAAAAATTTTATTTTTTATATTATGTTATTTTCTACTGACCCACAGCTATCCTTTTTTTCCGTCATCCCACCATCCTCTAGACCAGAGGTGTGCAAAGATTTTTGCATAAGGGACAAGTCAGAAAAAAATGAGAAGGTTTGTAACGGTATCTATCCTGGGGGTGTCAAAAAAATGTATACAAGGGGACACTTTGCTCAATGTTGCTCAAGCAGTAGTTCACCGTAATCAGAAGTGTCTGGACGCTGATAGTAACCACTTTGAGCACCTCTTGTAATTGCACAAGTCACACGTGACTTGTAGTCATCTTTTGTTATCAGTATATATTGAATATTACAATTTAATAGTTTTTTCCTTTCTTAAAATGTGTATACATTTTTGGGGGCACCCTCTGTATATGTCATTCAAAGTAGAATACCTTTATTGCATTGGATGGGATGGATTTTTATGACTTACTTACCTACCTTAATGGATTCCAGGGGTGATGATTAGAAATGAGAAAATGGCTGACATGTAATAAGTACCAATAAATAACTAATCTTATAATCACAGTAACGCAATGAGATAGGTCTTATTGGGTCACTCAATTTACAGATGAAAAAAATGGAGGCCCAGAACAGTTGAGAAAGTAGCACACAGTCACACAGTAGCACACAGTGGGTCAAGATCAAGCTAACCCACGAGTTCAAACTTGTAATCAGCAAAACTTTTAATGACCACAGCCCTGGGTCAAGCAGAAAGCAAAAGCTCACTTGGCAGCTATTTTTATGCTTACGTTGTGCTAAATGCTTTATTTAAGGGAGCGGTTCTCTGGGTTAGATTGGACTTCAGTCCCACTAAGGACACTCAAGAACCAGCTGTGAATAGCGCACAGGTTTATGACAACCTGCCGTAGTGAAGGTTGTCATCCCCAAGCCTGTGGCAGGTATGTGCAGAAGTGTATAAATGTGAAAATGCTTTAAGATCTCCATTTTATCGCTATATTTGACCTGGTATTGTATTATATTATATTATATTATATTATATTATATTATATTATATTATATTAAGACCTGGTCTTAATTATAGTAAAATAAGACCAGGTCTTATATTAATTTTTGCTCCAAAAAACGCATTAGAGCTGATTGTCCAGCTAGGTCTTATTTTCGGGGGAACACGGTATTATTAGCTTCATTTCACAGATGAGGAGACTGAGAGACAGAGGATTTAAAACATTTGCTCAAGGTTGTATGTTCTGTAAGGAACTCATAATTAGCCCTGGAGATACAAAACCCAGTAAGAAGTGATCCCTGCCTTGCGGGGCTCAGAGAGTATGTAATGTCTCCAAAGCGGAGAGGATGGTCGGTGCCGGGTAATCCACTGGGTGGCAAAAGAAAATATTGAAACTTCTATTTCTGTTTGCCTCTTACATGAAAATAATAAGAAAGCCCTTAAGCTTTACTATTATTTAATATACAGTTGACCCTGATTGCCCCACTCTGCCTGTGGGTCATCTGGTCACTTGTCATGCAGCAAATTCTAGATACCCTGGTGGAAATGAGGTGACATACAACATGGGGGGTTGACAGGAGGGCTGCCAGGAAAAAATACAGGACGCCCAGTTCAACCTGACTTGCAGATAAACAACGAACAAGGCTGTAAACATGACCCAACTATCGCATGCTAACATTGCTTTGCTAAATCTGGCAGCAACCCTAGCTCTGCAGTGATATCCTCCGTCCTGTGTTTACACTCAGTGGTTTACGTGTGACAGATTGAGTTGATTTACTGCTTCTACGGCTTCGTTTTTTTGCCTAAACCAGTTTTTCACAACAGTAATACCTCATTAGCATTATCTTCAAGCCCTGGCACCGGCCTGAGCCCAGGTCTCAAAGCACTTTGTGGATTTCACTCTGATGGCCCTTTAGGACCTTGAGACCAGCAGATGAAGGAGTTTGGGGTACCCTCCTGGAGGATAAATGACCACAGGGAACAGAGACAAGCCATCCCAGCTGAGGACTCCTAGACTATCCAGTTGGACAGCAAGCAGACATGGGAGGGAGGCCATCCTCTACCATCCAGCAGCTGCCCAGCTGACCACAAATGCATGAGAAAACCCAACCATGACCAGCCTATCTGGCTTAATCTAGAAGAATAGGACCTAGGGGAAAAAAAAATGCTTAGGGGAGGGCTGTGCGTGTGAGGGAGCAGGGGATACATGGACATTCTTTGTACCTTCCTCTCAATTTTGCTGTGAACCTAAAACTGCTCTAAAAAAAATAAAGTCTTAAAAATAGTTTTTTTAACAGTTGGTTGCTTTAAGCCACTACATTTTGAGGGGATTTTTTTCACACAAAAAGCTAACCGATACACTAAGTAAATGCATTTGGCTGGCCAGACCTTGCTGTGACCTTAATTTTTTTTTTCCTTTTTGTCAGGGCCTACATCTGCTTTTAGAGACCTTATACCCTAAAGAAAGAAAAAACGTGATCTAATTGCTTTAACTTTTTCTGCTGTTTTTCACACCTAAAAGTCTTTGGATGCTCACCTCTCTTCCACAGGTATATATATTCCCTTGTTGTCTCTTCTATTACAAAACCCTCGTGTATTTTACACACGTGGTTAATTACAGGGGCACTACACACACAGCAAAACTGTGGTTGGAAACTTTTAATTGGGCATACAAGTGGCCACCTAAATATTCAAATTAAATGGTTAGCCATCCAACCACGACATGGTAAATGCAGGGCAAATTCTCCCACAACTTTTCATGGTCTCAAATGGTGCCTAAAGTTCAATTGACACAACAGTGGCCGAGATAAACACTATTCATTCATTCATTCATCCATCCATCCATTCATTCAACACAGTTCTTGATCACCTACTGTGTCCAGGCATTCTGCCAAGGAGCGTGGGATACAGCAGAGAACATAACCTCGCTGGTGCCTGGCATTAGGGAGCTTGTGTTCCACACACCAAATGCTTTGACTCTTTACATTTCCTTGGCGAGGGTCAAGTCAAGAAACTTCTATTAAGGGGGCGGCCGGTTAGCTCAGTTGGTTAGAGCGCGGTGCTCTTAACAACAAGGTTGCGGGTTCGATCCCCTCATGGGCCACTGTGAGCTGCGCCCTCCACAGTTAGATTGAAACAAGTACTCAACATGGAGCTAATGGGTCCTGGAAAAACACAGTGAAATAAATAAAAGTTTAAAAAAGGAAAGAAAGAGAGTTCCATTAAGCCTCTACCCTTTGAAGAGTGCTAGAGGAAATGAGAGCAAAAGAAGTATTTTAAAACTTTGTTTCAGCAACTTTTCGTGACACCAAATAATACATTTCCATTTTCCTTTTTTTTTTTTTCCGTGGGAATTGCCTGATGATGTGAATGAATAAAAGATATATTGTTTTGAACATCAGAGTGGCATCAACCACATGATGAACTATTTGGATGTAAAGCTAAGCCTCACATTCAGGCTTAGCTTGTAACCACCACCCACCCACGTAACTGAGGTCCCTTGAATACTGCTAACACAAAAGAAAGCAAAATTATCGTTGGTTTGAATTACTTGGATGACTATCTGAATTTCCCCCCACCCTCATGGCTGGGAGGGGGAAGAATGGTGGATAGATGGCTCTGTTCATTCAATAAATAATTTTTGAGCTACTGCTACGTCTTAGGCTTTGTTCTGAAGGCTGTGGATGCACTAGTGAAGCAAACAAGAAAAAAACTCCTGCCCTCATGGATGGGACATGTTAGGCTAAAGAGACAGATTAATAATAAATAAGAAAAATAGATCTCGTTTGAGATCATGACAAGTGCTCTATAGGAACATCCATCTATTCCAGCTGTGATGTTTGACAGACGTCATTTACAGTGACTGCCAATACAATCCTCGTCATCTTTTTCATCGCCGAGCAAATACTGAGCACATTTCTGTCTTTGTTCAGTTCAGACAGACAGACAGACTTCAACCAGCACGGAAAGAAGGACAAACGTGAAGAACAAGTTCCTGCCCCCAAGGAGCAGTCATAGTAGTGCCACCAAATAAACACATCATTTCAACATCACGGCGGGGTAGGCCCTTGATAGATGTAACTACAGCTTGCTATAGAAACACTCATACTTTCTGGAAACTTCTGTTTCCTCGTGTAGTATAAGGAGGGGTTTTTCCCACAACGAGGCATGGAAAGGACATTCCAGGGGGCTAGAGCAGCATGGGAAAAGGCCAGCAGGCCATCGTCTCCGTATTAAAGATGGGACTGTGGACACATAGGGAAGAATTACTGACTCTTGGATATTCCCAGATCGTAAAATGTGAAGTGGTTGTTTCCATAACATATGTCCATCAAGCTAAGACTGTAAAAGCCTCTCCACAGTAAATCCAAAATCTAGAATGCCAAATTGTTACTTTCGCCCAACCCTTTGACAGATCAATGCAAGGCAAAAATAAAAACATCTCTTCTTCACTCCCATTGAAATCTTTCCCCTTTTCAAAAGCTTTTAAATAAAATGCCTCTTAACGGTGGAATCCATTCTATTGATTTGTTTTAAGAAAAGATCTCTCCTAAATAAAGAAAAGCCATCTTTGATCTGACTTGACAAAAAGATCTAATCAAACAATAAAATCTATGAGAGGGAAAAAAAAGCTTCTTTGAGCCACATCAAATATATAAAAGAGAAAATGCTTCATTTAAATGCTGAAAACTAACACAAAACAGCTTGAAATGTAATAACCTCTGCTGAATAAGTGAAACCACATGTTGATCTGACAGGAGTTTCTAAGACACAATTAAAGGTCACTTCATGTTCAAACATCTCATTCCTCACAGAGAGGCTGGAATTGTTACATATTTGGCCACTGTTTGGCAGGTGCTGCAACCTGGCACGGTCCGGTCTGCGTAGGTGCTTCAAACCAGGATTACGGTAATACTCCACAAACCTAAAGTCTGAAATCTACGTACCCCAGGAGACCAACAACCCTGAATTTCAGCTGTTCGTGCCTTGAAGTCCTAGACCAGACTGAGTACATTTGGGAATCCCTGCTAATTCAAAGCCGACATCTCTCACGTGCAAGGGGCTTTATTCAAAGACAAAAGCACAGCTTCCTTTCTGTTCTGCTCACCTTCGCCTCACCAGACCCCCAGAGTCCAAAGAGAGAAGTTTCGGTGCTTCTGGAAGCAAGGGTGTTCCAGCCCCAAAGCTGCATGTGGAAATGCCTTCCGGCAGCTGGGAGGTTTCAATTCAAGACTCTTAATAGCAAGACAGGATATTTGGTAAACTGACTTTTTAAACTGCTCTCAGCCCCAAGGCCTGTCTCCTCTGACCGTATCCCTTTAAGAAAGGATGTGCTGGAAAGAACGACTTCAAAGTCTTGTTTTCAAAAGGGAAATCACATCTAGAAAGCTTTTCTCAGAATGAGAAACAAATTATTTGATTTGAAAGAGAAGTAAATCTTAAGAGCAACAAGGGAAGATCAAAGAGTAAGTTCATGTGAACTTAAGAAGGGACCTTTTCCAGTGGAACGTGACTTTACTCTTTCCGATTCACTTGACACATTTTGGAGATACCGTGTTTCCCCGAAAATAAGACCTAGCCGGACAATCAGCTCTAAATTGTCTTTTGGAACAAAAATTAATATAAGACCCGGTCTTATAGTATAGTAAAATAAGACGGGATTTTATATTAATTTTTGCTCCAAAAGATGTATTAGAGCTGATTGTCCGGCTAGGTCTTATTTTCGGGGAAACTCGGTAGCAAGTTTACTGGAGAATGAAAATAAAGAAGCAGCCTGCGTTCCAGAAAATCACGTGATCTCTCTCTCTCTCTCTCTCTCTCTCCTCCCCCCCCCCCCCCCCCCCCCCCCCCCGCCTCTCTCTCTCTTTCTCTCTCCCTCTGTCTCACAGCTTTCCCCTGCCAGGCTGTGTGCATCAACTTTTCACCCTGTCATCGTGGACCGACCCTTGCTTTGGGGAAATCCGTGGGTGGGGGAGACAGAAAATGGTTGAGAACAAGGTGACCCAAGGAAGCAGTCTGAGTCGCCCCCGTTTCTTCCTGCCGCGCCCACCCCCTTACACACTCTCCACCCAACCCGTCCCCACTTCCTGTTCTTTGGATCTGGCAGGTGGGCCCAGCGGGCAGCCGATGGTTAAGGAATCTTGGGGTATCTCTTCTGTGCTTTTAATTATTCAAGTAATACCTGATACATTCTTCTTGTCAAAAAGTTAAAATCTCAAAACAAAACAAAAAACCATGTCTGTGAGGAGTGAAATAATTTGTGGCTTGCATTTTCGGGGTCTAGCTGCCTGGTTTCCATTCCTCCACCCCAGGTGCTTCTCTCAAGTCCGTGTGTCCCTTCCAGACACTATAGATATGCATTTGATCTATAAATGTAACTAGAAGAAAGGAATTAATAAACTTAAAAGCAGAAAATTGTGACATAAATAAATTACAACAATATCAATCATTGGTTCTTTGCAAAGTCCAGTAAAACTAAGACTGTTGGCAGGAATGAGTGAGAAAAACAAAGGATGCACTTAAAAACAACATCAAGAATAAAAACAGATATGATCACATCTAGAGAGCAGACTTGTTAAATTTTTAGGCACTGCTATGTACCACTTGGCTGGAAAATCTACCTTTGTCTAGTCAAAAAGATGAATTACTGAAATTAGCCCAAGCAGGTGTTCTATTTACACCTGAAAGTATTACTTTTCCTAACCTGTTTGCTCGACACAGAATAAATGCCCGCTGTAGAAAGCTATGGAAGAACTCAGTTTCTTTTCTCATGTAATTACTACATTCTTAAGAGACAAGATGGGTCCGAGTGTCCAGAATTTCACATCTAAAAATGGTCTCATTTAGAAATCAGT
This sequence comes from Rhinolophus ferrumequinum, assembly GCF_004115265.2. Lineage (NCBI taxonomy): Eukaryota > Metazoa > Chordata > Mammalia > Chiroptera > Rhinolophidae > Rhinolophus > Rhinolophus ferrumequinum. The sequence continues at coordinate 6,885,574 of NC_046306.1, forward strand.
TTAGCTTTTAAGAAGTTTCTGTGGTGGGTAAGTCATATCAGTGAGATAAATTTTTTCAAGGATCGTTTATTTTTAATATTGTCATTAGACACATATTCGTTAGTCCAATCTCAGGCTGAAGAAAGTCACTGCATAGTTTAACAAACAGCCTGAAAAAAACGACCACAAAAACAATGGGCAGTCTTTATTCAGGGCTTACTCTGAGCCAGACATGTGCATTAGCATATTTGGCTCTCATACTGATGTTTAGGGCTTGATTCCATTATTATACCCATTTTACAGATGGCAAAACTGAGGTATGGAAGTTGCCCAAGGTCACACAGCTCTGAGTGGCAGAATGGGGATTCCAATGGAAAAACACTATGACTGTGTTGGGTAGCAAAGTCTGTACATTACTCCATAGGAAAATCCTCCCTTTATCCCATATTTAACTGGGAACGTAGTCATTTCACCCTGGATGGTGCACCTGTTTTACATAGATGGCCCTTAGAATGAGTGGGAGTTTAAGGTAGGGAAAACATCAGCTGCCCTCAGGAAAGATGACTAAAGGGTTTTAGGAAACTGAGGGAGTGTCAGCTAAGGGTGAGGTTTACCTAAGCAGAGGTTTAGGGAATAAGTAGAAAGCCCTTAGCCCAGGCCTGGCACTTCAGAAACATCCGTATAAGTCAGCTGTCGTCATCATTACCATTATTGTTATTTTTACTCTATCTCTCCCTCCTTTTAATTAAAAAAAAAAATTCCTTTTCTTCTTTCCTCCTCTTCTTCCACCCCTCCCAATCAAAACGACTGAATGACTAAATGTTAATCCACTCAGTAGACCTGACTGTCTGTGAATACCCTATTTGCATTTCAAAGGAGAAGAAATGTGCAACAGCCATTAAGGGTAGGTGGGGAGACAGTTCTTCTAAACTTGTCTCCTCCCTACCCCTCTTCACCCTCTTCCCTCAGGCAGCTGTTGGCATTTTTTCTTTCCTCCCTATCCAGAGAAACCTGGTGAGGGAGAAGTGTGTGGGAGTCTGGGCCCAGAGTCCCTGAGGTCCTCTTCAGGGAACATTCTGGGAAGAGCAGGGTTGTGGGTCTCCAAGTATTCTAAGTGGTTGTAAACCCCTCTAGCGCTGGGACCCAGGCTCTGCCTCCTTTGGTATAAGGACATTTATTAAATACCTGTCCCTTCCTGGAGACATTTTAAAAATACCCTAGTAACAAAAAAAAAAAAAAAAAAAAAAAAAAAAAAAAAAAAAAAAAACCAGAAAATATACTTTGAGAAAGTAATTTTAGGTTTAATTTACACAGGAATGAATAATCTTTTTTTTTTTTTTTTTTTTTGGTCCGGAGAGGTTCCAGGTGAATGTATTACCTGGCTCAGATCCCACTGCCATTAGCTGTTGGGAGATTCTTTGAATGGCCTCTTACTGCTTTCTGTTAAAGGGCGTGTACGTTGCTTTCGATATGATAAGAAAAACACAAACCATTTTCCTTTCTTGAAATCATATCTCCAGTGCCTTTTAAAATAACTTTTCTGTAGGCAAAAGGAAAAAAAGGTCACCTGCATTTATGTCATAAACTTTGTGAGAGTTTTAGAGCCAGACATATATTATAACATCTCAGATAAGTCTTTCTCTTTATTTTGTTGTTTGAAGTTTTCTTGGGGCTTTCAGCTACTTCAGAAAACCTTCCATGGGTAGTGAGATGCTTCCCGCTGACCTTTCCAAACGCTTTATAATAATGAGAGCTTTGTTGTAAATGGGAAATCAATCAAGAAGCAAGACTACAGTAGTGAACTGCCAGGGTTTTATATTAGGTTGGTGCCAAAGTCATTGCGGTTTAAAAGGTTAAAAATAATTGCAAAAGCCGCAATGACTTTCGCACCAATCTAGTAGTTTCCCTTTCTCAGGCTTGTTATTCTCAGAGAACACACATTGAGCAACTTGTCTCTGAATTAAAGTATTGCTCAATCTGCTTGCTTTCGTAAGAAAAATCACATTAAACCAGTAAACTAGGTATGTATGCCATCCTGGTTTTGAACAAGTAAGGAATGAACTTATAAAGTTCAGCCCACCAAGATGAGTCACTGTGATGGATTTATTAATTAGGAAAAGCCATCCTCTGAAATTACCTGGCATTAATCGCAATTCATGCAAAAGATACGCAATTAGTCTGAAGATGTAGGTTTGACAAACTATCCTTCCTTCAGAGACCACAGGCAATTTTAATAACTTTCGCTAGATAAATCATTAATGTTCAGCCTGAAATGCTGAGTGGTTGAGGAAATTCCCTAACGTACAACTGACCCATTCTGGCAAAGCTGAAAACTATGCGAGATGGAGACAGGGAGGCTGGGTGAAGCAGGAAACGAGATTCTGACAATTCTGGATATTCTAGTATCTGCTGCCACGTGCAGTAAAGGAGTCGACTCTAATTGGATTCTTCTGAGTCAAAGGCTGGTGAAAATGTACAGACCCAAATGGGCAGGAAACCCCAGCTGCCAGAACCCACCTTTTGTTAAAGATGGCTAATCCTGTTCAGAGCCAAAGTAAACGAACCCGGTGATGGAGGCTGACTAGTCACATGGAATCTTAGATGTATTCCTTTGCATGATCCAAAGTCTATGCTCCCCACATCATGCCCATTTAAATAACTTAAAATCATGTCTCCAGATGGACCCACTTTACAGATAAGGAAAACGAAGTCCCTAGAGATTCAGGGCAAAATTATATGACAAATCCAGGACCAGAAGAATCCAAAGACCCTAAACCAAGCTAAACAGCTTTTCTCAGCCTAAATTTACTTTCGTATAATCCAAGAGCTGTGATAAACAAAATTGTGTGATTTTCAGTTCTCATGGGCTATGGTTGGGGATCTTGATTTGGGATCTCCTCTCAATAACGTCACTGAGTCTAAATATTTATGTGTATATATAAACCTATGTAAATACACATATAGATGTGAAAATATCATACTTCAATGAAAATTCTATAGGAACAAAATTTTGAGGAGTCAAATTTAAATGATTTGTACATGATAGAATTGAAAAAAGTGTACGTCTCATGTGTTCACTTCCTGTTACTACATGTGGGTTTTTTTGACCTACTGACTATACAAGAAAAAAAAAGGGAAGCCAGATATTTCTGGAGATTTTAAATTCTCTATTTTTGAGATAAAATGAAAATGACTAGGGAGATATGAGGAAAGAGTGGGTTTTTGTTTTTGTTTTATAAATCCACCTCATTCTTTTATTGCCAAGATTGAACTATCTCGAGATTTTCTTAGAAAAGAAAAATTCTGCAGCATGGGGCTAACTCAAGTAATAAAACACAGTGAGTTTTAGGGAATTTGTCTCCCCGAGATGGTTCACGGCTAGTGGAGTGTGGTTCCTCAATCTTGTGAGCCAAGTGATTAATCAGAAATGAAGTCAGGAATAAGACACAGGGAAGTTTTAAAAAGAGGCAGAGAATGTCCATGTTATCGAGGAGCTCTTCTTGATAAGCTCACCGTTTTACAAAGTAAACTGTAAAACCCGCCTGAGTATTAATGAACCCTCGAGTACTTTGGATTATGAAAAAAGAAGGGAAGAGAAAGAGAGCTGTGTCATAGACTGGGAAAACGCTATGTGCACATGCACTGAAAACAAAGGGAGTTTCCATTTGTAGAAACAGGTGTCATTTGGTAGACAACTCTTGGAAATGAGTTAGTTGGCAGTGTCCTTAACTTTAAATCTCCTAACTCTCGATCACTCAACACACAACAGGCTTCAGTTCTGCCACGAACCAAATTAAACCTGCGGCCGGCAAGCCCTGAGTTGTGCTAGGTTTCCTTCAGACCAAGGATTCTTACTCAGCATCAAAAAGGAAAGTGTTTTCGCGGCTAATTGTTTAAATCCTGCACTGTGAACAAAATACAAAGCAGAGAATGCTACCTTTCAGGATGAATTTACAGAGCAATTGAACGTAGCTCAACTTTTTTTTCCCTTTTGTTCTGAAGGCCTCTGGGGAAGTTGATAAAGCTATGATTTATTGTTTTGCAAGGGACATTCCACAAAAGCAGTTTGTTTAATTTTTAATTTTTTAAAAACAAGTAAAGGTCATAGAGACCAACTCAACTTTTAATCTAACTTCCCGAGGGTTGTTTTGAAAAGAGGGGTATTTAAAGACATTTGGAATCTTTTGATTTGTCAAGAATGCATAGTTTTACAAAATAATGTTAATTATATAATAATATCTAAATGCATTCCAATTTTTTTTTCTAATCACCATATAGGAAAAGGTTTAGGAAAAAAATGAATTTCAGAAGGAACATCCAAAACTAGTCAGTGGGTATCATCATCAAATATATTTAAAGACTGTTCAAGGGAACAGGGTGGTAAGTTTCCAGGTAGAAACACCAGAATCCTAAGACCAGATTCTCAGTTTTGGTCCACAACTTGCTATCTGCCTGAGCAACTTTTTTTTTTTTTAATTGAATTTTTAGAAACCAGCTGAGGCCTCTACTTCCTTCAAGTATGGGACAATCCTAGTTACTTCCTCCTACTCCTTCCCTCCCATGGGCCCAGAGGGCAAACATGTAAAAATTTTCCTCTTGATAACTGATAAATGCTGATAGCAGTGTGTGAACCACTGCTTTTCCGCAAGCTGTGTAGGCTTTTTCTCAATTTTAATGCGTATAGTTCCTCTATCCCCCACCCCTGCTAAGGCAAATCTTTAGGTCCTAACCTTGGCTTTGCAAACCCTTGCACGGCTAGAAAGATCTACCTTCTGCAAAATAAAAAGGGCATTTAAAGAATTTTAGTTTGCAGATACACACACCTAAATGCACTCATAGCTCTTGAACTTTTCATTCCCAACTTAATCTTTGATTGAAAGTTCCAGAAATGCAGCAAACCTGAAATACTCTTTAAAAGACAATTTTTTAAAAGCCCTAAAAGTTTTAAGGATACATGTCCAAAGTACCTTATAAAGAGTTCTTTAAAAATAAAAGAAAACACCACATTCAGAGATTCATTACAGGGGATCTAAATCGAGAACTGGACAGTGTTGGCCTGAATGCTCACGAAAACTGACAAAATTGAATTAGCTTCAGTTTGAGGCCTCATAGTTAAAGAAGAAAACGGAAAAAAAAAAAAAATCTACAGTGTGAAACGTGTTTAAACATCAGCTGCTGTGAGAGGGGTATAAAAATAAAACCCAAGAGATGGAAGAAGTGTTTTCTGTGTGCAGTGGGAAAGTTTACCCAAATGACAAGCTGTCACGTGGGGATGGCCTGACAGCATTCTAAAGTCTATTTCCTTAGATCAAAAAGAACAGACAGAAGCCCAACATTTATATCTGTGCTGAGTGGTTATGGTCCCTCTTTCCTAGAGTAATTATATGCTACATCCATGAAGCAATGTGTCTAATACCTTAATGCTTTGAATACAAAGATGAGTGGGGTCATATGACATTGCTATATTTAGAAAAGGGCTCTGTTTTCTGTTTTGCTCAACCTTACAATTTTCTGCCCTGAAGAAAGAGGAGTTTCAAATGTACATCGATCTTTCTTATATCATGAATGAACTGAATTAGCACCTGTTTTCAACTGCCAAAATACATTTTTAAAAAAGTTGGGGGAGGAGGGAGAGAAGTCTGTGTACTCCTATTTCAGCGTGGGAGGTATAATATTTTTCCCTTGCTTTGTTCAAAAGAACATAACCAGAAAGGTATAGTAATAATATTTACCAAATTTTATAAAGGCTAAGGTATGTACTTAACTGAACAAGGCAACAGTGTGAAATAGTGATATTATCCCAAGGCAATTTAGATGAAAGTCTTCATATTTTACATATATATATATATATATATATATACATCTATCTACTACGGATCTTGGAAAAAACTAACTCATGTAACTATGCAAAGCGACTGTGAAAAATTAACTCTAAGGAAGCAGGAAAATGTTTTATTAGCTACAGGAATGTGTGTTGACTCCTTTCTTATATAAGGTCTGGAAATAATAATGGTTTTAAAAATGGACAGGTTTTCTTTCAAGTTAAATGTCATAAGCCTCAATTGCCTACAAGAAGCCCAATCCCTTTGAAAGGATGCTTGCTGTCTATAAATATTCTCTCTGTGGGGGTAACCCAAATATTTTCCTGAAGTTGAAAATTGGGCTGATTAAATGAGTGATTAAATCGGTGGACTATCTCCTATTTGATCAGAGAATTGTGTTCAGGGTGCCATATGTACAGATTCATTCATTCATTTATTCAATGTTTATTTAAAGATGCCTCTCCTAAAAATGATGATTACCGATTTACATATGCAGGAGAGAGACAGGACAGGGGCTCAATATATAAGTGGATTTTAACATAGTGTCATTGTGTCAAGATGAATTAGAGGTTAACCCTGGTGATATGACATCCGCACTGCTATTTTCATTAAGAAAATATCTACCCAAGTCTCCTATATTTTTGTATCATTATCGTTTTCCATCTGCCTTTCTCCAGGGCATGTGTTGTTGTGTTACATGATTTCTATTGCTGTTTATGAGCAGAGACTTTTAATTGTAGCTTTAACTACTTCTTTCATTTCTCATTCATTCATTCATTTTTTTTTATGTGACAGTCATTGTTATACAAGATTGGTCTAGATGTGAAGGGGTCCTAGAATTTTGATTTTATGAAGTAGTCAAAATTTCCAAAAAAGGTGTATTTAAACACTCCGTTGTTTGGGAATAGATAATCTTTAATACACACATTTATGCTTCATTGTCATGGAATTGGGGTGAGCCAGTACTACAGTATATCAATTTTAAGGTGTACTCCAGTGTTTACATTTTAACATAACTGAAATTAGTATGCATTTTGCAATCGATGGCACCTTGCAATTATATTCGGAAGCATTTCTTTCTTTCTTAATAGTCCATAAAATAATGGAGCATCTTACAAGTGATGTTTTTTAATTTTTTTAAAGATTTTATTGGGGAACAGTATGTACTTCCAGGACTTTTTTCCAAGTCAAGTTGTTGTCCTTTCAATCTTAGTTGTGGAGGGTGCCGTTCAGCTTCAAGTTGTTGTCCTTTCAATCTTAGTTGTGGAGGGCACATCTCAGCTCCAGGTCCAGTTGCCATTGCTAGTTGCAGGGGGCGCTGCCCACCATCCTTTGCGGGACTCGAGGAATCGAACTGGCAACCTTGTGGTTGAGAGCCCACTGGCCCATGTGGGAATTGAACCAGCAGCCTTCGGAGTTAGGAGCACAGAGCTCCAACAGCCTGAGTCACCGGGCCGGCCCATAAGTGATGTTTTAAGTTTCAGAAAATGCCGTAACCAGCCCCTTTAGTTTTCTGAATTATATGAATGTTATTGCTTAAGTATTTTTTACATGCTTGATTTCAAAAGAATTAATAACACTGATGAAGCTAATTAAATAATAATAACTATCACTTATTGAGCTCTTCTTGTGTGTGAGCAATTGTGCGAGTTCCCTAACATTTGATCCTGAAAGGTTGATACTATGGTCCCATTTTATAGATGGAAAAACAAACGGCTTACCCCACTGGCCTCACCCTAACCTCAGTGCTATGTTTATTTAAAAGTTTGACATTTGTGGCAGGATGAAAAAAATGAAGGGAGTAAGAAACACAAATTGGGAGTCACAAAATAGTTGTGGTGATATAAAGTATAGGGAATATAATCAATAATAGGGTAATAACTATGTATAGTGCTAAGTGGGTACTAGATTAGTCAGGGGGATCACTTCCTAAATTACATAAATGTCTAACCACTATGCTGTACACCTGAAACGAATATAAAATAATACTGAATGTCAACTATAACTGAAAAACTAAAAGGGGGGCGAGATAAAGAAAAATAAGAGGTTCAAATTTCCAAATACAAAATAAATAAGTCTTGGGGATGTACTATATAGCATAGGAAATACAATCAATAATATTGTAATAGCATGGTACAGTGTCAGATGGTTGCTGGACTTCTCGTGTTGATCGCTTCTTTAGCATAGGAAATATAATCAATAATGTGGTAATAACTCTGTTCAGTGCCAGTACTGTTGAATAACTATGATGTACACCTGAAACTAATATAAGATTGTATATTAACTATATTTTAATTCAAATCTTAAAAAGTAAAATAAAAATTAAAAAAATAAATATTTGACATTTCATTCATCGTGGATTTGGGGGGCATTACTTTGATTTTCTAAAATATTGTATTAAAATGATATTTATCTCAATCACTGACTTTTGGGGGCTGCTGAGATTTGGTGCCTGAGGCCAGTGCCTCACTTGCCTCACCCTCCTCCCGGTCCTGGGGCAAGAACCTAAATTCAGACGCAGGGAGTCTGATGTTAGACCCTATACTCTTAAGGGCACCCTGTTTCCTTCATAGCATTTGTCACAATTTGTAGTAATGAACTGGTTTGCCCTCTTGATCTTTGTCAACCTCTCCCTAGTCAAATATAATCTCCAGGAAGGCAGGGAAAATGTTCATCTCACTCACCATTGTACCACTACTGGCTGGAACGGAACCAGCTTATACTTCCTTTCCACAAATAGCCCTGAATAGTCATGGTGATGTAAAGTAGAGGGAATATAATCAATAACATGGTAATAACCTATCAGGTGTTGTTTGAATGCCAGGAATACAGCAGGGAGCCAGTTTCTGTCTTCATGGGTTACCGTCTTGGCATAAACAAGTACAAAATTAAATAAAGCAAGTCCACGTTGGTTGAAGGGGCACTGATAACACTGTTCCCTGCTCTAAGTGAAGAAAAAGTGGCGAATGCAAAACAACCAGCTAGTTCCTGTTGGCTTTTCGGGTACTTTGGGCTAAGAGTCTTGGTTTTCTTGGTTTCTCTTTGTCTTATATCAGTAGTAAAAAGGAGTGTAAAGACTCAGTAACTGGTGGCAAGACAGGGCAGGCCACGATGGATCTGTAGACTGCTGGGGCGGAAATCAGCCTGCCGGGCCAGTGCTTTGTGGGGAACTCAGGAGCTCTTCATTCTCGTGGGGATCCTGGAGTGCTGCTTCAGGTTAAGTTCTGTGTGGAAGTTAACTTTCCTCCCTTAAGAACAAAATGCCCATTGAGCGTACTTAGCAGTGCCCATGCTGGGTACTGAAGGGGCAGGGTCCAATGAGCACTTCCGTACTGGGCTGATTTTCACCTGGGGTCGTGAGCAAATGACACTCCTGCTATTCTTTTTGTGCCTTTTCCTACTCTGCCTCCATCTTATCACTGTATCAGCCAGTATCCAGTACCCTCTTCTCTTTTGTGTCTGCTCTACAAGATAACTGTACCGGGGGTTAAGCCATTAAAACACGTTATTTAAAGTTTGCACAATATATTTCCATTTCACCTTACAGTCGTTATAGCTTCAAAAATAATCAAAGACAGCTGGTCTCCTCCCACATCAACCAACCCCTCTTCGTGTAAAGGCAAGACAGCTGAATGACATTCCAATATCCCATAATGACTTGCATTCTAACTGAAATTGCAGAATATTGGAAAAACAAATTGAGGTCATCATTTTGTGAACTGTGCCTGAAGTTTTCTTATTAAGCCATCTCCTCTGAATTCTATGTCATAATTATTATCTTATCACAAATTATGCTGACTTTATTTTTCACAAAGCATCTAATATGTGCAAGACCTGATGTCTACTTCTGAGTTTATATAAAATATAAATACCAGCTGTCTTCCAGGTGTAAGGGACTCTGCTAAATGCTTTAGACCAGGGGTGAGGAAGCTTATTCTGTAAAGGGTCAGAAAGTGCACATTTTAGGTTTTGAGAGCCACATAGTCTGTGTCCTCTACCAACTAGTCGTGAGAAAGCAGCCCTAGATGATCCATAAATGAATGAGCACAACGTGTTCCAATAAAACTTTATTTGTAAAAACAGGAAGTTGCCAGGATTTGCCCTGGGCAGTAGATTGCTGAAACCTGCTTTAGATGCATTAAATCATTTAACTGTTAACAACGCAGCCTCGAGGCCGGTACGATTATTATTATCATTATCCCATTTTAGAAGGGAGAAACTGAGGCAGCAGAGATGGGAAGTAACTTAACCCTGGGCACACAGCCAGTGACTATAGAAACTAGGATTTGAACACCCAGTTTCCCTATTACGGATATGAGCATTGCCTCCTAATGCTGGTATCAACAGAGTGCACTCTGGAGCCGAGCAGCAGATTCAAGCCCTGGTTCCTTTATTTCCTACCTGTGACACTATGGGCAGATGACATAAACTACCCCTGCCTCGCCCCTTCATCTGTATGATGGGATGGCATCATAATAGTGTCTGATTGTAGAAGGTTTAAATGAGCTAATATACATGTAAGTGCTTGGAAAGGAGCCTGGTGCAAAGTCATAGATGGATAAATGTCACCTGTTGTTATTATTACAAGGTGTACAAGGTCTGACAATGAAGTTGGCGAACTTGTGGCAACAATGCTGCGAACCTTTTTTGATATCAGAGGGATTATTCATTATGAATTTGTATCAACTGGACAGTTAACCAAGTTTACTATTTGGAAGTGCTGAAAAGGCTGCGTGAAAAAGTTAGACGACCTGAACTTTTCACCAACAATTCATGGCTCTTGCATCACGACGATGCACCAGCTCACTCGGCACTGTCTGTGAGGGAGTTTTTACCCAGTAAACAACTGTATTGGAACACCCTCCCTACTCTCCTGATCTGGTCCCCAATGACTTCTTTTTTTACCCAAAGATAAAGAAATACTGAAAGGAAGACATTTTGATGCCATTCAGGACATCAAGGGTAATATGACGACAGCTCTGATGGCCATTCCAGAAAAAGAGTTCCAAAATTGCTTTGAAGGGTGGACTAGGTGCTGGTGTAGGTGCATAGCTTCCCAAGGGGAGTACTTCAAAGGTGACCATAGAGATATTCAGGAACAAGGTATGTAGCACTTTTTCTAGGATGAGTTCGCAAACTTAATTGTCTGACCTTGTACATGGAGGCATTAGGGGGTGTGGGTGTGGTGGCCTCCCGCTCAGAGGCCAGTAAGAAGAGAACAGAGAAATGTCAATGGGGATGGGTGCTGTAGGGAGGGGAGCACTTCCTCCCCATCCCTGAGGAGCCTCCATGTAGGAGGAGCACCAGGAGCCTGACATCCTGGCTTCTCTCCACCCTCACATCTCCTGGCCCAGGCGGGGGCAGTGGTTTCATCTGATGGCTGAGTTTGGAAGGAGAGCCCGGCTGAGTTAGTTCAGCCCTTTATGCTTTTGACTGAGATGCTTCAAGTCAATATGCCGCCCTTGAGCTGATGTCCTGCACCGTCCTGGGTTACCTGTCATTGGGGGGGAGGGAGGGGGACTGGCTCCCCCTGGAATCAGTACCAAGAGCCTCACCACTTCACGAGCACTGGCTTTCTTGGCCTCCATTTGTTTTCACCACTCTGTTTTTTCTTCTTCTATTTATTTGTCATTTGGGTCAAGACACAGGCAGAAAGCACTGTTCCTAGGTACTTCTGAACTCTCTGGGACACCGCATTCCCTGCCCATATGACCTCACCCATCGCCTTGGCTTTACTACCCATCCACCTGCTGACGTCTCTCCCATTTCCCCTGAGGCTCAATCCTCCAGCCTGAATCTCAGTCTTGTTTATTCATCTACCCACTTAGACAAAACCATTCCCCTCACCAGTCTCTGCATCTCTTCAGAAATGTGTGTTAAATAACCATTTGCCTGATTGTTATTTGCTCACCCTCATGAGAATCTAAGTTACATGAAGGCAGAGAGTTAGTTCTATTCACTGTGTCCAGAACAGCAGGGGAACGCAGGGGAATGCCTCAAAAAAAATCTGTTGAATGAATGAATGAGTGAATGAATGAATAGAACAAGCAAGCAGGCCAGATAGGGTGGTCTGAACTAGAGTCCATACCCCATTCAAATGGCCCACCTCATCCTATGCTCCCCCTGATTGAGCTCAAAGGGAATCTAGGAACTTCCTGCAATTTTTCAAGTTAAGCCAAAAATCTGGGTTTTATAATGTAAACTCTCCAGGTTATTTTATTTTAATTAAAATAACCTTTTGTTATCTCAAGTGCAGTATACACATATTTTGTAGAAAGTTAGAAAATAGAGCTGAACTATAATGAAGAAGTAAAAGCATCAGACTGCGACCGCTGTTAACACGTTATGCTTCCAGGTCTTTTTCTCTGTGCGTTACATAAATGTCCATGTATTTTTTCCAAAAGGAGATCATGCCTGATTTATTGCGTTAATGATCTCTACCTTTCCATTTCAAAAATATTTTTTCTTATCTAGTACCACTCCGTATTCAAATTTCCCCACTGACCCAAAAAAATGTCTTTTACAGCTGGTTTACCCAAACCAAGACACAATTCAGGCCCAGGCATGGAATTGGGTTGTCTGTCACTCAGGTCTTTTCTAATCTAGCACAGTCCCTTTTTTCTTTCTCCCTGGTTAAATAGGCCAGGCCAGCGGTCCTACAGAATGTCCCTTTTTGGAGACCTGTGTGGCTATTTCCTCATTCGCCAGGATTTTACATGCTAAAAAGTAATTTTTAAGAAATGAAATCATTGTACAAGACAAACTGCACTTGTCTGCAGGTCAACTCAGCCACCAGTGCCCAAGCTCTGATGTGACGGCGGGTGGGGGCCATGCCTTGTGGTGCTCTGTGGTCCCCAGGCCTAAAAGTCTGGTCCCCTCCAGCACGAACAAGAAACCAATGAGTGATTCCAAGAAGGTGATCGACAGGAATTGTGCTTTAGGAAAAGGACTCTTCTGGCAAGAAGGGGATGGGACCGATTGATTGGTGGGGACGAAGACACTGGGCAGGTGACGAATTAGGAGGCCAGTATAGAAGCCTGGCAAAGCTGATGATATAGTGACACATAGCATGAATTCTGGGCCCAGCACACGTGGGGTCCAATTCCCAAGTTGCCACTTAGCGCTGTGACAATGGGAGAAGTGCCAGGGCTGTGTGTGCCCCTCTGTGAGGTGGGGATAATAGTAGCACCTGCCTGTTAAAGTAGCTGTTGAGGACTGAGTGAGCTGATGGCTGTACAGTACATAGAACAGTGCCCAGCACACAGTAGATTCTTTATAGGTGTTTGCTATTGTTATCCCCGCCCCCAGCTCTATTGAGGTATAATTGACAAAATTACAATGTATTTAAAGTATACAAAGTGATGATTTGATATTGTATACATTGTCAAATGATTACCATAATCAACTTAGTCGACACACCTATCACCCCACAGGTCCTTTATTTTGCGTGTATGAGAACGCTTAAAATCTACTCTCTTAGGAAATTTCAAGCACGTAATACACAGTATTATTAACTAGAGTCACCATGCTGTACATTAGAGCTTCAGAACTTACTCATAACTGAAAGCTTGTACCCTTTGACCGATATCTCCCCATTTCCCCATCCCCCAACTCCTGGCAACCACCATTTTACTCTCTGTTTCCATAAATTCACTTTTAATAAGAATAAGTCCTACATATAAGTGATACAGTATTTATGTTTCTCTGTCTGGCTTATTTCACTTAGCATAATGTCCTCCACGTTCATTAACCATGTTGTTGCCAATGGCAGGATATCCTTCTTTTTTATGGCTGAATAATATTCCATTATATATATCCCATATATATGTGTGTGTGTGTGTATATATATATATATATATATATATATATATATGTATTTCCATTATATATAGAGATGTCTATATCTATATCTGTATCTATATCTGTATCTATACTCTTTATCCATTTATCCCTTGATGGCTCAGGTTGTTTCCATGTCTTGGCTACTGTGATTAATGCTGCAATGAACATGGGAATACAGATATCTCTTCGAGATAGTGATTTCATTTCATTTGGGTGTCATTGTTATTGTGATAGATGAACAACCTGCTCAGTTTCTCATACCCAACAAACTATTCTAGAAGCCAGGCTTTCTAACTCCCATTTCAATCCTCTTTCCATTCAATGCTACGTATGGAAAATAAGATCACTCAAAGCAAATAAATAAATAACTTGAATATTTGTAAATCACCTTAACTCAGTGTCATCTGTAATCTGGGATATCAAACTTTTGTCAGAAAATGTCAGATTTATTCAGGTTTCACAGACATATGCACTCTAATTTTGAAATTTCATCCATCAACTTTAGAAAACAGCTGCATAGTGAGAAAAAAACTCAAGAACTATATTCTTGCCAGGTTTATACCTAAATTTTACTGAAATATATTTATAAGTTTTTTCTGATAGTAAAAGTAAGATATCATCCTTACAGAAAAATTTAAAAATATGAAGCAGTGCGAAAAAGAAAATAAAAATCACTCGAAATTTACTCCTCCTCAGCTAATAAGTTTGGTGCATATCCTTTTAATCTTTTACATACATACGACTATGTTTTCTGTTTTTATACTGTTCTCTCTGTTTTCTATGTAGATTCTATTTGCTATGTACGTGGCAGACACTGTTGGCTGCTTATACAACATAACAACCATTTAATTTTTCCTTGTCCACAGAAGCCTGACTCTTTTCAGATATTATACTGGACCCTCCCTTGTTAGAAATCAATTCTTTAACACAAAAAAGTTTGTATGTTCCATTCTCCTTGTCAGTGATTACTTTAGCACAGAATTTCTGAACCTCCGAACTTTTGCCATTTGGGGCCAGATTAATTCTTTGCTGGGTGGTGGGATGTCCCGTGCATTGTAGGATGTTTAACAGTATTTCTGGCTTCTACCCCCTACATGCCAGTAGCAACATTCCCCCCTCCACCCTAACTGTGACAACCAAAAGATCTCCAAACATTGCCACATGTCCCGAGAGCAAAAATGCACCTGATTGAGAACGACTGGTTTAGAAATAAGCAGGTAATACAATTCTGGCCAATGAGTCATGTTATTACATGTCTATGTTACTCTTCTTAATACTATTATACTTAATACTGCATACTATTCCATAGTGGAAACAGATCATCATTTCTATAATCAGTTCACTAATGAATATTAATTTCTTTTTCAATTTTCTGCAGTTACCATGTTAGCATGAATATCTACGCCTTTTTATATCTGCACACTTGTGGGAATAAATTTATAGGATAAATGCCTAGAAGTAAAATTTGTGAATTAAAGAATATGCAGAGTTTACATTTTAATAGGTATCATCCATATGCCTTCCAAAAATTTCCAAAAAGTCAATGTTAGTTTACTCACTAAATGTATGAGTAACTATCTCCACAGACCTTCAGTCACTCTAGGGAGAAAATCCATTTCAAAATACTTTTTGCATTTCAAACATAAAAAACAGTTATGTGTTTGTTGAAAACTCTGATTTTCTTAGTGATGGAATACTGTTCTATTGAATAGAAGTACCACAATTTATTTACATTCCCCTGATTTGAACACTCAGCTGATTTTTTACTTTGTATTGAAGTGTTTTTCTAAACGAGTACAAATATTTTTCATAATTGTGATAATCTGCTGACAGAACTTTTTAATGTTAAAAAATTCCTGTCTTCCGTCATTAAGTTTTATGATTATTTAATCCGTGTTTCTATGACATGACTTTCTCCCGGGCAGACCTCTCCATTAGACACAGTGGGCCCATGAAAAAGTTTTAATGTCTTTTAACATCAGAAGAAGAAAGTGATTAGGTTGAAGAAAATGTTTTAATATTAATATATTCATTTTTATGCCAATGCAATTATAAAATATCATTTATTTTATTTTACTTTTTATGGAAGAAGGGACCCATTAAAGTCATATTGCAGCCCTGCCTAGTTTTAGCATATTTGTTCAAAACACATGGATCAAATCTGCTAGCTTCCATGCAGAATCAGTGGAATAAAATTAGCAACTTGAATCTCAATGTGTAAAATAATCAGATAATTTTCCATCAATAGTGATCAATTTTCACTGTTGCAATGTAACTAAATAAAGGAAAATGAAAAATATTTCACATCATTTTTCAAAAAGAATGACGAACCTCTGGGTATGTCTGTGATCTGCCTTCACCAAAACATTGAGAAGGAAATTGAAATACACATTTTTCATTCTTTAATGTCCCTGTTGGTTTGTGTTATTGTTTGACACCTTTTTATTAGTAAAAGGTGTGCCCAGTGTTCACCTCTCCCACTCATTGCTTTAGCGTACATTTTTTTTGGTTTAAATAAAAATTAATTTTATCTTTTTTAAAAAGATATTTTATTTCGACAATTTTGGATTTATTCTGAACATTTTTGGTTTTATCCATTCATTAATCCAACAAATGAGAAGTGCAAAATTTTTTTTAAGTGCAAAAAACTTCAAGTGCAAAATTAGAAGATAAGTGGCCCAGGAAGGACCATTCAGAAGCAGATTGGACGATGAAAAACCACAAATTCACAGGTTTCTTTGAAAAATTAAAAATGGAGGATGAGTTCCCAGAATCAATTATTTGTATCTGGACAAAGGAAACAGAACCAGAACAAAGCTGATGGGAGCAGGCCAAGTTGGGCATAGGGAACCTCTGAAGGTGAAGGCTAAGCTGAGGAGACTCTGGTCCTCCCAGAGCTGCTTTGTGCAGGTAGCGAGGTTAATGACCTGCCTTGTCCCCTGGTGTTAGAACACTTTCGGTTACAGTTTTGTGGTGAGTCATTTCCT
Organism: Rhinolophus ferrumequinum; assembly: GCF_004115265.2. Classification (NCBI taxonomy): domain Eukaryota; kingdom Metazoa; phylum Chordata; class Mammalia; order Chiroptera; family Rhinolophidae; genus Rhinolophus; species Rhinolophus ferrumequinum. The sequence goes on from NC_046306.1 coordinate 6,902,204, forward strand.
TGCAAGGCTTAGGGTGATCTATCACACGGGCGCCTGATCTAGATTGCAACAACAGTATGAGCAGAAAAGTTTCCTCGGTCCAGAAATGCAAAGCCAATTACAAAATTACATAAGAAATGTGTTATTTTAATCAATCTACATATAGGTGTAATGACGGGGAGGAAAAATGTGCACGGGAAAACAAATCTCTTTTAAAAAAAAAAGCTTGTCAAAGAAAAGAGGAGGTTTCTCTTCCCTCGTCTAATTTATAACAGTGAAATTCCTTTCTGAAGACAGGAACTAAGCTGGGGGGCTGGGTGTATTTGCCTTTTCTTTTCTAGCCCTGCAGGATTTCACTAGGGACAGAGCGAGTAAGGAATAGGGATGGTGTGGAAACACTGGCCCTTGTATGTTACTACTACTTGCACCGCAGGAGTGGTTGGTTGCCAAATCAATACCTCGGTTGTCCTTGAAAAACCCTGTAGGTCTGTTTTTAATGGCTTGCTACACGGGTGAAATTACACTGATTACTTAGCAAAGCCTCACCTTTGATCTACTGATCTAGTTAGGGGGGGAGAGAGAGAGAGAGAGACTGAGAGAGAGAGAGAGAGAGAGAGAGAGAGAGAGAGCCTGTAGCCCAGGGATCATTAACAAATAAAAAGAAGAAGGAAGGGAAAACTACAAGTTACAGAAACACAGGAAGTCTGAGGTTTGTCAGTTGTTGAAACATTTGATATTGTCTTTTAAGAGCCACAGCTCTCTGAGAGCTGTCTGTGGATGACAAAATACTGACATTTAAAAGCAACAATAACAACAAAAGCAAAGCCACACATTGTTCAAACTCAAGAACAATGGATCAATTCCAAATTAATGAATGGTGGCTGGCATTGTTTTCCACCATCAAGGGATACATATGCTTAAAAAAATGTTTCTATTTCTCACTTCCACAATTGTGAAATGAAGGGTTATCTTCACAAGGTTTACACTCATTAAAAAGCATGACTTTTAAGCTAATTTTAAAAAATTCATAGACTATTTTTTTAGAGTGGTTGTGGGTATATGGAAAACTTGAACACAGCACAGGATGCCGTGTGCCCGCCTCCCCTCCCCCATAGAGTTTCTCTGTTATTAGCATCTTTCATTATGTGGCATAGTTGATACAATTGATGAACCAATATTGATGCATTATTATTAACTAAAGACTATTATTGTTCTTTATGTTGTACATTCCATGGGTTTTTTAAAAAATGCATAATATGTATCCGCCATTACAGTATCATACAGAACAGTTTCACTGCCCTAAAAAACCCCCTTTTTGTCCCAGCAAGAACCATTCTAAATTTTGTACTTTCAACATAACCGCTGTTTTCCCCTCTTTTGTCCTTCAAGGGGCTTTTATTTTAGCCCCTTAGAGGAGAGCTGATTCTCCTTTTTGGCAGAGACCCACAGAAAGTCACTTTATTTGGCTGCAACTTGCATGTCTCCTGGTGTTTGCATTCCTGCCCATGCAGAAAAATACCCAAACTTGCTTTGCCAAACATCCAAGAGGAAGCCCCTGTCCCTGAAACGACAGAGCAAAGGAGGAACTGGAAAGGTGTCTTTCTTTATTTTCCTCTCCTGCAAACCCCAGCGATCGCCTCGCCGCCCCTTGACCCACCTTGTTTGATAGTTGCATGTCCTTATCGTCTTATTTAGCTGCCCAAACACGGGATTATTTCCTGCCCTCCTCTCGAAGACCCGACGTCTTGCTCAGACAGAGTCCCCTTCTTTACGCGCGTCTGGTGTTCAGCTCTTCAGTTTACGATTGGGACCCACGACTTCTACACTGGTAGATTGCTAGGCTTTTGGGTAGAGAATGTGGACTGTAAAAAGTAGAAAATCGTCATGCCTTATCCATTCTTTTATTAAATTGGTCAACAAATACTTGAGTGCCTACTACGTGTCAGGCTTTACTCAGGAATAGGACGGAGTCCTTACCCTCAAAGAGCTTACCATCTCGAGGGAGAAGGCAAATACAGACAGAAAGAAAATAAAACAGGGTCTTGGGCTCGCGATGGCTCAGGGCTATTTGGGGGAGGTCCAGGAATGCAGAGCTGGTGCTTAAACGGAAGTGAGCCCGCCAGCCGCGCAGAAGTCGACAGATGCAGCGTTCCAGGCAGAAGCGGGAGTGCACGAAGGGCCTAAGACTCCATCCATGGTCGGGACCAGCTGAAAGAGCAGTGCAGTCAGAGCTCATAGGATGAGGAGACAGTTGGTAGGAGGAGAGGTCAGAAAGGGGTGACATGAGACAGGAATTTAGGATTTTATTATGAAAAAGATGGAGTCCACTGGAGAGGTCTGTGGGATGGAGAAGGGGAGCGTTTGGTGAGTCATAGTTCATCCTTTCTGTCTTTACTCGTTGCTTCAGTGATCTCATCCAGATCTCATGGGGCCATACAATGACACTTAAATATATATCTCAGACTTGAGCCATTCCCCAGGTACACTCCTCCCACATTCAGCTACTTACTCAACGCCTCCCCTTGGATGTCTAAAACCATCTCAAATTTAGCATAACCCAGACTGAGCTCCTCATCTTCCCCCACCCAACCTATTTCTCCCACTCTGCTAAAGAAAATTCTCCAGCTCCGCTGAAGAAAATCTCCATCTTCTGTTGGCTCAGACCCAAAACCTTAGACTTATCCCTGACAGCTCCTTTCACTCAGCTACCATTTCTAATCCAGAGCAAATCCTGTGACTCTGCCTTCAAAATTTATTAAGAATCCCACTGGAGAAATCCTAGCAATTCCCTCACTTCCCTGGTTCAACCCTTCATCGCTGCTTATGTAGATCATTAAAATGTTTTCATAGCTGGTTCCACGGTTTCCATCCTTGCCCCCACCCCACCTTCAGTCTATTCTTAAAAGAGGAAAATATGTTCAAGTAAGTCAGACCACATCAACCCTCCCCACAAAACTGCCATGACTCTCATCTCGCTTAGGCTACAAGCCAATGGACTGGACATGATCTGGTCCCCCATGATTTCTGAACTCACCCACCCTGCTCCAGTCACAGTGAGTGTCTTGTTTGCCAAGAGCATACTAGATATGATCCTGCCTCAGGGCCTTTGCATGTACTGTGACATCTGTTTGTATGTTCCCTCCGATAAATGCATGACTTGCTCCCTCACTTATTTCAGTTCTTTCTTCAAATGACACTTAGGGCTCACATTGCCAAACTATTTGTGGAAAAGGCCAGGGAGTAAATATTTTTGCCATAGTGGGCCACACGGTCTCTTTGGCCTGCCATTGTCATGCAAAAGCACCACAGACAATAAACAAACGAGCAGAGGTGTGTTCCAATAAAACTTTATTTATGGACACGGACATGGAATTTCCTACCATTTTCATGTGTTACAGAGTGTTCTTCTGATTTTCAGTCCAACAAGTTAAAAATGGAAAAACCATTCCTTAGCTCAGTTGTACCAAAACAAGCAGTGGGCTGGGTTTGGCCCAGTCCCCAGTGTGTCCACCCCTGCCTTACAGAGTACTTTCTGGTCCATCCTCTCAAAAATTATATGTACACACATACAGCCTGTGATACACACACACCAGCAAAACACTGATGTCCATATCCTTTCTGCATAGCTTGTTCACATCTGGCTTTTTCTACATTGAGCTTACTATCTTGTTTATTTATTTACTTTTTTCTCGTCCCAAACCTCCAATTCTGAGGTCTACACGACAGGAATTTTTGTTTGTTTTGGTGCACTAATATGTCGTGGTGTCCCTAAGGTACCTGGCATCTGGTGTGAGCTTAGCACGAAGTGGTGAGAGAACGGCACCTGTGAGAAGACACTGCTGGGACAGACAGTCGGGGTGTGGTGACCCCCACACCAAGGAGCAGGCGGAGGGAGGGAGGCACGTTTGTGGAGCACACATTCTGTGCAGGCATCCGGCTTGAGGCTTCGTATGTGTCAGACCGAGAATATTCTTCAGCTGAGAGTGGGTTTGGCACGGTGAGATGAGATGTTTGTGGAGGAAGACGCAGTGTGCTGGGCAGAGATGGACTTCGGGTCCCAGACCTAGGTCTACCTCAGAATAACCTGAAAGTATTTTCCAGAAATTAAGTCTCTCAGACCACATGCCACACTTACCAAAATCAGAATCCCTTGAGAGTCAGGCAGTTGAGAGATTAAATCCAGACTTCATGAAATACTGACCATATGACCTTGGATAAGTTACTTAATTTTCCTGAGTGTTTACTGCAAAATGGAGATAATAATTACCTCATTGAAGGCCACAAGGATTCAATGAGCTAATGTAAATGAGTCTCCCAGCACAGCGCTTGGCACATTGTTTGCAATAAATACCAGCTATTGTTGACTTTTCATTAGAAAGGCATGCTTACTGTGGAGTAAGGAATGAAACATAGATCAACAAAAATAAGGCAAAAACCAAGGTCGTTCTACTTCCCCCAAATAACTACTGATAATGTTCTGGGAGATTTTGATCTCTCTGTGCTTTTTCACATAATACCGAGAACTGGGTTGCCTGTCATCTTAAATGGCACCAAGGAATCAACCCTGAATTTGATCAAGGCTATAGTCTAATCCTGTTTTTTCGTTGATTTGTTTTTCAATTTTTAAAAAATATTTTTCACTTACAGTTGACAGTCAATATTAGTTTCAGGTGTGCATCAGAGTAGTCAGATCACTTTATATACCTTACAAAGCGATCCCCCCAATAGGTCTAGTACCCACCTGACGCCATATGTAGTTATTACCATATTATTGACTATAATCTCTGTGCTGTACTTTACATCCCCGTGACTATTTTGTTCTAATTCCCGGTTCATAGGAGTACAGAGAAAGGAGAAACATGTTAAATGACGTGGGGGTTTGGAATCAGCAGAGTTTAAAACGTGGGCACCTTGACAGGACAAACACCCCGTTTGTGTGGTGTTTTTTTTAACAACTATTAGGTTGGTGCAAAAGTAATTGCGGTTTTTGCAATTTATTATTAACCTTTTAAATCACAATTACTTTTGCACCAACCTAATCAATTACAAGGGGAAAAAAGCGTCTGGAGTATCCTCCAGAGAGCTGCTGTCCCCTAGGACTTCCTGCGATGACGAAAATGTTCTCTATTTGTGTACTGGTAGACACTAGCCACACATGGCTATGGAACACTTGAAATGTGGCTTGTTTGGCTCAAGGACTGAATTTTTCATTTAATAACTGTTCATTTATTTAAATAGTTACATGCGGCGGCAGGTGGCTACTGTGTTGCACTGTGCAGCTATAGATTAAAAGGGACTTAGAGATGTGTCAACTGACTGCACTGAAATGACCTTGTTTGGATTCTTAGTCAAACAAACTTTAGAGAAAAAAAAATCTATGAGACAGGGAAATTGAAACACTGGCAAAAACCTGGGATGACATTAAAGAAAATATTAAATAGAAAATTCCAGAAATAACCAATTTATGAGTTTTAAATGGTGCGCCCGTCCGAGGAGCGTGCTGAAATCTCACGTGTCCCCATCCGTCCCGCCCAGGACATGAATCATCCCTCTGTGCAGTGTCTCCATGCTGTATGTGCACCCCATCTGTTAGTCACTTAGTAGCCATCTCTGTTATCAGATTGACGGGTGGTGGCATTGAAATGCTTACGTTCACGTCACCCTTATCGTAGCCGAACGCTACATCACGATGCCTGCATCATTCATCTCACTTTGTCTCGTCACGTAGGCATTGCATCATCTCACATCATCACAAGAAGAAGGGTGAGTACAGGACAATACGATACGTTGAGAGAGAGAGAGAGACCACAGTCACATAACTTTTATTACAGTATATTGTTATAATTTCTCTATTTTATTATCAGTCATCATTGGTAGTCTCTTACTGTGCCTAATTTATACATTAAGCTTTATCATGGGTGTGTATGTACACGAAAAGACACAACATACATGGGGTTTGGTAGTATCTGCCGTTTTGGGTATCCAGTTTTGGGTCTTGGAACATATCCAAGATGGGGGAGGCTACTGTATATAAAATTACATGGCATCTAGGTTTTGTATCAAAATAACACAATGGAGGGAGTGGGGGTACAGACGGTACCAGAGGTGGTGAGCTGACAGTTGTTGAAGCTGTATAATGGGCACACGGAGGTTCATTGTAGTCTTCTCTCTACTTTGGTGTTTGCGTGAAACTGTCCATGTATAATAGAAACTTCTTAATCAACTGGTTTTATGGACATGTCTTTCTTCCTGAGGGAGTTCCATTATAAGTGAACATCGACAATTATAAATGAAAAGCCATCAATCCTAAAAGTATTATTAGAATTTTAAGTGGTAGATAAAGCAGTGCTTTTACCAAAGTCTCAGCCAGGCCCATGTCAACAGCTGCCTTTATTAGGGCTGGAATCGTTCCCTCTCTCTGCTGTCCTCGCATAGCAAACTCAACTGCCAGGAAGAGACCACTAGTTGCCCCAATATCTGTCTCCCCTTCTCCTCCAGCAATAAAAGCCCCAACTTTCAGTTGGCACATGGCCACCCAGATAAAAGAGTATGTTTCTCAGCCTTCTTTGCCCGTGAGGGGAGGTAGTTATGTGACTACATTCTGACCAATGGTTTATAAGGGGAAGTGGTATATATATATATATATATATATATATATATATATATATATATACGCGCGCGCGCGCGCGCACGCGCGTGTGTGTGTGTGTGTGTGTGTATATATATATATATATATATATATATATATGACTTCCTGGAAGTGTCTTTAGAGAGGCATGTCTCCTTTTGTGACCTTCCCCCATTCTCCCTGCTTGCTGGAATGTGGTGTGATGGCTGGAGCTTGAGCAGCTATGTTGGATCATGTGGCTGCCACACGAAAGGATGTGGGGACAGTAAGATCAAAAGAGCTCAGTTCTTGACGTGATGGAGTGCCACACAGCCCAAAATTGGCTTCCTCCAAATCTATTTTTTATGAGGGAGAAATCAACTCTTATCTTGTTTTAGTTGTTGTTATTTGCAACTGATTCTTATTCTAAGTAATAGAGTGGCTGAAATATATCTTTATCAATTCCCTAATATTTATTGAGTATTTACTCTGTAGTTGTTGCCATGGTAATTCCTGTGAGAGAAACCAAGACGAAAGTCATAGAATCAGCACCTATAAGATTATTTAAGTTCAATTGAGAGAAAGATACAAAAAATACAAGATGATCAATTAAGATACAATTTAATAATAATCCCCAGCTAGCATGTATTGAGTACTTATTATGTGCCAGACATTGTCTAGGCGCTTTACACATAGTAACTAATTGGTTCTCACAAGAAGATTAAGAGCAATTATCATTGTCATTGACAGGTGAGAAGACAGAAGCACAGAAAGGTCAAGTAACCTGTCCAAGGTCAGACAGCTTATCAGGTGTGGAGATAGGATGGATAGATGGTGATTAGGAAGGTTTCAGAAGGAGAGAAAAAGTGAGGGTCAGCTGGCAAGTCTTTGTACAAAAGACAAGATCTTGGTTCATTCCACAAATATTTATTGAGTGCCTAGTGTGGGTTGGCCACTGTTCAGGCTGAGAATGAAACAAGCATGAGCCTAAATTCTAGCGGTAAGAATGAGGAGGTTGTGACGGGAAGACAAGGTTTCCATGTTGCCCCGCTCCAAGGCGCTGCTCTGTAGAAAGCCACAGCGGTGACCCCCAAATTTGAGGTTCACGGGCAGAAGGTGGCCACCGATGCCTTTTGGTTGGTCTGTGGTGTTTAGAAAGTTGGGAGACTTCACATAAAAACCCAGGTTTCTTTCTGGTTTCTTTTGAAAAAGTGGAATAGTCATCAGTATTACATCGGCATTCTCACACTTCAATATCTGGCTAACGCTGAATATAGCTGCCCCTTCAGACTGCGTGTTTCCTCTGTTTGTCACCATTCCCAGCCCTCCCTAATGTGCTAAGGGCGTGTGGTTACAGGAGGCCCCTGTGTGACATGATGAGGCAATTTCATGTGCCTTGTACTGCAAACGTGGAGTGTGACGATAAATGAAAATCACAGTATTCACGGTTTCATTCCCCCCCTGCCCCCCCAGAACAGAATTAGTATTTTGAAACTAAAGTCTTCACAAATATTCTTACAATCAGACATAAAGCTTTTGAGATACTTCCAAACTGTAGCCCGAGTGATGACCACGCGATTATGTCGCCTAACTATCAAATCTCCGTTTCAAAGAAACCAAGCAAACTTCTGGAAGACAAAGAAGTTTGTTCATGCTGAACTTTTTCCTTCCTTCTTTTTTAGAAGGTATCCCCAAACCCTAAGAAATAAAAATCTAGATGGTCATTAGCATTAAAAAGATAACAACAAAAGCTAAAAGTAGATACTCATGCACACTTTGCAAATCAATGAGACAAAAATCAATATATCTGAAAGATTCATCCTTTCTTGGAAGCAAACTAGGAATAAGGCAAAGGAAGGGAGAAAAAACAGACCCATATTTTTCATTGTCTGTAAGGCTGGCATTTACTGGCCCCTGCCCCAGTTCACACTATTCCTTCCCAGGCTGTGGTTTCTCTAACCTTATTGTTGTCTTTTAGTTCCCCACTTTGTCATGCTCTTTCCTACCCAGGGACTTTGCGTCTCCTGCTCCCTCGACTTAGAAATCCCTTCCATTTTCTAACTTCTCCCTGCTTATTCCTTCCTTCCCTGACTTTAGCATAGTTGATTTCTATTCTCTCTGCAGGTCTTCTTAGTTCAACTGTCCCTTCTACCTGGAAGCCTTATCCAACTCTCACCTCTTTCAGGGCCAGGTCCCTTATACAGATGTATACGTTTCCCGTAGCACCAGGACTGTCGTGGGCCTAAGGTGTTTTCGCCTTCGTGGGCCTCTCCCTCCACAAAAGGATATGGAAAGTTACATTTTGCAATGGCCTGGGCCTAAAGACAAATAAAATCCAGGCTGGATTTATTATTATGTACTCATTATTGTTACATTCATTTTTTTTCTTCTGGCTTTAAAAGACATTAAAATAAAAACGTTTTTCTGGGCCCCTAAAAGCGTCATGGATGGGCCCTCTCAGCGCTGGGTAAATTTTCTACTGAGCACTGACTCCAATTGTCGTTAAGTACTTTCTGCAAGATGCCGGCTAAGAACACCTGCATCTAAATCCCCTGGGGTGACACTCAGAGGGTGAGAGACCTCTAGGCTTCCAGGAAGGCCCCGCCAATCTGCATTTTAATCAAGCCAGTTGTTAATTCTAACTCTTACAGATAGATGGTTGAGATCCACTAGGATGAGCTGTCTGTTTACTTGGCTAAAACTCCGACTCCAGTGAGGGCAATGATTTTTTGTGTGTGTGCAATTCTTCATTTTTGCGCCAGCACAGGTTCTGGCACATAGTAGGTGCTCAATACATTTTCAGCGAATAAGCCAAAGAAAAGGAATGTGCCTAGCCATGTTTTGTAAGGCTCCAATCTCGTCATGGCAGCAGGAAAGATAACTATATTTTCAAGGACCTTTTGAGTACATTATATATTATTATATTGACATTATATGTTATGTATAGCATATTGACATTACGTATCAATGTACCCATGTCCCCTAAAATATTGCCTGGAAGAGCAGGTCTGCCATAGATATATGTTGTTGAATGGTTCTCCATGGGTGTAAGATTTTCATGTATATTGCACTCTATCATGACTTTACTCAGATTGCAAATTAATCATTTCATAAATCTCTTCTTGTGTCTATTTAAATCCAAGATTTGTAATGCTAAAGACATGAGAAATCCACAGGTTTTACATAGACGGTACATTTGGCTGCATTTAGTTTCCATGTTTTCCTTTCATTAAGGTTTGGGTGAATGGAGACCTTAATGAAAGGAGGGTTGGGAAGGAGGTTGCTTCTCCTTCTTTTGCACTTGTGGTGTTTGGTTTTATCAATATAAATCTATTTTGCTCAATAAGAACTAAAATTCCTTCGAACTCTTTCATACAATGAAATCATTTTGACTTTTTCTTAGGAGATTTATCCTGAGTTCACTTTAAGATGAGAACCTTCAGGTCTTTTCATCATACACAGAATGGAAAGCTTAATTAAATTATACTTGTCATAGCATTTGCATGCATTCTTTAGTGTCCAGCAACTTGAGATAAAGTTTTAATGGCCCACATAAGTTCTTTTTTTTTTTTTTTTTTTTTTAAAATTGGGGAATATTGGAGAACAGTGTGTTTTTCCAGGACCCGTCAGCTCCAAGCCAAGTCGTTGTTTTCAATCTAGTTGTGGAGGGCGCAGCTCACTGGCCCATGTGGGAATCGAACTGGCAACGTTGGTGTTATGAGCACCGCGCTCTAACCACTGAGCCAACTGGCCGCCCTGACTCACATAAGTTCTGCACAGTTCAGTTGTGTCCCAGAGATAGCTTTACTTTCTCTTGTTAAAATTGCATTGCAATATCCACACAGCATATGCTGCATTTAAAAATGTGTGTGTGTGTGTGTGTGTATAAAAACTGAGCCCTTTTATTTTTTCACTTCCCTTTAGAAGGAGGAAGAGATAAACCATGAGAACAGAACTGATATTAGGAATTTGGTCCAAAAAAAAAAAAAAAAAAAAAAGAAGCTTCCAGGGAATGTTATGAAGTCCATGTAGGTGAAACTTAGTGTTCTCTTCATTTCATCATGAAAGATTATTCATTCAGTTCACAACGAGAACACTGAAGAATTGTGAATTATCTGAGAAAAATGATACTTTTTTCTACTCTAGGCTTAGTTTATTGATATCTAACCTCGTTTCATAAAAGGTGACATGTTTACCATCCTGCACATGTTTAAAAATTGAAAAATATTTCTTGTACATTGAAAAATGTACAAGAAAAATGTACAAGAAAGACGTTTTATATGTCTATGTATACATAGACATATAAACATATTTTAAAATACGCACTTACATATATAAAAGATGAAAGTAAACTTTTGTTTGTGGAAATCTGAGTAAGCAGAAAATATAATTAAGCAGAATATATGTTTTCTCAAGCGTTATGACTAAGTTTAATTTGTTGTGGGTTTGCTTGGTTGTGTTTTTTTTTTTTCATTTTTGTTTGTTTCTAGTTAGCTTGCTGCTTGCTGTTTTTTTAGCTAGTAACTAAGAGTCCTTCAGCTAGTGAATAAAATCCTCCAAGTTTTAACATTGTATGATGAAAGTTTCATAAGCATTTAAAATGACCTGAATCTGCTTGTTCAAAGCTAAAGCATGTAGCGCTTACTTTTAAGCATACGTCATATTTTCTAGCTGACCTGACCTAGCGAGGGTATCACTACGTGTTTGTGTCGCAACAACCCAGTTGGCTCAAAGATTTATAGGAAACATTAATGGGTAGAAGTAAAGTGTTGACCCAGACCAATGTCACACATCTTCTCTTTCTCCATGGCTTTCCTGCTCTCTATTCAATGCAAGTCTCCTTGCCGACACTCTCCTACTTTCACCTACACTCCTGTGACATTGGAAAAAAAGTATGCCTCTGGGACAGAGGTCAGTGAGCTACCTTTGTGGAAGGTTTGCAGCCTCCATTAATGCCTGTAGGGAACAAAGAATAACGAGGCCCCTGACCTGTATGATCTTGGGCAGGTTAGTTAACATTTCTGTGCTTCAGTTTACTCCTCTGTACAATGGGACCTGCCCCGTGGGGCGGTAGTAAGGATTCACTGAGCTAATGCTCATATAACATGTTTAGAATAGCACTTGTGACGTGGTGAGCAAGATATAAAAATGTTTGCCATTATTGCAGTGTGAGTTGGGGACAACTACCCCTCCCCCAATGGTGACTGCTCAGCAAATAAGAGTCTTCAATGAGAGGGAGGGATCTGTAACCATTGGGGGTGGGAAATCATTTACTAGAAGAACAGCGTTTTTCTTTTTCACATATTTTGAAAACGGAATTGTTCACAGAAGACAGCTCTTCTGCATAGCAAAAATGCCAGCGAGAGAGAGAAATGCTTACTTCTCCTAGCCTGCAACACCAAGGAGAAGGGACTTTCGGTGCCAAAGGGACTTTTAGCTGAGTAATAAAGCAATATTCCTCATGAACACCACCCTCTGTCCTTCTCCCCGTGATTGTAAACTCTAACAGAATGTTCAAGCGTCTCCTAGGTATTTTACAAAAATTACTTGAGAAAGACTGCCCCGGAATCATCAATTTTTAACCAGTGCTTACTGGGCGTATTCTAAATAAGTGAGGCCTGAATGACTGTCTAATGGTGTGTCATGAAACTCTGCAGTATTTCTTTCTATTGGTGTTAGGAATAACCACCCATTGTGTGAATTACACAATGTGACTTCCACAAAAATAAGATAGCTTTAAAAAATAACTTTTGTCCTAAATGACTGGGGAAAAAAAAAGATCACTGTAAAAAAAATGTGAAAAACACACACACACACAGGAAATTAATTAAAAATCACTGGGGACTATTAGTAACATCTCAGTGGATGAGACATGGTGTTTTTAAAAATGTCCGTCAGATATGTAGTACAGAATCTGGTAGTTTTTTTGTGTGTGTTTTTTTTTTTGGTGTTGGGATAAAATAATACCAAAATAAATTCAAGGAGAAAAAGAGGAAGTCATTCTACACTAATACCAGACTCTACACCACTTCCTTCTCAAATAGGTACATCCCCCATTGTGAAAAAGGAGCAGGATCTTCATGGTAGGGAGTGAAAACAAGACTTGAATACTCCTTGGGAATTCTGGGAGTTGAGAAGTACTGGCTGCACGTAACTGCTGACCTAGGCACTCACGGAATCTGGATATAAGGTAGGGGACATGCAGATCACAGGGAGGTACAGTGGGAGAACCAGTGAGTCCTCTTTCCCAGGAGTCCTGGAAGGAAGTTTGGGCTCTGCAAGTGATTAACTTTGTGACCTTGGAAAGCTGAGGGTCTCTCTGAGCCACCCTTTCCTAATCTGTGAAACGGGACAGTATGCGGGTCCCCTCTCTACCTGGCAGAGTGACATTAAGATAACGTATCTGTAAATTCCTTTCAAGAGTACAATGCAAACGCAAGGCGTTTGTTAAGGAGGCACAATTCCAAGCTTTTCTGTATTGTTTGGATCAAAACATTGTTTCCTTGTCTACATTATTTGTCTACATGGAGTTACAGTTATTTGTAAAGATGAAATAAGTTGCTCCCACTGGGCCCATTCAGAAACGTTGACGGTTTAACTCTTAGTGAATTTCTCCAAAGTCAATGTTTGGAAAAATAGGTACCCAGAAATACTCTTCCTCGGCAAGAGACAGGGTGACGCTCTCTTGGGGTTAAAACCACCTCATTCACAGTTTATTCCTGACCCGAGCGTTTATTGACTGTCTCTGGACAAGGTTTAATGACGCAAGCTTAAGCTCTCTCCATAAACGGACCAAGAAGTCGGTATTTCCTCGCCAAACGCATGCTCATCGGTACCCCACCTCCAGCCAAATTCTGTAGGGCTCTGCCATAAATATGTAATGCCTCCTGAAAACACGGGCCTGCCTATCTGTGGGCCCACGCCCATCTGCTGTTCCACATGAAACTTGGAGGCAGGCCAAGGGTATGGCCAAATAATGGCTGTGCCAGAACTAGTTAATCGCCCCCCCCCGCACCCCCCCACCCCCCCAGGGACCTCTGTCCCCTCCCCTCCGGACCCAGGCAGTGGTGGAGGCATCCTGCTGGGACAGTCTCCCTTTAGGACTTCAGGAATCTTGGTTAAATTACTCCAGTCTCAGGGCTAATTTGCTGCCGGCTCCCTGGATTTAGGCCACGGTTACTAGTTGGCTTTTCTGAGCCTGCTTGCTTTTGGCACAGGTAGGGAAGGAGGAGGAAAAAAAAATGGTGTAAGCAAGTTTCGAAATCTTAGATCATTTCATGAATGACTCAGTGTTTCCTTTTGGAAAAGTGCAATAATTGGCTTTCATTAATAACTTAACTTTGAAAAAAGGTTCTAAATATTGAGGAGCCTTTGTGCTATCTGAACACAGCCTCCCTCCGATCTTCATTTTTAGAGCTTCCAGAGGAATTTCATTCACTTGATAACATGGACTTGTTGAAAAATAAACCGTCACATACTTCCTCCTTCAGGCTTCCTGTTCTTTCTGAGAAAAAGCATTGAGGTCGTTTCTCTCTCTTTTTTTCCCCTTTTTTTCTTTACATTTAAAATAATCAAAATATAATCAACACATTGTATATCTTCAACGTACACAATGTTACGAGTCAATTCTATCTCACTAAAGCTATTAAAAAATATAAAGCTGTTACTCCCCTTTAAGAGACTATAGTTAGATTCAGCACAAGGAGAGAATAGCCTTTATTTATAAATAGTCATTTATCCCTTTATAGAATGAGAAGGTCATATAGTATATGTCTTCAGTGTGTGAAATACATAACTAAATATATTTCAAAGATTATCTTGAAGTCATTCAGGCACATTTCAACTTCAGAATTAAACAAACAAAAAACAAACAACAAAAAAACCCTCTATCTCTGTCTCTCTGCACGTAAAGAGTCCTGAGTTTTAATATAGAAGGCATCCATTCTTCAGGCGTTAGTACTGTTGAATCCAACTCAGAGCTGTAAACCCAGAAGATGTCTCAAATGACTCATTACTGGAATAAATGTTGCTAATGTTAAAGGTATGCAAATAGAGCTTAAGCGGGGAAGGAAGACTCTGCAATTCAATAAATAAAGTTGAGAATGTTACTGTGGTTACTGGGGACTCTATTTGCATACAGGCTTATCTTGTTTTTAAAGCAGGAGGGACAAAAAAGAGGAGGAAGAGAAAAATCCCAACTTTCACCGCCGGTTCTCAAAATACAATCTCAGAATAAGGCACAACCGTTCCAGCTGTGTTAACAAGCAAAAAGTGCTTGGTGTGGAAGAATCCAAAATGTAGTAAACACATTGTCTAGTATATAGAAAGCAAACACGGGACTCGCCTCAGGTCAGTTTACTGAGAAAATTGCACAATCAAACTTTTTGTCAGTCAAGTCTGGTGTGTTAGGTCAGGGCAGATTCTGTTACAAGGGTGGCCCTGCCTGGGTTGTTGGGCTAATTACTAGTGGGTCCCTGGCTCGTCCTCCAATGGCAATAGAATAAAGTCCCATTGAAACAGAATAAAGACAAAAAAAGAGAGGCGTCCCATAGTAGATTCTCCTGCTGTATATCAAATTACAGATCTTGCGATCTTTCATACTGTGAATTATAGCCAGATTCACTTGTCGTTTTGGAAGGAAAACTCACATTGTCCATCTTTTTATATCTGTGTAAGCACAAATTATCCATTTTGTGCTCCGGAAGAAAATGCTTCATTGCAATTGCTCATCCGTGTAAGGTGGAAATAGTTCAAGGAAATAAGATGAGCAAAGTCCATACTGACTCAGGAAGAGAATGGATTTAAACAAACGCTTCAGAAAATGAATTAATCACACCCGCAGGGGAGTAGGAGGGAGGGGAAGCCAGTCAGAGACTGGTGCCCAGAGACTGGTGCCCGGAAGCAGCCTTCACAGGGCATCTCCCACTTTGGATTCCAAACCAGACACCAGGAAAACTTCCAGTCCCTGATTTACCATCTTCAGGTGGGACGAGTCAGGAGAATGCGTGAAAAAAAAAAACAACGCTTGGAATAGAAACCATACAAAATGCTGCCAAGATGCATTTCATAAATATCTTCAGGTGTTTCTATTTTATATGGGCAGATAAATTAGTTTTGGGGGCGTTGTCAAGGCTTTTCTGACAATTGACTCAGGGACAAAATGGAACAGGTGTCCTATTTTTAGTTGCAGTGCACCGCCCTCCCCAAATAAAGTTTGATGCTGACATGGAAAGTGAGACAAGGGAGGAGTGCTAAGAACCTTCTGGACTAAGAGACAGAGAGAGGCGGTTTGTTTCTTATTGAGTGAGCTTGGTCCCTTAAGATTGTAATACAAACACATGTATTATTGTACTTAAAAAAATCTACATATGTATTTTTTAAAAGAAGTTAATACCTGCTTCTGATATCCAGTTCAAGAGGTACAAAGAGGGCACAGGGAAAAGCCAGTCCCCCTCCCACGGTGGTCCCCAGTCTCCCTGGTCCCCTCCCTAGAGGTCACTACTATGACCAGAGTGAAGATTTTTTTTAAAGGAGATAATTACTCTGTCAACTTGGTTTTCCTTTACAATGTGAATATGCCCTTTGTGGTCTTTATTCCTGGATGATTCACTCTGAAATATCTTAAGATAGTAGGGTAGGGGAAAGAGAATCTCAGTGGTATCATAGTCTTTACTTATTAGGGTTTTGATTCAACAGTCAGTGAAATGAGTTTTTTTTGTTTTGTTTGTTTTTTTCTGTTTCACTTTCACAGATATTCTGCACCATTCTGCTCGAACAAAGGGAGTTGTGGAGGAATGGTGGCGAGGGGAGGTGGGGGAACTTGTACAGCATTTCTATTTTACACATTTTTACAAGAGAAAGAAAAAATGTGACTTAAGAAGCTAACATTTTTAATACTGAGGAAAATCATCATTGTAACACTCAGGTGAAGAAGGGCAGAATGTTACTAAGTACTGTTCCATTTTTAAAAAGCTGCAAGGATGTAAAAGCTATATACATATCAGAAGGGTAGTCGATTGGGGGAAGGAGGTTACCACTTTGTGAGGGGTGTAATCGAACTATTACATTGTTTTTTGTACAGCTGGAAAAAAAAAAAAGCTGCAAGGAAACATACCAATATAGGACCCATGGTTGTTTCTGAGTGTTCTATGTGTTGGATTTATGGGTGTTTTCTGTAATTTTCAAACTCTCTAAGGAATAGTAAGGCTTTCTAATCATAAAAATCAAAAAGTATTTTTTAAGGGTGGTCCATTGCATACTGGAATATATCCTCTGGTCATTTTGAAGGATATTACAAAATTTGAGAATACTTGTATTTAAAATATGGCGGGTACACAGGCTTAATAACAGTCTTCTAGGTCATTGTGGAGTTACCACAAATAATTGTGATTCGTTTACTGGGCCTCTATTATATTCTATTTGCATTAGTTCAACACACATTTATATATAGTTTGACCATATAGGTGTCATTTCCATGCCTAGCTCCACAATTTGGAAGATAGTATTTTTTTGACATTATGCAGGAATTCTGTATCAGGTCAATACATATAAATTAAAATTGAATATTGAGGATCTGATCAGCTTTTCTTAAAGGATATATCTTGACACCTACAATAAGCTTGAGAATGGATTAGAAACTCCATCAATATGTTATAAAATCCCCTGGTAGTAGCTTCTTGGCTTGATCAGCTTAATGATTCATTTATACTTGTATTGTTAGTTTTCAGTTGTATGCCTGTGTGTGCTTAAAGTAAAAAGGACAAAAATAAGTTTCAGGGGGAAAAAAAAACATTTTAATTGCTTTCAAATGTTCCAATAAACTCAAACCCATATATTCTTGCTCAAGAATTTTCCTTGCCAGATCATTACCTACTTGCTTGCCAAATCTCTCTAGCTTTCTCCTATTTTCTTAATCTTAGGCACTATAGAAGACATTAAGGGTTGCTGGCTGGTCAGAACACATAAATGTTTTCAAAACACTTAAAACATTCAAATGTCATACTAGGAAAGAATAATAATAATTCCAAAAAAAAAAAAATCAGATCTCCACTCAAAAACAGCTACAAGTTTAAGAGTCAGAAAATAGCAAAATAATCTTAAGCCCCAGGAAAAATTTTTTTCTTTCATATTCATGTTTAAAGAACCATTTTGTTATCTTCAACTGTAGTTCCTACTGAGAACGGCCCAATAAACGGCCGGTCTCTATGACTAAGGAAATACTCCAACTTATGATCCACTGATAAGTAAAGAAATATCAACAAGGCCAGGAGTTCTCCTAGATCACTCTATCTAGCACGCAGTTCACCAGAAGCAGGCCCAGCTATGTGACAAAAGAAGCAGTGGTTTTGCGCAAACCATCACAAGTCTGCTAAGATTACTTCAGTCCATCGAACGACTCCAGGTGGGCACCATTCACACTGGATCTATGTAAACAGAATAGAATAGAATATACTGCGGAGGGTGGGTGTCCTGTGTCCAAAGTAGAAGCTTTGAATTATTACAGGTTAAAGTTCCAGTGTTTCTCTGATGGATTTAAATGTTGCGCTGCCTGCTTGAAAACTCAGAAAGATAAAATCGTTAATAAGTTGGAAAAGTAAAGAGAAGGGCAGAAATTGTTTTCTAATATACAGACACGGAAGGAGATGAGACTATAGAGTGAATTCAGGTATCATCTTTTTGTCCCAAGCAAAACGCTCTTAGGTATGAATAATATCCCCAAAATACGAATAACAACAATTTTACTTCAGTCTTGATTTCTTCGAAGGGTGAGAGAAGACTCAGCTTCTTGGATTTCTGGTCCACGTCTTACAATGTACTGTGTTTATAAACATTATTTTCGAGAAAAACAGAACAAAACTATGACATCTGTATGTCTCTCCACAAAGACAATATCATAGCCAGAGGGTACTTTTCATTCACCCTCAGAGTATCTTGTGATATAGAGAGGAAATAGGCAAACTGAGTCAGGGGTAATGTCAAACTGTTGTTCTTTTCTTTTTAAATTTATTGGGGTGACAATTCAAACTGTTGTTCTTTTATGACCCAAGAACACCAGAAGCCCAAGATCTATTTAATTTAAGCCAGTGTCCATTAGCTCTGGACTCAACTTGACATAATTGTTATTTAAAGTAAATGAATTTTAAAATACACTTTTCATTGTAATGATCACATTGCTATCGTGTAGTGTTAAGAAGTAATTATTTTCCGGGATCAGAAGGAAAGGTTTTCATTCTTAAGAGATCCCATCAAGAGTTGGTCTACCCCACTAAACAGCTTCAGACATTTTCCAATGTCACAAGACGTCATCAGAAGAAATAAAATTCCTAAGTACACCTTCTTAGCTCTGTCTTAGGACACCTGAGAAGACAGGTTTGCCACTAAGGCAAACACTTGCTTTCTCCTGGGGTTTAAGAGTATGAGCTTTCCTTGTCTACCCTCATATTTACAGCTCAAGTACTTAATTAAAAAGTAAATATAAATTTATCAACCTGGTGGTCAAAGAGGAGAATTCTTTGAAAAGACACAGTGTAAGGAAGACAGGACTAAAAGCGGAAAATAGAATAATGTGTCATGTAGCACAGATGTAGGTAGGGTCCCGCTATGTGCAAAAACAATGTTCTCCGGATAGTTTTTTTAAAGTGTCTGTCAATCACCTGCTTAGCATTATTTTACATTTTTTAAAACCTCTGTAGTTCAAAGTGAATAACTGTTAGTATGGGTTAAATCCAATATTGACAAGGAGAATGTTTCCTGAGAATTTGACGTTTTGGTGAAGGTTGCAATACGGCTGGGAGCCCTTGTCTTTTCAAAAAGAATCAAATATATCACATTGGAAAACGGTGTAATCTTCCTTGGAAATCCTCCTCACACTCTTGCACCCTGTATGAGTTCTGCCAGAGAACTTTAATACAGATCAGGAACTTCATTTAAGTAATTGGTGGTAAAAAAAAACAAACAAAAAAAACAAAACAAACAAACAAACAAAAAAAAAACTTCTGGCCCAGTACCTTACTTTGAATCTTTTGACTATTAATCATGAAGGGAACTATATTTTCAGGTTGGTGAAGTGTTCGTCCATTCTGCTCTCAACTGTGATCTCAATAGATACAGGGTGTCCATAAAGTCTAGAAACAAAGAAGAATATGCATAATGTCACCCTGGACATCTTCCATCTGCAAAAAATCAGAATACAATGGAATAGCATATAATAGAATAAAACAAAAACAAAGTAAGTTAATAAAACAAATTGCACAACATTGTCTCCATTTCCAAAATTATGGAAATCTTCTCCATGACCTCGTGCGATGTGTTGGGCCAACTGAGTGGCTGGATGAAATGAGAAACTCCACTTGCAGGAAGGGGTGCTTTTCTGATACTGCTAATTAAGGAATGTGGAACCCTTCCTTCTGAGTCAGCTTGGTGGTATGTGGGCTTCCGCGCTGCTTGCCTGATCTTTGCATGAAACTTTAGAAATAAAACCAGAGTATCTTGCCACTTAACATTTAAGAGGCAGGACGTGGTGTGTGTTTTTAAATGGTCCCTAATCTTTAAAATGGCTCGTTGCAGCTGGCCTTTTTATCTGCCGATTATATTTACAGCATAGGCTCAGATGGCACAGTGCTATCCCGCAGACAGGATTTGGACCATGTAGGAGCTCACATTTTCAGGTCCACAGGCTTATCACAGCATTCTGAGGAGTCACTACTATTACACAGCAATAAAAACATCTCTGTGGGACTCTCAACTCTTATTTTTAATCTCTTTTTGGTAAAATCAATGTTAATTTGTTTTTGTCAAAGGTATATTATAGAAAATAATTCAAGAAAATAAGAGGTAGCAAAAGGTCCTGCCAATCCCATGATCAAAAAACAACAATTAAAAATTTAAAATTTTTAATAAAAAAATGTATTAAACATTTTTTGAATAGCCATATATGGCTATTTAAAATATATATATATGCATATAAATTTGGAAATGTACACAGAAATAGAGAATATTAAAATGAACCCCTCCCATCCAACACCCAGTTCTGCAGTTTCAATATGTTAACCACATTTGCTTCAATTCTCCCATTTTTAAAAATTTGCTAAAACATATTATAGATTCCACCATAGGATTCTCCTCCTAAATGCTTAAGTATATGTCTCTAAAAAAATATGTCTACATATTTTTTTCTAATAACCCATAATATGCCATTATCACAGATAATGGATTAACAATAAGTTCTTGGTGTCACATAATGCCCTGTCCATACTAAAATTTCCCTAATAAGAAAACCAATTTCAAATTTTTATGTATACCTATAGCCTCCCTTTTTGTTCACTAATAGAGCTTTATAGTTTGTTAAAAATATGATTTTGCATCTCGATTTTTCAGTTTCCTATTATAACTATTTCCCAATGGCATACTTTTCAAAACTTTCTAATTTCGAAATGGCTGTGTGCAAGAGTTGGGAGGGGGGTAACTTGGATGATTAATCATTCCTCTATTTGTCTCCACGTATATGGAGAGAGAGGGTGTGTGTGTGTGTGTTTCTTCCCCTTATAGTAAACTTGTTGCCATGAATATCTTTGTTCATAACACTTTTCCCTTGATTGGGGCTATTTCCTTAGGATCCATTCCAGGAGTGTTACTGCTGCACCCAAATGTATGAACATTGTAAGGCCCTTGACTTGTGTCCCTGAGTTGTTTACAAAAGGACTGTACCAATTTACACTTCCACTTACAAAGGATGAGAGAGCCTCTATTAAAATGTTTAAAGGCAGTGCTTTTCAGAGCTCTTATAAATCATTGGCTAAGGCTGGCTTATGTTTGTCATATGGTCATAGCCATCTCAAAATAAATAAATACACATTTTCTATAGCTATGAAAACATGGCATGTGCAGACTGCCAAACAACCACAAAGTAACTTTGATTAAAAGAGAAACCGGTCTATTTGAAAATGTGGTAATGAGATAGTTCCCACCCACCGGGAAGCCCAGTCCTGCAGGGGGAGGGGAGCCTGCATTTCTTCTTGCCTCTCTTCCCATCCTGAAGAAGGTAGAAATGAACAGGTCAGCGTTCTCTTCGTTTACTTTACGTTTTTGGTTTTTTTTAAGCTGGGTATTTTATTTGTTTCCATCTGGCTGAGTTGGTGATACAAAAATACGGTTGAAAACTAGCAGAAAACTTCTGGTGGCAGGCGTTTCCTGTAAACGCAGCCCCACAGTACTGGGTAACAGGATTAAGGCAGAGCCATTTTAGCTTCGAGTCCAAATTCTACTTTGTTTCCTTGGGGACACGTTGTTCTTATTTGTTGACTTCAAATAAAACTGCTTCAGAAACTGTTTATTTCTGTATATAGCATGCTTATTGTCTTTAAAGAATATAGCCTATCAGTTACAAATCCTTGTAGAAAATTCAATTGTATTGATTTGGAGAAATTTATGTGACAGATTTATTTATTTATTTATTTATTTATTTGGAGGCAGGGAGAAAGGAAAACTATCTCATTACTGTCGTGTTTATGGGGGAGAAAAAAAAGAGGAACTTGAAAATACTTAGCGAGATGGTCTTTAAAAGCCCAACATCTGAATCTTTATTTTTTGTTTCCTTTTTTTTTTTTTTTAAAGTTCAAGGATGGTCCTATTATCCTCATTTGCTTTTCACTGTTTTCGTCCCACTCAATGACGCTGAAGTCGTCCCTCAAAACAAATGGGAACAAAACATAATCTCTTAAAATAATTTTAAGAGGACACGCAGGCTTGGTGTTTGTAATAATAATAATAATAATAATAATAATAATAATAATAGTAAGTGAACAAAATATGCTAACTACATTTTTTTAAAAAAAAAGTTGTTAAAGGAACTAAAGGGATTTAGTTAAGTTGAAGGGCTGTTTTAGAACAAGGAGACATCCAGAGAAAATAATGGCTAATGCCATTTTGGCTGACATATTTTAAGTGATCGCCATGGGCATTGTTAAGGTTTCATTGACATTAGCTTATTTAATGCTCAAAAGCGCCCGTTGCGCTGGGCGACATTCTTCCCATTTTACAGGTGAGGCTGAAAGGTTAGGTCTGAGGTCTCCCAGCAGCTGAGCAAGAGAGTCAGGGTTTGGATCCAGGCAGGCTCTGAAGGCTGTGTTTTATTGAAGGCTGTGTTTTATATGAAGGCTCTGAAGTTCTGGTTTCTGAGGAAACCTTCTGTGTTCTCGGTGGGAGCTACTGAGCAAAATCCCATCAGCTCGAAGTGGTGAAGGAGCGTGGCTTTGGATCAAGTACACCACTGACGTTTAGGGCAGCTGTCTGAGCTCGAGTCTAGACTCATGATTTTTTGGTCACTTCGATCAAGGGTGTGGCTCTGACCTTAATCTCCTCTCCAGCATTTCCCCCAAATCCTGGGACTCTGTTTGAGGGCGTGGTTTGAGGGCACACCTTCCGGTCTGGAGACTTGGAGCTCTTTAAGTCCACATCCTTTCCTGCCTCCACTCACTCCTGACTCCTTCTCAGGTGTCGCTTGACCTACTGTTTGGAGAAGATCCCCAAGGAACACGGAAAGGGAAGACGTCTCCCAACTTCCTGAGGATCACCCAGATCCAGGTATCTTTCCTGTTTTGTGTAGCGTGGTCTAGCGGATGACTGATTGCTACTCAGGTTCTGGAGCGGACAAATCCGGGTCCAAATCCGACTGTCTCTCTCGCCTGCTATAAACATACTCGCTTCTCTTTCCCAGCCCAGGAGGACTAAGGACCCTGGCTGGGCCCTGCAGTGGTTAAGAACAAATCTGGCTTTGCGTGCCTGCGAGCTTCTGTGCCCTGGGCAATGGTCTTTATGATAATAGGTGTCTTAATTGAGTGCTTACTATGTGCCAAATTCTCCCTGAAGCATTTTACAAGTGAGGACTCATTTATTCCTCCCCAAAACACTTGTTAGTGAGTACTCTTACCTCCATCTATAAAATGGGGAAACAGGCGGAGGGAGCTCAAGTGTGGTGGCACAGCTGGTAGCCCAGAGTCTTAGGTTGAACCCAGAAAGAGGGATTCAAGAGCTCACTAGCCGGATCACTGCTCAGAAGCACAGCTTTCTAATCTGGGTGACGGGTGCTGACTCTGCCTGGGTGTCCAGAAAGGGTACACATAATGTGCTTGGCCTATAATGAGTACTTAATCAATGATCGCTATTATTCTCTATTTTCCTAAGGCCAAGGTTAACCACTTAGTACAAAAGAAAATGGCATGACTCAGCATGGGCTATTAGATCGGGCTAGCATTCCACTTTATTCTTCTTGTATGACCTTAAGTAAGTTAGAGAAGTTAGTAAGTCAGAAAGCGAGTTAACCACAGATGGCTACAGTTTCATCTGGCCATTACAGATGGCCAAATGAATTAAATATACAGGGGTTATCAGGAGAGCTAAACACCATGATTGGATAAATTGGATGTGTTCTTAAGACTGGCACATAGCAGGGGCTCAATAAATTGTAGTATTTTTTGCTTTTCTTATCCTTATTATCTCTTCTTACTGTTACTATTATTGTTATTGTTGTAAAAGTAACCTGACGTTGTGGACACACTTAAATATCTGAGTGATTTCAGCAAAGGGGACTATTGTCATTATTATTTTAGGAGTATTCTTGGTTTTATCAGTCTGTTAAATAAGCCTCTTAATATCCGAGCCAGGTCATACTCCTCTGCTCAGACCATTCAGGGGTTCTCGGGTTCATTCAGAGTAAAATACAAATCCAGTCTTTACCATCCTCCAACAACCCCAAGCAATCAATACGTACGTCCGCCACAAGTATTTTCTGACTTGTTTCCACTTCTTACTCCGAACCAACCACAGTGCCATGCTGGCTTCCTCGAGGCACTGGGTACACTGCTTTGAGGTCTTTGCATGCCAGGTCCTTAGTTAGCATGGACTGTCCTTTCCCCAGAACTCTGCGTGGCTCACACTGTCACCCCTTCAGATCTTCACTCAGTTGACCTCAGCTGTGGAGTCTTCCTGGACCAGCCTATTTAACATCACTCTTACCTGCCCCCTCCACTCTCTGGCTCCTTTGCCCCCTCTTATTTTTTTTTTCTGTAGCGTTTATCACTTAATACACTATCATATTAAATGTTAAATCCACAAGGACAGGCATTTTGATAGGTTTAGTTTCCTGCTGCATCCCCAGCACCTAGTACAGTGGCTGGTACAGAGTACGTGCTCAGTAAATATTTATTGAGTGAGAAAGTGTATGAATGAGTGAATAAAAGAATCTAGGGGGCGTATTTACCTAATTAAATAGAACAGCTAAATACTGGGACACTTTCTGTCTGCCCGCCATGTTCCATGACAGGGAGGAAATTGACCCTTCCCTTTTGAGGGGCCTGCCATCTAGTCAGGTGGTAAGACAAACACACAGCAAATGTCATAATGGAGGCACTGAACAAAGGGTGATTGAATAAAGAGAGTGGTGGCATTTCGAGTGGGCCTTGGGGGATGGGTGGGATGGATGCAGACTAATTTTTGCATATACTTGGCACGTGCTTTGGGGAGATTCAAAGTCAGGCTGGGTCAGACAGCAGGCACACAGCAAGGAGATGGGTAAGCAGACCACGGTTTATCAAATGTTTATCAAAAAGCAGTATATGGAAAACCTAAACATTTTATTCCCCATGTTTTATTCCTCAGGGCATTGAACACAGTTTGGACTTCTTTGCTAATAGGCCACTCAGTTTTAGCTATACTGGTACAATATGAATATGTTTTAATATATGTAAAAAGATCAAAATATTTAGCCACCACCAAACTGTCCTGGGTCCTTGCCAACACTTGAGAATTAACCACTTTTGGCATGGGCCTTCCTAACTTTCACGTATTTGCATATATATTTCTTTCTTATTTATTTATTTAGATATAAGCAACATAGAACATTATATTAGATTCAGGTGCACAACATAATTTTTCAGTATTTGTATATATTGTGAAACGATCAGCATACATATTTTTTATGACCAATGTGTGTGTATATCCAGACATAGGTATATATAACATGCATAATATATGTATATACACATACATACAGAAGATGCCAAAAAAAAATGTACACACATTTTAAGAAAGGAAAAAAACTGTATTAAACTTTTACCGATAACAAAAGATGAATACAAGTCATGTGTATACATTTTCTTGGCATCCCGGTATTTTACACATATACATAAATTTCCTTTAGAAAATATATCATAGTGTGTGTGTGTGTAAACAAAAACAGCATACCTTTTTGCAGCTTGATTCTTTTATTTCTTACTCCACAGTGTCTTGGTGATTTAGCCACCCAAATATATGTGACACTACTTCATGCTTTCCAACTGCTGCCTATATTCTTAAATTGGGATATAGCATAGTTTATGTGGCCATTTTCCTTCTGATGGACATGCAGGTTCTAATTTTTCACTATTATAGACAATGCTGCAGTGAATATCCTTGTGTGTGCTTCTTTATTTACCTGAGTATTACTATAGGGTAGGCACTGTATGTTTATTTACTTATGTTTTGATTTGTTTAATGTCTGTTTCTCCTAGTAACATGTAAGCTCCACGAGGGCAAAAATACAATTTGTTTTGTACCTCACTCTTTAATTACTACCTAGCCGAGTGCCTGGGACAAAGGAGTCGTCCATAAATATTTATGGAATGAATCCAGCTGAAAGGTTGGCTGGGGCCATGGTGCGATTTTGCATCCTTAGAGAGAGAACGATGACTTATTTTGGTAAAATCTGAGACTTTTGCACAGGGCAGTATAGCAGGATGGTTATTAATGGGGTTTAGCAAAAAGTATTCTGGGCTAGGAAGGGGACAGTTTCAGGAGCAGAGGTTATGAGATCATTACACAGATCAGAAGGCAACAAGAAACAAGGACAGTGGGAATAGAAAGGAAAGGGTGTGTTTGAGAGATATTGGGATGATAGGATCTGTAAGATTTACTAACTGATTAGCTCTGAGGGGCCATGTAAAGGCAGGTATGACTTGGTCTTGGACATTTTCATTTTATAAACATTTATTGCTTCCCAGCTCCATGCAAAAAGCACTCTGGTAACTGCTGTTGGGACATGAATTTGCATGACCTTTCTTCCCTGCTTTCAAAGGAGAGTTGCAGTCTATTGGGGAAGATGGACAAGTACACAGGGACACCAGGAATGCAAGGGAATGACTGAGGTGGGAGGGGATTAGCCCTGGGGCAGCCAAGTGAACTCTAGCTATTCCAGAAATGGGGAGGAGGGGAGGAAGGCTAGGGTGAGGATGTTTCACCCTTGCCCTGAAGCCACACACAGCTGACTGGTGAATATTTAGGAAATAGGGTGTCTAGAAATGTACATCAGTGTAGATTTTTAGAAGTGAGGAAACTTAGGTTGGTGACAGCTGAGGTTTGACCTCGGGTTCAAATGGCCCATTGACTTCAGTGTAGTCTGGAAGGTAGGGACAGGAAAGGGTTATCCCTGTGACCTCAGGCAGGCCACTTAATCATCCTGAGCCTTAGTTTCTTCTTTTTAAAGAAAAGGCAGTAACAACTAACTAACCGGGTGAAGACTGATAAGATTACAAAGGCAGGGCCAGCCCGGTGGCACAGGTGGTTGGAGCACCGTGCTCCTAATGCCGAGGTCGCTGGTTCGATTCCCACACGGACCAGCGAGCTGCACCCTCTACAGCTAAGATTGAGAAGAACAGCTCTCCCTGGAGCTGGGCTGCCGTGAGCGGCCATGAGCTGCTGAGTGCTGCCGCGGGCTACCGTGTGCCACCATGAGTGGCCAATGGCCATCGTGAGCTGCCGGCAGCCAGCGTGAGCAGCTGTGGGGTGCGGTGTGCTGCCGTGGGCTACCGTATGATGCCAGGAGCAGCCGGCAGCCAGCGTGAGTGGCCGGCAGACAGTGTGAGTGGCCGGCAGCCGGCGAGAGCTGCTGTGAGTGGCTGACCCATGACTGGTGACCGACTGCCTCAGCCGGGGGGAGCGCAAGGCTCATAATACCAGCATGGGCCAGGGAGCTGTGTCCTGCACAACTAGACGGAGAAACAATGGCTAGAACCGGAGTGGGGTGGGAGGGAGGCGGAGGAAGGGGGAAAGAAAAAAAAAAAAGATTACAAGGGCAACTTCGAGTCTGCCATGTCTTTGTTTAGCTGGGATGAGACCTTTGTGGAGATACTTTTGAAGTTCAATAGTTCTTTTGGTTTTACTTCCATTTCCTTTTGGTGGCTTCCCGGTGTCCTTGGAGTAAAATCCTTCGCTGGGTCCACCAGATCCTGCCAGCCATGTTATCAGAAATTCTGTTTTCATCCTAAGAGACACTGGGAGTTTCAGGCAGGGCCATGATGTAATCAGATAGGACTTTTGAAAAGATCAATGTGACAGATATGTGATTGTCTGCATTTCTGCTGGAATGGTACAGCTGTAAACATGGAATGCATGTTCCTTACAGTTATATCCCTGGCATGCGGGGAAAAAAATGTCGGTATACAACATAGTAGGTGTGTGTGTTAATGGTTGAATGTATACTTAACCTCTTCGCATTTAAAGCAAGACTAAAAATAGCCATTTGGTTGTGTTACTAGGAGAATGTAAAGAGATAATGGATGTAAAGTGCCTGGCACATAGTATCCATTTACTCATTTTTCATCTGGTGTGAATGAGCACCTACTACGTGCTAGACACGGTTCAAGCCCTGGGGATGCACCACGAGGTGTGGGGGTGAGGCTTTGCCAGTGTCTGCACAGGAAAGGAGTCCATTGTGCTGACGGTTAGGGAGGGGAAAAGAGGGAGACAGGAGCTGAGGTTGGAGAATGGGCTCTGAGGGAGGCCGTATACCTGTGGAGAAGCTATGGGCCCTAGAGGCAGGTGCTGGATTTAGTTTCCTAACTCAGCCGCTCGTTACCAGTGGGCGTTGGGAAAGTCCCTTAATCTCTGCCAGGTTCTTCATCTATAAAAATGGAAAACTATAGACCCTACCTCACAGGATCCTTAAAAGGATTAAATGAGTTACAGAGTAAAAAGCATACACTGAGAATGCAGTGAATGTTAGAGCTTATCAGCTAGCCTTTCAGCTTGCTGGTCCTGCTTTTGGTATAGAATTGTTTTGAAATATCAGTGCTACAGTCCACCCAACCCTTCCCAAGACAGAGCAGTGCAGCAGAAGGCACTGCCGGGTGTGAGTTTGGACAAGTTCCTGCTCTTGGTGGAGCTAACCAGTCTGATTCAGACCAGAAAATAAAATTCTAAACCAACCAACTATACAGACAACTTAACAGGCCATTTATATCACCCAAAAGGGAGAGCCGGAAGGAAAAGGAGAAAAGTGAGGTCAGAGACTCTGAAAGTTCTTCCTAGCAAATGCGGTATGGCTGGGGTTCCAAGTCTAATGTAAATGTCATCAGGGGAGCTGAGAGGAGAGATCCAGGTGTATTCAGAATGGGTCCTACACAGAGCCCTTTGTGGAGTTGATACGCAGTTCAGTTGACCCTCGAACAACCCAGGGCTTGGGTCACCCACTCCTATGCAGTCGAAATTGTGTAGGTAACTTTTGATTCTCCCAATACTTACCTGCTAATTGCTTACTATTGACCAGAAGCCTTACTGACAACGTGTACAGTTGATTAACATGTATTCTGTGAGTTATAAGTATAATATTATATACTATATTCTTACAACAAAGCGAGAGAAAAATGTTAAGAAAATCATGAAATAGATTTTACAGTGCTGTACATATTTGAAAAAATATTCCTGTACAGGTAGACACGTGCAGCGCAAACCTGTGTTGTTCAAGGGTCAGCTGTATTCCCATCAAGAGTCATCACAAAAACAACCCTTTGGGGTGGCCGGTTAGCTCAGTTGGTTAGAGCATGGTGCTGTTAACACCAACGTTGCCTGTTCAATCCCCGCATGGGCCACTGTGAGCTGCGCCCTCCTTAAAAAATAAAAAATAAAAGACCGAGTAGAGGTTATAATCCCCATGAGGAAACTGAGCCAAGACCCCAGTGACTGGCCTTGAAGACCCACATTTCAATTCCCTTCCCACTGGAACTCACTGCGGCTGAGTTCTATGTATTATTATTCATTTCTATATTCATTTGTTTTGAACACGTTTATAGATCACTGCTCTAGGCAGATATCATGCTACGACTTGGAGGGACCATGGAGAAAAGACGGTGTCATCTATTTTTATAGAGTTGAGAGTCTAATAGGAGGAAGGCAGGAGGAACAAATAATTACTACAGTATAATGTGTAGTGAGTATAACTGCATGGGTTTGAGCTCTAGGGGAACCTGGCAGGGGTGCATGATCTAATGTCCGTGGCTCACCCATCTCTCCACCCACTCTTTCTTCTCTATCAACATTCACTTCCTGTAGTCTCGTACAATTCCATGATATTGCATACCCATTAGTGGTGAAGAATTGCAGAAGGTCAGAGTGAAATCTAGAATTCATTACTGGATCTCTAAATGGAGATGAAGTAGACAGTTGGAAATACTCATATGTTTTGGGAGTCGAGGGGAAAGCTCTGGGTGAGAAATATATGAATTTAGGAGCCTTACAGATGGTGTTTTGAGCTACTGAATTGGCTGAAACCTCCTAGGGAATAAATAAGAAACAGAAGGTGCCAGCACTGGGCCCTGGGGCACTTTAAAGTCTGGAAATCAGGGAGAGGAGAATCAGCCAAGGGGACCAGGAAGGAGCAGCCAGTGAGGACTAAGGGAAATTAGCAGAACCTAATGTCCCAAATGAAGGGAAAAGGAAGAGGAAGGGATTGAGTTTTCAAGAGCTTGTTGATGAGGTAAATAAAATGGGGACGGAGAACTGTCCATCTGACATCCTCCTGCAATTAGAGTCAACCAGCAGTTCTTGCACTGTCTTTCCAAGGTCTGGCCTTACTTCCCTGCGTTCCCGCCTTCACCTGCTGGGCCCCAGGTGCAATGGCCTCTTTGTACTTGTTCTATCTCCAAGTCAGCCTCCCTTCAGCCCCGAGTCCTCCCACCTTCATCCTCCAACCTGCTACCCGACTTCCTGGAGGTCACTGCACCTCAGGGATCCCCCATCTAAAACAGCAAGCATCTGACCCTCCCCAGTGACCTTATATAGCAAATATAACTATCTCTGTGTTGTCTGTCTCCCTCTAGAAGGTAAGTTCCAAAGAAGGCAAGGATTTCATCTGTTGCTTACTATAAGCTCTATCGCCTGTATTAAGAACCCCCTCCCCACCGTGACTCTGGGATGACAACTTTACAGTGTGCGTCATTGAATTCTCCAAAGGGTCTTAGATGAAAACAAATATTTATTATTTACATAATTATGTATATTTCCTTTTCCAGTTTTATTGAGATATCATTGACATGATGCTGCATCAAAGGTGTGCAACATAATTCGATGTACATATATATTGTATAATGATCACAATAAGTTTGTTTAACACCTGCCATGTCATAGTTACAATTTTTTTCTGTATGATGAGAACTTTTAAGTAGTTATTCTTCTTTCTCCTCTTCCTCTTTTTCATCATCATCATCATCATCACTCCAGTTTTGTGGATGAGGAAACAAATACAAAGAGATTAAGTAATATTCTAGAATTAACCTAGCTTTCAGGAGGTGGAACTGGAGTATTTGAGCCCAAGTGATTGGAGAGAAGACAGTCTGACACCTTGTCAGAGAGCACCCCCCCAACTCTGGGTACCCTCTCTACCCCCACCCCCCCAGAAACGGTTTAAATGGGGTTTAAACCATTTTCAGGAGAAACTGAATCTGATTTCTTGAAAGGATGGGAAGGGAGCGCTAGGCAAAGGGAACCCCAAGTCTGAAGGCTCTGAGTCAGAGAGGTCTAATGGCTGAAGCTTAGAACCTTAAGAGAAGGAAGGGTTGGCCAAGACTTGAGGCTGGAGAGTTGGGCAGGGGCCAGATGTACAGGGCTGGTGAGGCAAGCTCGGGAGTTTTGTTCTTTTTTCCTGAGGCAATAGGAAGCCATTAAGCAGGGTGGTGACATGATCTGATTTACACTGTAAAAGACCTCTTGGGCTTCATGGGTGGAGAATGTATTAAGGCAAACCTAGAAAGAAAAGCTTGGAGAGACCTCACTTACACAAATATTTGGAGGAGACAGTGAGAGTTTGTGGTGCTGTGGAGTAGGCCTGTGTTCAAGACGAAGTGGATGAAGTTGAGATATATTAAGATAGAAATTATAGGGTTTGCTGATAGATTAAAGGTGCGTGTGGGGATGGAGATGAAATATAGTTTGGCTTCTGGGTTTTGGCTTGAGTAAGTGGGTGGGTGGAAAATGGTTCCATTTATTTATTTTTTATTTATTTTGTTCTTTAGACTCCACATATAAGTGAGATCATATGGTACTTGTCTTTCTCTGTCTGATTTATGTCACTTAGCATAATACCCTCTAGGTTCATCCACATTGTCACAAATGGTAAGACTTCATTTAAAAAAAAATTATGGCTGGGAATTATTCCATTATATATCTATGTACCACATCTTCATCCCATTGTCTATTGATCGTCTATTACTTCCGTATCTTGGCTATTGTAAATAATGCGGCAGTGAACATAGGGGTGCATATATCTTTTCGAATTAGTGTTTTGGATTTCTTTGGATAAATACCCAGAAGTAATTGCTGGGTCATAAGGTAGTTCTATGTTTAATTTTTGGAGGAAACTCCAAACCGCTTTCCATCGTGGACGCACCAATTTGCAACCCCACCGATTGTGCACAAGGGTTCCCTTTTCTCCACATCCTCGCCAACACTTGTTTGTTGATTTATTGATGATAGCCATTCTGACAGGTGTGAGGTGATATCTCATTGTGGTTTTCATTTGCATTTCTCTGATGATTAGTGCCCTTGACCATCTTTTCATATGTCTGTTGACCATCTGTATGGCCTCCTTGGAGAAATGTCTGTTTAGGTCCTTTGCCCATTTTTTAATTGGATTTTTTTTTTGATGTTGAGTTGTAGATGGTTCCATTTATTGAGATGAGGATAGGAATCAGATTTTAATAAATGTTACTGTCCTCTAACTCTTATCTCCTCTTTCCCAAAATTCCCCACTTGGAATATCAGATGAATGCAAAAAGCTTCAAAGAGGTGCTCTGAAAGTTATATGACACATGTAATTTTTAAAGAGAGTTTACATTTACATTTTGAGCCAGGTCAACCTTGGAAAACCATCCAGAATATCAGAGGGAGACAAAAGTTGTGCTTGCAAAGGGGAAAGGCACTGATCAAACTTGCCAATGGGATGAATACAGTTAAAATAAACACTGTCCCCTGAACGTAATCAAGTTAATTTAATCAGGTCGGGATTGTATCTAAACTTCTATTTAAATTGAACCTTATTGTTGGCCCCTCCCTTTTTGGTTTGCTTGTAAAATCCAGCAATCACATCTCTTTCAGTATTGTTCCCAGCCAGGTGGACTGGCAAACTCAAGCGAGTCCCCAGGTTCCGGACGCTGCCTCCACTTCTGAAAGGTAATTTCTGCCATTTACTTTTATCATCTATTATTATGATGTTTTATAGAGGGTTTAAAATTTTGAGGTGACTTGAGTGAAATCAAGAAACTTAATAGAAAAGAGAAGTGTGGTGTTTCCTGCAAGTTGCTGGTGATCCCTACTTAACTGAGTGTATTGAGTCATGTTAAAAGGGCTGCCCCGGTTTCCTTCTCAAATGTCCTTTGTAGTTTGCAGAAGCTGGCAGGTTTGGCTAACTTTTCCATTCTCTTTTCCTGCTAACTCCTCACTGCAGTTTTTCAGGTTTTCCTGCTCTGAACACTGAATTCTTTTTAAGTCAAATATCTGTGTTGGCTCCATTTCAGCTCCAGCGTTTTCTACACAGTTTCCAAATCGTTTTTCTGTAATAGTTCCACAGTAAAATAAATACTTGCAAAAGAAGAAGATCAAACCGCATTCTGCTCTTCTAATTAAGGCTAAGTCTCAAAAGAAGATTCCAATGAATGTTAAATATAGCAAGTTAGAAGGATTTTTTTGTTTCGTTATTAGGTCTGAGATTGCTGTGGCAGGCAGGATCTGGAGAGAAAACCAGAAGTTAGCTAAAAGAAGAGGTCTCAGATCACTAGGATTAAATCAGAGATAATGGTGCGATTTTTAAAGCGTACACTGGGAAGCATATCTTAAGGAGAGCTGCTCTGTTTGGATAATTGTGAAAAATGAGGTGCAGCTGATGTTTGTCGCATTTAAAAGAGGTGAAGTGGGGCTTTTTCTGCCCTTTCCCCGAGTAACATGTGCAGAGCATCAGCTCACATCTGAAGGGACATTTCTGGTTCCATTCTTTGTGTTGCCTGCCTGTTTGCAGCACCTGACTCCTTTAGAATTAGTCTAGCTAGGGGGGGTGATGGCAAAACAGGATTACTCGTGGGTGGAGCTAAGTACATACAGACCAACGTTCGATTTTTAATTTTCATTTCAAACAATAATAATAGAATTATTAGCTTTTATTACAAAACCAAATGTTCCGGTGTTCTCCTGTTAGTTTTGGAGTTTCCATTTTTAATTGTTTTAACTATATGTGCTTTCCAATACATCTTAGGTATGAGTCTCTACATTCTAAAGGAAGAATGATTCTCAGACAGCTAATTCAGATCACTCACTCTATGTCCATTTAAAAACACAGTATGTGTTTGCAACCCAGCACTCAGTCACTAGCAGAATTTTGCAATGATTTCCCAGTTTTGTTGGCGTGCTTCCAGGAATAAGGTTCTTTGTAATTCTTTGCTCAGACATAAGGATCACATATAAAGTCTTAGCAGATAGATCAGTTAATACAATTATCTTTCAATTTCGAAAGCTACAACATAATAAAATTGTTTTTTTTGGGGGGGAGGAAAGAAACAATAGCTAACACATCTTACGATTACGCTAATAAAGTGGTAGCTTTGTGAGGGGCATAGAGAAAAGCACAGCAGTTTTTGCTCAGAAAATCATTCAGTAGCAACAAGGTCTGAGAGCCAGGAGCTTCATTGTTCTAAGTGAAACGATCATTTGTCAAAACTTTTGATTGTTTCCCTATTCCTACTGAAGAAAAGTTTAGACTTTTCTTTGTGCTCAATTTTGATAGCAGGATTTTTAACTACTATCAGTGCTATTGTGTTTACAGCATTCAGGGTTTCAGAGTTCAAAGGTTATCCATTAACATGTAGAGTGAGGCTACAACTTATGTTAAGACTCAACCTGGTTGCACTAGTTCACGGTTTCTTTGTTTCTGAGCAGTGCTGGAAGTCATTTGTTTTGATAAGTTCAATGAAGCTTCTTGTTTATGAAGAGTATGTCTTTGGACTGTGTATTAGGATGTCACTATTTACAAAACTCTATAAAATATTTTAAAGAAAGGTATTCATCTTCCGGGAGAAAAGGAACCGTACTACTAGAAGTGATCAGTATCAGTGTACTTGAGTGAAAAAAAAAAGAGTTCTGGCCTCAGAATCTACTTCTGGCGCTGCTAATTAATTAAGTGTGAGTAAGTAATTGGTTCACTTCCTTTTTAAAAAAAGACTAACCAGACCATATGTGGGGTTAGTAGTTATATATAAAATGACAGCAAAACATCACACTTGGCAAATTCTTCCCCCTTGCTAAGAAGCTGTTGTCTCTCAAATTCCATTTCCTATTTATGAAGGATTGGATTGCTTACCCGCTGAGCATTTACGTAGTGTTTTTTTGGTCCTGACTTATTAAGTATATACTTTGCCTTTCTTGATGTGTTTTAAGTGTTTACATTTTGGGCACACGGAAAGCCAAAAAAAAAAAAAACTGCGCTAGTTTGTGGTGACTTGCTTAGCTCCGTTTATATTTGCATTCGTTTGCATCTGGGGGCAGAAAACTTAGTGGATCTGATCGTTGCTTCTGTGGTTCCTCCCTGGAGCTTACTTAAAATGGGGGAAATCAGAGTCCTCGGAATCATAACTTCTTGTGTGTGTGTGTATGTGTGTGTGTGTGTGTGTGTGTGTGAGCAAGGAAAAGAACAGGAGGGAAATGCTTTAAATGAGTTGAGCGTGGGGAGGAGAGGAAATGGCTTTTTTTTTTTTCTGGTCCCCGGGTTTAAGCCCGGTTTCATCCACGTGGATTTCTATCAAACCCAAGTGGTTCTTGGAACCTAGGCCAAATTTAGAAATCTCAAGTTATAATAGCGTAAGTCTAGCCTTTTAAGAAAAATAACAATTAAAGGATAGCTTTATGAAGGTACTAATTAAAAAAACATTTTAATCATCTTATCTCATAGATTTTCCTCACACTTGAAGAAAATCTGAAAAAAAATCGTTGTTTTGTCCACAGCTGCCTTTTAACCTACCCAAATGGGTGTTGTAAAGGCTTTTTGTTTGTTGGTAATTCTGGATGACCCAGGAGTTCGGGATACAAGCCCCTCCCCTCGCCTGGGCACACCTTACAAGGGAGGGGGAGGCGGCGAGGCTGAGGCCTGGATGTGCGCCTGCGCGCGGTCTCCGTGGCCCCCTCCCCGCGTACCTGTCACTAGAACCGCCGGGCGCGCGCGGGCCACGTTAAGCCGGACGGCGGGAGGCGGGGGATGTGTGTGTGTGTGTGTGTGTGTGTGTGGGGGGGGGGGGTGAAAGATGCGCGCGTGCGCGGAAATCTCCCGGGCGAGAACAGGGGGTGCGCGTGCTCGTCTGCTCGCTCGCGTCCCAGAGGAGGAGTCCACGGCGGTGGGAGGGGCAGGGGCGCGCCTGCGCGGGTCACGTGGGCGCGGGGCGGGGCCTCGGGGCGGGGCCGCGCGGCCGGTGAAGGCAGGAGGCGGGGCGTTTCCGAGCGGCGGGGCCGAGGGAGGGCGCAACAGCTGCTCCCTGAGCACTTTCTGACCCAACAGTCCCCGTGCGCCGGACGCGCCGCGCCCCGGCGGCTCTAGGGACCCCCCGCGCCTGCACTGTCCCCGCGCGGACGAGTAGGGGGCGCCCGCGCCTTTGCCCCTCGTGCGCACCCCCACCCCGCTCACCTTAGCCCCGCGCCCGAGGTGAGCCCGGCCCCCAAATCTTCGGGGTGGGGGTGGGGGCACTACTTTTGGGGGG
The DNA here is from genome assembly GCF_004115265.2 of Rhinolophus ferrumequinum. Classification (NCBI taxonomy): domain Eukaryota; kingdom Metazoa; phylum Chordata; class Mammalia; order Chiroptera; family Rhinolophidae; genus Rhinolophus; species Rhinolophus ferrumequinum. The sequence continues at coordinate 6,938,825 of NC_046306.1, forward strand.
TCTTCAAGGTGCGAGGCTCAGAGGAGCCGTGGGGGATGGCTCGCCCCTCGCCCCGTGGCCCCCCGTCTCTTTTGGGGGGCCGGTGCGGGCGCGGAATCCGGGAGGTGTCCGCACAAAAGGCCGAGAGAAACTCCCCGTCGCCTCCCCTCCCTCCTGCCTTCCCCGCCCCCTCCCCTCCTCGCCCGCTCCCTCCTCATTCAAACCTCGGCTCGCTCGTGTGGTGTCAGTTCAGTCCCGGCCGCCGCCGAGCGAGGAAATGGCCGAGGAGCCGGAGCCGCAGGTAAAGGGGGCGCGTCCCCCGCCCGCGCCGGGCCCCAGGGGGCGCCCCGCTTCGCCCCTCCGGCGTACCCCCGAGCCCGACCTCGAGTCTCCAGTGCTCGTTATCTCGCCTCCCTCCCCGGATGATCGCCCCGCCCGCCCCCCCATTCCTACTCTATTCCGCTCCTCTAGGGCGCCCCCTCCCCACCCGGCGAGAAGGTGTCGGGCGAGCCCCCGGTGTATACAGACAGTGTTTTACCATCACACTCACTCTTAAAAATAGTCGAGATGGCTTGGGGGCGGGGGTGTCCCTCTTCTCCGGATCTGGAGCCAAGGGCTGGCCGGAGGGAGCCTGGGGGTTGCGAGCGTGGGTGCGTGGGGGGCTGTTCTTGAAAAGTTGGGTGGCTCCGCGGGGCAGATCTACCGGTTTGCCCACTCGGTGGTGAGGGGCGGGGGCCGGCGCGGGGTCCCCAGCGATGGCCCGGGAGGGGCCGGGGCAAGTTGGAAACAGCCAAAACAATGCGTCCTAACAGGCGTCCCCCGCAAACAATGGCCGGGACCGTCCACACGGGCCGGGCGGAGGGCGCGTCTCCTGGGCCGGGGGAGGGGCTTGGCCTGGCTGCGGACCTCGAAGCGCACCCCATCGAGCCCCCCGGGCGCCCCCAAATCCATCATCCCCCAGAGTCCCGGTCTTCTTCTGCCCATCTCTGAGCAGGCGGTGCACCAGGCTACATTTCCTAGATGTGTGATTGGTTTTTTTTCAATCTCCCCCTTTAATTTTAAAGATTTAAGAAACTTGTAAAATAACCCTTAAACGCTTAAAGAATATCTTTATAACTCAATTCTAGTGGGAGACCCAAAGCCCCAGCTGGAAGCAGAACTAGGAACTCTAAAGGGCAGGAGGGATTGAAATGTTAGCCTAAAAGTGTTTCTTTTTTTTCTAAAAGGGAAGTTTCTGCCGGTAGGCGCTGAGTGGCGAAACCGCGCAGTTTCAGATGTAGAGTCCTCTTCACTCTTGATTTGGCCCCAAAATGCGGGACGGGGAAGGGGAGGGCGCTGCTGGAGGCCCGGGAGGCTGGATTTGGGGCGGCCTGGGCGGTCCTGCCTCCGAGCGGGCGAGATCTGGCCTGCGAGGTGCTCAGGCCGGGTACCTGCGCGCCGGGGAATTTGAGGTCCCGGGTTGGAATCCACATTTTAGGATTCCGGGTAGGGCCACCGAGGACGGGAAGCTGCTTTCTTGGGCGGGTGGGGTGGGCCGGCGGGGAGTTTTCCCGCAAGGTTTAGTTTCAGGGAAAGGAAGGAGCCACCAGTGGCCACTTCTGGGACCCCAGTAGTAGCCTGTTCACACTTGGAGCAGTAGAAACTACCCACCCCTCCAGGAAAAGGATACTCCAACTTCAGAGTTTAAGGCTTTGGTGTGTTCCCCTTTGAAATTCTTTGAGCCTCAGTTTATCTTTCTGAATCAGCCTATAGGGTTTGAAGCGTTGAACATTCCTAAACGTGTATGAAACAAATGGCGGTTGTAGTGGTCCTTTGGCCCGTTTGGGGTCGTGTATTACTGACCACCGTGCATACCGCAGCCTAGCTGGTTTCCTGGTTTTCTAGATCGTTTGCAACCATTAAGCTGTATGTTTTAAGAAGCCTAGGTCTGATTTAGTTCAGGTTGATTCAATTATGTCTTCATCGCTTTTGAGTTGGTTGAATGAGTTGACATGAGATTAAGCTCAACAAAAGAAAGGCAGGGTAACAACAGCTGCCGGCCAGGCCTGGCGACTAGGTAGGGGTCTGAGCAGGCCTTTATCTCCTCTTTTCTATATGTCAAGAAGTTCATTTAAAATGTTTGTTTACTGTACTTTCTCCCCTGGAATGGATGGACTGCCTTGATATCAAGTAAGACTTAAAATACTAAATTTTATCACATTTTGAGAATGAGTAATAGACCTAGAGTTTTGAAAAGCCTTCAGTCTCTGTAGTGACAAGTGCAGAGTAATAACCTAATTGCTTTTTGACTGAAGAATATAACAGTCAAACCACTAGTTTGTGCTTGCTTCGTTAATATGTGCTAAGAACTTGTAAGGCGTGTCCTTAATGTTAGATGACTTTTTCTGAGAAGTCATGTTTATTTTAGATACTATTTTGTTCAGTATTCCAAAGACTGGAGTAGTGTGTGTGTTTTTAATCCCGGTGTTTTAGTCACCCCCCGCCCATTGCTGCCATTTTTAATCAGTTACATAAGTATTAAATTCTAGAAGCAGTGCCTTCTTATTTAAAAATCTAGAAGTCAAGAGCTACAAGACAAATTTATAATGTGTTTGGCTTGTTTGTTAGACTAGGGTTAATCTGATTGTTTGGAATTTTAATTATTTGGTGTGAAGGCTGCTGGTTTAGCTCTGCACATTGATTTGCATGCTGGAGGAGGAAGTAGGGGAGAAGATTATGACTTTCATAGGTGAAGGACACAGAACTTCTTCAGTGTCCAGCTTCTTGCAATCCTTTTATCTTCACAACACCTAACACTTTGCAGTTTGACCTTTGCTGTGTGTCTTTTTTTTTAAGTAACTGCTAGATTGAAGTTTAGCAGTTGTCTTGGGTTCATATTATTCCCTTTCACTTCTTCATTTAAAAAAGGAACTAATACATTACTTAGATAAAATTTGTAGAAAATATTTTCCCCCTTCACCCTGAAGAATCTTATTTAGATAACAGCTTGCCCCCCCCTCGCCCTTCCCCCCTCAGGTATTAGGGGAGGAAGAAGGAGGTGGGAGGGTTTTGACTTTGCCTGTACTTTAAGGTTTAAGGTGGGTGGAGGTAGATTTGCATACTCTTTGTCAGCCTCCATTTTTGGCAGTGGCACTTGGAGGAATGGCAGCCCCACTTTTCCCTTGCAGTGGTCCTTTTAAAGAGGAAATCTGGAAATAAGGCTTAATCATCAAGTCACTTACAAATGGATGAAATAATTAAGGATATAATGGCCTAGCCAGGACAGTCTCTCTCCTTATTTCAGATAAATGCTAATCACTTTTCTCTCTCTTAACAGTGTTGGTGATGAAATGGCATGTTGTCGCCACAGCAGGGTTGCCTTTTTCCAACTCCCGAGCACTCTTAATTCTGAAACGTTTGATGAGTGCCTCAGGGGTCCCAAAAGATGTGCTGTTTTCCCACTTTATACAATTAAAATCTTTTCTCACAGTTGTCACAAACATGATATTGGCTGATAAGAACTTCTGAGTAGTTTTAATGACTCTTGACTGCCTACAATCTGCTACTTAAAAAAAAAAGAGATACGCTTTTATCTGATTCTTCGGACTGGAAGTGATTGGACCTCTTTCATATTTTACATGAAGTTTTGTTTCCATTTGCTTAAAAATTTTTTTCAGTTCACATTGTTCCATCTCATGGGTGCCAGTACGGCCTGTATGCTGTGGTTTTCGAGGTTGCTGGGTATGACTTGTTTTAAATGGTTTATTACTAATTCCCTATTTCAGTTTAATCCCGTGGCAGTATGGTTAATAAGTGAAATGGAAAGGTGATGCCAAAGTTCTGAACAGTGGCTGGGTATTTTTAAGCCTTCAAGTTATACAATAGGAATCAAACATGAGACAGCTGTATACACTGATGAGTGTTCCAAGAGAATAAAACAAATGTAAGGTGATTTTAAATTAAATGACTACAATTGGAGTATATAGAAGAGTTTTTAAATTACTGAGGTATAACAAAATAAAAACCTGGAAGGTATTTACGGAACAGGTATGAAAGGAATCCCAGTCATAATGAAGTATTCCAGATAGTAAAGGGTTTAGTTCCAGCGTGTAAATTAGACCTGGGACAGTGGGAACAGTCTGGATTTTGTACACCCCATCCCCACATTTTGCCAGGAGGGGTGTTGACTAATTTAAATGCATGTGGAAGAAAGAATGACAACACACAGACAACAGGAAATTTCTTAAGTTTGGGTGAGGGGGAGCTTGATCATTTATAACTCCATGGCCTCGTTTTGGGTGCAGCATAACATACTGAATGAAATGCTGCTGCCTTGTAGGAATAAGTGATTTGGATTGTTTTTCTCCAGCCAGTAATACAGTTAGGCCAGTTTGCAGTGGTATGTGGGGCAAAGGATTTTGAAGGGAGACTATGAGGGCAGGGAGAGGACAGGGACCATTCTTTGCTAAAATCTGCGGCTCGTGATGAGCAAGCTCAATTCTTGTATAAATCTGTCTTCCAAATAAATGGAGGGGCAGCCCCTGGCAGCCAGCTGCCACTGCCATTTTATGCCTAACATTGGAATGCTCGTTAAAAAGCTTCACATTTGAACATTTGTTGACTGACTGTTCTTAACATCCCCATTACTTCCTGCCCAGGGTAACAACATAACTGAGTTACTGGAAATTTGGGGCCAGTTTGGTAATTTTATGATAAAGTTGAGAAATAAAATTACTAAACCTGAAAAGACAGCTGAGTTAAGTTGTATGAGAAAATTCGTTTTATTCCTTAGCCTTTGTCCTTAAGCTTTGGCAAAGTTGTTTTCTGTGTCTTCCACATAGAAAAGCTACCCAAGGGGCAGATGCTGCTTTTTTAACAGGTTCTTGTAGTGTTTTGTGTATGGGTGCTCATTATTTTCTAGTGTCAGAAAATCTTTTGAATTTAAAATACAGTTATATGGCCTGGAGATTGAGAGTCTAGGTATGTTTTGTTCTTGAATCTGTATTAGGAGAAATACTTGTTTTTATTTTTCCTACGTGTATCAACTCCGGATAACTTCAAAACAGTTCAGTTATACCAGAAGAGTTTCTTTTTTTTAATCAGTGGATACGTTTGTTGTTGTTCAGCATATAAATCTACTGAACAGTGACTGTATGTGTTAATTGAAAGGAGGCTTTCTTCCTTCATTTTGAAAGCAAACTGGTAATTTGAAAGGGCCAGACATACAAATTTAGTATTTGCTGAACATAGATAGGGAGGGGAATATTTAAATGCTGCTAAAGAAAGCTCTCATGCTTTGACAGGCATTGCCATGTATGTAGTTAGTCTGAAGTTAAGTTGGGTACAGTTAAGAGCACTCACCATTTGGCCCTGTGGAAAAAGAGGTGTAGGTGTGGAGGGTGGTGCTGTGACACAATGGTCACAGTTATTTGTGTATCTATCTATACATGTCTCTCTCTATGCAAGTTATTTGTGTGTCTCCACATTCACTGTTTTCTCTGTAGAGAATTAACACAGGTAAAGAGAGAACAGCTTATTTTTTCAGTTCTCCGAAATCACTCCCTCTCTTTGGAGTTAGTCTAAAATCTTTTCAAAATATTTAAAGTAGTACTGGTAAGGTCATAATAATAGACTCACTGATAGTAGGGCTCGACCTTGCTTCATTAAAAATCTTTTTTTAAAATCCGTTTCCCTTATAGTTCTCTTTCAGGTCAAGATGGAATTTTTAAAAGCCAGTTTACAGACTACAGTATCTGTAATACTGATAATATTGAAACTAAAACTAATATATGGTGCTTTTTAAGTTCATATTAAGGTCCTTTAACTGACCTTACGTGATTTGGAATGATCAGGCATAGGTTTTAATCATGACATTCAAATGTGCTAATATGATTATGTTTTTATTGCACTACTTTGGTCTTTAATTCTATTTAGAAGTGAACACTTATATATACAGTTTCAAGAAAATGACACTGTGTCCTTCCTACAATAGGACCTTCCCAAACTTTGCCTTTGAGCAGTCATCTGCTTTTAAATAGTTTAGGCTGTAATGTTGAATATCAGCTTTGAGTATTTGTATCTTTCTCTTCCACTTAACTTTTAAACATCTTTCCACAGCTATATTAGGCAAGTTGGGTTGACTGACCATTTAGCTCACGGGTGTGACCTTGGTGATTTCCTTGAAATAGTGTTGAAGGATTTAAAGTTACAGGTTTTGATTGCTACTGTAGATTACTAGGTAGAGTTCTCTACTTGTCAGATTCAGAAAAAGTAGTATGTGTAAAATACACAAGGGAAACTTAGAGAAAAACTGTAAGTTTCCTAACTAGATCTTGGAGATAAGTTTACAGTTTCAAGGGTACAAATGAATTGGTCAACAAGTAGCAGTTTGTTCAGGTTAAATGTTTTAATGATTGTTTAGTTGGGCACTTAGGTGGGGGTGTTGCTAGTAGAGTTGCTGGATATAAATAGAATTTTGTGTGTTCTTGCTTGTCTATAAATAGAATTTTGTGTGTTCTTGACAGTTTTTGATGACTTTGAATGCCTTATTGCGCCTACTATGGTGATGAGTATTCCATATGAAGAAATGTTAGAGATAACCTGTTCAGCTCTAGTAGAGCTTTGCTGTCTCTAAAGGTTTATAGTCTGAGCACAAAAAAGAACAATATTGAAAAGTTAACAGCAGCTGTCAGCATGGTGGCATTTACCTCTGTTCTGTTGTCCTTAAGCACAAATTATTGTGCTTTTTATTAAGCATTGTCTAATGTGTGACATTTACTAATTTGCAGAACTGGTAGTGGCAGAATTTGCAGTAGCTTTACTCACAACTGAATTTCTGCTTTAAACAAAAACAGAAGAAATGACCTAAAGAACCATCAGAGTTATATTTCAGGCAGTTATAGCAACATAGTTCCTACTGTTTTTCCAAAGAGTATGTTGTGGTTAATGTTTTAAAAATGTAAGTGATCACAATATAAATTAATACTGGTATTCTCTCATCATGTAAGGTTATACTGAATAAGCTCTTGCCTTAGGTGCCTTGGGGTATATGGCTGCAGGTTAATTGCTGTTACTTACCTGTGTAAAGGTTCAGAAAAAACTTCTTAAACATTGAAAAATATTTTTGCAAAGTGCCTTTCAATAAGCTTAGTGTGTTCAGAATGCCCCCCTTTGCTGTAAACTAAAAGCATTTAGCCTGTAGGTGCTGGGTTAGTGCCCTGCTTCCCCCCCTCCAGTGCTTTGTCGGGACAGTTGACTTGACCAGCAGTGTCATGGGTGTCACATGGCTTCCGTGTGCTCCACGTGGGGAAACGAGGCTCTGGGAAGGCTGTGCGCATGCGCACACACGCTTCACCCCATTGGAAACGGCGATTTGTTGTGGCCAGTAATTGGGCTGGAATGTCTGGTTTTCCTAAGTTCTGTGATTATTAAAGTCTTTATTAGTATAATCACGCTAAAGGTTTTTGTTTAGCAGGTTGGTTTTAAGCGATGTAGATCCTGATTTATAGTTTAAGGAAGTGTTTTGTTTGTGTATAGTTTCTCAGGCAAGGGTTGAAGATGTTTGCCGTCAGAGATTTCCGTAGCACGCCCCCCACTTTTGTTCTGGTGCCTCGATAAGGAAAGTGCCTATATAAACTCAAGGGATGCAGTTTTGCTTGTGTGCTGGCCTTCATGGTACGATTAAGTGATTTTTTTTTTTTAATTACTCTCTTGAAATTGTGGAGCATGATAATTAGATGGCAGCCATAGATAGCCATGTGGAAGTTTTGATGAACATTCCAGTTAATTTCAATGTCAGATCAGTTATGGTTGGTGGTGACTGGCCAGAGATGTATGTGCACACTCATTTCTGCACCTGTACTGATTATGTAGCGTTGGTTGATTTCTTCACCAGGTGTTTGTCCTCAACCCTGTGCCAGGCACCCCTTCTAGGCCCTGGGGGCAGCGGTGAACAAGGTGGACAGGGTCTGTGCCCCTAGGATCTTACTTTACAGGGATGGCCCAGGGTTTTCATCCCTTCTGGGTGAGTAGTACAGATCGCTATGACCCAAGGTAGTCTAGTGCTTGGGACAGTTGGGCAAAGGGAGTGACTCTCAGATTCTGTCTCAGAAGCTTTCCTGGAGGAAGATGTGCTTCAGTTTTCTCAGGAAGGTCATACTCATTAGATCGCAGGCAAGGGCGCCCTGGCCTAGGCTCCCCCCCAGCGTCAGGCCTCCGCCCTGTTCAACCCCTTCCCCCCAAACTGAAGCTCTTCTTTCGCCTGAGATTTTCCCCCCTATTGTGCCTCCTGTACCAGTCCCTCAGGTCTCATGTTAGAAGCTGATGATAACTTACTTAACCCAGATATTTGAACATTTCAGAGGTAAAAATTGAAACTTAAACATCTTCCTAAGGTAGGCATTTCCAGTCTATGCTGTTACCTCAGGTGGGAAATAATAGGATGCACTCACGTCATCTTTCTACTCCAGAGATCGAGGTTGGGGTCTTTTTGGGAAAGATTATTTATAGAAAAGTGGAATTCTCCAAAACTTAAAAATGTCACAGACTAGTCCAATTTCTTGAAAAAAAAAAAAAGTAGCTTTGAGGTTAGACCTGGGGGGCTAACTTTGATTTTGCCAAATTATGATATCTGAAAAAAACCTGAAACCCTCTACTATTTGCCACTGCCATTCTTTCATTTTTTAAAAAAGGGTATTTTGGTACCAAAAAGTAGAAAAGACCTCAAATAAAGGCCAATCTTTATTTAAATTGAAATTAATCTGAACTCACTGCACTGTTCTCTGTTTCTCATTTAGCTGTTGGCCAGTGAAGACAGTTGTCAGAGTTTGGGAACTTCTTTTCCAGAATATGTGCTGTTAATTTCTTTAGTTAAAATATTACTTGGGACACTGGCATTCAGCAAATATTTGTTGAATGAGTAAATGCCTACATAGAAACCTAAATGATCAGTCATATATCCAAACATCGTTTAATATCTTGATTACATAATCATTAAATATTCTTTTGAAGATATCTGTCCATAAATACAGATCTACCCTGCAGAAGCATAGAATTCTGGAACTCTGAGGTGATCCTAGAATTTAACCATCTGCATTAAATTAGGTGCAGATGAGGTAGGTGGCGGCGACAACTGTCAGGTTGTGGCTGGCTTAGTGAGGACTAGAACTCAGGTCTCTGGTGTGTTCTTTTGTATCCCACCAAGCTGGTAGTCAGCCCACGTGTTTATCCTCCATTGTGATTGCAACAAAAGACTAAGAAGTTAAGATAAAACACTTTTCAGTACATGCTTTCTTTACCCTAATCTTTGATCTGAAGTCTTATTTAGAAAAGCTTAATGTTAAAAATCTAGTTTATTCAAAACTAAAGATAACAGGGAATATGAGAATTTTCTTTTTTATGAGTGTAAAGAAGGGGAAGAAATGTTTCCTGGTCTTCTGAGCCTACAGGCCCTCTCTTTGAGGAAGTGGAGACAAGGAAAGTTTTTTTTTTTTTTTTTTTAACGATGCCTGTGGTAGTAGTAGTTTGCATGTCTTTTTGTTTTCTTGGGTGGAATTAACTGACTTCAGTTAAAGTAGTTGGCACTGTTTAAAAACAATTCCTCTGCTTGCCATAAAGATGGAGAGTATTGGCTTTAGAGGTTATTTCTTCTCCAAGAATGAAAATTAGCTTCTAAATCAGAGCCTGCAGAGCTAAATAAAGTTATCCATTTTTCACCTGGCCAGTGCAGAATGTGAAAGATGGATAAAATAACGAGAGGATCCATTTTCTGATTAAAGACTAAGCCATTTGAAAGCAGCTCCAATCCATGGTGAGGATTTTTATTTTAAATGTGTACATTTACAGAGTAGGTTTGTGTGTGTGTGTGTTTCCTTATTTATTGTTTGGACAAGGAAGCCCTACCCTGACGCTTGTTGAAAGCAGAGTTGTCCAAAGAAAACTGGGATTTGGGCAGTGGGTTGAGGTTTGGAATATCCAGTGAACCAAAATTTATCCAGGTTCCCCTTGGCTGGGATGGCACCCATTCTGAGGTGTTCTGTATGTCCCGAACGGGGGTTTTAGGAAGGGTTCCTGTGTTTCTGTGCTGCCGCTGTTGACCTGTGTGTGTGTAATGTTCCAGTGTGCTTTTAGGCATTTCTCTAGCCCGTGTGTTTGTATATAAAACAGTTTGAAGCTCTGGCTTTTAAATTTTTACCTAAAGTGCTTTCTTTCATTGTCATCTTATAATAAGTCTCTAGACTTGTAGATGCTGTTTATAAGGATAAGATACACACGTGCCTTTTAGTGGCATTTTAAACATATTCAGCTGCGTTTAACAATTTCTGTCCTGGAACTTCACGCTTTAGACTTAAAGCAATTAAAGCTTTCAAGTTACAAGTTTCTTAACTGGATGAAATTCTAGGGGTTGAATAAAGGCGCTGATTGGATAAAATGCTAATGATGTAACTAACAAGCATGTTTAAGAGGATAGCACTGTATTAGTTAAAAGTAAAGCCATTGAGTTAGGTATCTTCTCCCCCGCAGTGGAAAAGACCACTGAATCACGCATGCCAGCCTTCTCTTGAACGAGCTCACCGTTCCTATTTTTTTTTCTCTAGGTTTCGGAAATCCCTTGTCTCCAGGTTGCTGGAATTCACTGGCTCCACTGAATCACTCAGTGGAGACAACGAGAACTAATGCTTTGTGCTGACTCATATTTGAACCAAAGCATTGGGGAGTCCGTCTGCCTTTTTGTGGAAAGGACCGGTGATACTCTCTATCACTGAGCTTCCTAAGACTTCTGAAGATAGGGCGTTAGAGGAATATACACTTTCTTTGGAGCTTTTATAACAGACATTTGCTCTAGTTTTGAAGCCCAGGGCTGCTTGCGGTGTGAGTGACAAGTCTTATAAGTGGCCTTATTCCAACTCCAGGAATTCCTCAGCCGGATTCTGACTTTAGATAAAGTGACAGGAAACATGCCAACTCAATCCCTCTTAGTCTATATGGATGGACCGGAAGTTATTGGCAGTCCTCTTGGCACCCAAATGGAGCTGGACGATGCCATGTCCCTGAAAGGCACCACTGCTGTCCCTTTCAGAGCCACCCAGGAGAAAAGTACAATCCACATAGAAGGACACACGCCCCTGGACTGCATGTTCTGCAGTCAGACCTTCGCACACTCGGAAGACCTTAATAAACACGTCTTAATGCAGCACCGGCCCACCCTTTGTGAGCCCGCAGTTTTGCGTGTGGAAGCAGAGTACCTTAGTCCTCTTGATAAAAGCCAAGTGAGAACAGAACCTCCCAAGGACAAGAATGGCAAAGAAAGTGAAGAATTGAGCTGTGAAGTGTGCGGGCAGACGTTCAGAGTCGCTTTCGACGTTGAGATCCACATGAAGAAACACAAGGACTCCTTCACGTACGGGTGTAACGTGTGCGGACGGCGGTTCAAGGAGCCCTGGTTTCTGAAGAACCACATGCGGACACACAACGGCAAGTCTGGGGCCAAGGGCAAGCTGCAGCCGGGCTCCGAGAGCCCGGTCACAATCAACGAGGTGGTCCAAGAGCACGCCGCCGAGAGCATCTCCTCTCCTTACAAAATCTGCATGGTTTGTGGCTTCCTATTTCCAAATAAAGAAAGTCTAATAGATCACAGGAAGATGCACACCAAAGAAACGGCTTCCGGTAGCAGCAGCACCCAAACAGACTCTCAGCAGGAGGGGATGCCGGCCCCGGGAGAGGAGTTCCTGCAGTTCTTAAACTTGAGACCAAAAGTGCCCCCTGAAAGCGGGAGGCAGCCCGCCAGATGGATACCTCAGCTCGATCCGTTCACCACCTACCAGGCCTGGCAGCTGGCCACCAAGGGCAAGGTCGCCGTCTGCCGAGAAGTGAAGGAGCAGCCGGGACAGGAAGGCAGCACCGACAACGACGATTCGGACAAAGAAGAGCTTGGAGAGATTTGGACCGTGAGTAAAAGCCATTCTGAGGGTTCTGGAAAGTCCAAAACCAGTAGGAGCGGTTGTCCGGGCCTCTCCCAGGATAAGGAGAAGCCCAGACACGCCAATGGTGAAGTGCCTTCCGGGGATGCGGACCCCAAGCTGTCGAGTAACAAGGAGAAGCCCACGCACTGCTCTGAGTGTGGCAAAGCTTTCCGGACCTACCACCAGCTGGTCCTGCACTCGCGAGTCCACAAGAAGGACAGGAGGGTGGACGCCGAGTCGCCAACCATGTCAGTCGATGGCAGGCAGCCGAGGATGGGTTCTCCGGACCCGACCACCACCCTGGACGAGAACGGGGCCATTGATCGCGAAGGTGGTTCTGAAGATGGATCTGAGGACGGGCTTCCCGAAGGGTTCCACTTGGGTAAGCTGCTGTGCTGCGTGCTGTCCTCTCCTCACACTCAGGGAGCGCTGGCAGGTTAGGGGGTGTGGGGGCTGGCTCTGAGCCCAGGCTCGTTTGGTAAGTCACCCAACCCCTCTGGCTTGAGTTAAAAGTCCTTTCAGGGTCGCTTCCTGTTCTGAAAATTCAGTGATTTTTGTATTTTGTGGAATGGACACGCAGACATTGTTGTAACTTGTGGATCAACCGAAAGCTGTGTTTCTTTAAAGTGTGCTTAGCTGGGGTGATTTTGCCCCCACAAGACAGCTGCCATCGTCAAGAGACATTTTTTGCTTGTCACGACTGGGGGGGTGGTGTGTGTGCTGCTGGCACACAGTGGGTGGAAGTCAGAGGTGCCGCTATAAACATCCTCTCATGCACAGGACACCCCCCCAAGGTATCATCTGGCCCCAAATGTCAGTAGTGCCAGGGTCGGGAGGCCAGACAATATATGGGACTCTTCATCTCCTCTTAAGCCCGTGCCCGGTTCTTTTTCTGATCGTGTGATGGATGTGAGAGCAAGTTTTCATACCAGATATTCAGGATGTGTTAAGTTTCCTGGAACACAGGAAACCTAGCACTTAAAGAACTAGTTTTCAGAAATCTAGAAAACATCTTGTAGTTTCTTAGTACATCATAAAAAGCTTTAAATGCAGACCTCCAGTCTTCTAAGTGATTTTTGTCACCGTCAGGACTGTGGAGGAGCATGCAGTAATGGGGAAACAATTAGGCCCAGGAGACGCCCCGTGCCCTGAAAGAAATCAAACGTCCAGTCGGGCTCTGCCAGTAGGTGGTGTAGGCGGGCAGAAGAATCAGGTGGAAAACGTGGGCTCAGTCGTCAGGCAGCTGGATTACCTGTAATAGCCGGGAGTACCAAGGCTTGGGCTTAGTCTGGTTCTACCACTGCATTGTTTTGGGACCGATTATGTGTTGCTTCACCTTTCTTTGTCCTGATTTTCCTGTTTGCAAAATTGGCTCATTGACCCTTGTCTTTAGCCCTCCAAGGAATTTCAACCGCTTTATTTATAAAGTGTTTACAGTCCTTTAAAGAACAGCACTGTAAAACCAAGCAAAGGTGATGCTTAAAGGACAGGAAGCAGGTAGATATGGACATTTCATGTCCTTTCTGTTAAAACAAAGGCATTTCATCACTTTTTGGATGTGATGCAACGTACCCTAAATTGTGAACACACAGTTGGAAGTAGGAAATTGCAATAAGGTCCAACCCCAGCTGCAAACCCAGCTCGTTGGGTGTGATTGTAAGAAAGCAAGCCGGGCATCCTGTATTTAGGGAATTGATTTTCCTAGGTTTGTATTCTGATGTGGTCTAGTCTCCATTTATAGTATCTTACTGTAACTTACCATCAAACTGGCTTTTTTTAAGGTTTACTTTTAATTTTTAAGAAGATTAAAAAGCAAAGTAGATTATTTAAAAAAAATTTTCAACTTCTATAAATGGGTTTAATAGTTGTTCATGCGATGCATGATTTTTTAAAGTCTTCATGACACCTTTTTAGATTGAGGATTGTCCCTGCTGTTTTAGAGTGTTTAGAGGTGAATACAGTTTCCTCAGGGGCGTTTAGGGGTGACAGATTGTACAGTTCTGTCTTTACTGTATCTGGAGGCTCACCAAGGTTTGCTTGTAGGCTGCTTTTTAAAATCAGTAAGCTATAAATAACCTAGAATGTAAAATGTGGAAGGAGCAGGAGAAGAGGTCTTTCCGTTGGAAATAACAGTTTTTCAAGACAAAACGACCAGTTAAGAGACAGCCCAACTTCAGAAGTTGTCATATTGTAATGTCTGTACTATGAGCTACCATAAGAGGCGATCTTGTTGATCTAAAACTTAAACACGCAGTTTTGGGGGCGTGGGTATTTTAACTGTCACCGGTCTAGTTACCTTTGGAGGGCTGGTGTTGGCGTGAAGTACAGCCATCCTTTAATTAGTGTCCCCAGTGGACACTTTCCCCTTTGCACGTAATACACACTGTCCTAATCCTCCTGCCTAGAGTGAAGTTGAAAGTTTAACGTGTTGTCCTTTGAGGACAGACTTTGGTTTGTCAGCTGTATCGTGGCCACGTGAATGCTTGTGGATGATACAGTCTGCTTTCCAAAAGGTTGCTAAATTTTGACCAACTTTCCTAGGTGTTTGCCCGTGCCATACCTTTTCTTTTCTGTGCAGATGAAGTTGTGCTTGCTACCCTCTAGTGGTAACTTGCCCAATCTTAACATAGAAAACTTGTTTTTGCCCCTGGTGGTTGGGAAAATTGGTGATTTCTATTGGCTCAGTTTTCCAAATGACTTAGCCTGAAGAAGCTGGTTGTTCCAGCCCCGTGTGTCAGTGCGGCTCCAGCTGGCCAGTTCCTGCCCAGTTCAACCATGTCGAGAGAAAGAGAGCTGCCCCTGCATCTGTCTATTCAACAATCTTACCTGTGATTAAGGCAAATGGAAAACCAAATCGTTGACAGTGAACTGTGCTAGACTCAGACAGAAACCCAAAAAACAAAAAACCACATGCGTCTTATACAACTTCAAAACTTCAGACAACCTCAAAACATTTGGTGTGTGTTTAGCCTTTTTGGTTTACCCAACACTAATAAAAATGCTTTCCAAAAATGTTTCTATCAAGAACATTTACGTCACCGCCCTTACTCATGTACTTGCGCTGTCTTCTTACATATTTTTTGTTTCTGCTTTAAGATAAAAATGATGATGGAGGCAAAATAAAACATCTTACATCCTCAAGAGAATGTAGTTATTGTGGAAAGTTTTTCCGTTCAAATTATTACCTCAATATTCATCTCAGAACGCATACAGGTAAGGAGCTTCTAGATTTTTTTCAAAAGGATGTATTAGTGAAAAGAATTATGACATAGCTCTGTGTCTGATTTTTCCCCCCCAAATATTTTGCTAGACACCCAGAGTAGCTTAAGAATAAATGTGGAGTGTGCAGATTGCAGCTGTCATTTTAATTCTTTCAGTGTCATTGTAATCTGAACTGCTGCTCTTGTTTTGAAGTTAGTTTCTTGTTTAGTTTCTGACTACTGTAGCCTGACTCATTTTCAAACCTCTTAAATGTCTTTTAATGCCATAGCTTCTTTGTATTTTTATAGTTTAGAATGAAATGTGAATATATTTAGTACCCTTTTCTTTAGATTGCAGAAGCAGCTGTAACCGTGGTTTAGGAGGCTGCATGCACCATCTCTTCCACTCACTAGCTGTGCAACTGTGGGCAGGTTATTTAACCTTTCTGAGCCCCCGTTTTCTTAGCTGTAAAAGTGGGATAACAAATACTTACTTCCATAGGGCTTTTATGAAGTTTAAAGAAGTTGCAAGTGTTATTTTGTTGTTTTAATTAAAGACATGTATTCACAAGTTAAGAGATTCAGTATAGTAAGCATGATAAAGCAAACACTTCATGAGGAATCCCGGATATGAAGATTAGTAGATACAGAAGGAAAAAGGAAAGAACCCTATATTCTGTATTAGATTCTTCTGGTTTCCAAAGATCTATTTTGATGCCTCTCATAAGCTTCTGTAATATAGCAGCATTTCTTGTTTTAGGTGAAAAACCGTACAAATGTGAATTTTGTGACTATGCTGCAGCCCAGAAGACTTCTCTGCGGTATCACTTGGAAAGACATCACAAAGATAAGCAGGTTGACATTGCTGCTGAAGTGAAGAGCGATGGGAAAAACCTGGAGACGGAAGATGCACTACTAACCGCCGACAGTGCGCAAACCAAAAATTTGAAAAGATTTTTTGATGGTGCCAAAGATGCTAAAGGCAGCCCACCTGCAAAGCAACTTAAGGGGGTGGCCCCTGCTTTCCAGAATGTTCTGGGCAGCGCTGTCCTTTCACACGTACACAAAGATACTCAGGAGTTCAATAAAAATGCAACTGAAGACAGTGCTGATAGAATGAGCAGAAATCCTGCCCCTGCCTATTTGGACACATTAAAGAAGAGACCAGCAGGTGAACCTCAGGCCAGTAACCTCATGTGCAGAACGGAAGTGGATGTCAGTGCTCACCCAGGTGGCAGTACCACCGCCCATAATGCTGAAGTCGGCCACAAAGAGAAGGTGGAGGTGGCAGTGGACTGCAAATTCAAGCCCAGTGTGGACTGTCAAGAAAAACCTTTAAATTTATCCGTAGGGGCGCTTCACAGTTGCCCAGCAATTTCTTTGAGTAAAAGTTTAATCCCAAGTATCACCTGTCCATTTTGTACCTTCAAGACGTTTTATCCAGAAGTTTTAATGATGCACCAGAGACTGGAGCATAAATACAACCCTGACATTCACAAGAACTGTAGAAGCAAGTCTTGGCTGAGAAGTAGACGGACTGGATGCCCGCCAGCTTTACTGGGAAAAGACGTGCCTCCCTTATCCGGTTTGCCCAAGCCCAAGCCCCGGCCAGCGTTCGCAGCCCCGTCCAAGTGCCTGCAGCCGGACAAGGGGAAGCAGGGGCCCCCAGGGCCAGGCAAAGCCTCTCTGACTTCAGGGACTGACTCGAGCACTTTAGCCCCCAGTAACCTGAAGTCGCACAGGCCACAGCAGAGCACTGGGGCGCAGGGGGCTCCGGCAGCCAGGCAGCAGCCGCCTGAGATGTTTCCTAAAAGCGGTGCTTGTCCTGCCCCGGAGAAAACAAAGAGGCCGGAGGCCAAGCTCAGAGCCCCGGCGCCCACCGCAGGCGGCAGCTCCATCAACGGCGCTGCCGACTTCCCGGCCAAGCACGACGGCCCGTGGGCGCCCCCGGGACGAGACTATTTCTGTAGCCGGGGTGCAGGCAGCGCCGGCCCGGAGTTCGGAGAGCCGCTCCCCAAAAGGCCGAAACCCGGGCCGGCGGCCCTGGACACCGAGCAGCCCGGGCCCAACTACAGAAGGAGCTTCGACCTGCCCAAGTACCACGTGGTCCGAGGGATCACGTCGCTGCTGCCGCAGGAGTACGCGTGCCCGCCGCCCGCGGTGCTGCCCCCCAAGCCCCGCTTCCTGGCTTCTGGGGAGATCGACTCTGCCAACGTGCTGACGGTGCACAAGCCCTACGGCGGGGCCGGGCAGCTGTACGGGTGCGGGCCTGCCGGCGGCCAGGCTGCGGGCGCGGCGCTGGAAGGTACGCGCCCCCCCTCTGTGCAGTCGGGGCACAGAAAGTTCAGGCGGGCGTGGGCGGTGGGGGGCGGTGAGATGGTCTCAGATTTGGCAACGGTTTACGGCCCCCACAGCCCAACCTCCCAGGATAAAGTCTTCGTCCGGAGTGTTTACCTTCTTGCTCCTCCTCCTCCCTTGTAGGGGTGGGGTGATAGCAAAAAAGATAATTAGGTGGAGAAGCCACTGGTCTGGCCCTGGGTGTCATTTAGGCCCCGCTCACCTCCCGCCCTCAGGCCGCCTTTGCACACTTAAGGGTGTGCCCACCCTGCCGAGCATAGGGGAGCTTCTGTCCACGTGGTACCACCCCTACTGGGCTGCGAACTCCTTCAGAGCAGAAAACGCACCTTCAGAGCTTTGCATTGCGCCTCGCGTGCAGCCCTGTCACATGCCCCACCCCCCAGGGGGGTGCGAGGGCGGGGGGGGGGGTGCGAGGGCCGGGGGCACACAGGACCCTTGACCTGACAGGGTAGGACACGTAAGAACTGCTGGTGAAACAATCTTTTGAGCAGTTTTGACGTTCGGCCCTCTCGGATTACACTGCCTGATTAGCCCGTGTGAAGGACTAAGTGAATTTGACAAGTGACGTTACTTCCCCGTGTTTGTCAATTGTCGCACTTGTAGATTACCCTGGAGTGCTCCCCTTGGAGATGTGTTTGAAGCCCCTGGTTGCTCGCGCAGCCCTTCCCAGAGGTGGCTGGCTCATACCTGTGTGTAAAAGGGTAGCTCAGAGTTGCCTGCACACCTGCCGGGCTCTGCCGCCCCCCCAAACCTGATTAAACCACCACGTCTTCCTTGGTGGGACCCCAGCTCCGCTGGTTTGTGCTGCTCCAAAGAGACGAAGCCATTTGAAACCTCTCAGTTTGTATTCATTTCAGATTAAGCATTCTGTGTGATGACAGTGCTCCATCAAGGAGAGCTTGAGGCCAGTTGATCTAGTAGGGATGGCAAATTTTTAAAAAATTGCTTTCAGCACTCCGGTGACTTACAAACACTGCGATGAAATATTAATTTTTGCTGCCTTTTGATTAAAAGTGTCCATTTTCCCCCCTCAGCATTTCAAATGGACATGAGTCTAAACTTTGTCTTTACTTGATGAGAAAAGGCCGTGTGGCAAGTAAAGTCCTTTTTTAAATGGGAGTTTTTCCTCCTCCTCTTCCACCCACACACAGCTTTGGTTCTTGATGGATATAGGTTTAAAATATGTTCTGCTGCCATTTTCTTTTGGCTTTTTAATTCTTTCTAATGACAACCTAGTACTTAGATAATTCGGATGTCTTCGTGGCACTTAGAAACATGGCAGCTATAACTTGACAACACGTGTGTGACTGGTATATTCTGACTACATTATCAAAGTTAGGAATTTGGAAAATGGACCTCTAACAACCTCCTCACTGCTTACCTAACTGCTTGAACTTAATTCTAAATGCCCTTTTACACTTTTGTTTTCAATCAGGAAAAAGGCCTGTGTCGTATCAACACTTATCTAGCAACATGCTACAAAAGAGAAACTATGAGAATTTTATTGGGCATCCACATTATCGACCAAATGACAAAAAAACTTGATTTCCTATTTTGGGGAAGACAGGTGAGCATATGTAATGTATTGATTTTATTGAATTGAAAGGAAACCATCTAGTTTATCCAGTATAATATAAAGTAGAATTGCTTTTCATTTTCATTTTGATTTTTTTTTTTTTAAAGGTGTTTTAAAACTTAGAGTGCCCAGGATAGAGACAGTAAAATAGCAACTGGAAGTTACCAACCATTTATTTTGTGCCAGGCATTGAATGGTTTATGAACATGGCCTCATTTAATCCTTCTTCCAGTGGGGGTAGGGGTAGGTCAGGCATGAGCAAACTGTTTGTTTTCTGCTTGTTTTTGTCAGTAAAGTTTTATTGGCAGCTGGCCGTGTCCATTCGTTACCCTTTGTCTATGGCTGCTTCTGTGCTACCACTGCAGAGTTGGGTAGTTTTGATAGGGACCCCATGGCCTGTGACGCTGAAAATACTTACTGTTTGGCCCTTTTTCAGAAAAGGTTTTCTGAGCCCAGGTGGGGATGTCCAGTACACACTACATAGATAAGGAGGCCGACATTTGGGTTACGTCACCTGCCCAATGCCCCACTCGGCTTGGTTTTTGTCCAAGGTCTGCAGGTCCCAAGCCTGTGCCCCAGTCATCCATTGAGAGCTTGTTCAAAGCCTTTGTCAAGCCTTGTCTGTCGGGGGAGGGGATTAGGACAGGGGCAAGTACTGGGTTTGTTTTGACTTTTTGCTTCACGTGGCGCATGGATCTAACTGGAGAGTAACCCCGAAAGAATCTCGTGTTCTCAGAGTTGTACGCATGTTAGTTTAGCTCCTCCCAGGTTTGGGCAGAGGGTGTGATGTGCCTGTAAGAGTTCCAGTAGGACTCCCGTAGCAGTACGTTACTGTCAGGAGCAGACGTTAGTAGCAGATCGTTGTGCTATACGTTATAAGCAGTCAGTAATCGCAGATGCTCTCTGTCCTGTTTGTCCAGCCCTAGCCTCTTTCTGCAACTGGGGGGCTTCCCAGCCTGCATGTCCCTCTGCCCGGAACACCTCTCTGCAACCTCTTTGTCAAACAACTTTTCTGATACTTCAGGACCAGCTCATGTACCTTTTCTGCAGAAGTTTGCTGCGAGCTAGGGCCCCCCCATTGTTTTCCCTGCGCATGTGCTGTTCATCCCCATTTCCGCCTGTCTCACCTGTGTGTCCCGCTTCCACCACTAGCTGAGCTTGGAGGAGGTTCCTTTATTCAATGCTTAGCCCATTGCCGGGAATACTGCTGAGAACTTGATAGATGTTGGCCAAATAATGTTATAAACATTTTGTGCATCCTCCTCATGGAGGGAGGTTATTCTACGTCATTTGTTAACTACTCCTGGTCCATGCCATACATGTCCCTTCATAAGGTACAAACTTTCGGGAGTTTCTTGTAGGTGGCAGTGGCTTTGCCAGACTTAGTGTAACTGATATCCTTTCTGATTCTGGGTTAAAATCATCTTCATTAAATGACGGTTATTACCATCCAGGTAGTTGCAACATTATCTATTTACTTAGTTGCTTGATACTTTTCATTGCAGAATTCAAGCTTACATAGAATCCACTGCCTTTCTAAATTTCTTTAGTTTTATTTATTATACTTCTTAAAATTAAACTACATCACTACATCTTAATCACTTTATAACCCTTTTCCTCCGCAGGTCTTGATGGATGTGTGTACTCTCCGTGAAATTGTTAAGTTCATCCTTTGAGAAAGCAAACGGTGAAAGCTACTGAAATAAGCTGTGATTGTACTGTGTATACAACATACAAGAACACTACAGTTTTGTAAAGTTGTTCTGGAAACTTTTGTACCAAATAGCAATAAAAAACTAGATTTGGAACAGTTGGGTTATACACAAATAGAGACTGCAAATCTCTATTTTGTCCCTGAATAATATTTTTTTTTAGAATTGACCAAATAAGAAATAGAGGTTTTTTGCATACTTGAGCGCTGCTGAAAAGAAATCATTTGGGTTGGGGGGTGGGGTGGGGAGAAAGTATATAATGCTTGCACCTCAGGTAAAAATCTGTAAATATATAAGTTGTAAACCTGCTCGTTTAAATACCATGTGTGCTCTTTTTCTCTGATGTAGCTCATCACTTTGAGCTGTTTCTGCTTTTTTGTGCTCTCATTTAAAATGTATGTTTTTTTAAAAAAATTTCGCAATGATTTGTATCATGTTAAATCGTCCGCAGTCTCTTGTCTTAAAATCGTAATGGAAGTAGTAACCCTCTGTACTTGCTGCGTATATTGGGGTTAGCCATTCGGAATTAGGTGCCCCTTTTGTTGGAAATCTCAGCATGTCAGCTGAGGAAGGGTCCAGAGCCATCGTCCTTTGCTGCGGGAGGGGGGTCGTTCATGGGATTTCTAAGTGCGTGTGTCTGCAGGGGAGCGTTTCCTCAGTAGAGCAGCCAGCTAGCCAGTAAACATACCAAATTGTATGTGGAGTTGCTTAAGTTAGTTTCCTATCAAATTAATCATTTTTGTTGGAAAATTCAATGTTTGGGCATTTGCCTAAATGAGTAGATTAAAAAAAATAAACTCAGTGATACATGTGAGTTGCATATGTTGGAAGCAATTTTAAAGGAAAATGCAAGTTTTGGGGTCAATTTTAGGTTTGTATCTGGAGTCTTGGTGTGTCTGCATTTGAGTTAACCGTGGACATGTTCAAGTGACTTGCAGACACATTGGTTCTGAGTAAGGAACTGCTGGCTGAGCCTTCTGGGAATCGGGGAAGAGGTACTCTGTGTCTAGACCTCAGTTGTCTTCTCATTTGGGGCTGTTTTGAAGCATTTTCTCAGTACACATGCAATTTGGGTTTTAAAGAGAGGAGAGCCCCCAGTGGGTTTAGTGGGCGTTTTAAACTTTTGTTCCTTCAATTTGCTGTAATCGCTGAGTGTCTTCAACAGTCCCTGCGTTTAGTAACCACAAAATATTTTACTAAGAAAACTTGCAAAAGTAAATTTGCACTGTTAATTTTTCTTGTCCTGCCCTTCTCCACTAGAGCAAGGGTAAAGTCCTAAAAGAATCCTAATATTTTCTTTTTTCTGTTGTTTTGTTTTCATTATGCAACATGAAGCGTACTTGATAGATAAGTCTTAACTCCCGCCTGGCAGGGAGAGCGAATCTGAGGGCAGTCTGCTGGCATTGCAATGAAGTGCTTTGTATCAGGAAAGTGTACACTATTAACCTGTTTTCCTGTTCACAAGCTGAGCCATATGTACATAACCTAGATTTTTGTTTTCATAGTTTTGCACTTTTATAGCGTATTTTTGAAGATTAACACATTCGCAAGATGATAGACTTGATCGTTGCCTAACGCAATGAGTGTTACAGAAAGCTTGCTCCTGACTATAAATGTAAATCTTAAAAGGGGATATGTGATAATAGAGGACTGAGATTTAAACCTGTATTTAAAAAAAAAAAAAAATCAAAAAAAAAAATCACCAAATCTATTTGAAAACAAGTCAGTTCACGTTATGCTGAAATTTGGGGGTGGGGGGGGCTTTCATATTTTTACTTTCTTACCACATTTCTGAATGCATAAAAAGACCAGTTTTTCCATAGCCCTTGTACTCTAAAATAAGTTTTTTGTTTTGTTTTTTTGTCCATCAGTATTAACTATTGGAATACTACTGGTTTTGTATGTTTTTTTTTTCTTTGAGACAACAGTACATGTAATAGAGGTACAATCTGTTGGATTTTTGTTTATGTATTTATTTCATTCCAGTTTGATTTATTTTAATTGTTGATACTTATGTTGTCAAACAGTAGACATTACTTGTTTTATTTATGATATATTTCAGCTTAAAGTTATGTTATTATATGTGGATGTAAATATAGATTTGGTGTTTTGCATTCTTGGGTTTGGCTCTTTATTGTGTTCTTGGTTTCTGATTTTGTTTTAACTTTTTATAAATGTAGTTTTAAACATAACAGGACAGTAGAGAGATGAGTATAATGACCACCCTTATTCTCGTCTGCAACATTCTGCGTCCTTTTGCGACTCCCCCGAGTATTTTTAAAGCAAATCTCAGACATAGTTTAATTTCATCCCTAAAATACTTGAGTGTGTACCTCTGGCAGGTAAGGGCTTTTCATGATCACACCTGGCTAAATGCACAGTGATTTCTCGTAACCAGCCTCCGTGGCGGCATTTCCCTGTTGTCTCAAAAACGTCTTCTTACGGTTGGTAAGTTGCAATCAGGATCCAAACAAGATCCCCTTATTTTCAGATTTCTTAAGGTTTCTTAAGCCTGTTTTAATCTGACTCCCCCACCCCACACACACTTGGGAGACATTTTATTTATTGAAGAAACTGGGTCATTTGTCCTATAGAAGTTCTCACAGTCTTATTTGGGTTTCTTGCATGTCTGTGGTTTCATCTAACCTGTTTCTGCAACCTCTGTATGTCCTGTAAACTGGTAAATTACATCTCGATGTTTAACGTAGATTTGAGCTCAGTTATGGGGAGGAGGTGGCGGTGAACTTCTGATGGCATCACGACTGGGCACGTACAATGTTTGGCCTGCTCACCTGTGATGAGGTTAGGTTTACAGTGCGTTCAGATGTCACACGAACCAGCCACTGTCAAGTTCCCCATCAACCTTTCTCTTCTGGATTTTAGCAGCCATTGGTAAACAGGAATGTTACGAAGGGGATTTTTTTAAAGAAAGTTCTTCCTTCTGTATTTACTAGTTGGAACTCACTTATTATTTCGTTATCCTGAAATACAGCTTAAATAAAAAGGGATACACCTTGATTTTCCTCGATGAACCAGCTTTGGGAGTAATGAGTTGGTGCCCAGCATGTTCCAGATACGACTGGTGAACGAACGTTTCCATTTTTTGGTATGAACTCATGGTTCATGCCATGTGCTCCGAGCAATTGCAGGCATCAGTTTCCTGTCTGACCAATGGGGGCTCTCAGCTAACTCTGTTTGAAATGACATTCTGACTGCGTCTGGGCTTTTTGCCGTGACGAGATTTTCTCAGCTCATCTCGAGCATTTCTTGACCCAGACCTGGAGCGTTTGCTCGTGTTTTCCTGAAAATAAGACCCAGCTGGACAATTAGCTCTAATGTGTCTTTTAGAGCAAAAATTAATATAAGACCCGGTATTTGTTATGTTTGTTATATATTTATTATAGATTATATTTATTATATATATTATATTTTATTATTATATAAGACCCGGTCTTATAGTAAAATAAGACTGGACCTTAATTAATTTTTGCTCCAAAAGATACATTAGAGCTGATTGTCCGGCTGGGTCTTATTTTTGGGGGAAACACAGTCTCTCTCCAAGGATCCTGGGTTCCTGTTATTGGGATACGGTGACTTGTGGGTAAGAGGTGATGGTTACAACTGGGTTCCTTCAGCTGGGCCTTTTTGATGAAGGGAACAAAGAAATACATACATTTACATATACAAAATATATATAAAATAGCTGGATGAATTAGACTGTTTTGAATTCAGATTTAAAATGTTTTTACTTCTTTGATTTGATATTTCATATTTCTGAAAACCTGGGTTCCTGATGATATTCACATAGTGACTTACCTGCTTTATCCTACCGTATGTAACAAATCATGTCACTATTATTTACCACATGATTACTAAGCGAAGCTTTCAAACAAAAATTCTTTGTATATAGTTCTGTTCACAGCAGTGGTTCTTAACTTGTGGTCCCAGGGTAGCGAAGACATCACCACTGGGAAATGGTTGGAAATGCACATTATCAGGTTCACCCCAGACTTGCTGAATCAGGAACTTTGGGGGGGGAGGCCAGCGTTATCAAGTCTGGCTGTGTTGACTGGCCCCTGGAATACAGTCATGTATTATAGGGGAGTCTGCAGTTACTTATCCAGGTGGTATGGCGACCACTTCATATACTGTTAGATCCAGTGCTTTCCATCTTTAGACCCTGCTGGTTTTTTTTTTCCTTTTTAATATAATTTTGTTATGTAAGACATACTTTCATAGTCAAAAGTATAAAACCAGGTATATTCAGAGCCCTTTAGCTTTTCATCCCTTTCACCCTGTTCCCTCATATAAAGTACCATTTTTAAGAATTAGTTTTTGATTTATATCCTTCCATTGTTTCTTTTTGAAAGGATAGGTATACATGCAGGTAATTCATATCCCCTTCTATAAAAGGAGCATACAATACCCAGTGCAGGCAGATTTTAGGGCTGTTTCATTTTTCCTTAAGAATGAAAGAGCACACTTTTCTTCTGAAAATCAAATGACTCAAAGAAAAAGAAAATCTCATTTGGAGAGGTGAAAGTAGGTGACCTGCCTGATTTTATTTATTCAGCACATAGTTATTGAACTCAGTGCTGAGTGCTTAGTGCTAGTGCTAGGTGCTAGGTGCCAGGTGCTGCCTTTCATGAGCCCCAGTTCTAGTTCCTGTCCTCATGGAGCTTACGTTCTCTGTGGACTGCTGACGATGGGCTGAGAACTGGCCCCCAGACCCAGCTGACACGTTGCAACAGGAGAAAAACCGGCAGGAGACAGAATAATGGGGAGAGTCACAGGCTGGGTGGTCAGGCCCAGTTCTAAGAAGAGACCTAAAGGCTTCCTCTATCCCTCTTGTTTATTATGGCAGCTGCAGGGGACTTGGTTTTCCTTCTGGAAACTTCTAGGTGCCTTTCTCTTTCAGCAGTGGTCCCTGGGCTGTTTCAAACCTTGTAACACTCGGACAATGCACATTTGGGGGCTCATGTCACCTGCCCCCAAAGCCTTTCCAGCCCTTAGTATCTGTGCTTTTGGCATTAATTTTCTTCCTAGCATTCAGCACTGCCTGCCATTATAGTGTGTGCATTTATTTGTCAGTCTCTTGAAGGTGAGCCCCCTGAGGGCAGAAATTTATTTTATCTATGTTTCCTCCTGGGCTTAGTGCAGGGCTTGGCACTCTTACCAGTTGTTGTTAGGATGGATGGATGAATATACGTGGTTTATAATGACAAGCGGTCCAGAATTATCTCAGAATAACTGCATTCCTTTGAGATTATTTACTAAATTAGTCCATGTAAGCATTTCCATCTCTCCACAGCAGTGAGTGGAGTGCACACTCAATGCGTGTTAGTTTGTTATTCCTTACACATCATTATAGCAAATGAAAGGAGTTTTACAGAAGGGACAGTGCATGGGTGTGGCAGGTATTTTAGAAGAATCAAAGGTAGCCAGGCCTAAGACAGTTTTGCTCTGGAGTATTTGAGTGGTTGGTATTTGTTTCTGGGTGTGTGTGGGTGGGGGTGAGAGGTGGAGATGGCTGGAGGGTAGGGTTTGATGATCAGATTATAGAAGATGAGAGACGGGTATACCTCATTTTATTGCACTTCACCAATACTATGTGTGTGTTTTTTTTTTTTCTGTTTTTTTTTTTTACAAATGGAAGGATTGTGGCATCCCTGCGCTGATCAAGTCAATTGGTGACGTTTTTCCAACAGGCACAGATGATGGTTAGCATGTTTTAGCGATGAAGTATTTTTAAATTAAGATAGTACAATTTTTTTGGACATTCTATTGCACACCTCATACACTACAGTATAGTGTAAACGTAACTTTTCTGTGCACTGGGAAACCAAAATATTTGTGACTTACTTTTTTGCGACACTTATTGTGGTGTCAAACCCACAGTATCTCCGGGGTCTGCCTGTAGTGCCTAGAAATGGGTGTTACTCACATCCGAGAAGAGTAGACCTTCTCAAGTCACATATATATATATAGAAAAAGCTTTCCGAGGTTCATGCCAATCCAAGCACCATTCATCATAGGAAAGGTTAACATAATATGGCCATTCTTAAAACTTGTGGCTTCAGAATCCCTTTACACTCTTAAAAATTATCCAGTTTTTGTTCATGTGGGTTTTGCCTATTGACATCTACCATATTAGAATTTAAAACAGAATTAAAACATTAATTCACGAGGAACAACCATACACCCACTGCATGTTAGTATAAATAACGTTTCATGGTAAATAAAATTTTCAAAGCAAAATCTTTTGATAAGAAGAGTGGTACTGTTAACCCTTTTTGTAATTGTCACTAGTGTAATAAAAAAAGGCGGATGGTCTCTGTCCTGCCTCAGTCTTTTGTGACATCACACATCGTGTGGCCTCTGGAAAACTCCACTCACGAGAGAATGACAGTGTGACAGTCAAATAACTTCATAAGATTAGATCTTTTATACCCGGTGGCCCCCTGGAGGGGTCTTGAGACCTTCAGCGGTCCCTGGAACACACACGTAGAACTTCTGGAATAGTCTAAGGACAGAGGACTTCACGGGAGACAGAGATTTGGCTCCTATTTGCTCCATTAAAAAACCCACGAAAGGACCAATATTGTATGATTTCCACTTAAATGAGGTACCTAGACCAGTCCAGTCCATAGAGACAGAGAGCAGAATGCAGGTTACCAGGAGTCTGGGGAGGGGAGTTAGTGTTTCGTGGGGACAGTGTCAGTTTGGCAGGATGGAAAAGGTGCTGGAGATGTGGTGATGGTGGCACAGCAATGAATGTGCCGAATGCCACAGAATTGGACACTTGAAAATGGTTACAATGGTAAATTTTATGTTATGTGTGTTTTACCCCAATACAAACCCCTCGAATTTAAAAATTACAAGCATAATATATATAAAAGTATTGCGATTTAAAAGGTTAAAAATAATTGCAAAAACCGCAATTACTTTTGCACCAACCTAACATATATGTCTTTATAAAAAAGCGAGCCTCATGTAAGACTGTAGTGTGGATGGTGAAATTTCACTCCTAAAGATAATTACCTTTACTAGTTCAGAATCTGTGTCTTCTGATTTCTCTCTGCCCATGCTACTATTTATTTGTTGTGATGACCAGAGAGGAGATTATACTATAGCCTTTTGAAAACTGCTCGCCCCCCGCCCCCGACGGAAGCATTGAGCATTTACTATGTGCCAGAGACAGCATAGGGCATTATGGTAAAGTGGCAGATTTATTTTACAGAAGAGGAAATGAAGTCCCAGAGACGTTTGAACCCTGAGGAGGATTAAATAAACTGCGCCACAAGGCGGCGCTGTTGTAAACAAATTTCTTTTCCCATCAGTTTTGATAATCATCTATTTGGGACAAATTTTCAAAGATAGAACATTTTTGCTATTTCCAATGCTGCAGGAAATATGAGACTATTCATAGGAATTTACTGAAATATTTAACATTTTTATAGTTCAACATTCCATGAGCTAGCCTTCACGTTCATGACGTAGTTTAGTCTGTGCACTTACTAGTGATTCTAACAGTAAAGCAGAATGACACCACATCTATTTTGGTATTTCTTTCCAGTAATGCCCCAAACCCAGTTTAATTCTTTCTTTTCAAAAAGAAAGAAACTCTGGTCGCTATTGTCTTCTCCATGTTGCCCTCCAATGTTGGCTTCTGAGAGTGAGCCAGGGGCAGGACGGACGGGCCTGTGCCTTCTGGCTCGCAGGAAAGGTGTAGGGCAAAAAGGTCCAGGTTCGAATCCGTTATCCTGGAAGGGAGGGCTGGGTCCTTACAGGAAAGGAAATCGAGTCCTGGGGGAAGGGTATCTCAGGCTGCAGCTAGGGCAGGAGGGTCGAGCCTGTCATCTCCTTCCCTCTTTCTTCCTCTTGTCCACCGGGCCCCCTTCCTGCTTGTGGTGTCCGTCCACTTTGCTGCCCTCCACTCCCCCTCCCCCTTCTGACTCCGTGAAGACCTTAGTGTGGATCTCGGGACCTAAAGCAAACTAACCAGGTGAATGCTCAAACTCACCCAGTCGCCCTGAAAAGGGGCATTAAAATAACAGGGTGACAGTGATCACCAGACTTCTTGCACTTCTGTTCAGATACGAGTTTAGTGCAACAAATATCCCTTGTGCCACATGATATAAATAATTCTGACGTCAGATATTTTTTTTTAAACTTAGAAATGCTGGTATACCAGAACAATAATACTGATACGTCAGTCCCTTAAAACAGTGTAGGTGCAAATAAAGGCCTACCAAGAACAGAACAGATAAGGGCATTGTGGGATTTCCTTCCAGTAGAATACTACACCGTGGTGAGAATGAATGATCTGCCATTCCACAGAGTAACAAGGATGAACCTCACAGACGGTGCCAGGCAATAAGGAGAATACTCTGTAGGATTCCACTTATGTAAAGGACAAAAACAGGCAAAACTAACCTGTGCTGTGAGAAGTCAGGGGGTGGGAGGAGGTGTGGTGGTGCTGGGGTGACCGCAGAAAGATAGGTACAGGCGGCTTTCGGAGATGCTGGAAATGCTTCATTTCTAGATCTGGGTGCTGGTTCATTTTGTGAAAATTCATTGATGTCTATAGTATAGTTTGGGTACTTTTATGTGTGTGTGTGTGTGTGTGTGTGTAGGTGTATAGGACACTTCTATTTAAAAAATGGGGGGGGGGGGAAAGCACCGTAAGGCATTTTGGAATGCCGGAATATAAAAACCAGAGCAATATTGAGGTTTCCACTCACAGTGTTTTTTTATGATCGGCATTATTTAATGTCATTTTCTAAACAGGTAAACTGAGGCTCAGACAGCTTGGCACCGTGAGTCTGGATGTAGGTAGGGCTGGGCCGGTGGGAGTCGGGTCCTGGGTGTGGCTGCCTGTAGAGCCTTGGGTGTCTCCGGCACAGCGGGCCCCTCTCCTGGATGTACGATTATTGTCACACCATCACAAAACGAGATGTCCTTTTGTGTGAAGTCGGCCAGGGGCGGACTGCCTCTTGCAAGACTGAGCTCCATGAGGCAGGCTCCATTCATTCGTTCATTCATTCATTTATTCACTCACTCATTATTTGAGGGCCCATCACGTGAAAAAGATAAAAACCTTTGTCCTTACGTAGCAATACATAAGTACATAGGATGGCAGAGCTCATGGTAGAACTCTGCAGAAAATAAACCGGTAAGGAAAAAATCAGGAGCTCGGGGTTGGGGTGGGGTGGGGGTGCAATTTCAAATATGATGTTCAGAAAAATCCTCACCGGAAAAATGACATTTGGACAAAGACTTGAAGGAGGTGAGATAGTGAACCATGTGGTGATTTGAACAGAAGCATTCCAGACAAAGGAAATCGCGGTTGCAAAGGCCCTGGATTACTTAATGGTGAGGAGACACAGACGGCTGGTGGTTCAGGTGGGTGAGGAGAGGAGAGGAGATGGGGCCTTGCTGGGCCTTTGGAAGGATCTTGGCTTTTGCTCTGAGCGTGGTGGCGAGCCACTGGGGGCTCTGAGCAGAGGGTTAATATGATTGCCCGTAGTCCCAGCTGTATCCCCAGCTCCCAGGATGGTGTCTGACCATTGTCACTGAATCGCTGATGTTACTGCCACCAAATGGGGTTGAACATTCATGCCACAGAGACACTGACGTGGCTGCTCAACCCACCATGTGGAACTTGATTTCCACTTCAGGAAGACGCCACCTGTTGGTGCATCTGACTCCCATGAGGAGGGCCCGGAGGGCTTCCTGGAAGAAGTGTCATCTAATCTGAGACTTGCACTAGAAGCCAGGAGAGCTTACAGCTGCTGCTCCCTCTGAACTTCCCTCCTGGGAGGATGAAAGCAGCACAAGGGATCATCAGCAGGTGGGGACCATTTGAGTAGAGTTTCCTGCTGGGGAGGGATCTGAAGAGGCTGTAGAGGTGCTGGTAGCTGGTAAGGGAGTTCACATCATATTGTGGCCGGTAGAAACAATGCAGGGTGCAAAGTGGCAGCACGATGAGATCCATGGTTTTATCGATCAGAAGCAGAAAGGCAATGTCAGAAGCAGATATCAATGGCAAGACTTGAACTTTTGGTTGAACTTGTATTGTCTCCCTCATTATTACTGGTTCGACTTTGAATGTGAGCAGGCAAGTGTAGCGAAATGGAAAATGGAATCCTCTAATGACTCTTTTTATTGCTTTTTGCTGATCCTTAATATAAAACAAATAATCACAAATCACAGCCAGCTCGATGGCTTCCTTTCATCCACAGCACAAGCGACACCTGTAGTTGACAAACAAAGATTTTCAAAAGCAGCATCAGCCTGACTGGACCCCAGCTGACACAGGGAGGTCTTATTGCACATAAATTTGAATGATGCAAATCTAAAATTGTGGCTCAGCGACATGTCGAGTTCCATTGTATGAACCAAATTTGCAGTGGTGAGAATCCCACATAGTAAATTCTCCGAGAACCTTATTTCAGGTGAACTGAAGATTGTAAACATCACTGCCACATGGGGGCGCCCGTCATCAGGTAAAGAGAAATTTGGGCAATCCTTTGTTGAGATTAGGCTTGAATGATGTGGTTTAGAATGATGGGGCTTTGGGTTTTCTTCCCTGGAAAGACACACAGCTGCTTGTAGTTCCCAGCTGGATATGCCTTTGAAACCAAAGGCCATTTGGCAAAAGAAACCTCTTAAAAATTCAAATGAAAGATTGTAGCTAATCCCTTAATTGAGTAGTGATCGCGTTCCTTTATGGCATAGCTCTTTCCGGACCATTGGAATTGTTCTTTAAACAAACGTGAACAAAATGAGATTTGCAGCTGGTTAAAACAATCAAATAGTATTTATAATGAAAAACGGGGGTCTTGCAGTGGCTCTCCCCATCCCATCCCTGCTCTTCAGATGCAAGGCTTCCGTCTGGCCAAACTTCTACTGGTACCTCCAGGCACACGGTTAACGCTTGCTTCTCGCAGCCTCTCCACGTCTCTGGCCGGGACTTTCAGCTGACCCATCGTAGAGTTGCCCCTTGGAGGCACTGTTGGCATTAGGGGTGGGACGTTTTGTGGCGTGGGACTGTCCGTCCACTGCAAGATGGACTGTGAGTATTCCTGTCCCCACCCCCACCCAAAGCGGAGGAACTGCCGGTGACATGAGGAAAGTGTGTCTGAACGTCCTTTTGGGTGGGTGGTGCCTCTCTTCGGTCGAGAGCCTCTGCCTATTGCTTACCCTTGTGTAACTCTAGGAGCGCCACTTGTGTAACTCTAGGAGCGCCATCTCGTCTCCGTTTCCTCCACACTTAGTATGTCTTGCCCCCACACTGCGTGAACTGTTCTGCTATGGACGCACGTGTACAGGTTTTTAGTTTGAGTCTGTTTTCAGTTTTTTCGGGTGTATACCCAGGAGTGGAATGATTTGGTCAGATGAGTCACTATATCACACATTTTTTTTCTTGTATTTTAAAATATGGGAACTCATTTTTAGTGTCATACTTTCCCCCAGACTTTTAGTCTAAATGTTAGTAATAGCCCTTTTTTACTATTGAATCTCTAATGCCTGGAACAGTAACTGATAAACAGGAGACGCTAAATAAATATATTATGGTAAATGAATGAACGATATCGTTGCAAGCCTTAATGACAAAAAACCCACCGAAAAAGAAGAGTGAGAACGTTCTCCCCAGGCTGAGTGGTGCCCTTTCGTTGGCGACTTTTATTGTGCTTGTCAATGAATTTGTACCGTATTTGTTACAACAGCTGAAAATTTGTTATGTTTAATATGGGCATATCATTGAGTCTCTACAAAAACTGAATTATAGTGAATGTTTAATGAACCTTTATTTACACCAAGAAGCCTAGGCCGAGTTGTGTTTCTAATTTTTCTGTCTGAATCTCACATCTAGTGTGTGTTCCAATTGGGTGACTTTCTCTCTCCGGGGAACTCGGGAACACTCAGAACCCAGACACTGGTAGAGAGGGCACTTGCACTTTAGTTTAAAAAGCCCATTAGAACGACATCCTTAAACGGTGGTGGACCGGAGTAAAGGTTTCTTCTCCCAGGCAATGGTAATGCAGCCTCTGTCCACAGGGGGGCAGTATTAGCTAAGAATAGCAATTGTTGGAACAAAGGCGCCGTCACCCACAGAGAAGGTGGCTACTAGATTTCTAGGGCAACTTTAGGAAATTAATCAGGAACTGTGGAACTCGGGGTTAACAA
The DNA here is from genome assembly GCF_004115265.2 of Rhinolophus ferrumequinum. Classification (NCBI taxonomy): domain Eukaryota; kingdom Metazoa; phylum Chordata; class Mammalia; order Chiroptera; family Rhinolophidae; genus Rhinolophus; species Rhinolophus ferrumequinum. The sequence continues at coordinate 6,971,781 of NC_046306.1, forward strand.
GTATAAAACAGACCAGGCATCCGCTCAGAAAATCACAGCGAGGATTCTCACCTAAGTAACGGGAGGGAAAGGGCCTGTTTACCGGACAATTGCACGCAGAGCTGCCCAGACGCGACCAAGGGGTTTACTCCCCTTGAGTGCTTATATTGTCACCGACACCAGATGATGACGCCAGCGAAAGGGCACCACTCAGCCGGGGGAGAACGTTCTCACTCTCCTCTTTCGGAGAGGGCAGGCCGATTTCACAGGCTTATTACAAAAGCAGATGAAAGCCAAACGTCCAGGACGACCTCTCATTGTGGTGGGGGGACAGTAGCACTCTGAAGTTTGGGGATTCATTAACCAATACCGTTGAAAAAACTGGTGTCACCGTAGGGAGGGATACCAAGTTTTGATCTTGTCAGTTAAGGGTATTAAAAAAAAACACAGTTGGCATTTAGTGTCACCATCATTTCATAAAAGCCAGGGCAAGACCGTCGCAAAAATATATTGAAGAATAAAGAGCAGTCCTTTCAATTGACCAAAACCAAAAAACAAACAACCGCCCCCCCAAAAAAACCAAAAAGCACAAAAAAACAACCCTCCCTCATGAAAAGCAAATCAGTGAAAACTTCATTAAAACTCGCACGAAGACCCCCGCTGGGAGGCATTACTCTAAAGGTAATTCCTTCCGATTGAGAGAAACTTAAGGACATCAAGATAACAAAGGACCAGAAAGTCCTCTGAATTCCCCAAACACGTGGCCAATTTCCACCAGGCCAGAGAAGAGTTCCTTTTTACTGAGCACATGCAATGGGCCGTGTACTTTCCAAGCGATGTCTCATTTAATTCTCACAACTCCCCTTTGAAATAGGCGCTTTTTATCATTCCCATTTTACAGGGAAGGAAGCCAGACCTTGCAAAGTTTATGTAAACTGCACACAGCTACTAGTGCGGGTGCTGAGATATGAATCCAGGCTGGGGCAAGAGCAAAGCCTATCTAACCACTGGGCATCCTGCCTTCCTGTTCTCTGGTTGCTCTAGGATGAAAAAAAAGCGGTGGGTTTCTTGATAAATTAAGAAACAACCACCTCAGTTGAACACTAGAAAAGAAAATCACCCATAATCTCCCAGTTTTGAGGTAGCTAATGTGTGAGTGCAGTTCTTTTCATTACTAAAGAAAAGGCTTTTTTTTTGAAGTTGACTTTTATAAACAAATGTGCATGCTCCTTGGCTTACTTAACAGTGTAAGATATGCTTTCATTTCACCCAGTTATTACCATTCTTTGTAGCCATAATTTTGCAGGTTGTAACATCTTCCCCTGATGAATGACATGTGTATTTTGACACTACCAGCCTATACTCAGTTTCTGAGTCTGTTCTGGCTCCTGCTGTATAACAGGATACCACAGACTGGATGCCTTACAAACAACAGAAATCTATTTCTCAGAGTTTTGGAGGCTGGAAGTTCAGGATCAAGGTGTCAGCTGGGGCCTGTCCTGGGTTGCAGACTTCTTGCTGTGCGGTAGGAAGGGCAGGGGAACGCTGTGGGGTCTTTTTTAGAAGGCATGTTCCCATTCGTGACCTAATTACCCTGCAAAGGCACCGCCTCCTAATACCCTTCCATGGGGCATTGAGATTGCAACACACGAGTACCGGGACACACACATACAGACCACAGCACTTACTTTATTTATTTGTTACTTTTTTAAAGATTTTTTTTTTTTTATTGGGGAAGGGGAACAGGACTTTATTGGGGAACATTGTGTGTCCAGGACTTTTTATTGGGGAACAGCGGTGTGTTTTTCCCAGGACTCATCAGCTCCATCCAAGTCAGTTGTCCTTTCAGTCTTAGCTGTGGAGGGCACAGCTCAGCTCCAGGTCCAGTTGCCGTTGTTAGTTTTGGGGGGTGGTGGTGCGCAGCCCACAATCCCATGTGGGAGTCGAACCAGCAACCTTGCGGTTGAGAGCCCGCGCTCTAACCAACTGAGCCAGCCACACTTCGGCCCCAGCACTTATTTTAAATTGCATCCAAATAACTATTCATTGTTTATAAAAAAATACTGTGTTGGACATCTTTGTGCTTTTAGCTCTTTTTCGCATTTCAGATTTTCTCCTGGTTAGACTTTTTCAGAAGTGGAATTACTGGGACAAAGGCTACACTGTTTTAGAATTTCCCAGAAAGGCTGCACAAGGAACAAACATTGTATCAGAGGCCAAGTAGAAATAGCACTAGTTGCTGATTACACTGTAGGCAGTTAGTACCAATTGTCTTTAGATAGTGCCCCAGGACTGGGTTTGTTCAAATCCAGTCAAAGGATCACTTTTTCACAGTTTCCACTTTTTTTTAAAAAAAAGGCTGCTCACGTTCGTCACGTTCAACCTAGACTCTTGAGCAGTGATTCTGAAATGGGGGTGATTTTGCCTCCCAGGAGCTATCAGGTACTATCTGGAGACTTCAGGTTGTCACAACTTAGGGGGAGGTCCCCATATTGTAGGTGGAGGCCAGGGAGGCCGCTCAACATCCTGCAGTGTCCAGGACGGCCCCGCAGCAAGGGAATATCTGGCCCAAAATGTGAGGACTGCCAAGGTGGATAAACCCTGAGCTAGAATCTACCGTCGTAATTCCAAAACAGTGTCCCTGGGCACGTTATTATTCCAGAATATGTTATTAGCAATGATTCTTAACTCAAGAGTTCTTAACTCTGCTGAAGAAGAAATGTGTAAATCCCTGGAAAATGTTAACTTTGGTCCTTGGCACAGGTCACCCTAGAATAAGATCCGTTATTCTTGCTGTTAACAAGGCAGGTAGGAACCACTGGATGATAGGCACGTGACTCGTGGATTTACTGAGAACGTTAGCCCAGCAAGGGCTCAGAAGGGTTCTCTAGAACAGAAACTCATTAAACCTAGAGTTGATGCAAATTTATTTGACAGAGTAGCTCCCCCCACCCTTTATCTTTATTTTTGAGAGACATCTGTTATCATCTCAAGGAAGGACTCTTTCTCAAGGAACACTGGAAAACGTTTAAGTGCAGGGTTTGGCACATTATGGCCCAGGAACCAGTTCCCACCTGCTGCCAATTTTAGTAGGGCTAGCAAGATAAGAATGGTTTTTACATTTTTAAATGGTTGACAAAAAAAAAAATCCAAAGGAGAGTAATATCCCGTGACACATGAAAATGATATGATCAAATTTCAGTGTCCATAAGTAAAGTTTTATGAGTGCACAGAAGTCTCACGTGCTTACAGTTTGTCTGGGGCTGCTTTTGTGTTGCAGCGTTGAGCGGTGGCCATGAAGATCGTATAACCCAGGAAGCCCAATATACTCGCTATCTGGCCCTTCGCAGAAACGTTCACCGAGCCCTGATCTAGCATCTGTCCTTTACATGCCTATGTGTTCCCATGAAAATATAATTCTCCCAGAAACTTTTTGACTATTACAGTAACAAAGCATAGTTTGTTAAATAGTCATGTCCATACAAGATTTCCAAATTTCTGTTTTGAGTCCTTGGTGAAATGAGGCAGAACATAAATTTTAAAATGTCATAATAAAAGGCCATGTGATTTAATCTAATATACATGGAAATATCATCTATGAATTTTCTTATGTGAGAAGAGAAACGATCCCTCTCTGGTTAGTCATTTCTGGAGCCCAAGTCTACTCAGAAACATCTTTTAAAAATTATGTTTTTGGGGGGAATAAAATCTGAATGTAGAGAGAAGAGGGATGGCTTATTTCTTAAGGTCCCAGCATTCCAAGACAAGGCTTGCCTCAGTCTGTTCAGTCTGCTGTAACAAATACACCATAGATTGGGTGGCTCGAACCATACATTTGTTTCTCACAGTTCTGGAGGATGGAAGTCCAGGATCAAGGTGACACCAGGTCTGGTGTCTGGTGAACGCCCTATTCCTGTTTTACAGATGGCTGTTTTGTCATTTCGTCCTCACGTGGCAGACAGCAGAGAGAGGAAGCAAGCCCTCATGTCTCTTCTTAAAAGGGCACACATCATGGGGGCCCCGGTCTCGTGACCTAATCGCCACCCTCCAAAAATCCTATTGGGATTAGGGTTTCGACACACGAATTGGAGGGGGAGGGGGGCACAGTCCTTAACAGGGATCACTGTGAAAGTCTTCTAGTTTTTTTCTTTAATGAGTTTACTTTTTCCATAACGTAGATCACTCTGAATATACAATTTTGAGTCTTCCCTCTTCGTTTCCATCTCTTTCACATCAGAAGCATTTTCATAATGAACGTGTAGTGAGCGCTCCCAGTGGGCTGAGCAAGGCTCAGACCATCCAATGGGAGGGGGAAACGGGGGAAGAGAGTGAGGAGATGAGAAGAGACAGGTAAGAAGGCACCTGAGAGTGCAGGATGGAGAGGAAATGCCAAGGGGGCCGACCTGTGGCCTTTTGGTTTTCTCTTTAGCTTCCTTTATTATTTTTTCCCAGCTTTATTGAGATATAGGTGACGTGTGACATTGTGTACGTTTAAGGTGTACAATGTGTCGCTCTGATACGCTTCTATGTTGCAAAACAGTGACCATCATCGTAGCCTTAGCTTGTAACACGCCATCATGTCACATAGTTACCATTTCTTTGTTGTGGCGCTGCAAACACTTAAGATCTATTCTCTTACAACTTTCAAGTATATAATACAGGATTATTAACTATAACCACCAGGTGTATGTACATTAGGTCTCCAGAACTTATTTGTCTTCCAGGAGCCTGAGATCTTTTTTTTTTTTTTTAATGATCTTTACTCTTTATTTTTTATTTTTACTTTTCAAAAGATTTTATTGGGGAAGGGGAACAGGACTTTACTGGGGAACTGTGTATACTTCTGGGCCTTTTCCAAGTCAAGTTGCTGTCCTTTCAATCTTAGTTGTGGAGGGCGCAGCTCAGCTCCAGGTCTAGTTGCCGTTGTTAGTTGCAGGGGGCACAGCCCACCATCCCTTGTGGGAATCGAACCGGCAGCCCTGTTGCCCAGAGTTCGTGCTCTAACCAACTGAGCCATCCATTCGCCTGAGCCTGAGGTCTTGACCTCGACTCTCTCTGTTCCTCCATGAGACCTGCTGTATATTAGGTTGGTGCAAAAGTAATTGCGGTTTTGCAAAGGGTTATTTTTAACCCTTTAAGCTGCAATTACTTTTGCATCAACCTAATAATTTGCAATTCCCTTGACTACCGGTTCACCCCCCACCCTACCTCTAGACTGGAAACTGTAGGAGGGGTAACAGTCAATGTCCAGGGTTCTAGGTGTTAGGCACATGCTGTGCATCCATCTTTGTTGAAAGAACAAATAAATATCTCTAGGCTTCCCTTTCTCACTGATGCTTAAATTATAGCGGCTCCTAGCCCATAATTGGTGAGTGTGGGGCCTCTCTGCCTCCCACAAGCCTCCTGGGGAGTCCTGGGGTACTCCTCACATGAGCACTGGAACAAAGCTGACATGTCCTTCTCGTTGTAGCATCTGACCCCTGCCTTGTTGCAACAGATGGCTGTTAAGAGGCAAGTTCTGCCTCTGAAAAGTTCCAGTGGCTGCCCATTGATACAGATGCCCCACAGAAGAGTCAAGAAGGCTTCTCTCCCCAGCTCATTGCCACATGTTGTTTCTGAACCCTTGATCCTGGCTGGATTTGAAATTTTGGTATTTTTTTCATCATAGCTTTTTGGGCATTAATTTTGATTTTTAAAAGACATGGCATTAAAATACTTACCTTGATTACTCAGTTTTGGGGCGAGTCCTTAAATGTGCCCAAAGTGGGTACCTCACTTCTTTCTTTCCAGTCTCAGCTCGGCCCACGCAACACTGCTTCCACTTAGCGTCTCCCAGATGTTTCTCATCTATCAGCTCCTTTGGTTTGTATCACCTCCTTCAGACTGGTTCCAAGAGTGAGAGCCATAACACTCTCCTAAGCTGCCCCCTTCCGTCCCTCTCACTTCCTGGGGTGCTCTTCCAGGCAACGCAAACACATTAAACACACACCCACGTGCAAAGTTCACACACGTGCACATACATGCCCACACACACACACACACACACACACACACACACACACACCCACTAACAAAATGCCACAGCCTCCTCCCGCACCCAAACCAAAGGCCCCCAGGCCCATCCACATGTGCAAAGTGACTTCTCCAGAGGCCACTGGACTACGAGGTAGCAAGCAGCTGAGCTCTGAATCAATTTGGCCTTGCCAAGCTCCTCCTGCTAAAAGAGGAGCATTTTTTTAAAAAATAATTTTTATTGGGGAATATTGGGGAACAATGTGTTTCTCCAGGGCCCATCAGCTCCAAGTCAACTTGTTGTCCTTCAATCTAGTTGTGGAGGGCGCAGCTCAGCTCCAAGTCCACTCGCCATTTTTAATCTTAGTTTCAGGGGGCGCAGCCCACCATCCCATGTGGGAATCGAACTGGCAACCCTGTTGTTCAGGGCTTGCACTCTAACCAACTGAGCCATCCGGCCGCCCAGATTCTTCTTTTTTAAAGAGAAAACAGTTCAACTTGGAAACATCACTATACTACAGAGAAAATGAATCTTTCAAGGACAGCTAACATCTCTACCAAGACACCCATTCATACAGAGGGTTGAACACCTTATAACAACTGAAGGCATCCCCAAAATTTGTTAGCAGAAATCAGAACTCCCAGCTAAATAAAAGAATGACTTGGATAGCATTTTAGGCATCTAATAGTATTGGGTTTCACTCATCTTTGTGTCCCTAGGCCTACATTGAGGCTGTTAGGTCCTCGATTTGGGGTTGTTGAAAGAACAAAGAAGAAATGGAAGAGAGAGATTATGGAAGTAAGTGATAAGCAGGTTCCCGGCTCTGTCTACCTGACTGTAGTCAAAATCTCACTGTAGGATTTGTAGTGGCAGTGGAAGCTGGGTTCAGATCCCAATACTGCCTCTTCCTGGCTGTGTTGCCTTGGTTGTGTTACTTAACCTCTCTGAGCCTCAGTCTCCTCATCTGTGAGATGGGGATATTGATAATACCAATCTCATGTTGTTAAGAGGATTTCATGAGTTAATTAATTCCAGTTGTGAGAAGCCTGGCACATAGTAAATTCTCAGCAAAGGCAACCAGTGATTACTTAAAATTTATTGTAATTCACCAAGGTGGAAAAGCATTAGGGGTCGACTCTTGCTTCTCCAGATGGTTCTCCGAGTTTTTAATCAGGTATCTGTCCTCTCTGAATTAATTATATCCTTTCTGGGAGTTTCTGGAAACATGTATTGCTTTTCCCAGCTCCCATGTATTGCTTTTCCTCTGTTCGTTTCCTGCTATTTCCTGTCAGCTTCTACCTTTGATGGAGGAGCATCAGGAAGTCGCAGACATGTTTTAAACCGACTCAGTGCCGGTCTGTGTGTCACCGTCCTGCTCTTAGTCCCACAGCTGGTCATCTCCTCATCTGCCTCCCTCTAATGGGGACTCTTAGTCTGGGCACATAGACTTCAGCAGGTTCATGAACTTGTGCAGGGAGAGAGTGACATGTACTTTCACCAACTCTCATTTAGTATTTCCTTGGTTATGAAAGTTGGCAACAAACCACGCAGTGACCGAAGCACCTGTGCGGCTTTGCCACCCGTAGAAGCCATGGATATTTCTCTATCATGTCACCGTAGTCCTGGGTGTCTGGAAATAGTCTCTCATCGTGGCTTTGGAATTACGTTAGCTATTCAGCTCTGCTCCGGATTTCCTTACTTAATGCATCCATAAAGAAGCACATGTGTTACAGTATCTCAAATTTGTTTTTATAATTTACATTTTAATAACTTTATTTAAAAATAATTGATTTGGGGCCGGCCCGGTGGCTCAGGCGGTTGGAGCTCCATGCTCCTAACTCCGAAGGCTGCCAGTTCAATTCCCACATGGGCCAGTGGGCTCTCAACCACAAGGTTGCCAGTTCAATTCCTGGAGTCCCGCAAGGGATGGTGGGCAGCGCCCCCTGCAACTAAGACTGAACACGGCACTTTGAGCTGAGCTGCCTCCCGGATGGCTCGGTTGGTTGGAGCGCATCCTCTCAACCACAAGGTTGCTGGTTCTACTCCCACAAGGGATGGTGGGCTGTGCCCCCTGCAACTAGCAACGGCAACTGGACCTGGAGCTGAGCTGCGCCCTCCACAACTAAGATTGAAAGGACAACTTGACTTGGGGAAAAAAAAAAAGTCCTGGAATACACACTGTTCCCCAATAAAGTCCTGTACCCCTTCCCCAATAAAAAATCTTTTTTTAAAAAATTGATTTTGCTTGTCAGCCTGTGGATTTCATTTTATGTGGCTTTAAATATTCTTCTAGCAGGGCTTTGTGGGCTTCACCAGACTGCCCCGCAGGAGTCTCTGGCACCAAAAAGTTCAAGAAGCCCTGCTTTGGACCAGCTTCCATCATTTGGAAATGGCCAGCCTGACAGTGAAACGGGAAGAGGAAGCTCACGTTTTCTTTTCATTTCTATCATCTTGAAACATCAAGCAGGGTCATCCCATATTTATCAATATCTCAGTGACAATAAGGAAGCTGGAAACCAAGAGGCCTGGGGTCCAGTCCCAGGTCCACTGCAACCTGTTGTGTGACTTTGGGGGGGCCCCCACAACCTATCTGAGTAGAAAGGGGTTGGACTAGAGCAGAGGTAGCAAACTCCAATGCCTTCGGGGCGCGTGAACCACAGTGGCTCAGGTGTGTGAGTGGATATATGCACCTGTAATTGGGGAAGGGACCTGGAGACCTCGGCCTATTTAAAGGGAGCAGCTACAGCTGACGGGTGCCAGGTGGGAAAGCAAGTCCAACGGTACTGGGGCTTCAGGTTTTTAGTTTTGTTTTTGTTATAAAGAAGCCAGAAACCTGAATTTTTCTGTGAAATCTCCCTTCATAAAAAAATATTGCTTCAAAATTTAAAAGGCACAGATAATAGGACAGACGAGACACCTTTGCAAGCTTCCAATTTTTGTGTTCTGGTCTATGCATCTCAGATAATGATCATGATAGACACACTCATAGAGCACGCACTGCGCACCAGGCACACATTAATTCACTCAATTACCACAATCCTCTGGGGCAAGTACTACTATTCTCCCTATTTTTCAGATGAGGAAACTGCACAGAGAGGTTAAGTAAGATACCCAAAATTGCACAGCTGGAAGTGCCCACGTGGGGATTTGAACCTAAGTTACCTGCCCTCCAATGCAGCCCTGAAAGATTCCTGCCTCCCTGGGCTGCTGCAGCTGTCTCTATGGCTGTGTAGGTCCCTGTCCTTGGGGAATGGTGCCCCCTGAAGGTGGGCGACGAGGTAGCCCTGTGACCATGGCCCTTGCATGGTGATTCTGGAGGTCCTTGGCAGATGGAAACAAAGGCAGCCTCACTGTTTTCCTGGGTCAGCTGAGGACCAGATTCTCCCACCCTCACGCCACCTCCCTGCCTGACGCCCAGGACTGTGCTACAAACTCCGGGAGAGGCAGGAGCCCCAGAAGGGCTGACGTGACATATTCTATGGGCCCAGTGGTCGGAGGATCAAAGTCTGAAATTAGAAGATGTTTGGGTTGAATTGTGGCCCCTCGAAAGATAAGCCTACCTGGAACCTCAGAATGGGACCTCATTTGAAATAAGAAGAGCCTTTGCAGATGTAATTCAGGTAAAGACCTTATGGTGAGGTCCTCCTGGATTAGGATGGGTCCAAAGGCCCATGAGATAGAAAGAAGACAAACAGTCACAGGGGAGGAGGCAGAGGTTGGGGTGACGTGGCCACAGGCCAAGGAACACCCAGAGCCCCCCAAGAGGGAAGAGGAAGCAAGGCTCCTCTCCCCGCTGACACCTTGCTGCCAGCCTTCCGGCCTCCAGGATGGGGAGGGAACCCACTCCTGTTCTTTGAAGCCACTCCCTTTGTGGTCATTTGCTGCAGCAGCCCTGGAGAACTCACACAGAGGGACTCCTAAACATTTTTAAAAAGGAAGAAAAACAAAGCTGCTGTTTCTTACTTCCTCGTCAGTGGACTGACAGTCAGGGCCGCTGGGCTGTTGGTGGGGTGAGCGGGCAGGGCTTCCCCCCGCGTGTGAAAGCAGCTGTGCCTGAATTCTAAGCATCTTTGATACAGGCGCTTGTGTGTGTGCAGACACACACACACACACACACACACACACACACACACTGTGACAGGCAGATGTGTCCCCTCACCATGATCCATGGCCTTGCTTTCGCTCTTCTTTCACGCGTCAGGGGGCCAGAGCAGGCTGGGAACCCTGGCCTCCGCACTGACAAGGGGTGATGTGAGTGGCCTCTGTTTGCCCGAGTGCAGGGCGAGGGCCACGCTTTTCTGTTGAAGGAAGGAGGTTCAGGGTTTGATAAATGACTGTTTAATGCTGGCGGCAGAGCCAGCTAATCACTGGGCAACAACAATCATCATAATTAGAGATGGACTAGACGCGGGAGGTCCCAGCCGGGCTGTCCTTCTCTGCCTCAGAGACATGACTCTTCTTCCACTGGGCCTTGGGTTCAGGAGGAAGCAAGAAAATCAGCTGGAAGGCAGAATGTTCTGCAAAGCTGGGCTGGGCCTTCTGAGAAGCAGAAAATCCAGGTGGGCCATGGGGCTCTGGAGGAGTCTTCCCAGATCTTCCAAAAGAGTCCAAAAATTCAGATTACTTCTTTTATTGTGGTAAAATACACAAAATTGACCACTTTGCCCATTTTTAAGTGTCCAATTCTGTGACATGACGTCCATTCACATTTTTCTGCAATCATCGCTGTCGTCCATCTGGAGAGCTTCTCATCTTCCCACTGAAGCGCCATACCTGTCACACACTGGCTCCCCATTCCCCGACCCCAGCCCGTGGCAACCACCCATCTGTTTGAGCAGGTTCTCTTTTTAGGCTGAAATTTCCTCCTTCAAAATGTGGGCTCATTTTCCATGGGCCACCAGAATGCATCTGTGGGTTTCCAAGGTAAGTCACCAAGTGAACACACCCCACACGAAACTCTCCACCTTCAAACCACATCTTGCTCCAACCGTGACCTCTATACGCTCTTACCCGAAATGCAACGGTCAGCCAACCCTGTCCATCGACCTTCCACGTACACCTTGAGCCTGATCACTCTTACCACCTCCACACCTTCAGTCCCAGTTAGTGCAAAACATGTTCAACTGGACCCGCGCCTCTTCAAGTGTCTCCCATGTCTCCTTGGGGCCCCACAGCTCTGGTGGCTTTGGAACCTGGTGGCTTGGGTTCAAATTCTGACTCTGTGATTTTGGATGCATCTTTTAACGTTCATGTGCCTCAGTTTCCGCATCTGTTGAATGGAAATAATAACGGGACCCACCTTGGGATTGCTGTGAGGATGAAATGAGTCTGTCCATATAAAGCCAATTAATGCAAAGGATTTTATTATTATCCTTTAATAATAATTGTGGTTACTCTATATGATTTCAAGATACATCGTAATTATTTCTTTGCATGTCTATCCATTGGAGACTGTGACTCTCTGGACAGTAGAGACCATGTCTAACTGATCTGTGCTTCTCCAGAGTCTTGCCCATGCTTTGTATTCATTTAGTGGGTGCCCAATTAATGTTTGGGAGAGAGAGAAAGGAAATAAAGAAAGAAGGAAGGGAGAGAAGGAATACGGGAGAGAGGGAGGGAAGGAGCGAGGGAGGAAGAGAGGAAGGAAGGTCGTTTTTCCAACGGAAGGTTAGGGCACCTTCCTAAGATATTAGGTCTGAAGCCAGGACCCCTCCCGGGGTCCCTGGATGGGTGGGGCCCCATCTTCACTCCCTGATCACAGGAGTTCAGTTATTGTTAAGTAACAATGGCCCCAAAACTTAGTGGCTTAAGACACCAGCCAGTGTGATATATCCCTTGATTTTGTGGGTCAGGAATTTGGGCAGGTTCCCCTGGGTGGCTTTTCTGTCCCTTGTGGTGAGGGCTGACATCATTTGAAGGCTGGTGGAAGGGACAAGGCAGCTTCATGAAATGTCTGGTGCCTCCGCAAAGGTGGCTGCACTGCTGGGCCCCACTGGGACTGTCTCCTGCACGGGGCCTCTGCAGCATGGCGATGTCGGGAGTCAGTGTCTCCAAATGGAAGCTGGATTCCCCCAGAGTGAGTGTCCCAAGGGGCCCAGGGAGAGCTGCAAGTAAGATTTCCCACAGGCAGCCCTGCAAGTCCCAGAGCACCACTCTGTGGGGCAAGCAGATCACTAAGGCGGGCCCAGACTCCAGGGAAGTGGGTTCCATCTCACCTCTCCAAGGTACTAGGAGCAGCAGAGAACCTGCCGTACGGTTGGTTAACCCACCACGCTCCGCCTCTCTCTCGCATGGTGTTTTAAACCAGGGGTCACCGGGGTCCTACGGACAGTTTTTAGCGAATCTGTGAATGCCCTGAATGAGTTTTATACAGATGTGCAAAGTGTGCATTTCTTTCCTTTTTTTTCCCTTCTTTTCAGTGAGATGAGCTGTCAGGAAGATTATGAATCACTGCCTGGTGGTCTTCCTTTTTACTGGGCCTTATCTCATCCCACTCCTCTGCCAAAAGTTCCCAAGGAAACATAAACAGAGTCTTGTAAGCTATTCCAACAATGCAGAAAAACCAGTCCCCCTCTAATCCCCTGCCCTCCCCGCCCTCAGAGATAATCTCGCTATCAGTTCGATGTGTGCCTTTCATGATGTTTTCCCATGCGTTAGATAGATGTGCAGTGTTTTAAAAAATGCAAATAGCGTCATTCTCTTCAAATTTTCCCCCCTGTAATTTGCTTATTTTTCACTTTTAACATCATGTGTAGGAGACTGGGTCATGTCAGCACATCTAGACTGATTCTGTGTTTGAAAAACAGCCTCGTGGAAGCCAGTCAGTGGGTGTGGCCGAGTTCATGTTTCTTCCGGTGATGTATGGGGAGGTTGTTTCTAGTTTCCCCACCGGCACACACACTGCTGCTGCACACAGCCTCACTCTGCCCACTTGTGCTCACGTGATAGTATTTCTCTTGGGCCCTGTGAGGAAGGCACTAGGCTGCGACCCATTTGACAGATGAGCAAACTGAGGAACAGAAAGGCTGAGTAACTGTCCTGAGGTCACATCTCCAGGAATTTGGCAGAGCTGGGAACTGAACCTGTCAGTCAGGCCCAGGGCTCGTGTTCTTCACCACTCGTTCATAGAATTTTCTAGATTAATGATACTGCAGGTGTGGGTGACTGACAACGATGTGTGAGAGATTTGGAAGACTGGTTCCCCAAAGAGATGCCTGCTGAATGCTCTACCTTTTAACGAGACGGGGCACCTGTTGGTTTTACAAGTGAGGAAACTGTGTGAAAACACAGGCTTACACAAGTGGGCGAGGAGTCAGCTGCAGGAATGTCTGTGTTGCCAAACACTGGAAACAAACAAAAGGTTCGACTGAATAAGTAAACTGTGTCGGGCTTGTCGATCAGCAGCCATGCCGCAATAGAAAGGCAGGGGCTGGGGCCGTGCTAATCGGTGTGGATACATTAGGTTGGTGTAAAAGTAATTGCAATTATTTTTAACCTTTTAAACCATAATTACTTTTGCACCCACCTCATTGTTCAAACGCTAACACTTGGAAAAAGCAAATCGTAGGAGGCTCAGTGCAGAGCAATACCTTCGGTATGAGGTTGAAAAAACACGCAAAACAACACTATATCATATAAGGATAAAAATACAAAACAAATAGAAAGATATGCATGGGAATGAAAAGCATCAAATTTAGGACAGTGGTTATTTTAGGGAAGAAGGGCGGTGAATACAATCAGAGTTCACAGGGGTCTCCTATAAAAAAGTTTTGGATGCAATTATTCATTCATTAAAAAAAAACAGCTGCTTAAAAACATAGTCTATTATGAGCACATAAGACACGGCCACTGTAACTTTAACATGTCTTCTATTGCTCTACAGTTTTAGTTTTTAATAACTTGTTTTTATTTTTTATGTTTATCACAGCCCTGCATGCCCGTGGTTTAAAGGCTCAAATTATTCTACGAGGGTTTGTTAACTAAAATAAAGCTTTATTATTTTTTTAAAGCTGGGTGGTAGGTGTTTGCTTTCTTTTTGTCTAACACCTTTTTATACATCTTTTATAAACGTTTTATAACATTTTCTTAAAAATACTCAGAAACTCACAAAATCATTATAAAAAATGAATAAACCTCCTTCAGATTCGCTCGATGTCTACAAATTTAATGACCTTAAACTCTTCGAACACGGGAACTCATCCACCTCGCATCTCACCAGCTCGTTTGTTTTCTTGAAATCCTTGTCGTCCTCACTTTTTCCTCCCATTTCCCTTCCGTGGATCCAAGTATGATGATGTGGAAGTTTTGAGGATCATAACTCAGGTGAATATCCCTACTTCTGTTGGGTGTGGTGGTAGACATGGTTTGAAAACTATAATCAATATTATAATTACAAGCGCGGAGGACAGCTAGAGAACTCCCTGTCCCTTGATAGCTAGGTAAAAATGCCTCGGAGTGCCCATCCCCGGAGGCTGTGCAATTCCAGAGCTTTCCCAAAGATTTTTGCTAATTCCTGTGGGGATTTAGGGAATTTAGACGATTCTCGCTCTCAGGCTGTGGTTTCTGAGTGTGTTTCTTTCTTCTCCCTGCAACTCTGCTTCTCCTTCTCTTTAAACTGCAAATCTACTCAGACCAGTCGTTTAATAGGCACCAAGGACTGTACTGACCATTTCTTAGGACACACAGAGAAGGGTCTTACAAACCTACATGCAAACATATTTCACAAGGACTCGTTGCCATTGCTGTACTTACAATGCCTGTAGGAGCCTTTGTTGGTTTTGCTTGTCTAGTTTCCTTCCTCTGTATACTGGTACCACAACTGCATTTCCTTTGGGGAACCAGCCTATCTCACTTTCAGGGTTTTGGGTGGACCAAAACTCCATTGGGATAAGACTAGGTAGGTATTATTATCCCTAATTTTATAAAGAGTGAGACTGCAAGAGGTTTGCATATGTTGATCAGGGTCAAATAGCTAGTGAGTGCATAATTTGGAATTTGAACACCAAAGCCTGTGCTCATAACCAGTGTGCTATAAGAATATAATAACGACAATAACCATATACCATTAGCTCCCAGGCATATCTCCATTCCAGACCTCTCCACCGAGCTCCAGATTTGTATAAGCAACTGCATATATAATATCTCTACTCGCATGTCTAACAGGCATCTGTGATAGTTTAAAAAGTTCACGAATTCATTGACACAACATCCTTCAGGGAGTGGAGCTTAGTTTCGCTCTCCTTGAGTGTGGGTTGAATTAATGACTTTCTTCTAATAGAATATTATGGAAGTTACAGTCTCTGATTTCCATGCCCAGGTCACAAAAGGCATTGTGCCTTCTGCCTTGCTTTCCTGAATCACTCACTCTGGGGGAAGTCAGTGCTATGATGGGAGGACACCCAACAAGTCCTATGGAGAGACCATGTGGTGAGAAACTGAGGCCTCCTGCCAACAGCCATCTGAGGGAGCCGTCTTGAAAGTGTATCTTCCAGCCGCAGTCAAGCCTTCGGCTGAGACTGCAGCACCAGCAGACATGTTGATACCCACCTCACACAACCCTCAGCCAGACCCACCCAGCTGAGCTGCTCCCGAGCTCCTGACTCACAGCAACTGTAAGATAATAAATATTTGTTGTTTTAAGATGCTAAGTTTTGGGTACATTTCTTATGCAGCAATTGAGAATTAATGCAGCATCGCAAACATGACATGTCAAAAGCTGAACTCCTAATCTTCGTGCTGCAAACATAATTTTCTCTCTGTCTTCTCGATTCAGAAAACGACAATATCATGGTTCTTGTTCCTCATATTAAAACCTTGAAGACGTCCTCAAAGCCCGTGTTAATTTCACAACCCAAATCTGATGTAAGAGCAATTCTCATTGTTCTAACTTTAAAATGTATCTAAAATCCAACTGTGTCTTCCCATGTCTTCAGTTATCACCTTGGTGCACCTCTGTCACCTCTCACTAGGTTGGTTGCAGTTGCCATCTACTTGATCTCCCTTTGTCCTTGGTACCCTGAGACTCAATTCTAAATACAGCAGCCAGAAGAATCCTTCAAAAATATAAGCCAGATTACTGATTCTCCAAACCCCTCATGGTTACTCTTCCCCCAAATCTATGAATGGCTCCCTCCTTTCACTTCCTTCAGATCTTTGTCCAAATATCACCTTCTTAGTGAAGACTTTTCTGATTCCTGAACATTTTCCACAGTGTATATTTTATTACTCATTTTCTCTCTCCCTTCTAGAATGATAGCTCCTTAAAGAAAGGGACGTTGTTGTCTAGTTTATTTACTGCTGTAAATAATTCTTGCACATAGTAGGTGATCTATAAATATTTACTGAATAAACACATTGCTGTTCCTTAAGAGCTATTGTCCTTGGTGTACATCAGAACTACCAGAAAAGCCAGTTTGGGTGCTCAGGGCACACACGCAATCATAGGCACTCAGATTCTGATGAAAACTAGGTGATTGCAAGATGCATCCCTGGGAACCTCTATTACATTTGTCTCCTAATCTTTCAGCAAAATTTGTTATTTCTGCTTTAACAGAGGCAAGGAAAATAGTAAAATATATTGAAATTGGTTTGTATTAAAAAAACTCCTTTGTAGTTAGGGCAGTAAATTATAGACATAGGATTCAATATAGGCCATAAATTGAATATTTTAGTGTGAGTCGAGTTGTATCGAGTGTTCCTTTGGGGATTAGAGTTTATTTCCTAAGCTTTTGTTCACTGCATCATGAGTCTTTTCAATAAAACGATCTCATTGCCTGACAGCCAGACAAGCTTTTCAATGATGCAGGAGGATTTTATCGGGTGTGGTTAACTCAGAAAATGGTTCTCTGAAGATACTTTATTACCAAATATTTACTAATGTCCCTTAGCAGGCCTGGTTAATTTCCGAATAACTAAGAAAGCCAATAAATGTGAACAAACTAAGACACACATACTTACATACACATATCCACTGTTGCTACTTTGCTTTAAGTAGATAAAAACCAAGACATGTAACTGAAATAGGAAGCTTGATGTTATCATGACCCCGATATTAAAAGTTCTTGGGCAGATGAAAGGAATTAGGGCTCATGGGCCTGTCACATAGAGATTCAAATCCATCCATCATCCATCCATCCATCCATCCATCCATCATCCATCCATCATCCATCATCCATCCATCCATCCATCATCCATCCATCCATCCATCCTCCATCCATCCATCCATCCATCCATCCATCCATCCGTCCATCATCCATCCATCCATTTGAACAGGTGGGCATTTGCTTTATAATACTTGTATTCAAGGCTTATAATTATTTTTCCAAATGAGACACATTTGTCCTACTCTGTATCAGTCAGAGTTTGATGGATGTAAGAAACAAAATTGATTCTTCAATTTTGAAATGGTACAGGGTAGCTGACAAACTACCAGCTGAAGGACTGTGCTGGGGGAGGGCAGGAAACAGGGCAGCTCTGAGGCTAAAGGGAGTAGAAATGAATCGAGTCTCTCCTGGATGAGAAAAAGTATGATAGTCTTGCTTACCTACCCACCCCTTGACACAGTCTTGGAGAGTGTGAGATGCAGCTTCTGAGAAGGCCCCACTGATCTCCACTTCCTGATGTTCACGCCTTCGTGTGATCCCCTCCCCTTGAATGTAGTTGGACCTAAAGGCTTGCCATTCTCTTCTAATGAAGAGAATGAGGGGGCAACATTTTCATGATTAGGTTACCAAAGACCCTGGCTTCTGTCTCATTGTACTCGCTCGCTGTAATGAAGCAGCTGCCTTTCAGATTCCTGAACACGTGTGAGCCACTCTAAAGAGAATCCCATGTGGCAATGAACTGACTGAGGCCTTCAGCCAACAGCCAGTGCGGAGCTGACGTCCTCAGTCCCGCAGCTCACCAGGAACTAATCCTGCCCGTGGCCACTGATTTTACCTGGAAGTGGATCCTGCCCCACTTGACCCTTGAGGTGAGACCACAGCCCCGGCTGACACCTTGATTGCAGCCTGTGAGAGACCCTACACCAGAGGAGCTCAACTAAGCCATGCCTGGATTCCTGGCCCCCAGAAACCATGAGATCATACGTGTTTGTGGTTTTAAGTTGCTAAATTTGGGGACAACTTGTTATGTGGTATATTAGTTTGCTAGGGCTGCTTTAACAAAGTACCACAAACTGGGTGGTTTAGAACAAGAGAAATTTATTTTCTCACGGTGCTGGAGGCCAGAAGTCCAAAAATCAAGATGTCAGCAGGTCTGTGCTCTCTCTGAAGATACAAGGGAAGGATCTGTTGCTGGCCTCTCCTAGCTTTTGGTGGCCTCACACATTCCTTGGCTTGTAAATGGCCATCTTCTCACTGTGTGTCTTCACATAATTTTCCCTTTGTGCTTGTCTGTGTCTATGTCCAAATTTCCTTTTTTCAAATAAGGGTACCAGTCATGTCAGATTAGGGCCCACCCTAATGACCTCATCGTAAATTGATTTCATCTGCCAGACTGTATTTCCAAATAAGATCGCATTCACAAGCACTGGGTTTGGACTTCGATGTGTTTCTCCCTTTCTTGTGGGTGTGTATGGAGGGACCTAATTCAACCCATAACTACCAGCAATAGATAACTAATATAGACAGGTAAATCACCAAAAGAAATATGGGCATGATTATTAGAAGAAAGAGGAAAATGGAGACTATACCATCAAAAAAAAAAAAAAAAAAAAAAAGATCCACACGTATAGTTCAAGTTCCCTCCCAGTAGAACTGACTGAAACACTAGTCACCAGTCACGTGTAGCTACTTGAAATGTGGCTGATCCAAACTGATATGTACTTTGAGTGTAAAATACACACCAGATTTTGAAGACGCAGAATTTAAAAAATGTAAAGTACTTATCAATAATTTTTATATGATTCCATGTTGAATTAATATTTTGAATCTATTGGGTTAAATGAACTATGTTATCAAATTTAATCCCACCTGTTTCTTTTCACATATTTTCTAAATGTGGCTACTAGAAAATTTAACCTTGGACATATGTGACTTGTGTTGTATTTCCGTTGGACGATGTTGTTCTAGAGGTTGGGATAGTCCTTCTCTGTCCTGTTGAGGAGAAATTCCTGCCTCTCCCTAGAATTCAGCAAAGTTTCAGGGCTCTAGGAAACCGTGAAAATGTGCCTCTGGTCTTGATTGCATTGTGATCAAAACTGAGATACTTACTGTCCAAAGCATCTTTACTCTTTCAAAGCCAAGTGGCTCACCATTTCAAGTTTGAACACAAGGTCCTTTTGCTAAAGTTTCCAAGCCATGGTACCTGCCGTCCAGGAAACGACAGGTTTCCATGGCAGCCCCTCTACTGGATGGTCAGCTCGCTCTGGGAATATTGGATCACTGTGGTTCCTGTCTGCTCTCCATCCCTGGGTCTCTAGGGCTGGGCCACTGATGTGTCACTCCTCTCCCCAACACGTGGACATTCTCTTTCCTTGGACTATCCAGATCCTTCTATCACCTTCCATTTGGAAGCAAAGGCATATTTATTCTCTCCTGGGGAATAGAGACACTGAGGTCCAGGCTGATTTCACAGCATGGGGGGTGATGGAAATATCTTCTGCTATTTCTATATCTCAAGATGAACAAGACAAATTAATATTTCAATAAATAATCCTTCCACAAATTCATTTGTTCAACAGATACATTTATTGCCATATTTCAAAACTTGTTTCCCTAGATTATCTTCATTTATTCAACAAATGTAGGGAGTGGTTATCTGCCAGGCACTTTGGGGATTAATTGGTGAGCAGGCAAACACAGCTCTCTTCTCATGGAATTTATAGCTGAGTGGGGGAGTCAGCATGGAGCAGACAACCAAACAAATTATTATCACCTTGTGGATCAGTGTTACCAGGGGAAAGAGAAGCGCTGCAGTGGTGTGTCCAGGAGAAACTCACCTAGTGTGTGTGTGCGTGCGTGTGTGTGTGTGTGTGTATGGGGGTGAATCAAAGAAGGCTCATATAAGCTGAGATCTGCGGATGGATAGGAGTTGGGGGTGAGGAGGTGAGGAATGAGTAATATATTTTCTGAGCTCTCAAATTGAGCCACTGTTCATCGGTCCAATCCATTCAGCATCCGTCCATCCATCCATCATCTATCCATCCATCCGTCCATCCATCCATCATCCATCCATCCATCCATCCATCCATCCATTATCCATCATCCACCCAATACTTTCTGAACATCTACTATATGGCAGACACTCTTCCTAACTGCATGGAGAACATCGATGTGTAAACCATGGTTGTCAACCTCAGCACTGCTGACATTTTGAGGCTGGGTCACTTTTTGTCTTGGGCACTATCCTGTGCACTGTAGGATGTTTCACAGCATCCCTGGCCTCTACCCATCAGATGCCAGCAGCTACACTCCCCAGTCCTGACAATCGAAGCTATCTCCAGACATTTTCCAATGTCCTCTGGAGAGTGGGGGCAGAATTGCCTAGCTGTAGACCATTGATGTAAACAAATAACTATATGATATCACGTCTGGTGGTGATGTGTCCTAGGAGGAGAACTTTAAAGTGAGTTAAGGGGCAAGAGAGGGAAGGCCTCATTGACAGAGTGACGCTTCAGCAGAGATGTAAGGGAAGTGCGGGAACAAGCCATGCACGAGCAAAGAGTGTTCTGGGCTTGGGATTTGACTGGGAGTGAGATGGGGGCCTTTGGAGGGTGTCGAGCAGGTGTTGGCGTAATCACAGCAGCTGCTTGTCATGAAGGAATGTAAGATGGTGGGAGGAGAAATGGAGCAACCAGTCAGGGGTCGGAGGTTCGGACCTGGTTCTCAAAGTGCTGTCCTCAGAACAGGACCTGGGAGCTGGGTAGACAGGCACATTCTCAGGCCCCGCCCCAAACTACGGAGCCCTGGGGCAGGGCCCGCCACCAGGGTTTTGTCAAGCCCCATAGGTGGTTCCGATGTGTGCTTGGGTTTGCGAACCCTGGTTGATAAGGGACAGCAGCGCCCTCTGCACTAAAGTCCCCTCTCCCACCTTCCGCCAGCGACCTCCTTGAAAAGCCAGCCTCAAGCCACCTCATCCCACAAAGGTGGGTCTTATGCAACCCCAGAACCACCCCCTTCCCAGGGCCTGCCTTCGGAACCCTCTCCCCGCGCTCCCCCGCCTGGCAGGTGTGCCTAGTTCAGCTGGGATGACAGGTGGCTTCTGTTGAGAAGGCTGACAGGCCCCTCTCATCGCGGCGTGATTGACAGCACCCTAATCAGCAGGAAGAGAATGGCGTGCCTCTACAGAGATGTTTGCTCCGTAAATATTTGACATTATCTACCCTGGAAACCTGAAAGAGAACTTCACTTTTCTTTCTTTTTCCGGGAATACACCAAGTCACAGAACACCTTTACGTATAATTAGTCTGACAAGGGAGTTTCCGACCGGCTGGGAAGCTCAGAGGAGGGAACCAGGCTCGGTGACTTTGTGTCTTTGCTGTTCAAGGTGTGTGACGGTCCCTCACCTGTGCCCGTGGGAATCCAGCCTCCTCAGCCCACGGATGTGCAGACCGCTCTCGGGGCGTGTTATGCATTCTCACTCCCCGGGTCTGGGGCGCGGCCTGAGGCTGCGTTTCTAAGGAGCTCCCAGGTGAGGCAGCGCTTCTGCAGTTGAAGGACCCCGCTTTGAGTGGTGAGATTTGTAGGACCTGCCCACTGCCGACTTAACCTCATCTCCAGAGACGGCTTTCAGAAATCATTCTGGGCGTGGCTTTTGGCCTTAGACTTTGACTTGAATTTTTGATGTACGAGTGACTCGCTGTGTGACTTTGGGCCGGTTAGCTCACCTCTCTGAGCCTACAACATGAGGGTAATGACAATGCTTATGTTTTAGGGCAATGTAATTAATCTTCAAAAACAAAATGCCTGCCGGCCCGGTGGCTCAGGCGGTTGGAGCTCCGCGCTCCTAACTCCGAAGGCTGCCGGTGCGATTCCCACATGGGCCAGTGGGCTCTCAACCACAAGGTTGCCGGTTCAATTCCTTGACTTCCGCAAGGGATGGTGGGCAGCGCCCCCTGCAACTAGCAACAGCAACTGGACCTGGAGCTGAGCTGCGCCCTCCGCAACT
Organism: Rhinolophus ferrumequinum; assembly: GCF_004115265.2. NCBI lineage: Eukaryota > Metazoa > Chordata > Mammalia > Chiroptera > Rhinolophidae > Rhinolophus > Rhinolophus ferrumequinum. The sequence continues at coordinate 6,993,880 of NC_046306.1, forward strand.
AAGACTGAAAGGACAACAACTTGACTTGGAAGAAAGTCCTGGAAGTACACACTGTTCCCCAATAAAGTCCTGTTCCCCTTCCCCAATAAAATCTTTAAAAAAAAAAAAAGCTCAAACAAAAACAAAAACACAAAATGCCCCTCGAGGAACTTTTAAAGACATTTTCCGCCCTAATTGTCTCCCTCCCCGTGAAATTTCAATGCCACAGATATATAGTATATTTGCGCACGCACTGTGGCCCTTTGGAGGATCACAAAGCATTGTAATTGCTAAGATTTTCACCCCCCAAGAACCTGCTTGGGAGAGAGAGATCACCTTGTTGAGAATGTGTATTGTAGGGCACTTGTAAAGATGAAGAAAGAGGGTAATTTCTGTCAAGAACCTGATACAGGAGCGGCCAGTTGGCTCCGTTAGTTAGAGCGTAGAGCACATACCACCAAGGTCGCCGGTTTGATTCCCACATGGGCCAGTGAGCTGCACCCTCCACAACTAGAGTGAAAACAACGGCTTGAGTTGGAGCTGAGCGGTTCTGGAAAAACACACTGTTCCCCAATATAAATAAAAACAACAACAACAAAAAACCCCAAAAACCTGATACAGAGTAAGTGCTCAGTAAGAATTAAGTATTGATGTGTATTATATAAGCCATGTTAAAGATAATAAAGTATTATCTTAAATACTTTAAAGTATAAATAAATAAATAAATAATAAAGTATTTATTATTATATAAGCCATGTTAAAGTGTAATAAAGTAATACAGCATCTACTAATTATATTACACCATATATCATATCATATCATCATATCATATCATATATCATAACACATCATCAACCATCGTATTCTCTCAGTCTAATACCTGCATACTGGTTATGAGTAGGAGAGCAAAGGTGCAGAAGACGGCAAAGAAACGTGACCCAGCTCAGGTGACCATGTGCAGTGATACATAGTTCAGGGTCTGAAGTCACGTGTGGGTCTCAGGTTCATTTCCCAGTGCAATGTGCCTCGGAGGTGCTCTTGATTCCTTCTGGATCCCGGTGTCTTCATCTCTGTCCTGGGCACAACACACTTTTCCTCTCTGTAGTGCAGTGACGAGCCAATCCCAGAACACATGGAGGGAGACCGTGGCAGGACCTTTGTTATTTGTGACAAACACACCTTGACTGAGCGCCCAGCGTGCCATGGCCAGGGGGCATGGCACTGGGGATACGGCCGGGGAAAGACGGCCTGCCGGGTCCTGCCCTCTGGTGTGTGTAGTAGGCAGGCAGGTAGCACAAGTCACCATAAGTGTGACCAGAGGGCAGGGGACGTCCCCTAGACTGAAGGCATAGAAGGCAGGACCACAGGCCTTGCAAAGGTGAGTGCTAGGATCGAGAGGACTCTGGTTTGTCTGGAGTATGGAACGTGCTAGAGGAAGTGAGTGTCCTGGAAAGGCAGGAGTCAGACCAGGCAGTGTCTCAGGCGGGCTGAGGCTGTTGGACAGATTCCCGGGGTCACAGAGAGCCACTAAAAGTAATCAGTCAAGGGGTGAGGGCAGGCAGGAGTGGCTGGGGTGCAGGAAACTGGCTCTTACATTGGAGAACATCATGTGTTTTCCCAAATTCTCTCCATTTCCCTCGGGACAGGAGGAGCTTAGTTCTGGAGCCTGGGAATCAGACCAAGGGAGGACTGGATAACCTAGGGGGAAAATGAGACACCAATTCATATTCCAAAGATCTCCTCCCGTCACAGTCTCTTCCGCTGCAGTGTCTCCTCTGTTACTCATCCTGCAGCTCTCCAGGCCCACCCCATGTCCTTGGAAGTCCTGGGACATTCCTGGGACACTTTCTGCTTATATGACAGAACTTAGGCCCAGTGATCTTTATATGGTGAATAACCTATTGTTTTTAAAGGGCTTGTGATTTGTCAAGCCCCATGCTATGGGCTTATAAGAGTGTGGCTTTCCTACATTACAAACTTTGGTCTGAATTCTATGTCCACCATGTCGACCGGTATGGGAGAAGGAGCAAGTCGATCTTCTCAACTGTAACACGGGGTACGAGTAGGCACCACCTGGGGTGGTGGTGTGTGAGCATTGGGACAGTTTAGCATTATGTCTTACTCACTGGGTAAGCAGCAACACATATTAGCTAGGACTCATTCACGCATTCACTGATTCTTTCAACAAATATTATCTTGAGCATCTGTGATACGTGACACACGATGAGGTGTCCTAAAAGTTGGGGATACAGTGATGAACCAAACAGGATTTGGTCTCTGTCCTCATGGAGCCTACGATCTAGTGGAAATGTAACAAAGTTTGGCAAATGATGTTGGTGAAAGACCAGATAGTAAATATTTTTGGTTTTGTTAAGGGGGCAGGCAAGAGACAAAGTGAATTACACGCATGTCATCGTGTCTTGAAGGGTGCCTGCAGCAGCGTGGGACATGCGAGCACCACATAGGGTCTCTGTCGCAAGTACTTGACGTGGCTGTTTTAGCATGGACGCAGCCATAGGTGATAAGTAAATGAATGGGTGTGGCTGTGTTCCAATAAAACTTTATTTAAAAAAAAAGATGGGGAGCGGGGCTAGATTTGACCCAGGAGCTGCAGTCTGTTGACTCCTGGTAGAGAAAAGGCCAAGAACATAGATGTTGGAGCCATTTTGCCTGGCTGAATCCCAGCCCCACCACTTACTAGCTGGTTGACCTTGAACAACTTACCTATCCGCTCTGTTCCTCAGTTTCCTCATCTTTAAAATGGGGGTGAAAATTGTACTTACTTCAGAGGCCTGTTTGTGAGGAGTCAATGAAATAAAATATGCAAAATGCTTAGTATGGTTTGGCATGTAGTACATAGCATGTAAATGGCTACCTATTAGGTCTCATATGAGTGAGGAGTTAGGCGTTAATTAATTATGATCAGGCAAATGAGTAAAATTACAACTGTTGTGATTTTGTAACTTGTAAGTTGTAATTATTGTAAGTGTTGCTTGACAAGGTCCTAGAAGGACTTTGGCTGATTTAGGGGCAGTTGCTGAGATGTTCCCTAAGAACTTTCCTCCACTACCCTGTGTAGGAAACTGGACTGTGGCTGCTTCATTTTAATACATTTTAATCATTTTTGGGGGGGTTCTTTCACACAATGTGGTCATGCTACATTGAGATGGTTCTTCAAAAATTAAAAATATGTCAGCTCTTAAAAGTGAGGTCATAAAATGTTTATCTTTCTGTGTCTGACTTATTTTACTGAGCATAATGTCCTCCAGGTCCATCCATGTTGTCACCAATGGCAAAATTTCCTTCTTTTTAAAGACTGAATAATATTTCATTGTGTATGTAAGTACCACATTTTCTTTATCCATTCATCGGTTGACAGACACTTAGGGTGTTTCCATATCTTGGCTATTGTGAAAAATGCTGCAATGAACGAGGGAGTGCAGAGGTCTCTTTGGGATAGTGATTTTATTACCTTTGGAAAAATACCCAGAAGTGAAATTACTGGATCATATGGTAGTTCTAGTTTTAATTTTTTGAAGAACCTCCATGGCTTGATTGCTCATTTCTTTTTAGTGCTGAATAATACTCCATTATCTGCATGGACCCCAGTTTCCATTCACCTACTGAAGGACATTTGGTTATTTCCAAGTTTTGGCAATTAAGAACAAAGCTGCTACACACATCCATGTCGAGGTGTTAGTGTGGACAACAGTTTTCAACTCCTTTGGATAAAAACCAAGAAGTGTAATTGCTGGATCATCTGGTATGTTCAGTTTTGCAAGAAACTGCCGAACTGTATTCTAAAATGGCTGTACCATTTTTGAGTTCCCACCAGCCACGAATGAGGGTTTCTGTTGCCCCAATTCTTTGCCAGCGTTTGTATCTGGATGTCTAGTTGACTCAGCACCATTTGTTGAAGAGACTGTCTTTGCTCATTGTATTGCCTTTGATCCTTTATCAAAGATCAATTGACCGTATCGATGGGGGCCTATTTTTGAACTCTCTGTCCTGTTCCATTGATCTATGTGTCTATCTTCACCATATAGGTGTACCATAATTTGTTTAATCAATTGCCTATTTTGGAACACTTAGGTTCTTTCCCATTTTTCACAATTATAACTAGTGTTATGATTGGACATTCTAATCAAATAAATCTCAGAGCACATCTTCAATTATTTTTGGAGGAAAACTCTCTAGAAGAGTCATTAATCAAAGGGCATGCACATTTTAGAGAAACTGATAAATACTGCTTGATCATTTTCCGGAAAGTTCCTATCCATTTTCACTCGCAGAGCAATGTGTGGCTGTCTCTTCCCTGAGCTCTCTCTAATAATGAAAACATTGTGTTTTATTTTTGTCAATTTGATAAGTGAAAATGATTTCTTCTTGTTTTAATACATGTCTCTTTGGTTATTACTGTCACTTGATATCGTCTTGAATGTTCATTAAGCATTTGTAGTTATTTGCATGGTGTCAGTTCATAAATTTTGCCAAAATTTTTCAGTTTGGATATTATTCATTTTTCTTAGAGATATAGAAACACTCTTTATATCATTAATTATGCCAGTCACCATGAATCACATATTAATACAAATAATTTCCCCCCAATTTGTGACTTTTCATTGTATTGTTTTTTTTGACTCCTAGAATTTTAGTTCCTATGATTTCTTCCTTAGTATTTGTACCTGGAAACCACTTCCCTGCCTGATGTCAGGTGAAACTATTTACTTATATTTTCCTCTAGTGTTTTATGATTTTGTTTCTAGATTTAATTCTTTAACTCATCTGAAGTTTAGAAGTTTAGTTTAATACATAGCACAAAATGTTTAACTTACTTCTTTTCCTGAAACATTTACCAATTGTCTGAGAACTATTTCATTGGTTATTAACGTACATTTTCTCTACAAATTTAAAGTTCTATTTTTATAATATGCTACATTTTTTAAACATTTAACCTATTCCTGGGCATTATTTTGTTTTTCATGAAATAGTTTGCTCACTCTCGTGCCAGTCCAGCATTTAGAATTTTACACCTGAAACCAATGTAACTTTACTAATAATTGTCACCCCTATAAACTTTAATTTAAAACAATTAAAAATTATTATAACTTTCTAGTATATATATTTTATACCTAACAGGGACATTTCTTCATCCTATTTGTTTTTGTGGCTTTATTGACCTACCTTTTTTATTTGTTCTTTAATTTTTAGAAAAGGCATTTCATGCATTTAGTAAAAAAGTTGATACAACTGTAGTGTTTTAAAAAGCTCAATTTGTTGAATACGGGTTCTGACCGGCAATGTGCAAGATGTATGACGAATTGGATACACTTGGGACTCATTGAAGGACCTCAGTTCGTCCATTCTGACCCCTTTTACGTGGGGAGCTGCGTCTTGGCTTCCCCAGGGCCTGTGTCTGCCTTCTGCACTTGGACTTCTGAGACTGCGCCTTGAGTCCCCTGGCTTTAGAGCAAAGACACCCCTAGACTCCGAGCTCGGGCGAGCTGCTGGGTGCAGGAACTCACACCCTGACTTCCTCCTGTCCTAGCTACTCCCCGAGACCACACTCGGTAACTCAGGTGGAGCTCACAGAGGCGCCTGGTTGTCCAGAAAGTTAGGGTGGCTCAATAGTATGTTCCTAGATCCAGTCAGTCGCCGTCTTTGATCCCAAGAAATCCTTAAGAAACGCATCACTGCGTTGGGGGTAGGACAGAGGAAGTGGGTGTTGGACGATTCTGGCAGTGGGTGGGGAGGAGTAAGGTAGGGGACAGTTCAGAGCAAGTGACTGGGGCGTGCCCAGGACTCCAGGAAAGTGGCATTCATTTACTGAACAGATATTTGCCGGACGCCCACTCCATGCCAGATGCTATGCTCCAGACTGGGCATGTGCCAACGAGACCCAGGTTAGTGTCCGCCTTCCCATGCGGCCTCTGGGGGTCACTGACAATGCAGAAATGATCGCGACAACAACAGCTCGAGATCAGGGCTCTGGGGGAAAGCAGGGTGCTCTAGATGGGGCATCAGGGAGCACCGTTCAGAGGAGGTGACCTCAAAGCTGAGATACCCGGGATGGGAAGCACACAGGATGACACCCTCGCAGCAGAGGAAACAGTGTGGTGTCTTCCAGGGACTGTGAAAGGCAGTGTAGCTGGAGCTCGGTGTGCAAGAAGGAAGTGGGGAAATAGGCAGGGAAACGACCAGACAAGCGCGGGGGCGAGTTTGGACTTCACCGACGAGCTGGTGCGGTCGGAGCCTGACGTATGTCCACAGCAGCAGCCCTGGGCCTGCCTATCCTTCCTCTCCATTTCCAGCTCCAAGCACCTGTGACTGGGCCACAGGGTCTTCTCTGGCCACTTCTCAAAGCCACCTGTCGAAGGCTTTGGGCAGATTGGAAGCACATGGTTAGGCCCCACCTTACCCTGCAGCAGCCCTCCACTAATAACTGAGCAGAGGTGCCGTCTAAACACGCCTCTCTCACCCTTAGGCAGGATACCCGAGGCATGTACAGCCCTGTCGCCCAGAGTCCCCAGTGGGACTGGGCCCTGCTGCCCACGGTGGTTGTTTTTCTTAAAGCCCATTTATTTGCTTCCTTCCCTTCTCTATCCCACTGCCTGTGTTTCTTGGCTTCTCCTCCAATAGAAACTACAGCCTCACCTCCAGGCCCACAGGAAATCAGTCTAAGACAAATAGAAACCCAGGTGTTGGAAATCGCCAGCAGGGGGTCAGCCAAATGTAGCCCTTGGGCTAAATCCAGCCTGCAGCCTGCTTTTGTAAATAAAGTTTTATTGGAACATAGCTACACCCCTTTGCTTACTGTTGTCTATGGCTGCTTTTCAGTCCAATGGCAGAGTTGAGATGTTGGGCCAGAGATTGGATCGCCCACAAAGCTAACCATATTTACTCTCTGACCCGTCAAAGAAATGTCTGCCTACCTGTGGTCTTTAGGAGCAAAATGGCATGATCTGATTTATGGTATTAAAAGACCACTCCAGCTACTGTACGGAGAGTGGATTTGGGATGGACGGCTTACAGACCAGTTAGAAGACCACCAGTTAGGAGATATACAGTGAACAGGCTGGACTTGTATGTTGAAGTGAGAAGCAGCAGGGCTTGTGGATGTGGTGGGGAAGGGAGCAGTTACGGGATGTGGTCTTGGATACTTTTGGTCCTTCTAATGCTCCTTTGAGAAATTATCTTCAACATCACTTCCTTCAGGAATCCTCTGTGATGTCTCAGGTTGGTTGGGGGCCACCTCCATGCTGCTATCGTCCCTATACCCCACCCCTCATGATGTTCTGTTCTTCCTTGACTCTTGCCTTAGATGACAGAGATAACACATGACAGAGCCCGGATTTTAACACGTACATTTGACTCTAGACCCAGTTCTCACAACTGTCATCACACGGCTTTATCAGTGTCAGCCTCAGACCTAGCATAGAATAGCAGCTCAATAAATAGTCACTAAGTGAATGAAGACCAAGAACTCTGGTTGGGTCCACACTGCTTATCGCAACACTCTACCTTTGCGCCTCCCCTTTCCTCACCTGTCTGGTTTTCTCTAGCCTGGCCGCTTATATTTTATGGCCTAGAGACGGGTCAGGTCCATGAAGTGGTGCTCACAGGTGATACCGTAGACATTGCAGTATAACAAGTGTGGGTCTCCGGCAGCCTTGCAACACGGACACTGTGAGCTGGCTCTGCAGAGGACAGATCATATCTGGTGGGGCATCCACATCTGCTCGGGCCGCTTGTGTGTGAAACATGGTCCGATTCTCCCGGCACATCCGAGGACATGCAGGGGGGACACAGGGAAACCGAATGTCGAGCAGGCCCATTGCTCTGAGGTGGAGAAGGCCTGGCTGTCTCAATCATGTCTGCCCTCTCTGCCTTGCATCCTTGAATTTGTGAGACAGCTGCCCACAGCCTCTGCTGAGATTACATCATAAATTACAAGCTGACCAGATTTGAGAGCATGCAAAGGCAGCCCAGAAACCAAGCAAGGGGTGCTGGCATTTGTAAAAAAAAAATCCACTGGAGATGAGGGTAGAAGCTGGGGGTGGTTCAGCAGGTCCCAGCAACAGAGAGGCCCACCCAATATCTCCTTGCTTGCTCCCCCTCCCCCGCGGGGGGGGTGTCAGTGCTATTCCTCCACTCCCTCTTTCCCCTCTCCCTCGCCTCCCTTCTCTCTTGCTGTCTTTAAAAAACACACATAGGCAGAAATCAATCCATCAAATGTCATTACAGATTTATTAAGCCTGATGTAGAAAGACATTTAACAGTAACATCTTCAGAAAGAATAAAAAGAGCACTTCTATTCAGTCTTGTGCTTTGAAAATCTAAATATATTTTTATCATATAAATAATTCTTTTCATGTTTTAAGTGCATCTGTGTTTTTTTTTTTTCTTCTTCTTCTCTCCTTTAATTTTCATTTTTTCAATTGGCCAAAGCGGAAGTCGGCGTTGACTGAAATGAAGCCATTTGCAAAGCTAATGGTGTTGAGAGGCATGTCTGCGCTCTACAGTATGAGCTAGGTTTCCGAAAGGTGGTTCAATATCTGCAGCATTAAAATGAGGGACAGCCTCCAGCAAAATCATAATTGAACACACCCAGGTCCTTAATGTCGGCAGTTGGGTTTCCTGATGCAAATTACGATAAGGTTTCAGATGGGAACAGTCTACTTCCAATAACTGCTGAGTGGGAAGGAAAAAAAAAAGACTTTTTTTTTTTTTGTCACAAAGGAAAGAGTTATCATGTTGGAAAATGTAAATAATACACTTATAGAAACCTTTCTGATGGAAATGAGGGGCTCCATATAACCTTGGCAAGTGTGTTGTTAGTATTTTTTCACAATAGCTAAAAGAAGTAGCATCTATTATTTAGGGCTTTAATTACAGTTCTCAAAGTAGAATGATTTTCTGTAAAAAAAAACACACAGCTCTTTAGATGTAAAAAATAATGGCTTCAGTGATATAATTTAAGGGTTTTCTTAATCTCCACCATCAGAATTTATTTCTAGTGGTAAGATTATATTTAAAAAAAAAATCTCCTCTTTTAGAGGTAATTTCAATGCTGCAGCATCGTACACAGGCATATATCTTGAATGCACCCAAACCAAGTCATTTTTACTCTACAAAGGACTCATCCAAATGTTTCTTTCAACCTGATTTAAGTGATATGGGGTATCGAGACCAGATTGTTTATAATTAGGAGGGATGACAGGATGGTGGCACCAAGGGACAAAAGCAGGAGCACCTTTTCTGAAAATCCCTGTGTTTTTTTCAAGCTGGAAAGCCGTCATTTCCAGCTGGGTTGTTTGTTTTTTGCGCAGTGACGACTCAGCCAAATCTTTGGAAATTTGCAAATAGTGACTGCATTTGGGCACTAGCGCGTTCGGGTTGATGGGGAGTAAAAGTAAGTGTGGCCAGCCAAAGGAAGAATTTTCCAGATCCCAGAAAAGTGGGCACAGATGCCTATCTGTGATGAATCTGTTTGGCCACAGGGTGGTATAATTTTCCTAGCAGAAAACTTTTTTTTTTTTCAATTGCAAGGACAATTTATAATCATCAAAAACAAGTGAAACATGGTTTTGATTAAAACAGCCTGTTGGCTCAATAATCTCTATAATTTTAAAAACATCCTTAATGCAGAAGAAGAACACGCCGATGTCAGGAATGGCCTGCGGCCCCATTACAACAGCAACCGAATAAATAAGGAGAAGAATTGCGAGGTCATAAAAACAAAATTAAGCTAATGTTTCAAATTTTGACAATTATGAATTCTTCCTCTAAGAAGACATTAAAAAAAATTTCAGGCACTATTAGATAAAATACAAAGAGGATCATTCTACATGGATGTGTGTGAGGTTTTCCCAAGGGGTAAAGCATGCCTTTAAAGGAAAACTCTGAATTAGGTTGTTGGTTCCTCCCTAGATCCAGTAATTGGATGGGACTCATGCAGACAGACAAACTTGGGTCTTAGAGTTTCTTTGTAAACTCAGAGCTCATTTCTTTCATAAGCTATTTGAAAGAGAATGATCAGGAAAAAATTACAAGCATATTTTTTTTTCTATACAAAAGAATCTCCATTGTGGGCCAGTTTGGTAGGAAACAGAAACAAGCAAATATAACAAAATCTGTGTTCATACATGGTGATATAGTTAGTATATACAAACATGTACAGTATAAAAATGTACGGAAGGCTTACGTTCCCAGCCATCCAAGCTGCATTGTACACAAGGAAAGCAGCCTGGTTTTTCCTCCGAGTATACAGGCAGATGTACTATATACAGCATGCAGGCAATAGAAAATTAGTACGCTTGCACAGAAATATTCTACAGGTATAGTTGTCGTCATTTTTCTTTGAAAATGACTAATCGGCTTTCCTAATATAAAAACATGTTTGCCTTTCTTTGCTGGCAAATAAACACTTTCCATCAGAGCAAGGATGAATGTAATTCTCCCAACTCACTCCGCCCTACCTCCCCCACTGCCTTTTTTTAACAGAAAAAAAAAATCTGGAATTAACTCAAGGGGGCAAATATATAATGTAAACGTGGTTCATGCCAAAATGTCTAAAAAGCTACAAGTACTCTGCAGAGCAAAAACTGGTTGACCATTAGAGAGACTGTACGGTCAGCTACCCTTCTTGATTTTAAAGGGATGTGGAAGTTTATGATTCATGCTGACAGTGCTGGGCTGTTAGGAATCAAAGTTGGAAAAGATTAGAAAGATCCCAGCATATTAGAGACCAAAATGTAATATTGTATCCCGAGATATTATGACATTTAGGAACCCTGAGCCAAATGAGAATTGTTTTATATGTAAGCTTTTTTTGACTTGTATGGCGGCACATTCTAGCATCTGATGTGTCATAAGCCAAAATATTGTATTGTAAAACTGGAATGTTTTCGTAGTATTTATCCCAACGCAGGACAGGAAGAGTTTGTACGTCTTCTCTGCAGACTGGTTGAATTCTGTGTGTTTTAAAAATATACATACACATTTACAATTCCTGGGTGTTATATGGGTCATTTAGAAAGTGAAAAAATTACTGTACAAAGTCTTCACGTTTGAGATATAATTGTACGATTGTTCAAGTTCTGTAAATATAAGCCTTTTGCCTGGGGACAGATATCCAGATGTAGGTTTCAGGTTCAAGATAATTCAGTTGAACACACTAAAATTCATTTTCTGAAGGGGCTGAAGGGAGTGGTAGATTTTTTTTTTTTTAAGTAATGCATTTGTTCAAATTTTGCAACTTCTCTTGGGGGTTCTCACAAAAGAGTTATTATTTGTAGTTCCAAAAGTGGTTTTAAGCAGATAAACATCGTACAAAGGGCTATGAGTGTTTAATCTGTCTTCCTGAAACAGATTGTTTTGTTTTTTTAAAGGCCTTAATGATAATCATATGGCTATTGGTAAAATCATTTGTGTGCTGAAAGGTGTCAGATCATGGTGCCATCAATTGGAAGAGCCCTTTTACTTGCAATGTATTTTTCCAAAGGAAATGCACAGTCCTGTTGCAGACATAGCGTTCCACCTGGTACTAGCATTTTAAAACAGCCTTTTTCTAATCCATAAAACATTTCTAGTTTTCCCTGAAGCTTTGGGTTGCCTTGCGCATGAATAATTTTTGGAGAAACACCCACGCCTGTTAGCCCATTGTTCATAACTATTGGAAGAAGATTAACTAGAGCCTGGAAATTGTATATCTGCATATGCCTCTGAAGCTGTCACAGGAAACCAAAGGAGATAAGTGGCTTTGACTTTGGATGAAGAGGTAAAATCCCCCTGTAGAAATTCTAAAGATGATTCACAAGTTCCAAAATGTTTCATGCTTCTGTACAATAAAAACATGTCTCTCTGGCTGGGGGGATGGAAATTTGTATCTTTGTCTCCTGCTCATTCTTTGCCTAAAAGTATTTCATGGATATTTTGAGAAAGTACCACATATAGGAACGGAGAAAATGAAATTAGCATTTTGACATCTCACAGGGGAAAAAAAAATAAACTGAAAGTTCAGTTGTGATTTTTTTTTTTGCCTAATGCATGTTCAAAATAGATACTACTTTTATTGCTCTTTAGAAGTACAATGTATATGTGTGTGTAAAGCCTTCAGTATATTTCCTTATTATTACTATTATTTCAGCATTCATTAACACACTTCTATTCCTGTTTCAGAGAATAGAAGATAATGTGAAAATGACATTTTAATGTGGTTTTTTTTTTTTTTAAAACAAAAACATTTAACAAGCTTAAAAAATGAAACCCAATGAAAAAGTTTCGAACACAAATAACCTGGGAAGTGACAGATGGAAGAGCAGCAGAATGCAAGCACATGTGAAGTCCTTGTAATCTTTGGGTTTACTGTGAACAGTTTCAGAAAATCATAGACTCTTACTGTGGCACTGTCCGTGGACCCTGGAAAATAACAGTGAAATTCATATCTATGTATGAATACACACACACACGCACACACACTCACACACATCTGCTTACTGCTTAACCAGAGTCCCATAAATGCTTTCCAAACATGTCATTTCATTTGTTTGTTTTCTGCATTTCAACTAAGTTCCGTGGCTTGTGCCTGCGACATTAATTATACAAGACTCAAACAACCAAGCAGGCGCATTTTGGGGGTGAGTTTTAAGAAATCTGTTTGTGACCTTAAAGAAATTCAGTGGGGACTGTCTGGGCTATCCAATTTATTCCATGATTATATTCTGCTCTTAGGCCTTGACCTATTTTTAAGCTATTTCCTCCTTGTATGCTTTTCAGAAGGAGAACTCCCTACACTGAAATATTATTTTGAAAAACAGAAATAAAACGCAAATGACATGAGGGGAGTTGGACCTTATGTGAGCTCTTCCCCAGAGTGTGTGGTATCAGCTGTCTTTATAACAACCGGAGGACCAAGATGTCGTGTGAATTCTTCGTGGTTGTATCTCATGGCACCTAGAAGAGTGTCAGTAGGTACACACTAGTATTTGTTGGGTACCTTCGGGATGGGGAAGGAAGGGCAATCCCTCACCCTCACTGATACCAAGGGTTGGTGGCCTGAATGGAGATACTCAAGTGTAATTTGCATGTCATCTTCCTTTCTATTTGTAAAGTTTCAATTGACCAGAACTGCATTTATTAACAGAGAGGAAAAGGATGATATGAAAGCAGGGAAAAACATTCTCCTGAGTCCATATTAGTTTTTCCCTCTAGAAAGAAATTTCTAGAAGCCTCACAGGACTTGCCAAATGAAGACAGGTTTGGTCTCTAGGAATATACTCAGAATTGTGTGTATTTCGCAGCGGGAGCCCAGATTTTGTTTCCTAAGAACATTAGCAGCTGTCCCTCAGTGGTGACATTTATGGTTACCAAGCGACAATTCATGAGTCTCACCAACTTTATCAATGTTTTTGTTTCTTGCCTCCCACCCCAGCCCTCCATAGAAAGTGCACTAACAAAACCATGTAGATTATAAGTTGAAGCAGATGATTTATTTTTTTTCTTTCTTAGAAGGGAAACTATTTCCACGGAGTTGAGAACTGTAGTGTTCCCTGGCCCTCTCCCCAGTTCAAGCAAGAGCTCAAGAATCTGCTTTTGCACGGTTGTGGCAGAATCTGAATTGTGAAACTTTATCTAATAACCCTGGGTTGGAGCAGGCAATTTTTAACAGCTTTAAGAACCCCAATGCTAATGCATTGATTGTCCTTTAATAGAATTTTGTTGTCGAAGGACAGTGCTCGGTAGAGTCTACCCTTCAATCTTAACCCATCCGAAGACTGTTCCTTTCCAGTTGAGCTCCATTCATTTCTGGTTGAATAGGTTAAGCAAAGACAGACCTCGCTGTTCTCAATTCACTTTATGATCCTCCCATCATAAAAAATAATATCAGCACCTTGCTTTTCATGTCAGAACTACATTTGAGCTGCTATTCCCTATGCCCATGAGTAAATCCCATAAAAGCCGCCCCGTTGTACTGTTGCTATTTTTCCTTGTGGGTGATTGATTGATGGATGAGTGCTGACACTTCAATGAAGCTATTTCGACTGCCATCTCAATCCGATGATGTGAGGGGTATATTTTCTGTCCATGCCTCATTACTTCAGAATGACATTCCTGGAACTTCATTTACTTTTTCCCTCCTTCCCCGAAGCGCCATATTTTTTCCCATCTAGGTTATGCATGCCATAAAAAAAGCAATTTGCTATTATATGTGGCATAAGGGCAACACTTTCCCTAGGAGGTAAATAAGAAGGTTTTTTTTTTTTTTTTTTTTTTTAAATCCCAATGTTGAATTTAGGGATCATGTCAAAATTTCCAAAACAATTCCAACAGGCACCCTCCATGAGAAATGGTGAAGAGGCTATATTTGGTTTCACTTTGTTGGTATTGAGATTTTTTTGTGTGTGTGTGTGTGTGTGATAACCTTGCTAATTAAAGCAACAACAATAAAAAATGTTTCTTTTGTTTCAAAGTCGTCTAGTTCCTAGTGTTGTGCCTAGAATAGTTCCTCTATTTCACCTAGAGCTGAGTAGCAGTTTACAACACAATCCAGACTTACTTGTTCTTGGAGAATAAGGAAATTCATTATTTAAATGCAATGATGGATTTATCTATTATAGGTTTGCTTTCAGTTGTATAGAAAATGCTCAACTAGAGTAAACAGATCTACTCCTGCATTTCCAAAGTGTGCACTAGATATGCAAGACTTTTAATATTAAAACATGCTCTTAGCTTTTCCAAGTTGACTTAGGACCTGATTTTAATCCGTGTAATACAGTATTCCTGTTAATAATAATGTATAATTAAGACATCCGTTAAAAATCCATAACGTTAATTTAATGGAGAAAATCTAATACAGTTCTATTGGAATTTTTACGTTAAATTAACTTTAACGGGCTTTTAATGGATGTCTTAATTAGATCTCATTATTAACGGGAATATTCCACAAATTAAAATTGGGCCCTCAAAGTTTTAATGAAAAAAGTTGCAGAAACACATTTAAAATGGACACCCTATTTCATGCTTTCTGTTGCCTCTAAAGCTAAGCTGTGTTTTAGAGCCTATAAACAACGGAGAGAGATTACCAGAAAAGGCTGCTGCTGAACTTTCCACCCTGCAATGATCTCATCGTCTTGCTTTCACTGAGATTCCGCCTCTTACCTCCTTCCCCAATTGTCCCGATTTGCAGGTCTCCTGTGACAGTGGCGCATGCTTGAAACGATTTTCTTTTAAACCAATTAGGCTCATGATGATAATAAAGATGCCCACCACTGCATGGGAAAAAGTCTTTGGCAGCAACATGGTTAAGCCTAACTATCTGAACAACGTTCACAGAAGATGAACATTGTTCAGAGGTTTTCTTGGCTCAAACTCTGGTTTAACTTAATAATTCTTCCACTTTGCGGTGATTAACGGCTCCCTCGTGCAGGGGCAGGACTGGGCAATCCAGGTGCAACCGTAATTGTTGCACTGAACAGAAACATTTCCTTTAGACAAACGTTCCCAGAGGGGTTATAAATAGGAAATGGACATTACCATGAAGAGTAAGCTTCCAAGAGGCCACATCTAGTGCAGCCCACTTGGACATTAAACTATGGAGACGTGTACTCCCCCCACCCTTTCCTGTCAAGTGTTACAAACTGACAAAATAAGTACATCAATGTTCTCAGTCATTATTTTTCTTCAGTGGCACTTTGTTTTCTCGTGACAGTGAAAAGGGGACCGTGGAGACGAGACAGCCCCATTGCAGTTTATCAATGAAAATCTATCGTCCATAAGCAGAGAAGTGGAAATCAATACTTCATTACCAAATTGTTAGCGAGGATGAAGAGAAATGGCTGGGGTGATTCCTTTTTTTTTTTTTTTTTTCTTTTTTTTTTTTTTGGCAGTCTTCTCAGAGCAGGGTGTCAGGAGGAGTTCAATGTCAGAAGCAGGGTGGTGCAGTGAAGAAAAACTCAGTGTGAGGGGCATCCAGGCTGGAAAGTTGAAACTAAGGCATTTGTCCTGCAATGGGAATCAGAACAACAAAAAAAGATGCATTATTTTCTGAGGAATAACCCAAGTGGTTATTTCTCTCACGTAGTCAAATGTCCCATCTATACTATTTCATTGGTATTAATGTCCTGCATAGACTCAGGGTTAAGTCTAGTTTAGGGTGTGATATAACCTGTTAATCGGACATAAAAAGGAAGAGCCAATTTAGGAAAAAAAACCAAAACCCTTTAAAATATAATGTATGGAAGAGATATTTGTACACCTACATTCATAGCAGCATTATTCACCATAGCCAAAAAGTGGAGGGAATCCAACTGTTCATCAATGGATGAGTAGATAAACAAAATGTGGCATATTCATACAATGAAATATTACTCAGCTTTAAAAAGGAAGGAAGCTTTGACGTTCCACAACATGGATGAACCTTGAGAACATTATGCTAAGTGAAAATGAGGCAGTCATAAAATGACAAAGACGATATACTTTTACTTATATGAGATCCCTAAAGTAGTTAAACTCATAGAGACACAACGCAGAATGTTGGCTGCCAGGAGCTGTGGGGAATGGGGGATTGAGACTTGTTTAATGGGGACAGATTTTCAGTTTTGCAAGATGAAAAAGGTCTGGAGATGGATGGTGGTGATGGTTGCACAACAATATACAGTTACAAATGATTAAGATGGTAAATTTTATATTATGTGCATTTCACCACAATATAAAATAAAAATATAATGTATGATTTTTCTATTATAAAGCATTTTGAAAAACAAAAAAATTTAACCAATGGCCCCACCATCCAGAGAGAGCTCCTATTCACATGCTGCTGTATTTCCTTCTAGTGTTTTCTTTGTTCATGCGTTTTGGTTAGGTTTACATAGTTGTAAGTGATGTAATATTTCTGTCTGTATTTTTTCACTTGCAAGCGCCATTATAAATAGCTCTGTATGTTTTATCACGTACATCATCAGAGTTTATTAAACCATTCTCTGATGTTGGACATTTAATTTGCTTCCAGTTTTATTCAGCGATACGTAACACTGTGATGAACGCCTTTGTGTCTAACATCTTTCAGTAGGTTATAGTCTCATAAGCTTAAACTCCCAAGGGTGCAATTCCTGAGTCAGAAGAAAGGACTATTTTCTCCATAGGTCCTAGACTTATCAGAGTGATTACTTCATAAATGATATAAAACTCTAATCACTGTGCTGTACATGTGAAGCTGATACAATATTGTGTGTCAATGGTAATTGACAAAAAAAAAACCCTTAAAAAAAGACAGGACCATTTTTGTGGTGGGGAAGTGCTACTTAAAGTATTCTCTGCTATGGGAGGTTAGTGAGGTGGATATTTTTTTTCATATGTGTGCCATTTGGATTACTGTTGAAATGCATATAATTTCCATCAGTCCAATCTGGGTGGCATTCCTGGATTCTATCTTATTATTTAATGGTAGTGCTCATTTTAGTGAGAAAAAACAAACACACCTTGGACCTAACATATAATTAGTCTTTTGGAAAAGGAAAATTTCCAAGTTTCTAGTAGAAGAATAAAGACAAATTGAAGATTCTATGACTTGACTTTTGATGTGTATAGAAAAATAATGTGCAAAATTATCATAAGAGGCAATAGAAATGATTCCTTAGTAAGAAATAGTATGATTATAATACTCTCAATTTGGTAGGTTATTATATACCTACCAAATTCCACGTACTTTACACATGTTATAATTAACCCTTGAAACAATCTCAGTCTAAAAATAAGAGGAAAAAAGTCTCAGAGAGGTCAGAGACTTGCCCAAGGTCACACAGCTAATAAAAAGCAGAGGATGGCTTTAAATTTTGCCCTTCCCTTTTGAAAGCCCCCACACTCTCCTCAGGCCACTTGATGTAGATTACAGATGGTCACCATCACTGGAAGGCACCATGTCCCTTCCATATGAGGTTTGCATTTCAGAGACAAAAGCTAGTAGTCTTTCCTCTGACTGCGTTGGAACCCATTGGCATGTCTAGAAACTTAAAGGAAAATGGCCATATCGTTGGAAGAAGAGAGATGGGTCGAAGAAATAGAAAGCAAGTGGAGGCCAGAAAATGCAACTGCAGCAGAAGGTAGGGGGAGGGAAGGAAAGGAAAGAGAGGAAGAGAAAAGAATGACAAAGTCTATCTTCCCTTCCATTGTAAAGCAGGAAGAAGTCCTGCGTGAGGGGTGTGTTTTCAAACAATGTCTCTTTGAGGCTCTTGTTTTCTCCAGCCATGACATTAATGTGATATCGGTTATACAGAACCTTGTTTCATTGTTTACCCTTGAACCCATTCCAGATTTGGTCAACTCCCACACTTCTCTGTCTGGATTTCTCTTAGGGCAAAGTTTGTTCTGGGGAGGGGAGCACGGAGAAAGAAAATAATAATTTTATTATATTATAGTCCTCTTCTTGGAAATTCACAATACTCATTAGCATACTAAAGACTGAGAAGTCCTGCAATTAACCCAACCCAACCAAACACGATATATCTTTCTTTAACTCACTGCTTCCCAGATTTGTTTGAAACACTCACAAATGTACTTAAGTATCATCTTCTGGAAAACACATTCATGACAGACTCTTGTGCAAAAACAAAGGAAGTTGATCAGCTTCTAAAATCTCAGTCTGGGATTCTTGACTCAGGTTACTTGGCTTTTTTTGAGTCTCAGCATGAAAGGATCCTGCTGTAGTGATAACGACATTTTCTGAGTTTATTTCATGTTACCTATGCAAAGTCCATGCCTCATCTTCCATCAATGTCACAAGGCTGCAATGCAGGAGGTCATAGCGTCTGCACTTTCCAGCCTAGGACATGGAGATTTAGAGAGGGGGAGCCATTTGGCCTGCAGTCACCTGGCTGGTAAGTGGGAGGTAGGGTATTCAGATCTCATTCTTCTGGTCTTTTAAGTTACTGCTTTTTATATTACCTGTGATGGTTTGGTATAGTAATGTGTTAAACACTAGCATTATTAATAATCTAGAGTTATTTCCCCAAGAGTATAGTACAGTTACTCAGTTAAATTCCAGATACAAGTGTCTTCAATGAAAACCTGGCTATGATACTATTTTCCATCTGGGAGAGCTCCTCATATCCCACTATGGTTGATAGAAGTGGTAGATTCTTCTGGAAGGTCAGTGTTCCTGTACCGGAAGACAATGGTAAACAGGAGACCTGAATCTTGGAGCACTTTGGGACAGTATACCCTTTCTTATTATTCTTTATTTTAAAAGAAGAAAAACCTTCTTTTCCTCTAGTTCTAAAGATGAAACCCTGGCAGAAAATTAAAACTAGAAATGCAGGGATGAAGAATGAGAACTGGTGTTATTATTTCTCACCTGTCAGAATGAACTGTGTAGAATGAATGAAGAAAAACAGAAAGCAAAGACTCTTGGTTGCCTCTCAAATGGGAGTCGAGGTCAAGCTTTGCTGCTGCATGGGTATTTTTTTCCCCCGTCTAATATGTTGAGCTACTACTATAAAACTAAAACAGAGACAAATAAAAGTTTTAATTGCGTATCTACAAAGTCATTGGCAGTGTTCATTAAGGAGAGTCTGTGAGGGAAAGCCAGGCGAAAAGAGGTAATTATTTTGCATTAATGGCAGAGCCACTATAAGATGCACAGGATTATATATACTTTCATTTGGCCCTGCTACGATGTTTATTCCCTCTGGCGAATCCTTTTGGTTGACTCTTCTGCTCTCCTAGCCCTCGCTCGCTGGGTCCTGCCTGCCCTCTTCTTTCCCCACTCTCCACCGCTCTTCTCAGACCTGCCATACTGTCCCCAGGGCATGTTTTGTGACTGCTATGTACCTCTAGCATCTGATGGTTAGCAGCTGGGGATGTTAGGTACCATGAAATGTGTGGGACAGTTTCTTACACGCTGGTATTGCCCCTCATCCTGCACCGTTTTTGAAAATCTCTCTGTAGGTCGGGGGTTTTCAACCTTAGCTCTATTGACATTTGGGGCCATCAATTCCTTGTTGGGGGAGACTGTCCTGTGCGCTGTAAGATTTTTAGCAGCATCTCCGGCCTCTACCCACCAGTATCATGCCCCTACCCTCGAGCGTGACAATCCAGAAGATCTCTGGACATTGCCAAGTGTCCCTTGGGGGAGGCAGCAAAATGATCACTGGTTCAGAACTGCTGACGCAGGTGAAAAAGTTTTTGTAGCTACTGTGAGCCTAGAATCTTACTCTATTTTACGTATAAACACATAGTTTTTTGTGCAGTTTCTTACACATCACTTTTCCAGAAATAAAGCTGTCTTGGAAACAAAGAGAAACTTTGAGTGACTTGGAATTTTAAGGGGAGTTAGTTGCTGTCTTAGAAAGTCAAGTCACCTCTGGCAAAACTGCTGATTTCTGAGATGCCCCTTCGACAGCCCCAAATGGATCCGTATTTATTGAACCTAACACATAGGAGCCCACGCTGGACTGCCTCGTGATTCCTCCGAGGACCTCGCGTCTCTCAGTGTGGCCGGAAAAAGCAGTGGCACCGCCACCACCGGTTAGAAACACCGAGTGTCGAGTGTCGGGTCCACCCCAACCCTGCTGATTCGCCATCTGCCTTTTAGCAGGATACCCAGGTGATTCCCGGGCATGGTCACGTGGGAGCAGCCTGTTCTAGTGAATTCTTGTGCCCGAATGCTTTTCTTCTCTTTCTTACTGTACAGTCACAGCATAAGATGATTTCTCTTTGAAATTATGTGTGTAGGCTGGTCATTTGCTGTACGAATTTTATTGCAGCATAGTAAAGAGGAAATTATAAAATGTTTCTTCACTAATGTCCGCACGGTGTCCGCAAAGGGCTAGACCCCATCTCCCTCTGCCCTACACAGCCCTGCGGAGGCTGCAGCAGCCAGTTCTGTTAACGTTAAATATCACCTGTATGCCGATGACAGGGAGTTCCAGGTCCACACACCCAACTGGCTTCTTGATGTCTCTATGGGAGTATCTCACAAGTACCTCGGAGGTAACTTTGGCAAAAACATGGTGCTTGAATCGCCCCGCCCCCAGTCTGTTCCCCCTCCAACATTTCTATTCACAAGAAATGAAAGCTCAGACGGCTCAATAGCTCCAGCCAGCAAGTTGGGTCATCTTTGACACCTAGGCATAAAATTCCTTGCCAAACTCTATTTCCCTCTCCATCCCCCAATGCCCCAGTTCAAGCCTGTGCAAATTGCCCCCGCTCCCCCGCCCTGCCTATGGCTGTCATAACCTCTCCTTGGGCTCCTTTATTCTACTCTGTCCAGTCGATCGTTTTCCATACAGCAAACAAAGTGACCTTCTGAAAACTTAAAATAGATTGAAGTGGGCACTCCCCATTTCCTCCCAGCTTATCCTTCAGTGACCTCTTCTGCACTTAGAAAGGAACGCCTTATTTTTCTAAAACTTTCCACCTGATCTGGACTTGCTACTCCTCTGACCTTGCCTGGGTCTCTGTCCCTTGCTGGTATGTCCCAAGAACACTGACCTTCTGACTGCTCCTGAAACTTGCCTTAGGGTCTTTGCAGGTGCTGTTGCTTCTGCCTAGAATGCTATTCCTCTTGTTCTTTGCTTGGCTAGCCCCTTCTCATGCTTAAAGTCTTAGTTTAAGTGTCACTTCTTCAGAGAAGTCTTCTCTTACCCATTGGACTTGACTAAGTTCCTTTTTTATAGCATTGCACATTTATGTTTTCTTATGGGATTTTTTGCAGTTCATAAACATAGTCATATATGTGATTTTTGGTTTGGTGTCTGCCTCCTGCACTGGCTTGTAAACCCTGGGAAGGTGGGGACTGTGTGCACTTTGATCACTGCAGTAACCCAAACACACATGCCAATGTCTGGCACACAGTAGGTACTTGACAAATATTTGTTGAATGAGTGAAGCCCTAAAGACGATAAGTTGGAAGTCTATCTATTCATATATGGAAAAGAAAATTTCAAGAATTTATTACTAAAATGACACAAAGTGAAAAATAGATTTACCTGGAATCCTCACTTCTCTAATTCTATTAAACAGACAATTTACAACATGTAAAGAAAAAAGAGAAGAGACTAGAAAAATTAGTCCAAAGAAACATACATGGATACCAAGAAGCTTTACCATGTGTTTGGTCCTTTCAACATCAAAGAATAATTTGTTTTGCCATTTTGAAGCAATTTACATTTTTTCAAAGCACATTCATATATATTGTCTTCTGAAATATATTGGATAAGTATTACCGTGTTTCCCCCAAAATAACACCTAGCTGGACTATCAGCTCTAATGCATCTTTTGGAGCAAAAATTCATATAAGACCCGGTCTTATTTTAATATGATATAGGATCGGGTCTCATATAATATAATATAATATAATATAATATAATATAATATAATATAATATAATATAATATAATACCAGGTCTTATATTAATGTTTGCTGCAAAAGACGCATTAGAGCTGACGGTCCAACTAAGTCTTATTTTCCGGGAAACACGGTCGTAGCCCGAAGATAAAAAGGTTGAGGCTGAGGGAATTTACATAATTTGCTCCCATGAGATTAAGTTAGGGATCGGGATTTAAATGGTGTCAGGACCCCTGACTCCTAATTCAGGACTTCTTAAAACTGAGAAAAATAAGAGTGAAATATAAATGCTGAACATATATAAAATGTATCATTAAAAAAGATTATGACAGGAAGCAAAAAGGAAATGGAGCTGGGTGATTTTTAACCATGCAATCCCGGGAGAAACCTGCAGTTAATATTTTTGAAATTGATTTTACAATTTGAAAATCCAAATCGGCTTACCTACACTGCTGAATTTCATCCTTAGTGCTTCACCTAATTTTTTCTAAGAGAAATCTCTGTGTGCAGAAAGCCTTAAACTTTGGTGGACCAATTGGAATCCTTAGAACGAATAAAATCATTGCTTATTAAATGTATTGAATACGTTTTATATGCTAGACACAGCTTCGTGCGAGTAGGTGGATAATCTTTTAAAATGTTACCTGCTGTATTTTTGCCTTGTCTTAATTCCCTTCTTCCATGCAGTTTTCCCGTCACTGAAAATAGACTAATTGTTCTTAGAGAGGGAGGTCACAAAATAAATCATATAGAACAAAGTGGCTGAGTTTATGAATGTTGAGAGGGACTTTTTTTTTAATTATATCAAAGCTTGAAGAGGTTGAGTCAATGATAATTTAAAGGTTATATATCAGTAGCATCCGGGTCATGACTATTAATTTTCGACCTACAACTTATACATTACTTCCATTAATCATCTCAACAATCCAAAGTGGTATCCAGTATCACAGGGGAAAAAACCTGAAGTTTAGATAATTGAAGTGACTTATCCAAGGTGACATGACAATAAGTGGAACGGAATGTTCCAATATTTAATTGGAATATATATTTTCTAGATTTCAGAGACTTTAATCTTAACCACTAAACTAATTTTTCCTGACATCAGATTTGTACCCACAAGACCACAAATTCTTTGTGAAAGGTTGTGCTTGATTAGACCCTTGAAGACTAGGAGGCAATACTATTATTGTCTTGATGGTCTTCTCCTTGGAACATTTATTTATTTATTTATTTATTTTTTTCCTTGGACCATTTAAATAGAGATGGCATGCAGGTGATAATCAACACACTGGAAAATCTCAACTTTTGAACTTCCTCTTTTAAAGCGTAACTTGTGATAAATCAACCATGTGTCTCAAATGTATGATATATGCTTCATGACACAAACCAGACAGTCACCTGCCTACAGCTATAAAGCTGTAGGAGAGTTTCCGATGGGTTTTTCTTATCAGTGCCAGAGCAACTATCTTCTAAGCGGACCTCTACCTTGTATCACCAAATTTGAGTGTCTATCAGAGAGGGCAAAATGGAAATAATTTAAATAATAAGTTTCCCAAGACAAACAAATAAAGAAACAAAAACACATAGACAAAGACAATAGTTTAGTGGTTACCAGAGGGTATGCGGGGAAGGGGGTGGTCGATGAGGGTAAACGGGATCAACTATAGTGATGGGAAGAGAAGTGACTCTGGGTGGTGAACACACAATGTGATATATAGGTGACGTATTACAGAATTGTGCACCTGAAATCTATGTAACTTTACTAACCGTTGTCACCCCAATAAACTTTAATTGGAAAAAAAAAGAAAACTGCAAAAAAAAAAAGTTCCCTTTTTGTCTACTTAATGGGCAACCCTTGAAATGGTTTAAAATCTCTTCATCATGGTGCAAAATGGCTGTTGAATGAAACTGGCAGAAACAGGCTGACATTTGGGAGAACAACAACAACAAAAATGTCAGGAAGATGTGGGGCCTCCTGAGAGTGGTGCAAATGCTGTCACTAGGTGTCATTTGTGTCCTTACTTGTGTGTCAGCTTAGAAGATTTCAACGGCAGCAGAAAATCTTTTCCTTAAAGCATACTCTTCAACTTCAGGCTACCCAAGTAGTTAAGAAACAGAAATGAAGGAGATGGCATGAGGGTTTGCCCTATGAAAATCTCTTGACAACTAATGATGGGATTATGAAGTCTTAACTGCTGTACAGTTATCTCTAATTATAACCAAAGGTACATCAATCTAAATAAAAATGATAAGGCCCAGAGAGGCATTTTCCTCTCCCTCCCTTCAACTAGCTTTTAACAAGAATCTCTTCTCAGTATGATGCTTTGACAAAGCTTGGATTGAATAATTACTAAAAAGAGATGGAGCCCAGTGTTAAGTGAAACGTATTTTTGCAGAAAGGAATGGTTAAAATTTCTTTTTTTTTTCCAGAAAGAAATGATTCCCATTTTAAATATTTGGTTGTACCATGGAAACCTCCTATTGTTTTTATTGCACTGTATCAGAAAAGTTATGCAAGAAATTACTGCCAGACATTAAGTATCAGGAAAGCTTCATGCATTCTTAAACCCTGGTGTACATTTTCCTTATGGAAGAGGTCAAGCTTAGGATGAATCATGTGTCCATTTTTGCTTTTGCTACTTGGAAGCTCGGAGGCAAATTGGTGGCTCAGCTTTAGCAAATGTGTAACCTCTTAAGGCTACATACTGTACCCATCAATTTCTCTTCATATTCTCTCTCCATTTTCCTTTGGCATATCTGTTAAGAGTTTGGCTCTGCCATTTACTAGCTGCATGACACTGGAGGAAATGACTTACCCTTTCTGAACCTAAGTTTCCAAACCTTCAAAAGACAGGAGGATAACAGTACCTTCCACAAATGGTGACTGGCACACAATTAGCACTCAATAAAATGTAGATTTTAAAAAGGATTTCCTTTTCTTTTATGATTTTATTGCATTGCATACAATATCGTACCTTAAAAGGGCTGTGGAATTAGATATAGAATAAATAAAAAACACATACATAAAATTCTGCTTATGTGTTAGAAAAAAGTAATCATCAGGTCTTGGAAAATGGATTACTCTTTCCTTCTGGAAATTTAAAAAAAAATAAGTAGAAGAAAGGTTCTTTAGTTCATGCATTAAACAAATGTTGAAAAGAAATCAGTTGTCAATTCAGATGTGAAGCTAAAAAAAAGTTTTCTCCTTTTATAAAAAAAAGGATAAAATAGCATTTCAAAACATTTGATGTGGATATTAAGAAGAAGAAAGTAGAAAGCAGCCATAATACCTACCATTCTATTAACTGCTCATTATAAGCTCTGTGCTTCACGGTAATACCTGACAGCAGACCTCATTGTCCCTATTTACTGATGAGAACACAGAGGGCTTGAAGTGGTTAAGCAATTTAATGGAGGTCAGAGAGTTGGCAAGTAGTAGGGCCAGCATTTGGACTGAGGTCTGTCTGACTTCAAAGCCCATTCTCCAGCCAGTATTTATTGCTGTCAATGGAACTAACTAGAAGCTTCTAAAGGCACGTTGCTCAGTAAAGCTATATAATGAAACGTGATAAGGACTGAAAACCTGTCCAGCTGTTGTCGTCCTTTAAAGAAGTAAATTAAAAGGGTGGCAGAGACCAGGATAATATCCTGACAATGGAAGAGAACAATCTCCATGTGGTTTCATTATCATTTCATGTTTGGCAATTATGTAGTTACCATTTGACAGGTCTCATATATGGTTGCTTTTGGTGCATGGCCATAGAGGAAAGAAAGGAAGCAATTTCCCTGGACCCGGTTTTTATTGGGCCACATTCATATACTCCAAAGGGTACTTAAATTGTTTGAAAGAGGTCTAGATACTGGCAAACACCACCATAAACAACCCGGACAGCTGAAAATCCAAATCGCCAGAGCCTAGATGCACCGTGGAACCCATCTTGTCTAAGTGGAGTGCAGAGCCTCATGTGATTTATTACAACTAACTTATCACGGAACAAGATTCACGGCATGGACGCGGCGAGGGGGCTTTACTGCTGCCTAAATGGGACTTGTTGGCTTTGAGGAAGAATAGCACGCCTTCCTAGTGTGGAAAATAAACAGGCCGTTTTTTATTTTATTATTATTTTTTTTTTACCACTGTGATTATGTGTCTAAGCCCATGGCAGCACTGTTTGTGATGTGTCTACACTGCAAAAGGCGGTTCGTGAGAGGAACGCAGGTTTCGATAATCCAGGCGAACCCTCCCACTTTCCAAGAAGAGTCTGCCTTCATTTTAATGACAGGTGTTTCATTCACCTGGAACCTCCTCTTTGTGTGAAGCGGGACCGCGGTTGTTTTCCCGAATTCTTATAATCATCCCCAAAGGTAACTCTTATGAACTCCTTTTTTAGAGGTCAGGACACTGACACACAGAGATGTAAATAAAGGGACCAAGATCACATGGCCTGCAACGTGATAGAACTGGGATTTGAACCCCAATTTCTCTGTCACCAAGGTACCATACTGCTTCATAATAATAATTATTACCCTTTACCAATTTGACTGCTG
The DNA here is from genome assembly GCF_004115265.2 of Rhinolophus ferrumequinum. Classification (NCBI taxonomy): domain Eukaryota; kingdom Metazoa; phylum Chordata; class Mammalia; order Chiroptera; family Rhinolophidae; genus Rhinolophus; species Rhinolophus ferrumequinum. The sequence continues at coordinate 7,020,749 of NC_046306.1, forward strand.
CTAATAATTACCAATCCTCCCACTAGATTGGGAAAATATGAGTTAGTATTTCCTCTTTACAAATGAAGACCCAGAGGTTCAGGAGGTCACACGGTCCCCACCGCCCACACAGCTATTTCCTAGAGAAGCTGGAATGAAATCAAGACTTGTCTGGATCTCAAATCTAGTCTCCTCTGATTCTACCAGTGTTTCCCAAAGCACATTATGGAGAGTCCAAGTCCCTTGAGATGCTCTAAGAGCAAAAGATGTTCTTTTATTCACTTGTTTATGCTTTAAACAGAAGCAGCTCTTCCAAAATGTCAAGCTCCTCGCCCGCTCACAGCCTTCACACCTGCTATACCCCTCCCCTGGCGTGCCCTTCCCATGACTCTACCTGGATAATTCCTGCTCCCGGTCATCCTCTGGCTAAAATACCACGGGCTCAGAAAGACCGTTCCTTATCCCAGAATCTAGACTAGATTTCCAGATTTCCTCTCCCTTACCCCACTTGTCATGAATAATATATTGCTTTGTGTGAACACTGGTTTACTGCTTGTCCCTCCCACTAGTCTTCATGAGGGGAGGGGTCGGGGAGCGTGGGGACTGCTGGGGTCAACAAGGCTCCAAAGTGCCAGCCCACGGCCTGGCCCCTGGCTGTCACTCAGTGAAGAAATAGGAGCTTTTCTTCATACGTTGCCCTGGCTGTACCTTTGTCGCATCACAGAAATGAAAATGAATGACGCCCCCACCCCCACCATTTTGCAGGTGGTGGACATGAAGGCCCAGACTTCTCATCCGTTGGATGACAATGAGAATAGTAACAAGAAACCCTTGTTCTTTATCAACTTGGTATTTTCTTGACCTGGAGCCCAAGGGTTTAACCATTATGTTTGATTTAATCCTTAAGACAGACGAGGAAACGGAGGCTCAGGGGTGTTAGGCAGCTTGCCCAAGGTCACAGCTAGTCAGTGGCACAGAGTTATCTGACCGTGCCTCCTGCCTCTGAGCGGGTCTCCACATGGGCCCCACTCCACACGGGAGTTGTCTGGGAGCTTTACAACACTGATGCCACGCCTGGAGATTCTGCCTTAATTGGTCCAGGGTACGGCCTGGTCACTGGGTTTTTAAAGGTTTCCCAGGGGATTCTAATGTGCTACCACTCTAATGCATGATTGACTGATGGATTGATTACTGCCATTTAATCAATTAGCCGCTCTTGCAGAGACAGGGTAGATAGAGTACGTGACTTGTGCAATTCCATGATGATAGCGTTCCTTGCTTCCTTCTCTCTTTCTCTGTCTTTGTGTCTGTGTCTCTCTCTTCTCCCCACTACTAAATCTGTATTTCCATGTGGATTCAATTCCTGTACAACACACACAAATATTAAAAAACAAACAAACGTAATGCACTCCTGCTTATAAAGACAGGGGACCCTGATTTACAAGTCTCAGGCACAACCGTCTAGTTCCATTTCAAATAAAAAAGTGAGCAGCCAAATTTCCATAGCACCGTACAAGACCTTGAAGTCCCTAGGGTTGGTTCGTTTGTTTGCACTTCAGTTATAACAACAATCGCTATTTTCAGATAATGAGGATTTGTGCCAGAGGCTGTGTGAGGCTGGTGGGGGACAGAAAGACCCTCACCGCAAAACCCCTGTGGATACTGCCAGCAGGATCTTTGTACAACGGGTCAACTGGATCACGGGAACGTGAAGTGATGGCCGTCATAGCTGGTAAGAGGTGCAGCCTGGATTTGAACCTTCTCTGCTTCCCCCTCCCTGTCCCCCTGCTCCCTTACCATCAGACCACACTGCCTCCCAGAGGCCTCTTCAGACCCTACCCTGGGATCCTGAAAAAGCACTGAACCAGGCTTTCTTTCTGGAAGGAATTCAAGGCTTTCCTCCACCCCCAAGTCAGCTGCTGAGAAGCAATGATATGTGTGAGTATTTTAAATGCCCCACTTACAAAATTTACTAGAAAACATTCAGTCCTTCCTAGCATAGCTCTAAATGAAGCATCTCTTGTGTGAAGGAAGTTAATGGAAAGCCTGTATGCAGGGCTGCCCTCGCCACCAGCTGCTCCCTCTGAGGCTGGGCAAGGGGCAGGGAGGTGGTCCTGAGACTCTACCACTGACGGTCAAGTAATGATGACCAAAGCTTTATTGACAAGCAACGTGGAAGAAGCCAGGGTTATGGACTGAGTTGTGTCCCCCACAAATTCCTATGATGATGTCCTAACCCCCATACCTCCGTATATGTCTAGATTTGGGGATGGATCCTTTAAAGAGATATAAAGTTAAGACAAGGCCATTGGGGTGTCCCCTAATCCAATCTGACTGGGGTCCTTATAAGAAGAGATTAGGACACTTGAGGCGAGACACCAGGGACGTGCACACACACAGAGAAAGGCCCCAGAGAAAGAGGCAGCAAGAAGGTGGTCGTCAGCAAACGAAGGGAAGAGGCCTCAGAGGAACCCAAACCCCCTAGCACCTTGGACTTCCAGCCTTCAGAGCTGTGAGAACATGAATTTCTGATGTGTAAGTCGCCCAGTCTGTGGTATTTTGTTAGGGCAACTTGAGCAAACTAACAAGCAGAAGGAAGCCCAAGAGTGCAAAGCCTGAACCTGATCACACTGGCCAGGAGGCCACCAATTCTTCCACATTCTGGAAAGTGTATTCCACTGTGTTCTCCCACAACCCTCCCCCTTGTGGTGTGAGGCACCAAGGGCTGGCATTATTAAGGCCATTTAAAAAAAGAACTCAACGGAAGCCCAGCACATTTCCACAAAATCACAAAGCCATTGCACGGCCAATGTGGCACCACGGCTCTCTTAGAATTTAATTGTGAGCGGGGTTATAAATGCTTTTGGGAAAGGAAATCCTCTGGATGGTTCAAGAGGAGTTTCTTAGAAACTAGTGACTCCTTAATTCCTTAGCTTACAAGGAAAGGACAGAAGGAGCTTCCCAGTAGCCTTGGACTAAATAGGGAAGAGTTGCCTCAGATATTAGTTCTAGGACAGGGACTTTCAAAGAGCTTCTCAGAAGGGAAGAAGATGTGGAAATTTCCAGAAGGGGCTACCAGGGGTGTGTGCCTGAGAGAGTCCTCTGGGGGACTTCCTACCCTCATTTCAAACAAAGAACTTCATTATACCTGTTTTGTGTATCAGGCTCCGTGTAAGATTATGTTTCAGAAACGTATGTCACTACTTCCCAAAATTATTACAAGTTGATATTATGATGATGATGAAATGATAATAGAGCCTGATGCCTCCTGGACCAGGTGAGGTGGCACAACTTTGGCTGTGCAGTTTTCAGCTCTAGCTTCCCCAGTGCACACAACGAATTCTTCCAACCAGTATTGGGGAAGACTTTGCATGGGGCCAGATACTGGGCAGTGTGTTAATACAGAGGGCACAGCAGGGGACACAACAGATAAGGCCTCCACCTTACAGGAGTTTGCTTTGTAGAGGGAGAGAAGACAACGTGCAGTGTAAGACCAGAGCCAGAGGGTATGGGCTGCGAAGACAAGAAAGCAGGCCTCAGACAAGGGAGTGGCTGTCGGTGTGAATATCAGCGTGGCTACTCTGAGATGGGCCCAGGGAAGGACATTTGAGTTAAGACCTGAAAGATGAGAAAGGGCCAGCCAGCCATGGGGGGACCTGGAGGAGTAGGGTCCGAGTGGAGCACCAGCAGGTGCAAATCTCTAAACGTGGGACAGGGCTTGGGCCATGGCAGGAAACATAATCCAAGCCAGCATAGAGGGACGCTCAGTCCAGACTGGCAAAAACCACCCCACCACTGACCGAGAGTAAGACCAGAGTTGTACCCGCCATTCCACGGCTTTCAGGTCAAGTGCCGCCTGCCACCTATTTTTCTATGGCCTATGAGCCCTTTTTAAAAGGCTGAAAAAATTCAAAAGGAAAATCATATTTCATGACATGCCAAAATTACATGAAATTCTAATTTCAGAGTTCATTGATAAAATTTTATTGGCACACAGACATGCACGTGTGTTTCCGTATTATGTATGGCTGCCCTCAAGCTACAATGGCAGAGCTGAGTAGCTGTCCCAAAGATCGTCTAGTCTCAAAATCTAGAATGTTTACTCTCTGGCCCTTTACAGAAAAAGTTTCATATCCTCTGCTTTTTTCGGAAACAGCTCTTTTCGAATATCTGTGGAAGTGACTTCTTTCTGGTTAATAGTAGGTCCCCTTGTCTCAAAAAGTCTCCAGCAGAGACACCCATGGAATGCTGGCCCTTGGGATTAGACATTTTGGGAAGCTCTACCATACTCACGGCTAACTGATTGTTGCTACTTTATTAAATGACATGTGTTGAGAGATTTTCCTGTGCCCAGCACTGGGCTGGTTGCTGGACATCTAGCCTGGAACAAGATGGCTTTTCTCTTTCGCTTCTGGGTGATTAGGTTCTAGTTAAACAGGTTTTCAACACATAGGCCTCTTCCCTTTCGCCCTTATTTGCCTGTGGACCACAGGCATGGTGGATGTTTGATTGACATTCAGCTCAGAGTCAAGCCAATCAAATGTTGGCCACATTTACATCAATGCTGTTTCAGTAAATAATAACGAGAAAATAACATGAAGTGAGGCAGGCTTGAGGACAAAGTGAGAGGGGAGGCAAACCCTGCAGAAGGTCATTTCCACACCATGAGGAATCCTTCACCTCACATCCATGCTCAGAGTTCAGGGGACCCATGAGCTTGGGTGGGAAAAAAAAATTACACCTTCCATTTCACTAACTTCCAACTAAAATCCAGCATTTCCTTCATTTATGAATATAGGTACCAAACTGCAACAGTAGTAGCAGCATGGTGATTTTTATGACCGATATTGTCACCAAAATGTCACATTACAGTGGTTGCAAATATCTTGGGATATCATGTACACCCATCATTACTTTGGAATTATAGTGGTTCTTAGCCTTAGTGCTGGGTATGATATTTAAGGTATATAAAGAAATTCACCTGTTGCTATATCACAAATTGATGTCTTTAACATTTGATAACTGTGCGTCCGTGATTTTTTTAACCCTATGTATTTTATTTTATGTCTTTAAAAGCATTCGTTTTGAGAAGGGCTCTAGGGGCCTCACCGGGTGGCCAAAGAAGCCTACAGCCTGAAGCAATCAAAAACTTTTTGTGACCTAAGGAAACCAAGGTCCTCTTCAGTCAAGCAATTCTTAACCTTGGACGAGCATTACAGGAAAGATAGTGAAGCCTGGAATTTTGAATAGCAATTATCACTCAAGTTGTTCGAGTTTACGGCAAGGATAAGAGACGGATGACACTATAGGCAAAATTTTACATTTCTGTGTGTGTGTAAACACACACTTGTTTATTGTGTCTGGGGAGACATCCACAGCTCTCACCAGATTTTCAGAGTTCTTGACCCAAATACGAGTTCAGAACCACCGTTCTAGAAGGAGGCGTTTTAGCATGGGGACTCCTTCTGAACAAGGTTGTGACTCAGGAAACATCCCGAACATCCAATCTGGCTACTGTCCGGACAGACCCATTTCTCCAAGCACCTCTTCCCTAACCTGGTCTATTTTGTCCAATCCAAAGCCTCAAGTCTGTTCAAAACCCAGAAAATTTCATACAAGGGGCTACATAAGTGGCTACAAAAGTCTTCGTATGAAGGATTCCTTCAATATGTGCTTTTATGTGAGGAGGGAGCACCAGTGGTTCCCTAAGTTAATCTTCATTATCACATAAGTGGCTTTTCCCCTCCTGGTTTTAAATTAAGATGCCCTGGACACTCTTCTTTCTTTCCTCTGCTCCACACGCACAATCAGCCAGCATTTTAATTAGACCTCCTCTATTATTAGAGCACGAGAAAAAAAAATTCATGGCTGGTCTGAAGGACCCCAAGCTAGGAAAGAGAAAGGTAATCATTTAATTTGTTGTTGTTTCCATAAATCAGGGCCCAGTCATCAATTTCACCACATATTTGAGAGCACATGTTATTGACAATGTGTTCTTGGAGAAAAATGGAGTTTGCTGGCAAAGTTGTTCCATTTTCTAAAGATTAAATTGTTCATTGTACAGGCCGCCATCTGCCCTCCCGGGAAGAGATTTAGTTGTTGGCAGAGGCATTCAAAGTCTAGAAGATAAAAGTTAAATTTCTTTTTGTTTATTGCTATGCATAACCAAAGGCAAATTCATTCATTCATTCATTCTTCATTCATTCATTCATCCATCCATTCAATATTTATCAAGTGTTTCTTTTGTGACATCAGGTAGGTTCCAACAAATGGATTCCTGTCACTGATTGATAATCTCTTGGTCTTCATTCACATAGGGCCTCCCAATGGCTGGAATTTCTGTCGCCTGACCCAACCCGCATGTTACCAACCTGTGTCCTACAGAATTATGGTGAGAAAGACAAGTTTCCACCTTCCATTAACCTTCTAGTCTATGAAGGATAGATAAGGCAGACACAGCTAACAGCAATACAACACAATACAGGCCAGCAATACAACGTAACCGAAAGGAAAGGCAGAGCTCATTTCCGAGTAGAAGCTTCTTGGAAGAACTGAGTAGAAGCGCTTGGAAGAACGTGACATGCACCTTCTCATACATAATATTCTTTTATACATGTGCTATCTTGCTGTAGAAGGAGTCATTCCTCTCCTCCTTTTGCTGATGAAGTTATTGAGGCCCAGAGAGAGGAAGTAATTGGCTTATTATGTGCTCTGCACTGTGCTTGGAGCTTTTACTTATTTCTTTATTTAATCCTCACAACAACCCTGCATTAGGTCCTTTGGAAAGGAGGACATTGAGGTGGAAAAACTCTAAGCAACTGGCCCAAAGGATGCCAGCTAGGATTTGCATCGAGAGCTCTCTGACTCTGGGATCACGCGTTTAACAGCCGTGTGGTCCTGCCTTCCCATATGGACAGTGCCTAGGAGCGGTTACTACTGTGTTTCCCCGAAAATAAGACCTAGCCGTACCATCAGCTCGAATGCGTCTTTTGGAGCAAAAATTAATATAAGACCCGGTCTTATATTATATTATGTTGTGTTATGTTATGTTGTTATGTTATGTGATGTTATGTTATATTAGACTGGGTCTTATAGTAAAATAAGACCTGGTCTTATATTAATGTTTGCTCCAAAAGACGCATCTAGAGCTGATTGTCCGGCTAGGTCTTATTTTCAGGGAAACACAGTGATATCAACAAGTCTGTCTGGGGTGGTCACTAAGCACTTCACATTTCAAAGGAAGGTGCCAGATGCCACCTTAACCAAGGGGTGAAAGTTAACATCACCAGTGACGCCACATCTTCATGAAACCCCTGTTGCACTTAGAAGGGCACATCATTTCCGTGGTTCTCTCACCCACAATGCGTCATCTCAATCCAATCATGAGAAGCCATCAGACAGACCCAAGCAGGGAGACACTCTGCAACATCACTGACCAGGACGTGTCCAAAGAGTAAAAGTCATCAAAGACAAGGAAAGATTGAGGGATTTCCACAGGTGGGAGGTGATGGAGACACAACGGCTAGATCCAACGTGAGATTCTAAATTAGATCTTGGAGCAGCAACAAGACGTTTAGGGAATATTCGAACAAGGTTGATAGTTTAGTGAACGGTAGTGAGCCAGTGTTCATTTCCTGGTTTTGATAAGTGCGCGGTGGTTAGGTAAGACGCTAACACCCCAGGAAGCTGGGTGAAACTTCTCTCTACTATTTTTTCAACTTTAATCTAAAATTATTTCAAAATAAAAAGTAAAAAACAGGGGTGGGGGAGGGCTGTTAGACACATCCCCCTGGGATTTATTAAGTGGCAGAAGAATCACCGTTTTCCCCAGCTGCCAACAGCCTATCTAGGAAAAGACTAGAGGAATTCATGGAAAAACTGTTGAGGGGGCTGCAGAAGCCAGGTGAGTGACCCGGCAAGAAACACTTGAGGGGTTGAAGGGACAGGCATCTAACTTCTCGTTGGGCTTGTACAACAGATTCTCTGGTCTATCGCTGTGACTATTGAGAAGGAGCAAAGATGGCAGAGCAGAAGAGGGACAAGAAGCTTCCTTACACGCTCATTGTTTTGGCAAGAAAGAAAAGATGTGTAAGTTTTCAGTAGGTCAAGAGCTGTCTCGCTGCTTACTGGTACCCAGCCCTAGAGGGGAGAGAGGCCATTAGTGGCAAAAGGAGGAAGAGTAAACCATGAGTGAGCAGATGCTTAGCGAGTCAGAAGTCATCGTGGATGGAGCACATGTCCCATATTAGGATCTGGGACTTTTATAGACCCCTCTCCTGTCCCCACTAGAGAGTCAGTCCCTGGATGCCTGCCCCACCGGGACAGTGGATGATGAGAGAAGATTGCAATAGCTTTCTATTAGTATGAGAGGTTGTCCCCCTTTGCACCAACCTTTCTTTTAAGATCTAACACATCCAAGATCAAAGGAGCCTAGAAAAAGAAGGGAGAGGAAGTAGAGAAAGAGTGAAAAGAACTGACCTCCTGCTCTCTTCCTGTAGCAAGGCTGGGACAACCACAGTGACACAGTGTTTTTCCATCCTCCAGGAGGCTAGTGTGGGCATGTTCTGGTAGCACTGACTGAGGTGTGAGCGTAAGCAAGTCCAATCGTGCAAGCTCTTTTCAAGCCACTGCTGGCATTCTATCTGCTAACATCCAATGGGTCCCATAGCAAGTCATATAACTGAGTTTAGAATCAGAATGAGAGGATACTGCAAACTGACCTGGGTACGGGGAAGGGTAAAGACCCGGGGCCATTTGTGCAATCTACTACACCAGTGATGGCGGGAAATGGAAGAGCGGGGGCTGAACTCAGGTCTAATCTGGCTCTGAAGCCTGTGATCTTTCTCTAGGTTCAGCTGGCTCCCGTGTGCCATTGGGTAAGTCTTAAATGATAAAGGCATGAGTTCCAAGGAGGATGGCATGTCGTATGGATAGCACAAGGCCCAAACTCATCAAAGCTGCTCTTCGGGTTCCTTCTCCCTGTGTGGGTTTCACTTCCTGAGTGCATTAGCATTCTTGCTGCTTGGCAGACAGTCGAGACAATTCTTGGGATCACACTTCTGGAGGCTGGCCAATTTGCACAGTTCCAGTGTTGTTAGCCAGCCCTGGCACCAGCTGGGCCAGGGCTGTAGCGTTAGGCACCAGACTTCCCTGGACATCCTCTCCTTGGCCAATTTCCACCGCCCGTGAGTACAGGACTCAGAAAACTCCGTTAAATTAGCCTTGGTAAGGGGACACTGCATCTTTGAGTAATGAGGTTGGGAAACAGGGAAAGCATTTTCCACTAGCTCATGTCTCACTGTATGGCATTCCGATTTCATGACACTTCGTAATAAATCACTGCTTATCACTCACATGGGAACGGGACATAGCTCCAGTTAAGATTCGTTAGTGATTGTAAAGAAGAAACATGAATTGCTGTATATCAGGGCTGTTTGATCATCTTCCTGTCCACTGCAGGCACTTTTTTTTTATTGTTATATTTACTGTAACTGTTGTTTAAAGCATAAATAAGTGGAAGGAGAGAGCACCAAATATGAATAATGAAGATAAATTTATCTTATTTATGTGTTTATGCAAGCATTTGACAATTATTCTGCACAGCAGTTTGCATCCAGCGTTAGTAGCTGCTATGTTCAGAGAAGTTCCTTACACTTCAAGTTTCTCCTTTTTCTTTCCTCCCCCTTCATGTTTTGTAACAGGAAATGCTAGCACATTTGTAGTCAAGGATGGAGGCCCTGGAACGAGTGTCCTTTCAGTTTGAGGCCTTAGCTTAGGACCCTGTCAGCTTCTATGCTCACGAGAGAGGCAGACACATTCGTTACAGCTGTTCATTCAAATCCAAGGGAGTAAGGGATAGTGATTAAAAAGAGAAAACGAGCTCGGGCTTTACTTGCAAAATAAAAGTTTTCATGTAAAGATGGCCCACCTGGTTTGTCATTTGGGATGAATGAAGACTTTCATGAGAAAGTCCTGGCTGTCGAGCCAGACCACCCTGGGAGGCTTGTGACAAAAGCACCAAAGGTTATAGGGCTTGTGGACCCTTCGACACAGCCGAGACACTTACTCGGCTAGGACGTCCACAGAGGGAAGATTCGGTGGGTTTATGCAGTTCACTGTTTCCCTGGGGATGGACAGAAAAGCACCAGCCTCTGCTTCATAGGGTGACCGGGCGCCCTGAGTAACTCCTGCCCAGTGGAGTTCTGCATAGTTCCTTCCCCGTCACGTCAACCTCTCTCAATTTCATCCTGCTGGTTCTCATTTGAACACTGAAATGCTGGCACCGATGGGCTCCCCCTCACCTCTTCCTGTCTTCTTTCCAGACACAACAAACGGAGCCACATTTTGTAAGAGGGGCAGCCATAATAATAGCTCTGTCACTGGTACCTATAGGACTTTCGGGATGAGTTGAGGTGAAGACGCCTGTTTCGGGACAGCATTGCCCAGCAGCCATTTCTGTTTCTGGAGAGTATCTGGAACATTCGAGATTGTTCTATAGAGAAACACCACCAATCCACAGAGTTAGAAATGACAGAAAAGTTTTTTGAGAACCCAAGGCTTTAGTACACCATGGCTGGGGCTGAGGCTTGGAAGAGGAGCCTTTTTATTTTTTTCCTTTTTTTTCTTTTTTAACTTAGGGTGACCTACTCATCCCAGTTGGCCAGGGCTGGACTGGTTTTAGTGCCTGTCAGTCCCAGGCAAACTGGAATGGTGGTTGCCTCCCAGGATCTAAACCTTCCCTTGGTTCTTATAGCTGGGATATATACCTGGCTGGGATCATTGCTTGAATGCTTCCCTAACAACTGTAAAAGCCAATGCGAAAGTCAAGTTTGGAGACTGCAGAGGCAGGCAAATCAATGGTGACCATCTCCTCAATGCTGATGGTGCCTGATGGTTGCTCCACTCCCTCCATGAATGTTTACTGAGTGCCCCTGGATGCCAGGCCTAGCCCTCCATGGGTTTCCAAGGGAACGAGCCACTGGTGGAGGAGCTGCTGGGTCTCAAGCTCATCCTGGGTACTTTCAACTCATTGTCTCTGCTCTTCAGCTTTGCCCTACGACGTTTGTATTATCTGGCCCATTTCACAGATGTGGAAAGTGTGGCTCAAAAGGGGTTAAATGATTTGTCCGAGTTCTTCCAGCCAGCGAGTGGCACAGCGACTTCGGTCTGAGTGCCGAGCCTTTTCCGTGTAATGTACGTTCACATCTATTCACTTGGCTTTAAGCCTCAGATCTATATTTGAGCGCTGGTGGCACAGAAGAGACACCTGCAGTTCAGAGAGGCCTGGTATTTAACCAAGGCCACACAGAGCTAGTGAGTGGAAGAACTGAGATGAAAGACTGCTACATCCATGTTTGGCCTTTGCACCTAAGTGTCTGTCTTCCTCCAGCGGGAGAAATGGAAACCAGAGCTTCTTAAATTTCTCTCCTTTTAGAATTGATGAAGATGCAGTCTGAACGGTAACTATTTCATATTTGAATACTTTTAAAGTGTGTTGATTGTAGATTAAAATGGTATTCCCGTGTTTTCTAAATATTTAAAAGATCCCTCTTAAACAGCAGGACAGAAACATTAAGCTCACTTACCAGATTTATAAGGCCTTTAAAAAAAAATTCATGGCATTTCAAACACTTCGTCTCTCAGTTTGGTTGGGGGAGACAAAAGGGTAGCCGCTTGCATACAGGAAAAAATACTGGCAAGAACACGTGGCAACTGTTTCCAGTAAAGGTGCCCATTTGGAATTAAATGGTGATGGATGTTTAGAAACTGGTCTCAACGCAAAACCGTAATTTTTGCAAATGGTTGTGTCTCCGGCTGGCATTCACGCACTCGATGTGCTCTTCAGAACCGAGGACGTGCTATTAAAAAGCATCCTGCTCCAGCACACGGACTGAAGTTTTATCTTTAGCGGGATGAGAAATTGCTGTAAATTGGTTTTTACTTCAAAAACGGTTTACTAACAATCACGCCGAGAGCTCCAGTCCGCACAATGCGTATAGCTTAATTTCATCACAAGCCTCTGCCTCCTTAAAAACAGATATCGAAACAGGGGAATACATATTTGACAATGCTGTTAAGGCAACTTTGCTAACGATTTTTGAACAACCTCCAACAGGCCTAAATGCCGACAATATCCATAAACAACTCTATACTGCCCAATTAGGAAGACAGAGATACAGCGTCCTGTCAGGGAGATCTGCATGGCTAAGAGTCTGAGATCAGAGTGCGATGAGGGATGGCTCCTAGTGATGGAGGACGCACAGACGGATGGCTATCATCACGATATTACGCGGACTCACACCTTCCCAATTACTGGCAGGATTCATTAATTACCACGGCATTTCCCTAATAGAATCCGCGCTCTGGCTTATCAGCGCCTTCCCTCTGTCTGCCGAAACCCCCACTCAGCAGTCGATCACCTGTGAAAAATTAGACAGAGACGCTTCGAGTGGCCTATTTAAAAGGAAAAGAAAAATGCACATGAGAAGAGGAGAGGGAAAGTGCAGGCATGGAGAAGTCGAAAGCAACAGACGCAGCATTCTGTCCGCGTGGGCTTTGTTTTTTTATTCCCGGAACTGCCAGGGAATGAGATTAGTGGCAGTTGCAGTAAGATATACTATGGTGAGTATGGGATCGTGTGTCTCCTTTACACACACACAGACACACAGACACACACACACAGACACACACACACAGAGACACACACACAGACACACACACAGACACACACACACAGACACACACACAGACACACACACACAGACACACACACACACACACACACACACACTTTCATTCCCTACTTAAAATCTGCCAATGACTTTCATCGTAGATAAAATAAAACCCAAATTCCTGCCCATGTCTCTAACCCCGTCTTCTCTTCCTCCGGACCCTCTCAGCGGCACCTACTCAGGCCTCCTTTCTGGTCCTCTAATACATTCAACTCATACCTGCCTCATGGCCTTTGTACTTGCCGGTCCCTTTTTTCTAGAACACGGTGTGAGGGGGCGAAATTTGGCTGGCAGCTTGTTTTTGTACAGCCCTTGAGCTAAGAAAGGTTTTACATTTTCAAAGGGTTAAAAATGCAAATCAGTAAACAACTCAAAGAAGAAGAAGAAAAAGTTTTGCTGACGCCTGGGTTAGAGCAACATACTCCCCGATTTTCTCAGGGGGGCCCTCTTTTCACACTCAGGTCCCCTGCCAGATCAGTGCCCAGAGAATCTAACCCTGAACTCTCACTCTAGAGCAGCCCCCCGTCCCTTTCTACACTGCTTTCCTTCATTTTTATTGCAGCCCTCCTCACCAATGCATGCTAATTTATTAATTGTATTTATTAGTTGACCATAGTGCTTCTCAACTCTGGTTGCGTGGAGAATCACCCAGAGAGAGCTATTAAAAATACTGGTGCCCAGGCCTGACCCCCAGAGAATTTGGTTCAATTAATTAGGACTGGGGCCCAGTTCTTGACATACCTCTATTTTAAAGGCTTCCCCTGTGATTCTATTAATAGCCAAGCTTGAGGACCCCTGGCTACGGTCTGTCTCCTCCCACTTGGAATGTTGGCTCCATGAGGTCAAGAATGAAGCCTGTCTTGTCCACTGCTGTGACCCTGGCACTGAGACCAGGGCCGGAGAACAGAGGAAGTGCTGGGTCCATGTTCGACAAATGAATTAAAGGATATTTATCACATACACGTCCGAAACACCAAGGACGACAGCAGTGTGACAATGACGTAGGGTCTCCCGAGCTGAAGTTATGCATCAAAAATGGGTGACAATTCCAGGAACTCCGTGCGGTTGCAGGCGACTCAGCCCCCATTAAGGATAATGGGACGTGTCTCTCCCAGGCTGTCATCTCGTTACTGTCAACAACAGCATTATTAGTGATCAGCTGCTTTTACAATTCTGTGCCATGAGTCTCCTTGCACAAAGAGTCAGCAACCACCAAACTCGCTTCCTCTTTTAAATTAAATATACTGAAAAGAGCAGAGATTTCAATCCTTCATCTGTTCACAGACGAGAAAACATTTCCAAATCGTCAGCGATCGCTTTTTTTTTTTTTTTTTTTTAATTCTAAGGACGGCCAACTGTTCCCAGTGATTTCGATTACATTTCCTACCTATTATTTCATGTAATGGCATCCCTTAAATTTTAAATTAGCTTTGAAGAATAAAAATAATTGAATTCCTGCTGTTTTGTGTACATAGAGGATGACAGGAGCTAATGTGATAATTTAAACTGTAAATGAGTCTTCATTTTGTGTTCATTAATTACAGCTAATTACTGAATTACAAACCTCCTTGGTTAGGCACTGTTATGTATTCATGTAGCATGTTGAATCTCCAGCTGGTATAAAACTGTTTTATAGACTTACAAGCTGACACACCAAGCTACTACTGAAACAATTCAGTTTGAAAACAAGGGGGGTGGGAACACGTAACTGCAAATGCTTCTTGGAATTAAAAGAACAGACACAGTGCTTCCAATTCATATCTTTGGGGATAGAGGATCTTGCACGTATAATTAGAACAATTTATGCCACAGGGAAGAAGAAGAACGCTAGGCTGTTCTCCACTCTGGGTGAAAATCTATACTACAGCATGTAATTTGTGAGACTCAAGTGTTCCTGCCCTTATCTCCTTGTTCCAGAGAAACTGAGAATCAAAATTATTTATTAACTGATCCTGCTTTTAATAACAAAGAAGCAATGGAGGATGCCAGAAGTCCTGCCCGTTCTGTATGACCAGAGATGGCTAGAAAGAAAAGGTTCAGGTTCAAGCAGACAGGTCAAGGATTGGGTCATGATGAAGACTCTCTTACTGAGTTAGAAAAGGAAAATAACATTTTTCCATAGCAAGCTAGGCACGCTGGATTATTAAGTGTTCGTATCTTCTGCATCATATTGGATACCAGGTGAAAGGCTCTGTGATATCTGGTTTACTAAGAGTTTGTCTAAAAGAGTTAGTTGGAGAAATACTCAAATGGATGTGTGATCTCTGCTTGGCCAGGTAACTGTGCCAGAAGAGGAACTAAGCAAAGCCCATAATAGGTAAGCTCTTTAGTTTCATCACTTCCTTCAGTTTTTCACGCATTAGATAATTTTATTGAGCATTTACTTCATGAGGAACAAAATGCTAGGTGCTCTGACAGACTGAAAGACAAATTAGCCAGGATTTTCTATTTGCCATAGAAGATGGTTGTTTCCTCCGGGTACAAGCCTGACCTGCCCGTGGAGACCACCTTTCTCTCACTCTCAGGCCAGGGCCTTGAGTAGGGTTGCCCCCACCTCCCAGTGACCAGGTGGGCACTCCAGTCCAACCAATCAGTGTGCTCTATTCTCCTGCTGCAGTGATGGGTCCAGGGATGGACACACGACCCAAGCCAGTCCAAGGAAAGATTTTTGCTGGAACCCTTTTCTTTGGAGAGGCTTAGCCTGGAGCTTTTGGGGGTTTCTGAGCCACCGCAAGTTGGAAAACCTGCCTGAGAATTACGCCGCTACAGAGGAATCGAGATCTGAGAGGCTGAGGAAGCCAGATTCTGCAAGGACAATATTTAAGCTTTGCCTGAGTTTAGTTACACCTTCGACCTTCACAGGGGCCAATCCATTCCCTCTGCGCATAAGCTGGTTTGAGTGGATTTTCTGTCATGGGCAATCCACAGCCCTTACTAATGCACACAGGATTATAAACCAAGATACAGACGGACACAGGTCACACGAGCATTCTGCAGGTGCCAGAGGACGCGAGGATCGTTTCCAGCCTGGGACAAAAAAGAAGATACCAGCAGGCTCTCTAGAGGAGATGGTGTTTCAGCAAGGCTTTGAAATAAGGAAGGCTTTCTTATTTCTTATGGAGGAGGCGAGGAGAAGAAAGGGAGCAAGAAGATGGAATTCCAAGGAAAGTCTCGGGCTTGTAGCAGGACCATACAGAGTTTCTGGGCCAAGGATACATGAAGAGAAGGGGAAACCTAATTGAAATAAACCATGGGGCCAGACCCTTCACATCTGTCATCTAAGTATGTCATTCATAATATCAGGTGTAGAAGCATAGATGACAGCATGTGTTCTATCCAGGGCAGTCTCGAAGCTTCTGGCTATGGTTTTGTGAATTTTACCTTCATAATGACTTTGGGCAGGATCAAGGTGACTAAGGTAGTTTCTTGGAGGTAGTTTATTAAGGTAGTCTATTTAAAAAGAAAAGAAGGCACATTACCCTCCATCATTAATCACGGGTAGGGGTTCCATAGGATCCAGTTCCCCGAGCTTCTCCCATGCTTCCACATTGGGACTCTGGAAGCATCATAGCTGTGCTCATTGGGTTGTTATGTTTCACCAGACATTGTCTTAAACACTTTAACAGCAACAGCAACAAAAACAACCACAGCAAGCCATAACTGAGGGCTTACTGTATTCCAGGCAGTGCACTATGCTCAATGATGGTAACAATACATTTTCAGCATTGTTGTTATTGAAAACAAAAATTAATGGTGAGCTTACTATGTGCCAGGCACTGTGCTAAGGGCTTTTTTTTTTCTTTCTTTCCTTTTTTGCATTATCTCATTTTGTTTTCACAGCAGCCCTATGAGGTAGGGAGTATTATCACGCCCATCTTACAGATGAGTAAACTGAGTCTGAGAGACATAAAATAACACACCCAAAGTCACAAGCAAGTACGGGAGCTGGGCCTAGATCTTAGGAAAATCTGAGTCTCAAAGAAATGCACTTTGCTACCCTGCTATAATGCCTTCCCCTATTTTGATTTTTTACATGGATCGGTTTTTCACTTTTGCTTGAAGTTCTTTCTGCATGAAGTGCTTATTACTCTGGAAAAAAAGAACTACATAAGAAAACAACCATCGGAGTGGTACTCCATGTCACCCTCTGGTTCTGTCTCAGTGAGGTGTCTGTTGCTTCTTTTGCCCTAAGTTTCCCTCTTGGTCTTACTTGTGTCTGTGTCCACCAGCATCTGGCATTAGACTCTCACACAGAGGCTGGCACGCAGTAAGTGTTCAGAAGTTGTTGGTTGAGCTGAGCTGCACTGAATTAATATTGTTCTTTACCTAAGTTGTTTAAGAGCCAGTATGGTCCCCAAACCACCAGGGAAATCCCTTACGAAAGGGCTGGATGGCTGATTTAAAGTGCTTCCTGTCTTTTTTGTGGTTGGGGAATATCATGTATCCTGGACATTTGTGCTTTTGTTTTCTTTCTTTTTCATTCATGGGCATTCAGAAATACTATGTGAAAAGAAAGCACACGGTCTCCTATTTCAGCTTGGAGGAATTCTGGATGGGGTTTAGGCAAACCAGCCTGAGTAAACACGCTCAAGGAGCAGAGGCGGGCCCCTCAGCCCACCCTCCGCAGCTGTGTCTCCAGATCTGCCTGCTCTCAGCTTAGCTAAAGCATTGTCAACAACTGAAGTCCTTGGTGCCAGGCAGATGGTCACAGGATTGTCAGTGGACCCAGAGAAACCTCAAAAATGCCCATGAACTCCAAATAGATCTGTGCTGAGCATGACGGTTTCTGCTTGCTTTGTGGCTGTCCAGATTTCTGAAGTGTTGTTTGTGTCTGCGTGTTTGTTGTAGCTGGGAGCCAAACATTGACCTTCATAACTACTGCACATGGAAATCAAGGCAAATATCTCTTAAAGGACAGCTCGGTGTCTTTCTTGACTACATCTGGCCGCATGAAATCTGTCTTCCTTGTTATTCTTCCAAAACGTATTTCCTGGACCACATAGCTTAGCACTCACGAGTATTTTGTCTTGTATTGTTGGTAAACTACTTCCCATGACAGTTAATTTTGACACAACAACGCTTGACACCTTGACGGGGAAGACGGTGGGCTTTGGGGTTCCTCCGGCTTGAGTTCAAGCCCAGAGCTGCCACTTGCCAACAGAGTGGCCTTAAATGAACCACTTTGCCTTTCACCGACTTAATTTCCTCTTCTGTAAAGGGTCAGTGACGGGAACCCTATGAGGTCATTGTGTGGATTGCGTGAGATAGTGTACATGAAAAACATACACTACCAGGTAAGTGCTCAATCAGCCATTTTGTTGCGGTGGTGGTGGTGGTGATGACGGTGATGGTGAGGGTGGTGGTGATCGTGGCGTCTAACACTGTTTATATAGCCCCCTGCACTCAGGACATATTTGGGCAACACTATTGCCCTAGTCCACATCTAGTGATTGACTCATGCTAATTCAGAATGGAAAACAGATCTGCAACCAATGCTGGCTGCTGGAGGAGGAGGCACTGAGGACGAAAGGAGAAGGGGACCGACGGTGCATTCTTGCTACTGGGATAGTCCTTGGGATGGATACTCTTGATTGCCTACCCAATATTCGCTTCCCTCTTCTTTTTTGCGGATAAAATGCTGGCATTGTTTTCTGTGGCAACGTGCCCAACTAAATGCTCACATCACCGGATCTTGCAGCTATCACTGACAAAATTATACAGTTCTGGCTGAGGAGGTTTAATTTTAAGTGAAATTCTGCTGTGTTTCTGGGAAAGATTTGCCCCTTTCCCGCAAGAAGAGGGGACAAAGGTGGCGAGGACAGTTTCTTCACTCCTTTTCCTTCCTTGAATGTGGACATCATGTCCAGTGGCAGCAGCCATTTTGTAACTGCGGCAACACTCAAGAGACTTCATTTCACAAAGACAACTTTTAACATTATTAATCCACTGACCCCGCACCATAACTGTCTACTTCTGAACGTCATGATGGGGAGAAAAGAAAACGCCCATTTTATTCAAATCCCTGTAAGTAAAGTTTTCTTTTACTTGCAACCTAAAGCATGACTAATGCATAACCTCCTGCTTTTCTTTGACTGGAAGGCCAACTGAAAAAACAAATCCTTCAGTTTGGCGTGGATCATATGCCTAAATGCAGAAGTAGGCTTGGCTACTAATGTAGCAACAGCACACAAAACCGTAGGGATAATAACTAATAATAGCTGACGTGAATTAGGTGTTTCTTTTGGGCCAGGTGCAACATATTACTTGGTTCATAGTAGACGCTAAGAGAAATATTATAAATATGGCATGAAAGTATAAATGGTAAATCACATACCCTCATCCACAATGCCACCAAATGGCTTGTCATCGTCCTCCCTCATCATAGATTTGTTTCACACATTTCCTTAGCTCTTCCTTTAAATGGGAATGTTAATAACGCCTACCTTCCGGGGTTGTTGTGAATACTATGAGTCACGACATGGAAAGAGCTTAAAACGGTACCTGTCAGAGAGCAGGTGCTGTGGAGGATAATTACCATTGCTCTGTACCAAGCACCGTGTTAGGTGCTTTCTTGCCTTATCTTGGTGAGATTAACACAGGGACAGACAGCTGGATGACGGTGGTCAAATCCATTCCATGTTCTGGATTTCAGTTATCCCCACCTGTAAAATGCGGAGTTAAGACAGAAACAGTCTTTCCTAAACTCCTTTCTGTCACATACAATCTTCTTGATTTTTTGCCACATCACCATCATCTGTATTCTTTCTACTGTTTTTTTAACCTAGCATTTTTCTTTTAGCCTTATCCTAAGCCGTAATATCCACTGAATCATGGATATGTATCAGTACTTCTCACCTGAGGGTGCTTTTGACCCCAGAGAACATTTAGAAATGTTTGGAGACATTTCAGTTGTCTCAACTGGGGTGGTGGGGCTACTGGCATCTGGTGGGTAGACGCCAGGGATGCTGCTAAATATTCTACGGTGCCCAGGACGGCCCCCGCCACAGAGAATTATCCATCCCACAAAGTCCATAGTGTTGGAGCTGAGAAACCCTGACACACACACACACACACACACACACACACACACAAGCACACACACACTTGAATATGCTTTAAAACAAATATATAATCCTTCCCCGTAAAAAAGATCATCAAAGTACCATCTAAACCTCTCTGTGTATTTTCAGGGGAATTCCCTGAGAAGCTGATTCCTTAAAGTCTCTTCTTCCTCTAAAATTCCATAAAGTCATACTGGAGGCAGCAAGTTGTTTCTTTCATTACTTCGGGCTAAGAAAGGACTTTCCTCAGAAACAAAGCATCGTCTTTGGGAAGAAAACCATCCTCATGTCCAAACAGTGCTGTATTTCTACAGGTGAACACTGTAGCTGTGTTTCTCTGTACAAATAGCCTGACTTTCCAGAGACCATAAACCAAAGGACCTTGAAATACAACCATCTCTTGGAGCGATGTGACCCTCATGGTCTCGTCACTCAAGGCACATGCTAATACCGGGCTCTCACATTTCCTGGGAGAGCCGTGGGTCTCTGCATTGTCCCAAAGGGCAAAGCATGCCGTTTCCACGCACCACTCTCCCACAAGCAGAGCCAGAGTTAGGATTACAGTGTCCCTTCCACCTCTAACCTTCAGAAAATGGCAGCGTAAGGCCAGCGAGCTTGTTGAACAGCCTCAGACTTTAACAGTGATTGGGAATACATGTTTTTGCAATTGATTGCAATTGACCCAGAGTCCGAAGATTACACTTGAAACCTGTTTGTTCAGATTGTTCTTCAACCAGGAGTTTCCTGAACTGGACCCACTGATACATCAAGGTGAAAAGCTGTGATGGGGGGGGAAGACTTGGGGCCAGGGCCAGACCGGTGACTTAGAATTCGTGCTGTGTTTTCTCCACTGAGCTATAATAGTAACGCAGGATGCCTGCCTGGCACTTGGAACACACAGTACAGACTCCATCCTCAGCACGATCGTGACAGGTGGTTAGAGAAGGAGCTGAGAAGACTGAGTTTGAGGAAGCACCACAGTGCAAGTTATAAAACCCCATTTCCTCAATTCCTAATTTGGTGACTTTTTTCATGACTCTGGATCAGCCTAACAAACACTCCTCCATGTAATGCCACTCAGAACCTTCCCCTTCTAGAACTGCTGCTGGAGAAGGATCTAGACTGAGTCACTTAAAAGTAGAGACATGAGTTGGTAGAGCTTACACAAGGCCACTCTCAGCAGAGGTTACATCCTGTGGATGATTTGGATTAATTAAAAGATTGCTGGAAGGCCACATGAACTCAGACCCACATACCTTCCTTTGTGCATGGTCACTTACAACTGTCCCCTCCTTGCTGAGGTCCTTAGTATAAGTGATTTTTGTTTACTTGGACACCAATGTTGGGTCAGTTCTCTAGGCCTCCTATTTCTCTTTTAATATACCTGGAATTCTCGAGCTTCTTCACTGAAGACCATGGAGATGAAGGAGCATGTTGGGGGGTGATTGTATTAAGGATGTTTCTAGGAGGTGACTGTCCACCCTAGTTGATGGAGCTAGTATTCAGTGCAGACGCTCAACCCAAACAACCCTCCTTAAAATTTACCTACTTGTAGCCTCTACTTCAGGTTCAGAAACCAGTACATTGGTGAGCTCTTTAGCTTCACATCCAACCACTGTTGGTTTGTGGCTTCCTCTACAGTTGAAGAGAGGAAAGCTAGACGGAATTCCTTCTCTCAGCGCATCTCCTTGCACGCACTAAAGATAAACTTCCACGTTTTCGTCTACAGATTCTGGTGTTCAAGTAGACAGGGGTGGGTGGAGGGGGTGGGGATCTGGCGTGCAACCCAGAGGGTAGGGGAAGCTGAAATCACACCTTGCGTCTCTCCACAAAGGTTTGATTTTCTTTATGAGTATGATCCGCCAATCCGTAATCAAGGGTTAATTTCACAGCTCACTGCTTCATCTAGCATAATATCCATTCAGACTAATTAAATCTGTCTAATAATGTGAATGTCTTTGTCTTTGTTCTTTCCCTTCTTTGTTTTACACCCTTCACATCTCATCTCCAGAACCACACGCCATCACACTCTACTTGACAAGCAGAATCCATCCCTAAAATTAAAACATTCCTGACCTATCTGCAATGACAAGGCAGGCGAGCTTCACGGAGCTCCGGCCCATGAAGGGAGCTGACACATTTGTTTTTAATTTCAAAAGAGTAGAAAGTGAAGATCTGACCCCGTCAATCAAGCCCTGTGACAAGTTTAATCATTGGTGCCCCACAAAAATCACGGCTAAATAGGAATGCAAATACTGTATCACAGGGCTCTTATAAATGCTAATCAAGAAGAAGTAATCAACTGACAATTTCACTGATCTCTTTTCTGAAGAAGTCACTCAATGCTTGGTCTCTGGGCCACAAAGAGAAGAGAAAGAGACAAAAGGGATGGATGAGGTCCCCCCCCCAACCTTCCTTATATTTTTCTTTCCAGGACATTTCTTTTTCAAGAGAGAATTCTCTCTTTTGATCCATCGTTGAACTTTAAAGCAAAGAACGTACACAGTTATATGTCAAGTGTACTTTATTATCAGTACGCAGGCTGGGCAGGGAAACGCACCGAAACTTCTGTTAAAATAAAAATCATCATTTGTCTTTGTCATTAATCTGTTATCCAATTCTCTTATATCTTAAAAGTGGCTGACCTCTGGGAGAGGGGGAGGAAAAAAAGTTTTATAAGTAGTCGAAAATCTGAATATTGTGATCACGGTGAAGAAAAGAAGACAAACCCTTTTTAAAAACTTCTTCTAGGGGTGGTGGATGAAAAATTTAGATCCATCAAGAAGTTCTAAGTCAAGCGTCTCACCCCTCAGGTTAGGCCTTTGACTGGGTTTAGGGAAAGAAGACAGATATTGGAGGCATGTTTTTCAAGCCCTTTTTCATACGGGACCTGAGAGCTTTGTGTTTTATAAAAGCTTAGAACCTGAGGGATTTTTTTCTTTCTTGTCTAAGTTTAGGTTTTGACCAGGAAGTCCTAAAGAAATCCAATTCATCGGTTACTTTCTACTTTAAACACCTAGTCCATGGAATCATAGACAGAAAAGAAAAAGGCCAGCACTCAGTGACTCCAAGTTTATCCTTCATTGTTTATCGTATTAGAAAAACAGAACGTTCCAGAAGTCAAGCTGTTGGTAGATTAATTTCTGTAGTACTAACCAAACCAAATGTCCAATATTCAGAGTGGTCTCCCTCGTCTTAAGGACAGAAAAGTGGGACTTTGGTGTTTTCTTTTTGGGGGGAGGCGGGGAGACAATAAAGTTTCCCTCTTTTTTCATGTTCTGTATAAGGTGGATGGGCCAAATGCAGGCTGTTTCCGGTTCATGAACTACGAATGGTTTTTACATTTTAAAATGGGTGAGAAAAAAATGGAAAGAATATTTCACGGCATGAAAATTTCATGAAATTCTCAAATTTCAAGATACTAATTTCAGTGACCATAAAGAGTTGTGTTGGGACCCAGCCATGCCTTCTCATGTACATGTCTTCTATGGCTGTGGTCATATTGCAATGGCAGAATTGAGTCATGGCAACAGAGGTTGTACAACCTGCAAAAATCTACAATATTTACAGCTTGGCTCTTTACAGAAAGAGTTTGCCGACCCATGGTTTAGAGCATCACGGGAAGTTTGCTCGAGCTTGGCTGTGCCTCAGTTTCCCCCATCGTGGAAATTCTTTCTCTCCAACAGCTCAATTGAGGTATAATTGACAAATAAAATTGTGTGTATTTAAAGTGTACAATGTGATGAGTTGACATACACTGCAAAATGATTACCACAGTCAGGTTAATTAACTCATCCATCACCCCACTTGCTTTTTTTGTGTGTGTGGTGAGGATGCTTACGATCTATTCTTTTTAGCAAATTTCAAGTATCCAGTATTATTAACTACGGTCACCATGCTGTGCATTAGATCCCCAGAACTTATTTGTCTTGTAACTAAAGGTTTGTACCCTTTGACCAGCAGGGCCCCATTTCCTCAGCTGCTTGCTGGTAATCATCATTCTATTCTGTTTCTGTAAGTTTGACTTTTTTTTTTTTTTTAAGATTCTACGTATAAGTAAGATCATGCAGTATTTGTCTTTCTCTGTCTGACGTATCTCACTTAGCATAATGTCCTCCAGGTTGATCCATGTTGTCGCAAACAGCAGAATTTCCTTCTTTTTCGTGGCTGCATCACATTCGTTGTATGGAAATTTCTAATAAATGAACATCAGTAAAGACGCCTTGGGCTTTTCAGATGTAAATTCTTAGTTTACTCCATAAGGACTGGCTTCCCTCCATTGAAACGAGTGCCTCACTCCCCTGGTACTAGATCTTGGTGCTTCTCTTGCGTTTGCCCGCCCCCCCTGCTGTCTGAGTCTGAGGACAGGCAGCTTCTCAAAGTGATTGGCTCCTTGTGGGGTCACTTAGGGGGCGTCTGGTGCTGTTGGCTGCTCCCCTCTCTGTAACATTGCTTCAAATTAAGATCTGATTTATTTTGGAATAATAATGGGGCTTCCAAAAATAGAACACTGACAACAACACAAAAAGGGTACACTGTTCTATTTTACTGTTCTGGTGTGTAGTCCCCGGAAACCCCACGTGACGAAAGTGATAATGCATTCGCTGAGAAATAACGAGGTCGGTCAATTTGCTGCCCCAAAAATACGATGGAAGGAAATCACAAGGGATAATGTTTCCTTTTGCCACGCAGGGCTAGGCATTTAATATAGATACACACACACCTATTTTTAAAAATACATTTAAATAATAGTTATCCAGAATGTTCTCGTAATATTTTCCAGGGCAGCATTATTATTCTCATTTTATAGCTAAACTGATTTTCCTTGGGTTAGGGTAATGTTTGCCCCCCAGGGAAGGAGGAGAGGGAATCCTGGAGTACAGGGAGGGTGCTGGGGACAATATCTGGAGACATTTTTGTTTATCACAACTGGGGCAGGGTGCTATTGGCATCTAGTGGGTAGAGGCCAGGGAGGCTGCTAAACATCCCACACTTATCCTACAGGACACACCCCCCAACCAATGAACAGAAAAATATTTGGCCCCAAATGTCCGTACTGCAGAAGTTTAGAAACCCTCAGTTAGGGAAGTAAAAGAGTGCAAGGTGATTGTCTTTGGTGCTAGACAAACCTGGATTTAAACCAAGGTTTCCCTACCTTACCACTACTGACATTCGGGTTGGATACGTATTTGTAGTGAGATGGGGATTGTAGAGTATACAGCCACGTCCCTGGCCTCTACCCATCAGAGGATGGCAGTACTACCACCCCCTAGTCATAGCAATCAAAAATGTCCCCAGATAATGCAAATGTCCCCTGGGTATGGTGGGCAGAGTCTCCCTGGTTGAGCACCAGTGGTTTCAAGTATTGGTTGTGAGCAGGCGTGGTCATTTGGGACTCGTTATGGACCTCAAAGGCAGGGCAAACCCAGGCACCTCAATATCACAGCGTGGATTACTTAAGTGGGCAGAATGAGGTGACGCATGCAAGTTCTCAGAGCGGGCTTCAGAACACATTGCTATTGGGAGACTTTCTTCAAGGAGTCGGTGAGGTCTAGAGAAAACTCTGAAAGAAGGAGAGTGTGGAGTTTAACAAGGCCCTACTCTGAGCTAAGTGGGCGCTCTTGCCCAGGGTATAGAGAAGCCCAATATCCACTTTCACAGGTAAGGAAGCTCAGAAAAAGCATATAATCCATGCAAGACGCCCCAGCTACGAAGTGCTGGGGCTGAAATTCACGCACATCAAGGTCCAAATCCGTACTTTTCACAAGGAGGCAACACAAGGCATTTGGTTTCTTATCGTGCTGTATGCCTTTCTTTGTGGTGACGGGTAAATTACTGCACCTTTTTAAGCCTCTGTTTTTTCATCTGTAAAATGGGGCTAACAGTGCAGCAAGGAGTTAAGCAAGTAATGTCCTTCACAGGAGCTGGCCCAAAGCAGGAACTCCATCCACCACTGTTAAGTGTAGGTTTTTGGGCTTGTACTCTACGCTGTTAACACTGCGCCATGTTGCTCCTGAAGTCCTGACTCTCAGCTGAAGGTGAATTAATTTTTTGAACTAAATGTGAGTTTATTCAGGGACGATTTAAATAAGTATATTTTACAGTGGATACATAAATAAGACTTTGTTCTCTCCACGTCCCCCCTACCCACCCCGCCGCCCAATGCTTCTTAACCTTTGGACTCTAGATTATCAGGAGGAAAGCTCACCCTTAGAAAATTAATCCTGTACAGGTGGTAAATGTGAGGCCTACTAGGCAAGCATGGAAGTCAATTCATTCTAACTTGGAGGCCTCTTAAGGCTGGGGTGTGGTATGTGGGGGTATGTTTGAAATTGGATCTGCAGGGGCTGATTCCGAAGCATTTCCAGTTTCTTTCTTCTTGAGAAGGTGTTGAGAAGGTACACAGTGCCGAGTGGTTTTCCTTTTGTCTTATCCTTAAGCAAGCACCACTTCTTTTCTTTAAAACCACACAGATCTGGTAAGAATCACTTTGGTGTCCTCCTAAGATGGGGCTGAAATATCACAAAAGTCAGAGGACAGGTTTGGAAGAAGTCTGTTTCATTCATTCCCCAAAACTGTCCACTGGCAAGTTTGGGTCCCTGAATTCTGAGGCAGTGTCAACATCCACACGCTTTGATCTTCTCTGGCCCACAATTGCTTGTTTTGTGGATGTGACTTCCTTTCAGTGGAGACGGTGGGTCTTGTCACTCTGCGCCATCTCCAGCTAGATCTAGCTCAGTGCCTGACACTTTGTAAGGAGGCACTCATAAGCATTTGTGGCATGACCCAAGGTGGGACAGAGAAAGAGAAACCATACATCATTGCAGAAGGGCTCTTAGTTTAAACCAGAGTCTCTCAAATTGGTTTCCATGGAGACGTAGCTCTGTGGGATACCAACAGGTGTTATGTGTTGAGATGGCTGTGTGGTCAACTATGTAGGAGAGAGAGAAGACTCTATTGCAGGAATTCTCATAGTCTTTCTTTTTTTCTTTTTTTTTTATGCTAGTGGGGAGTACAAACTCCAAAAATGGGACATAAAGCATACAGTATTTACAAAACTTATTGGACCTCATAAGCTCTTTGTCAAGTATTTTTCTTTTATAAATGTGGGGAATATCCTCAGGAACATTTACAAGTGGTCTCTGATACTTTGTTCTTATTTACAATCTCTCTCTCTCTCTAGAGCAAGGGTGTCCAAACTGCGGCCTGTGGGCCAACTGCGGTCCGCAATCCATTGTTAACTGGCCCGCAGCAAATTCCAAAAATATATTTCGTTTACTTAAATAAACCAGGTGAGGCAATACGTACTTCACCTCGAGTGAGTGGCCCGGCTGTTTGTGTATTTTACCGCATGGCCCGTGGTAAAAAACGTTGAAAAAACTTTGGACACCCCTGCTCTAGAGCCATGGTTCTTAATGAGGAGAAATGCCTCCTAGGAGACAGTTGATGGTCATTTCGAGGAGGTCAGAGCGTGCTGCTGCCATCTGGTGGGTGGAGGCTAGGGGTGCTGCCAACATCCTGTACCACGTGCGCCAGCCCCGAGGAGAGAATGATCCTTCCTAAGATGTCAATAGTGTCAAGGTCGAGAAAATATCTGATCGAGATGTTTCTGTTTGCTGTCTTCAAGGGCCCCCTGAATCCAGCTCTGTTCAGAGATTCTCCAAAGGACAGGACCAAGTGAGAGAGTGAGTGTGACTCAGAAAAAAAATGTTCCATATTTGTGGGATGCAGTTCAAGGGGTGAGCCAGCCAGAAAAGAACTAATGAATTATTTCTCCATATATAATGAAAGGAAGTCTTGTTACTATTATTGTTTACATTTATACATCAAATAAATATTTATGGGGCATCTATTATGTTCTCTGCATGATGTTAGATCAGGGGCCAGCAAACTGTTTTTTAAAGGGCCAGATAGTAAATATTTTAGAATTCGCAGACCATAGGGTCTCTGTATCAAGTACTAAGCCTTGCCTTTGGGGTAAGGTAGTCCAGGTGATACATTAATGAATGGCTGTGTCCTCACAAATAGGTGGTGGGGAGAATTTGGCCCACAGACCGAGGATGCTAATTCATATTGGGACCACAGAGATAAAAAGAGCAAAGACCCACCTCTTAAGTCATCCACAGGCCAGGGGAAATTTACGAGTCAATAAAACCCAACTACTGTACAAAGAAAGAAGGCCAGATTAGCAGATTTTCTGATATTGTTATTATGTTCGGTGCCCCGTATTGTCAATAAAGCATGTATTTTCCCCTCCATTTGGACTTGTTTCCACTACCATCATCCTGCTGACCACCGAGACTGCCAACACATGGCCAAAGTGCCCGCTACGAGGTTCAATGGTGGGCCACCAAGAGCCTTTGCTCTCTCCTGTCCCTCCAATTCCTGTTGCAACTAACAATGACTCATGCCTCAGATGGCCTCATGCCTCCACTCCTGTCGCCACCCCTCTGCCTTTCACGTGGGCACTGGGGTAACTCCCCTACCCTGTGCACTCCGGCCCAAACCCTTCCTTGGCTCCCTTGCCCTGGTGGACTCACAAGAATGTGCACACACCTGTGTTATTGAGCTTTTATTTCAAGGTATCAATATAACTGAAAGGTGCAATAAATGCTGGTTAAGTATTCGTTTTATTTCTATTAAATCCAGACTTTTGCTTCTGAGTGTGTTTGTGTGTGCTTACACGCACATGTATACACACACACACACAAAATGTCATATTGTTTTACTAAAATGTACTCTTTCTTTGTTTATTATTTGTATTATGGGATGAAGATATTATGTGAGTTTGGGGAAATTTTTATAGGTAGGTATAGGTATATTACCTGAAAAGCAGTTTTAGGAAAATAAAGTTGGCGTTATTCAGGAGGCCTCTGAAGGAGAAAGTGGTGTGTGTATGGGGGGGTATTGCGTGGGGATGGGGTGGGTGGAATGCAGAGGAAAGAGCAGAAAATGTGGAAGGAGGCTGTGGGGTTTTGAGCCACAGGTGAAAGCACACAGTATGAGCTGCTTCTCCAGAATCAACGATGTTAATCATTTTAACCTTGCATATTTTAATCCCCCTACCAGGCTTTTCCCAAGCTTTGCATTGGACTAAAAAGATGAATCTCAGACAATAGCCAACCTGGCATTTTGCTGATTTTTAATGTGTTTATTGTGTAAGTTACCAACAGAAGCCTTAAGGGCATTTGGTAATGGGGTGTATTAAAGACGCAAGAGAAAGAGAAAGAAAGAGACAGGGGAGATATGTTCTTCTCTAGGTGTTGTCTTCTTAATTTGCATAAGTGACAATAGTGAACATCTTGATTTGCTGCCACCTTTGTAAAGCTTGTAGTTGGAAATCAGCCACCATATATAATAATAACCCCTATTTATATATGACAGGCCCTGTCCTCCGTACGTTACAAACATTATCTCAACCAGCCCTCTAAAAACCCTTAAGAAGCTGCTCTTGTTCACTGACAAAAAGAATGAGGCACAGAGAGGTGAGGTGACATGTCTTGTCTCAGGCCACCCAGCTGGAAGGGGCGGATTGGCCTCATGGGGAGCCTGGATTATTTCACGGAGCGGCAGCTCCATCAACAAGGTAGATCAAAAAGATCCACGTGGAAATATGAGTTCGTGAGCCCTGGTTTTATGTCCACTGCTATTAGCCACTCAGCTCAGTCCTGGCTCTTTCATTTCAACAAGAATTTTCTTGGAAAAAGAAATAGCACAAACACTTGGTAAAAAAATGCAAACACCATAAAAATAAAAAAGTGCCCCTCCCACCCTAGTACTCATTTCTGATCTTTCCCAAAATATTTCTATATAGATAAACATGTGTGTATACACACACATACACACACACACACACACACACACATATACATGAAATTATTTTTTAGAAACAATTTTGTTGGGTATAATATATATTATTTTTAACACAAAGGTGAATACAAAGACACTTGATAGTTCCATTAAATAATAAATCTTGTAATTGTCCTGTACCAACACATAGATAGGGATTTACTTCATTCTTTTTAAAGGCTATATTGAAATTCCTGGCATGAAAAACTAAAAAATGCTTATAAAATGCCAATGGGTGGGAAAATGTCCACATTGAAATTGCGCTTGACTTACATTAACTTATTCAATCTCCTTCATACCATACATACAGTACAGGTACTTTAATAGTCCCATTTCTCAGGTGAGGCGATTGGGGCACAGGGAAGTGAAGTAACTGCCCCAAACTGTACAACTTGCAAGTGGTAGACCTAAGGCTGAAACCTAGTAGGTCTGGTTCCAGAGTCTATGGCTTTAACCATTGTCCAATAAGTACAAGCAATATTGTTATACACATATCTTTGTACATTTGCCCAGCTACACATAAAAGATAAACTTCCGTCCATGAACTTGCAGGTTGAAGAGAATGAATTACTTCAAGTTTTGTCAGCTTTTGCCAAATTCCTTCCTAAAGCGGGACAGTCATTTACACTCCCATCAACCCTGTATGGCCCCACCTTTGAAAGTGTTACTTCCTTTTATTATTACGTGGGATAAAGGGAATGGACTCCACTGAACAATGAGTGTGTCTATCCTTTAGACAGAGCAGAAACCACCTGAGTTCGTCTTGGGTGACTTAACTTTCTTGATTTCATCATTCTCTGGCAGAACAAGCCATCCCATAAGCTTCTCTCCTGTATTGGCCCAGTGGAGAAGTCACGTTTGTTAGCTGACTAGTTACCCTATGAAGCGCACACATAATGACTGATGTGGTGCTTCGTATTGGCAGGACACTTGAGCCTCTTACGAGCATTGAATTAACTGAGGATATAAGCAGATGGGGAAGGGAAGGGATGATGTGGAGAGAAGAAGGCTGCTGAGAACCAGTGGCTCATTTTGGCTGAACAGAATCTCTGGCCCGTGGGTCATCTCATTCCTCCACCTGCTTCTAGGTGGCCAGACCCACTTGTGCAATTAACATCGGATGCTCTGGCTTTGTATCCACAGAGAAAACATAGAAGGAGATAAGGGAAGAGAGAGACCTTTGATCTCAAGCGTTGCTTGATATCATAGGCCCCAAATGGTTGGCTGGAGAACTGGATTTGGCCTCAAGATACTTTTTCTTTTTTTTTTGAATTGCACAGTGCTTTTGAAAAATCTGGACTGCTTGCCAAGAAGTGAAAAATCAGAAAATTTCACACAATAGTTTCTTCTTGGGAGTTCTGGCAACTGGCAATTATAGGTCTAAATTCCTGCGTGGAAGTGACGAGCTGCTATCCTCTTTGGACCCCACAAGTGCTCCACAGTGCTCCATATCCCCCGCCCCTCCATTCCCTGTTGTCTCTCATGCTGGCTCTCTTGATTTGTTTCTGGCTCCTAGGGACATAGATTTCAAAGTACCTGTGCTAGGTTCTTGACCTGTAGCTTTTATTTACGCATGCCCGAATGCATATATGCATGGTTATGTGTATTTTACTAATATTTACTGAGCACATACTGTATGCCAGGCTGTGTGCTAAGTGCTGAGGAGGTGAGAGGAGAATGAAACCAATGTGGTACACGGTTTGGTACCCCAGCCCATCCTTTTGCCCTTCCCACCTGAGTCCACTGCAGGGTTTCCATGGCTGGTACCTACAGTCTTTTGCCCGAGGGCTTCATGCCCACTGGGAATCGCTGCAGTGGGTGAATGAATGTCAAATTAACACCCTGCCTCTCTCCATACATACACACCTCGAGGTCTTCAAGCAATGACTGACAGGAATTGGTTTGCAAATACCCCAGCTTCTCACCCTTGGGTGGAATAACCCAGGCCCGTGTATGGAGTACCATACAGATTCCCCAAATTCTGTGCCCCATACACTTCCTTTCCCACATGACAACTTGTACGATAAGGTGGACTTTGGCTGCCCTCCCTTCCCTGTCTCACTTCCTCACTCTCCTACCGTCCGGGCACCCTGATTTCTGACTTCCAGCCTTTGAACCATGAGGAGTAAATGTTTGTGGTTTATCAACCACTACAGTATTCTGTTACAACAGCCCCAGGTGACTAAGAGATCAGGAGATAAAGAGCTAGTTTTTTCTGGAGATGGTGGCAATGGTTGTAGGACATGCACTTCATGCTGCAGAACTGTACACTTAAAAATGGTTAAATTGGCAAATTTTGTGTTATGTCTATGTTACTCCAATAGAAAAAAATATACAAAAAAAGAGTCAGTATTAACCATCGGCCTGGAGCAGTCTGGAAACCGCCCAGACAGGGAATACCCTTCTTGTCCCTGTCTCTCTCTCAACTGCTCACCTCACACCCCAGATGCCAGCCCCTGGAGGGGCTGAAGCTGTGACCAGCAGGCTGGGGGAGCCAGACGGAGGAGAAGGAGAGAAGGACCCAGGCTTCCTCACTCTCCCACAGGAGACCTCCAGCCCGAAGCAGGAATGGAGATAATAGGAAATGAGGGAAGAGATATTCTAATCTCGAAATTGTGTCCCTGAGTTGAGTCTTAAAGTGACCGTAGGCCCTGAGAATTAGGAGAAAAGTCTGGGGTTGGCTACAGTGTTATCCAGAGAGGGGGGAAGTTTACTCCCTCTGAAGAGATTCTAAAATGGAGAAAGAAATAAAATGATCCTTTGATCACCATTCAGGCGATATGCCCACTCAGCAAGCACTTACATGTTTTAACGTTTATTTAATGCTTATTGTGTGTGGGTTCTTTCTAAACACTCTGCGTGAATTGGGTCATTTAATCCCATCGATGGGGCACGTACTATTGCTAGCCACGTTTTTAAGGTGAGGAAACAGACTCAAAGAAGTAACATAAGTCTCCTGGGGACCCACAGCAGGAGCTGGGATTCGAGGCCAGACCTGCTATTAACCACCGATCCCAATCGCCACCAGACTGTCAAGATACAGGGTTCTCTTGTGAACCACGATTTCCTGAAGCTGCCTGTAGGTTTTAGGAAGATGCTCACGATGTCCTGTGTTTATATCAGTCGGTGCCAATGAGTTGAGTTGAGTTTGGAGACCTACTGGGACTCAACATTATGTTAATAAGATTGGGAGAAGTCAAGGCCACAGACCTGGCTGTGGAAGAACTTTAAGTCAAACAAAGCCTCCACTTACTCATCTGTAAAATGGGGACAGTGCTTCTCATCTTATAGAAGATACCCAAGAAGTGCTGAACACAGGGCCTGGCACAAGAAAAGGGCTCCATAAATGACAATTATGATCATATTTGACTCAGAGCAACGGGACTTGGGGAACATTGAATTACAACTTGGATTAATGTGTTTTCAAAATGTGACCGACAATAAATACCATGCATTTTTAAATTCTCACAAATAGAGCAGAGATGATACTATCACTAACATGACAGTAATCATGGGACATTGTTGTCATTTTCCTTAGAGTAATAAGAGGTTAGAAGCCCAGAACTTCTTCTTTGGGTGTCACATATATTTTGTAAGTTGATTGGGTTCAAATGATACACGTCCCGGTCCAATACTTTCGTTATCCTACCAAGGCCCTTTCCAAAGTTCTAGCTCCAACGTGGTGTAATTTAGAGGTGGCTCAGTGTGTGTTGCTCTTTCTTGCATCAGAGACGTCTGAGTGGATTCTGCTCAGGGATGCACCTGGAGAAAGGGAAGTTTGGAGAGGAAGCAAGCTAGGGTTTCCGAGCAGAGTAAGAGTAGGGAAGGATCTGTGGCTCGATCAGAACATCATCTTTAGTCTGAGATGCACTGTCAAACTCTCAGAGTGCCCCTGCAAATTTGTGAATGAAGATGTGACTTCTTCAGGCACTTTTCAAACGGGACACTCAAGGCTTTCCCTCCTCCTCCTCCTCCTCGGCCAGCCCCAAATCTAAGTGATGTTCCTTGAGCATCAAAGGTTCTCTTCTCTGAATAAATAATTGGCTTCCATTCCCAACTCCAAGACCAAAGGGTCTATCTCATCTCTGCGAAAGAATCCCTAAGCAGCCCATATGATTAGGGTGTTGTAGACCAGTATTTCTTTTATCAAATAACATCCTGAAATCAAGGCCTACATTGATTTTATTTTTGTCTGTAAGCTGATTAGAAAGTTGGTTCTGTGTTTGATTAAGTTCTGTAGAAATTGGGCTTGTGATGAATCATTAAACAAAGACACTTTTTTTTTTTGTACTGCAATAAAGCCTCAAATGATTAATTAAAGGCACAATGCCAAAACAAGTGTCTTTGTTTCAAACGCAGTGGACAAGGCGGCCCTGGGAAAGCTGATGTCTTAAGTAGACGCCACAACATGTTTTTAATTATGTTCAGGAAGACGAACAAGAATAGGGATCGCCAACTGTTTAGAAAGATAATTTTTTTTTTCTTCGGAGAAAGATTAGAATTAAAAAAAACAAACAGAGCATTATTGATTTAACACAAATGCCATTTGTTGGGCCTTTTGTAATTTCCTTATTAGTGTCATCATTCTAGAGTTCACATCCCCCTTTGTGTGATAGTGTTTGGCATCCGTTCAGCTCTCAGCAATATGGTACAGTAAACATGCAGTGACTGCTCATATTAAAATGTTTTATTTGTTGTAACCGTACAGATGATCAAGCAGTGCGAGTCCTAAATTATCCCAATCATTGCCCAGGCTAATCGGAAGAGAGGGAATGGGGGACCGTCTCTGTGAGAAGAGCAGGGAGGCCCAGGGTGCAGGGCAAAGCTGTCAGTTGGAAAAGAAACAACAGCAGAAAAGTTCACGCAACGTCAGCTCTCCGTTGCGCCATCATGAGAACAGCCACTGCTCGGCTGAAACAGACATCAGCCGGCCTGGATGATATACAGAATGAAAGATGTGCTTGGAAGCCGCTTCACTTTGGGTTGTATCGGGCAGTCAGATTCCATTTGGATCCAAGCGTCCTATCTCAATATTAAAGGTAATGACAGGTTGAGCTTTAAACAAGGCCAGCTCTTAATTGTAAAATGCTGAAGACAGAATAGGAGCCTAACGGCTTGGCCTTTTTCCCCCCAAACTGTCAGGAAATGGCCTCGACTCGTTTGGAAATCGATGGCAATATTGCAGAGTGGGGGCTGCATTTCAAGAAATCATTTAGAGGTATCACTCATAGGTACTCACAATTGCCAGTCTTCCTTGTTGCCCAAACCACGAAGTTTTGAGAGATGGTTAATTATTCATTTTGCTAGTAAGTAATGGCCTTATCTTATCACAAGCATTAGCGATATGGGACGCTGGCTTGAGAACTGAACAAAAGATCCTCCGTCTTTCCTACATTCTTTAGCTTCTCTCTCCGCTAATGCGGTCTGAGTACCTGCTTGGCGCTGGGCTTGTGTTGAATGCTGAAGACTTCGGGGTGAACCAGTGAGCACTTCCTTCAAAGAGCTCAGACTCCAGCTTGGAGAACCAAAAAGGGTCACCATTCTGTGGAAGGATGTGCATTCTGGGTGCTGGCAACCTGGAGGCAGAGGGGGACCCAGGCCCAGCTGGACACGCCCTCTGCTCTCTCCCCAGGAGGGCACTGAGACCTAGGGATGCTGAGAGTCATTCAAGGACCCAGAGAACCTGATATTTGTCAGCAACCCCTTAAACCAGGGTAGAAAACTAGGGCCTGCGCCAAATCCATCCTCCCTGCCTGTTTTTGCAAGGTCGGCAAGCTGAGAATGATTTTTCATATTTTTAAACAGTTGGAAAAAAATCAAAATAGCAATATTTTCTGACATGTGAGAATGACATGAAATTCAAATCTCAGTGTCCAGAGATAAAGGTGTGTTGGAATACAGCCACGCCCACTTGTCTTGTATAGAAGACCAGAAGCTTCTGGCTGTTTTTGTGCTGTGTGATGTCTCAGCTCTGCATTGCAGCACAAAAGCAGCCACAAGCAATTTGCAAACAGGTAGGTGTGCTTGGGACCTCAAAACAACCTTTCCACTGGCCGTAGTGTGCCCACCCCTGCTTTAAACCAAAGCCCATAGAGGCATGACAAGAATTCAGCGACTCTCTCATCCCAGCCTAACTACACAGGTGGAGAAAACATAGGAAAACACAGACAGGAAGAAGCTGTGCAAAGGTAGGTAGCCTCTGCTCCTGCTCATTTGCCAGGAGATTCCACATCCTGGGCTTACTAAAAAGGGAACTTGTAGGGGTGTGCCAATCCACAAGCCACATGCGAAGTGACAACTGCATTCACCAGAATAGCCCTCTGTGAAGACGCAGAGTGTTTTAAGGAGAAATATTTTATTGAGCTATTTGAGATAGGAATGGGGAGATGTGGCCCCCAGAGGGCAAAAGTGGTCACTAGTTGCCTTCTCAGTGAAAGCCTTTGTCTTGCTGAGCATGTAAGTGTTTGTGGGAGGAATTGGGGCTGAGCTGAATTGCTCTGCTTAGTACAGGTAAGTGGGACTGGGCATTGGTGGGGACAAAAGGAATCAAAAAGAAAGCTGGGGTCCACACGCAAAGAGGGGCAGAAGAGAAATCACTGTGACTTTTTAGGGAAATGTGTTGGGGGCTTTATCAGGGCTTGCCGTGGCAGCATGAGGTTACCCCACTTCTGTGTCTCCCTTCTGAAAATTCACGGATGTCTCTGTTACTCCTTGGTGCCTTGGTGAGAGAGGATTCTTTTGAGTTCTGCTTGGGACCGGCATCGAGTGAAAACAGGCAACATGTTGGGATTAGGGAGATGGGGGAACAGCTGACGTTTGGGACATATCTTGACGTCACCTCGTTCAGGTCTGAGGAGGTATCACACCCTCCAGGTAGCCTACCCCTCCTTCATTCACTATCCTTTCCAGTTCCCATGACATATTTCAATTTTCTGCACGACACCTTTCATCACCTGACATTATATAATTATTTGGTTTCGTGTTGGATTTTTTTTTTTAAATGTCTATGAGAGGGATGCTGTCTGTTTTGTTCCCTTCTGCATCCCCCGGGCTCAGAACAAGGCCTGGCACGCAGTAGAATACATTTTTTCAACACATGGTCAGGAGGAGGCAGGGGTTCCTACAAACGGGCACACGCCTGCACAGTAGCCCCCGCCTGTCACCTGCCAAAGTGTGGCCTATACCTTTGTACAGGTACTTCCTTAATGCAAGCTGTTGCTCACTTAGAGGGCACCAATAGCCTTCTAAACGCCTGCCTGCCTCTACTCCTGCCCCCTCCAAATCCAGGCTCCACACCAGACTGTGCTTTTCAAAATGTAATTCAGATAATGTCATTTCCTGGCTTAAAGCCCTCTGATTACTTCCTGTCACCCTCAGAGCAAAATCTATACTACTATTCCTGGACCACAGGGCTGCCTAAATGGTTCCATCTTTATACAGCCATCTCTGTATTCTTGCTCACTCTGTTCCAGCCACACCCACCTCCTCTTTCTTCTTCCAAAACATCACCCTCCCTTCCCATTGGGACCTTGACACTTGGTGGTTTTGTTCCACCCGAGCCTCTCTGGGCTGCCTCCTGCACATCACTCAGGCCCCAGCTCAAAGATCAGGCACATCAGAGACAGATGACTTCTCTGACCATCCTGTCCAGAATCATACGCCCACAAACACCACTTTCTATCACATCACCTTGTTCTGTTATCTTTTCCTTTTGCCTCTCATCACTAGCTGTGCTTCTCTCATTCATTCTGTTGTTTACCAGTTTATGGTCTGTTCTTCTTCCCCAGGATGTCGGCACCATGGCTGCTGGGACCTTGACCATCTTACTCATCACCAATGACTAGAGAATAGTAACTAGCACACTCCAGATGCTCACTAACTATTTGTTGAATTGACTTGATCTATGCATGTAGAACTGCCTGACAACAAAGGAGTCGTTTTTCCACCCACCTTCCAGTGCCCAATTTCTCAAATAATAGATGTCAATCCCTGGTAGTTCTGCCCACATAATCCTTACACATGATTAAAGAAGATTCACATGCCTATAAATGACTTGCATGTTCTTACTTATTGCTTGAAGTTACAATGATGTAAAAAAATTTAGTATGATGTGACTCTACGTTTTAAATTTGATGTTTGGGAGGGTTTGGAAGACCATAACTGGCCAGATAATCACCTCTGAGTCCATAGTCTTTGTAAAATTATTGCAGTTACGTCTTCTAAATATAAAGGTGTACCCCCTGTTTGGTCGTGCCATGAGTTATTAACTTCTCAAAGTGAAATCAAAGTCAATATCTGTTTTGCAGGTGGAATGATTGCAGACTCCAACCCTTGGTTGAATTAATGTGTAAAGGGAAGTCTTAGACGTGGGTAATTATAGGATATTTCCTTAATAAACCTTATCTGATCCTTTTCCGCTAATAATTGTATGTAATTATATTTACGTGTGAGAACATTGCTTATTAAGAGAGACTAGGGCCCAGAGGATTTAAAGAAGCCGTGAAGCATTTGACTGGGTATGACCAATCATTGCATGCCATCCAAAGTACACAGGGACAAAGGAATTTGTCAAAAAAAGAAACTGAATAGGAGGAGAAACGCAACACTTACATTAACTGATAATATTTTTATTAGGTTCTTACTCTTAAGTGTCTTTTAGTACTTGCACTTGAATTTAAATGTCTGAAAAAAGAATGGCTATTCAGGAAAAGAAAAGTAATTACACCCTGTAATTCTGATTTAATTACAAGGAAATAGATGGAACATGATGTGATAAAAGTTATGATGGGCTCTTTAAATGATATATGTCATTAACATGTTAATTGGCATGAAATCTGAACTTGGAGCCAGAGAAATTTTAGGTGAATATGAGGTCAACTCTATTACAGGCAACCTTATAATGAAAATTCCATAAAAGCATTTTAAGTTTTTTTTCTGCGATGTACTTTTTCCTGTTTATGTTCAATACAGTGAAATTCCAATCCTGCTCCTCTAAAAAGGAAGAAAAAGAGGCCATCCCTAAGATGCTGGGGTGGTTAGCGTGAACTTGTCATTGAGCAGACACAAAGTCAGGGCCAGATGAAATGGAGGAATGTGTTTTTCTTCGGAGCTCAAAGACCAGGTCCTGTTCTAAAAATCCGGCTCTCTCAACATCTTAGCATAATGATGAGATGAAATGCATAAAGATTCTGATTATTAAGAGACCGCCTTTTCCTCAAAGACTCATCCCTTGCCCTGTTTATTTTATTTAATTATAAGTTTTTGGCTCATGGTTGTCGTTCGTAACCAAACGTGTAAGAATGCATCTATTCAGCGGGAGGAAACAGTCAAACTGGACTGCGGTTACCGTGACAGGAGGGCGTAAGGTGCCATATGGAAACTCAGAGTCCCAGAAGTCCAGCTAGAAATATTTAAGACTCACGCCTGAAGAGGAGGCGAACCTAGCATGGTGACTCTGAGATTGACATTCTTCAGCATTTAAAATACCAACGCATCCTCTAATTCGACAGCTCTCAGAGATGGAGAAGTGTCTGTGAGTAACCACACTGATACTCCTTTCACATGACAGTCTGGCGCACATACACACACAGGCTGGCGTCTGTGTCAACAGGGGACACCTGTGACATGGAAAAATACCATCATGCATAGCCGCTTCTCAGACTTCCTCTCTGTTCCTCATCTTTGGGTGGAACTTTATCCCAGTTTAATTCAAATTATTTAATAAGAGAATGGATTCCGAAGCATCTCCATTTGGTAATAATCTAAATAGAAGGAAAGGGAACCTCAGGGAACTAGCCCCCCAACTGGAGCAGCTGTCAGGATTGCAGTTGACATTTTGCAGCCTTGGAGATGACGAACAGTGGAGTGGGTAGGAGAACAGGAATCCGATTGCTTCATTTGACATGACTGTGCATGATTCACGCTTTCTACTCACTCCCTTCTTGAGACCTTCTGACAGCCTGGCCAGCTTGACCAGACACCAGACCTCTTTAGACGTTGGCAGCAGCCAGGTCAGCAGTCATTTGACAGTGTCAACTGTTTGCCAGGTCTCCTCTGGCATAGGCGTGGGATGGAGCTAAAGCCCTTTCGTGCGCAAGCAGAATGTGACAAGGAACAAGGCTACACAAATATACCTGCATCTCCCACCGGGACCGCCAGCTGACTACAATCTTGGAGCCAGCATCCTTCCATGATGAAGGCCTTCTGAGGTCCACCAACGCCTCCTGCAGTTTCTGATTCAGAAACCACCTTGGAAGACAACTGTGGTCGCCCCTTTGCTTCTCCCCCAGGCCCTCGGATGAGCGCCCCCAACTCCTCACTCGCTATCACAGAGACAAGAAGGGCCATTCATAATTTAAGTCAGCCCTTTCTTGCCTACACGCCACCAACAAAAGCCGGATGCTGGAGGAAACATCGAACCCTTTCTCCCAGGATACACGGAAGATCAAGCAGAATCTCATTAAGGCTCACTTCAAAGAGTCGGCCTGTATTTCCATACAAACAAGTTTAAATTACCGTGCGTGAATCCGCTGTTAGCCGGGACTCTGTTCCATTATGCATGATTTCTTACTGCTCTATCATGAATAATGGGCCGTGCTCCATTAGCGATTTGCAGTAATGTGCTCAACTTCGGGAGTGGTCACATTATTAGGTTCAAGTTCCGTTGTTTGCATATTTCCTTTATTTCTTCCTCAAGCTGTAATGCTCTGGTTCCTCTAAATCGGTATTGTAATCTTGTTGTAATTAAGCCCAGCATAACGCATGTTACAGCTATGGTGTCTTTATCATTACTATTATTTAATATTTATTGAGCATTTACTATGTGCAAAGGAGAGTGCAAAGGATATTATTTTTGCATGCATAATATTATTTAATCTTCACCAGAACCCCCTGAGATACGTATGATTATTCTTCTCATTCTACAGGTGAAAAAAACTGATAATTAGGGAGGGATCTAAATGGCCCATGGATAAAACATAGTAATTGGTAGTGCTGAGTCAAATCAATTTGTCTGACTTCAGATACTCCCAATTATAAAATAGTTTTTACCATGCCGTTACGTTCTGAAGAGCTCTCCTAGATAATCTATCATTTGAGAAGTAGATCTTTTGTTTCCCGTTGTACAGATGAGAAAACTACTGCCAAGGAGCTTCAGTGGTCCCTGGGAGCAAGAGACCCTTGTTCAAGCCCTGGTTTTGCCTCCACTGGATCTTGGACAACCAGTCTTCCTGGATATGAAGAGGTGGTGGCACCACTGCTTCTGTAATTTGTAGGGTTTTCTCAGTATTCTCTTTGGGTCACTGTCTCTGGAGCCCCCCTAGAAAGACACAGGCTGACTCTTTCATTTACTGGTTGTGTTACCGCGGGCAAATTACTTAACTTCCTCCACTTGGGTTTCCTCATTGGTACACTGGGGCTATGTCCCTGCCTCTTGTAGGGGCATTATCAGGAGTAAACCAGGTAGAAAAAACTAGGTAGTAGCTGGCACATAAGCAGCACTGTATACATGTGGGCTAATATTTTTGTATTCTTAATACCTTTTAGCTTGTGTCTCTCTGATTAACCCAAGTCATCTAGCGTGTTATTGGAACATTTCCTTTTTTTTAAAGCCCACTCTTCTTTTTCACATCTCATAGCCTGCCTGAGAAAGGCATAATTTATATCCTTGTTCCCTCTTATTCCCAAAACACAGGACTTGATTAGCCAATGGCACGTCTACTTGGCCGTGCTCATGTCTTAATGAATGATGTTAAGATGGTTTGAAGAAATTGGTTACAAGTATTGTCTCACAGCTCAATCTCAGATTATTGGAAAACAGTTGGAAGGGAAGTTTGAATTGGCCACAGCTTTTATTTTTAACCTCTTGAATTGGCTGATGTCAAATCCAGCCCCATTGTCAAGACAGGAAATGCTGGGGTCCTCTGGAAAATGTCTTAATAATTTCTCCATTATTTATTCAAGATATTTGGCTAGCTCAACTGGGAATGATTTTTCCATTTGGAAATGTGTCACAGAATGCCCCAGACAGGAAATAAACGTAAGGAGCCTGAGTTTAGAGACCGATCCAGGCTCTTTGAACGCACCCAACTCTTTCCTGCACAGAATCTTTCCTTCGACTGGCGCTGCCATCTGGACCTGCTTCTCTTTGCTCACTCATCACCTCTAATGCCACAAGTCCAGATTCTATCAATTCTTCAAGATTCACCTAAAAGTCACATTTTTTTCTTATTCCAGAAATTGCTTCTCCAATACATTTATATTATGCTTTATACTTTTTGAAGTACTTTCACAGATACTATTTCATTAATCTGCTTGTAGGTTATCTGTCTGTATTCTTTATATCACGTCACCTAGTATCTCAGATGCCTGAACTGTCCCTCCCCACAGTGGTATTTAAAGCTCTTCTATTCTCCCTGTGTGCTAAAGGGACCTCTGCCCCACTAGCATGGATCTTAGGCCTTGTTTTAATCAGGGAAATGGGTGAGAGGAATATTAAAAGGAGCCAGCCAGTGCTGTTTCGACTCACTTCCAATTAAAGCGCAGAGAAGTTACATGTGGAAAGGCAACGGGCAAGTGCACGGGAAGTGTCAAAGAGGAACAGAGCCAGGGGAGACTGGGGTTGGAGGGGACTTTGGAGCATGTTTTTGGTTTTGGACTTTGGAGCAGGGACAGCTGCTTTTTAATGAGGGGTGGAACTTTGGGGGTAAGTGAATGGGTAAAAAAATAGTGAAAAGCAATTTTTAATAAATGGTGTCTTCATTCCCTTTGGCATTTTGGGAGAGGCTGCAGTAGAGATTTATATTGCTCTACAAATATCTTTATATGATGATGGGCATTTGTCCTAAGTACACCACCCACACCAAAACTGGCCTGAGCTTGATGAGCTGGTGTGGTTGTACTAGAGTTTATGTACATATCTCTCCATTCCCTCAATATACACGTACTCTCGGAACCTTCCTGGATGCAGGGTTTGGGGCTCATTTTTATTCATTTTACCCATGAGGCCTTGCTCCTGATTGGTTTCTTTGGTGAAAAATGCTGATTTGTCCATGTCTTGGAGGCAAATGCTTCCTGATGAGTCCGAGCTCCTGAATGCCTTGGGGATCGTGTGTCTGATTGGCATTTTCAGGCCAGTCATTTGGGATAGACCAAGAGTACTCAATGGACCGGGCACATGGGCTCAGAAGCTGTGTATTTGTATTTCAGTCTTGCCTTAAATAACTATGCAACCTAGGCAAGTTATTGAACCTCTTTGTGTCTCAGTTTCCTTATCAAAAAATTGTGTCTCCCCTAGATCTTTAAGAGAATGAATGACAGAGCAATAAGGTTCACTTTTCCTAAATTGATGGAATCATAGGATATAAAGATCAAAAGAGAGCTGAAGAAATTAGCAAGTCCTCAGATGGCAAGTAATTTTTGTTGGCTATAAACTCTAATCATTGAAAGCATCCCTTTAGAGCAGTTATTTTCAATTGGGGATGATTTTCCCTTCCCACCAGGGGACATTTGGAAATGCCTGGAGAGATTTTTGGCTGTCACAGCAGGGATGGGGACAGGGTGTGCTCCTGGCATCTCAATGGTAAAGGCCAGGGGGGCTGCTAACCATCCTACAATGCATAGGACAGCCTTCCACAGCAAATAATTATCCACTCACAAGGCAATAGTGCCAATTTGTTCTGAAGGATTCGAAGTCTGTGTCTTCCTTGAAGCTCAGTGGGAAAGAATGCCGTAATTGATTAGTGATGTCTGCCATGGATACAAGAGGCGGAGTTAGGAAGCACATGTGTTTGTCAGCACTACACAAGGCCCCAAACCTATTTCACAGAGGAGATGAAGGCCCAGGTAGCGCTTTAAGGCACATGGCAAGCAGGCAGGAAGGCTCAGGCTGCAATCGATTGCTTTTTGACACTGACCACATTCCTCAAGAACAGCAACTGGGTCAGTCCAGCTCACTAGCTCACCTCCAGCATTCAGAACAGTGCCTGCACATGGTAGACATGCAGTAAATATTTGTTGAATTAAGAAATTGAGTTGTTGGCAAGGACAGCTGTAACTCTACCAACTCCAAGCCAACGTCCTGAATTTATATAAAGGTTATTTTCATGTAAAAATAAAAAAAACTAACATGAATATGGAAACCCTGGAGCGATTATCGTTTTCTGTGAGAATATCGCTTGCTCCCTGCCTCTTCCTGTTCCAAGTAGTAACTAGGAATACCTGTTCATGGACTTCTAGGTTCTATTCTGAGACCCTCAGCCAGAGAATTCCTTCTACATACCTCCACCTAAAGGACGGGACAGCAGGCTTACCCTTGGACCTCAGGCCACATTCTTTGTTGAGGGGCCATGAACCCCATAAAGCAGAGGGTGACTTGTGATGCAGGCCTAGCAACCAGGAAGAGTCCTGAATGTGCAGTGACCTCATTTTCTTTTTTTTCTGCTGCTAATTTTCTGACTGACCTGGAGAAGAACAGTCAACAACATCTCAATTTTACCTTTTATAAATGAGAACAAACGACCCCTACCTTCCTTCATTTCACTTGAATGGAGGAGATGCAAATTATGAAAGCAGTTGGAATTTTTAAAAAACTTAACGTATTTTTATGACTTTTACATTTAAAATAATTATAGATTCAGAGTAAGTTGTAAAAAGAGAGTCCCCTGCTCCCTTTCCCCAGTTGTCCCTAGTGGTGACATCAATCTTATGTAACTGTAGTACAATATCAAAACAGGGACATTGACATTGGTACAATACTGTTAACTAGGCTACAGACCTTAATTTTGACAATTTTTACGTGTGTGTGTGTGTGTGTTTGTGTATGTGTACCTCGAAGAAATTTTATCCCTTGTATAGATATCTATAATCTTCACAACAATCTGGAAAGTCAGATGCTATATGTGTTTTGCAAAGAAGTAGACTGAGGCTCAGAGTGCGTAAGTAACTTTGCAAAGGTCACCTGCCTAGACAGTGAATAGCAAAGCTAAATCTGTGGATGTCAACACTTGCCTTCTTTTCATAACCCCATACTGGAATTATCTTTAAAAAATCACCCCATAATATCACTATTTAGAGATGACCATACTTAACAATTTGGCATATTTCCTTCTAGTCTTTTTCTACAAATGTGCAGATTTAACTTAATTGGGACCAAACTGTATGCACAATTTCTATCTCACTTTTTCTCAACTTAACATCCCATCTTATACATCATTAAA
This sequence comes from Rhinolophus ferrumequinum, assembly GCF_004115265.2. Taxonomy (NCBI): domain Eukaryota; kingdom Metazoa; phylum Chordata; class Mammalia; order Chiroptera; family Rhinolophidae; genus Rhinolophus; species Rhinolophus ferrumequinum. The sequence goes on from NC_046306.1 coordinate 7,065,584, forward strand.
ACTCTTCAGAATGATCACGTTCAAAGCCTGTCCAATATTCCATCTTTCCATGATGGAACAAGATTTCTCTGATGTCCTACTGTTGGCCAAAAAAATTGCTTCCAAATTTCCGTTATTATAAGTATTACCATAGTGAACATCTTTGCACAAAAACTTGTGTGTGAAAATCCAAAGATATTCTTAGGACTGGATTCTGAGATGTGAAATCATTGAGTCAAAACATTAAGAATAGTTTTATGATTCTTAATAGTGTTGCTTAAATATTTGGAAGGCAACGTCTTTAAAATATGGTACTAGCTACACTCAATCAGGGGCCGGTGAATTATAGCCTCCAGGACAAATCTGGCCCTGCTGTCTGTTTTTGTAAATAAAGTTTTATTGGAACACTGCATATTTACTGGAAACAAATACGCTGATTTGTTTACATCTTGTCTATGGCTGCTTTCGTACTATGTCAAACTGTGCGGCTAGCAAACTAAAATATTTACTATTGGGCCTTTTATAGAAAAAGTTTGCTGGCCTCTGCTCTAGATCAAAGCTATGGATATGAGATAATACTGGCAAATTTGGTCAGAACAATTACACCAAGAATAGCCTCAGAGAGTGGGCTCGTGGGGGAAGAGGCTGTTACAACGGACCCTGGAGTCTGTGGGTACATGCTCTAAGATTTCTTGTGACGGGGAGATTGACACAGTTGATGTGTAAGGAATGCCTGTTGTTTTTTGTACCCATAGTTGTCACTGCTTAGCATGCGGTTGACAATTCATATGGTGAGATTCCCATCCTCCCTTCTGACTTTGCATGGCCCTTAGAATAGGTCCTGGGTGAGTAACTTCCTTTTCACACCACTGGTGTAAATAGAAAAGCAGCTCTACTATTTAAATTCTCCAAGATCAAGGATGTAAAATGAAGGCTGCCCCTGGCCCCACAAGACATCCAAATAAATCTCACAGCTTCCAAATGTGACGGTGTCACCCTGGGATTAATACCAAGTAATCCAGTGCCAACATCAAGACAGTGAAAATAAGCATTTACTCTCCCGGAAAATCATTTTATACTGATTACAAGTTGTAGCCTGTCACTAGGATGTGAATTGAAAATGTGCACATTTGCAAGGTTAATATTTCTTTCTAAAGTCACTCTCTCCCCTACCTACCCGCCCCCACCCCACCCAGCTCAAAAGAAAACAGGAATTCCAAATAAATATTTGTCCTGAGACATCCTTATTTCAAGACACATTGTTCAAACCAGGTTTTATTTACCTCCACGACATCAGAACAACATGAAAACAAGCAGCAATGGTCTAGTAGCCAGTGGTCTAAAGCAGGCTTTTTACCTCAGCACTGTGACATTTGAGGCCAGATAATTCTTTGTCATGGGGGCTGTCCTGTGCAGTGTAGAATATTTAGTAGCATCCCTGATCTCTACGCACTGATGCCAGTAGCACTTGTCACTCAATTGTGAAAAACAAACATCTCTAGACACTGCCAAGTGTCCCTTGGGGGTCAACCCACCCCTAGTTGAAAACCACAGGCCTAGAGATCTCGAAACAAATGGGTAGCCAACCCAATAATGTCCAAAGAGTGGAGCATGGTCGTCTGCCCACTTTTCTCGCTTCATCTCTGCCACAACTTTACCTCCACCCTCTCAACCCAAAGCATGTATGCTCTCATAACCTCCTGGCCTTTGCTTGTCCTGGCCACTCTGCCTGGAATTATCTCTTTTCATTCCTTCATTATGGAAAGTCACCTCCTGAATGAAGTCTTCCATGACTACTCCTCTTTCAGGCCTAACGTGACTTAGATACAATTTACCTCCGGGCTCTCATGACCCTTTCGACAGGCAGTGGAGACCCCATCATGTAGGAGTCAGGCGCGAAATCAGAGCTTAAAGCAAAAACTGCATAGAACAAAATGACTCCTGGAAAATCCCTCAAATCCCCCTTAAGTACAGTATGAAAGGTTTGGTAGAGTCAACTCCGTTTAGCCATTTTTATGTCTGCTAATGTTTAAGAACTATTAAGTTACACTAAAGAAAGGAACACAAGGCAAATCTATATGTGGATGTCTGGGCCTTTAAACATTTATAGCTTAAGAAAACCTTTGATGACAAATGGGGAAAAGGTCAAGCATTCTAGTACGTTCCCAACTTGCCTGCAAGGTTGACGTCACTTTGTTTTAATATTGAAGCTCTGTGATCTCAATATCAACGAATGATTTGCCACTGGAAGAATTCAAGGAGATAATATATACGAAAGTATCCAAATAGAGTGCCTAGCACATAGTAGGTGCACAGTGAGGCTTTCTGAGTTGAAATCTAAATCCACACATTCTTTGAAAGTGACAGAGAAAAGTTTGGCCATTTGTTTCTTGTATTTCTAACCTGGTAGTTTCTCTTGGGATCACAATTGCGAGGCCATTGACTGTTGGTCTTACAACCCTGTAAGTGCTTGTGTCATCACAGTATGTTTTGTGTCTGTGTGTTTCCCTTTCCACTATGAGTTATTTGAGGACAGGAGTCCTGCCTCATTTGCTTTTGTACCCTGAAATCCTCTCATGGGGAGGAAATGCCCAATAATTTGCATCTCAAGTAAAGGCATTAAAAACACGTGAGTTTGAATTAAGACCATCTTCAGCATATCCTATTTCCAATTCTAAAATCCTTTCCCTACTTCTTATGGAATCTGTGTGTTGTGTTACAAGCCATAAAACATAACTTCTGACACCTAGGTGGTGCTCAACACATTTTTGTTGTGTTATTGAGCCTTTAACATGTTTTAGAAGCAGGGGCAATTTTTGGCAACTGTGGGACTGCTTACGGGATCGTATGAAGGGAATTTGCTCTGTCGGTTTGGTAGCGACGGGTAAATCTGACCACGCTCTGAGTTATCTTTTAACATACGCTTAGCTATTCACTATGGCACTTGCCAAATCCACCAGCCATGTGGGCAATCAGCAATAATGAAGTTTCCAACATGAGAGGAGCCCAAGAGTCAGGCTGGTTTCTTTCCAAGTGGAAAAACTGAGAACAAAAGAGGTCCAGACATCCCCCAACCCTGACTTGATTTAGCCCCACTGGCTTTCGCCTACAGTAGAAAATGACCGCGGCATTTTCCATGACTGCGGTCCTGCCCCATCTAACAGTACCTGAGTCTGGACTTTAAGGATGACCAAGGAAGGAAGTGCAAAGGTAGGAACCATCTCTGAAGAATCAAGAGAAAACACAACAGATCTTAACATGATCCTGCCGGCAGGACCCACGTGGGCCACCGAGACCGCAGGCAGGTGCAAACTTCCCGCGGTTTCTTCCAGGAAGGCACTGCTCTTTAAACAACTGTTTTCAGCATTTCCTACGTGGCTGCATGGGGCGTTTGTAACGGAAATGGAGACCCCGTGGAGCTAGATATGCCTGGTATTTGCATGGGTACCTTAATGAAAATCCAAGTGAAAGCGATCACTCCCTACTTCTAAAGCCCCTCTATGTACAGGCAAGTGTGTGAAGTCAGACGCCAAGGAGAAGGAAGTGACAGCCATCCTTCCAGACCTCTGAGATCCGGATGACATCAGAAAGGGTTATTTAATTCCAAGGTACACCAATGGGCTATTCACACACAGGGAGGGAAAAAAAAAAAGAATTTATATCCCTTTCATATATAAAAGGAAACAGATGTGGTTTTCTTTACAAAAGAGCATTTCATTAAAAAAAAAAAAAGGCAAGGCGAAGCAGAGTTAACATAACCATTATTCTCCATCTCAGGAAAAGCAAATCCTGTTTGCCTGTCATTATAGAAGGTAGCAAAATCCTTTCATCCCGTGATTAGTTGTAAACATTCTGCTGCCTTCTGGGAGCAGGCCTCTGTTTCCCATCTTACACTGAAGCCATTTTCTTAGACTAATGTTTTATACACACAGCTCAGATACAATGCAAACTCTCGGTACCCCAAAGGCAATGGGGCATTCGTTTATTCTAAATCAGAAGTGTCACCCTTGGCAATCTGCAGCCGTGAAACACTTATTCAGTCTTGCATTCCTGGCACTTAGAATTATTTCTTTCATGCCTGATAGCCAAATTACAATATGGCAGGTTTCCCTGGAGCCATGGGATCATTAGTGCCAGCTCACAACATACTTTCAACTGATATGGCATTTCATGTACAGCTGCCAATCAAAAAATGGGATATGCAAATGAGGATGGGAGCCGTGGTGTACAATCCCTGTACCGTGAGCTCCTCACAGATTTCCTTAATGACTAGCAGTCATTCCGCTGAGTGGAAGAAGTGGAAAGAACACAGAGGAAAATTCCCCCAGGAAGCTGGTTGCAAGAGCCAGAAGTTTTTACATTTGATTTCCATATTTATTCTCTTTCTTTCCCCCCTCTGTGTGTTTCTAAACAGTGGGCTTAAAAATACTTGAACAAGGCTTGTTATATAAATACAGAGCCTTGTCATGGCACTTCAAATTCTCAGGCCACACGAAGGCGAGCAATGGGTTCTAGCGAAATATGTGACTGGGGGTCCAGCCTCCTCCAGTGGAGAAAGAGTGGGCTCATTTAGGTGCTGGCGGATGCAGGGGGTTGAAATACCCTCGGAAAGGTGACAAGGCTGAGACTATGAGCTAAAGTCCTCACTTCGGTGGGGACAGGGCGTCACGACTGTCCAGTGTCATCTGGCCCCTGCTTTCCTCGCCTGCTTCTCTGCACCAGTTTCCTGCTTTGCAAACTAGAGTCCAGCCTCCAGAGCTTTCTTTGCAGAATCTCAAAAGTTCCAAGCTCCTTCCTGACTTAGGCAGAGACTGGGCTTTGTTCCTCCTACTTCTCCCTAGCCTTGTGCACGAGGAGGAGGTACATGAAATTGACTGAGTGAATAAGTGACACTCCCTGTGGACCAGTTACTGCCTAGCTGAGGGGAACGCTACTTGGGGACCCTGGATTAAAACTCGAGGTCTACCCATGACCTTAAAGACATCTCCGGGGTAACAGGGGGATAAGGAAAATATCAAGACGAATTGTGAGAAAAGCTTGCTAAGCCCCATGAACGGTGGCTGTATTCTCCCCACCACTGCACAGTGTGGAGATTGTTCTTCACCATTTTATGGTCGGAATCTGCTTGTCGGCACCCAGGAGAACGGGGATGGTCCTTGCAGTATGTCATTATGAGACATTAGACTTTTTTCTTTTTGTGGGGGTGAAAATATCTTCTTGGCTGGTGCGTGTGCGATACTAACTTCTGAGTTTTCCTTTATTTCTTATTTTTGAGAAGGTGAAATCTCATAAGGCAGTAATGTGATGTTCCCAAGTGATTAAAAGCCCCTTTTAAGAAAGGTTCTCGCCTTCCTGTTTCCACATTATTCCTATTACACATGGAATACTTTTCCTGTGGAACTAGATCTGGATTGATGCCTATACTTTTAAACATGAGCAAATATAATGTCATTTAGCTCCAGTTTTAGATGTAGCCTCTATTTATGTAAAAAACAAAACAAAACAAAACAAAAACGATGAGAGGAAGCTAAGTAATACAGGTACCACATGGTCCGTCACTGCTTAATTGCTTTTTCAGCTCAGGGGAATATTTTCACTTATGACAGGGACGCAATCATTTTATTAGGTTGGTGTAAAAGTAATTGCGGGTTTTGCAATTATTTTCAACCTTTTAAATCACAGTTACTTTTGCACCAACCTAATATAAAATTGAACACAGGCCCAGAGAGGTCAGCCCCTTGCTGAAGTCACACAGCTGGGAAGTGGTAAGGTTGGGACGAGATGGCAAGTGTAGCACACATTTTACAGACGTTAGTGCGGCAGGATTTCGGGAGTGTCACAAAAGGGAGGCCATAAAGAAAGAAGATATGGACTGTATGATGCTCTCTGCTCACCAAAAAAAATAAAAGGGTTAAAAATGCTGAATTCTAATCTTAATTTGACTTCACTAAGTGTCTGCATGTGGTGAGAAGTGCATGGCCTTACTCATGAAGCCACTCGGGGACTGCACTTCTGCCTTCCCTCTCTCTGGAGCGTCCCGCTCCCGTCAAATCTCTCGCCTGCAGTAATGAATTTCTTCCTTTCCTTCCCCTTTCGTCCCTTCCTGCTATTTGTCTGTAAGCAAGAGCCAACTCACAGCTCCCAACTGTGTGCTCCCCACATAAATTTCCCTGTGTTTCTGGAAGAAATCCCTCCACCTCACAGCTCCTCGGGGAACCTGGTTGGCTCTCACACCTCTTCTTGTTCAAGGTCACGGAGCCTTCCCAGGGGCACCGTTCTGACTGGTTCAGGTTTCCAAAATAGCAAAGGGATGAAATGCAGAGTCTGAGGTGCAATCCCCATGTCATCCTGAGGAGTGTTCTGGGAACACTGCGCATAACAAAAAGTCAGATCTGGCTTTTTTAGGAAGCCTAAGCTTTTTAGTGACTGCCTGAATTTATATTAAGGGAATAGCTAATCATTTATCATGGTAAACTTCCAGAATTGAAATAACTAGCAAGCTTAAATAAATGAGGTATTTAGGAGGAATGGAAATAGTCCTTTTTTTTTTTTTGTAAGTAACAGTCAAATAATTATAAAATAAAAGTCATAGATTTAATCCACCCACATAGAACTTCTAGAGTCCATCCAGGATTTAGGGCTGTATGCAGGCTAATTGCACCCTACAAATAAAAATGCTGCCTAATATTCGTGTAGTCTTTTTGGTCCATTAAGCATTTTCACAGATAATAATTTTCTAGTTTTATTACCCAATAAAATAATAATCTAATTTTCATTGATATGAAATTATAGATCACAAGTAGGGATTAGTAGCCCATTTTAAAGATAAGGAAACCAAGGCTAAGAGAGGAGCAGCGACTTGCCCAAGGTCAAAGAATTAGAAGAGACAAATCCTGTTTTGAACCCAACCTACAGAACTTTGTCCTCCTCATGCCAGGTTGTCTCTCTGGTCCTGAGAGTTTTGGGTTTGGGGCTCATGTATGTAGTTACTATTAATTGTGTGCGATTGTATGGTCCCAATCTTTGCAAGGCCAAGTGATATAATCCAGATAGGAAATTGCAGGCTCAAGGGAGCTGTGGAGTGCCTGGAAACGGCCACCAGGACTCAAGAAGAGCAATTTGAATATCATTATCTGGACCCTTCTATTTCTTGTCTGACCTCCCCTTAAAGCAGTTCTACATTCCCTCAGCCTCCTCACTCACCACACCTTAGCACCCTGTGCTGTGTTGGCTACATGGTGGGGTAACATTGTGGTGATTCATTGACGTCTCCCACCTTCTCCAGTTCTTTCAACTCCTATGACTCTTTCCCATTTGGATGGGGATAGTTAGGGAGAAACCCAAGGTACCAAGGGCCCGACATAAACAATAGATTTAATAAAACACCTTATGAGCCAGAGTTTATGCTCACTCATCCCCAATCCCAGCACCAAAGGGGTAAAAAATGTCAGGATTTGGTCAGAAAAAGTCGTCTCAGGAAACAGGAGAGAAAAACACCAGGGTGGGTCTCCGAGGAAGAGTTCTGAAGTTTGACAGCTCCCCCACTCCCACCAGGTGGAGTTAGACCTTGGTAGGGAATGAAAGAATCCCCCAGGTAAACCTGAGGGTCAGAAGGAGACGTATCACCTGCAGCTCTGGGAAGGCCCTCGGACCTCTGTCCTCAATCATGGAGGGCCAGCTCTGTCTTGAATATCATGGTGTTAGAGCAGTTTTTGGAAACAACCAGCATTTCCCTTGTCCCCAGGAAGGGTACCGAATTCAGCTGAGAAGACAGAGCTGGCTGATATTGTTCTTTTTGTGAAACTGGCTGCCCAAATGGAAGGTAACTGCTAGACCGAGCAATGGTAATAAAGAGAAAGTGAAAAGTCTAGAAAATGACGGTTCTAAGCTAGGACACAAAGATTGATAGAGACGATTTTGCATGGTACTGGTATTCTTAAAGGTTTTGTAACTGATCTTTTGGATAATCAAGGGTCTACTATGTACTAATTCTCTCTGAAGAAGAACGAGGAGGAATTAGCATGGGCTGTGGACCTTCTCCATGCTCGGTATTTTATACACATTATCTGCATCCCCCGATCTAATCATCAACCAGAGGTGGGGATCATTATTCCCATTTTACAGATGCTACACCCAAGGCATAGTGGATAAAAGAGTCACAAAATCACATAGCTACTAACTGCTGGGCCTGGGTTAGAACAACTAACGCAAGATTCTACATGTGATGAGCTGGAAAAATCATCTGTGTTGAAGCAACCAGCATAGTCATCACTACAGTATTTCTACTATTACAATTACAAATATTTCCTAGTTCTTTGGGATAGAGAGGATTTCCTAGTAAAACTGAAAATATAAGAACACTACTAACAGTTGTTATTATTAAAAAAATAGAGATGTACACAACTGCCCCTCTCTTGAACCACCCCATAAACGATGCCTCTGAAATATGCAGGAGAGAGTGTACCTGCTTGTCGAGTGAAGTGTTGGTGATAAAAAGTTATTTTTCAAGAATTGCATACCTGACCTGGATGCTCTAAGCTCGAAAAGGGAATGCTGCGTCCCACCCTCTACCCCTACCGCTGCTTTCATTGTCTTCAGTGGATTTTATTAAATGAAGGATGCGGACTCCTCTTTTGCCTTGTGGGCGAGAAAGTCACAGTTCTGCTCTAGAAGTGTTTCATGACCCTCAGACACGTGCGAAACAACCTCCATGAATTTTGCCCTGTCCGAGAGCTTCCCACCCCGCCCCGTGTTCAGTTATTTCCTTCACAGTTTTTCCAGAAAAATGAACACACTTTTTGAAAACTTCGCTTCATTCTAAGCAACAATTCATAATATCATGGATGCATTAGGTGTATTTTAGTTTAATTATACAAAATAGCACATAATTGCTAAAGAACGTCTCCCCCCCCGCCACATATTACCTAAAAATCACCTCTATTACAGATAGTACTAGGAGTTTCACATTTTTTTTTTTTTAGAAACACTGGTTTGGAAGATTTTACCATAGTTTTAGATAAACCTTTCTTTACACACACACACACACAGCCCTTTATCAGCCTTCAAGTTGAATTTCCCTCGAAGTTGGTGACATCAGTGTAGAAATGACCTGAATTACTTTCACTGGGTAAACAGACACAGATTATACCATCTATTCTGGGAGCCGGTTTCCCAAAATTAGTTTTCGGCAGGCTAGAACTTTCCACCACACGTTCCTTTTCCGAGTCCTTTTTCCACAGTTTGCTCCTTTCGCAACACCTCAGCGACTGTCGCACTTTGGCTTATGCTCTTACATAAGGGAAATCTATGGCAAGCTCATAAAGCCTCTGGAAGGAAGAGTGTTTTAATCACAGATGTCTCTGATAATTATTAACCAGCAAGGCCCTTGGAAGAGATCCATTTTTCCCCATAGACGCTTGGGGTTGTTTTGACTTTTCTCCTATGGTGTCAAAGGTGTTCCTTAGAAACTTTCCCCGTTTGATTTAATTGCTGTGTAATTCCTAAAACATTGCTTCAATTAGATTTCCTGATTTATGGCACTGTTGGGCTTCCCTTGGCAAAGTCGTCCCAGGAGACTGTCCACTTCTAATTGACTGAGTTAAATAAGCCCATCTCTTCCGCTCTGCAAACTTCTGACTGTACTTGGGAGCATCTGAAATACTAGATCCTTGAGTTTGTGTCAGATGGCTCTCCACAACTCAGAATGAACCTAATAATTTGAATGTCAACTTAATTAATCTAATCACTCACGCTATGTTTATTGAGGGCCTTTTCTGTAGCAAGCACTGTGCTAGGTGAGAAGAAACCCCCAAACAAACCAATAAACAAGAAATCAAAAAATCAATCCCTGTCCTGGGTATCTACCCCCAAAATCTGAAAACATTTACCTGTAAAGATATATGTGCTCCGATGTTAATTGCAGCTTTATTTGCGGTGCCCAAGACATGAGAACAACCAAAGTGTCCTTCGATAGATGAATGGATAAAGAAGTTGTGGTACATATACACAATGGAATACTATTTGGCGGTAAGAAAAGATGAAATAGGACCATTTGTGACAACATGGATGGATCTTGAGATTATTATGCTAAGCGAAGTAAGTCAGACAGAAAAAGTAGAGAACCATATGATTTCCCTGATATGTGGTATATAAAATGGAAAACAACAAAAGAACAAGACAAAAAAATGAAGGAACAAAAACTCATAGGCACAGACAATAGTTTAGTGGTTACCAGACGGTAAGTGGGGGAGGGGGGTGGGAGATGAGGGTAAGGGGGATCAAATATATGGTGATGGAAGGAGAACTGACTCTGGGTGGTGAATACACAATGTGATATATAAATGATGTAATACAGAATTGTACACCTGAAACCTATGTAACTTTACTAACCATTGTCACCCCAATAAATTAAAAAAAAAATCACTTGGTACCTGTCTTCAGCAAGTGGCTAGTCCAGTGCTTGGCCAGGGTGAGATAGAAAATATTGAATCCAGTGTTTCCTAAGAATAATTTATTTACTGTCTTCACAAATTTTTCCATATTCTTGATCATATTTAATATTACTTTTCTTTAGCAATTTTATATCAACTCACTTTTAAAACATGTAAACACATTCTGTAGCTTGTCTTAAGCAGCATCTGTGAAGTAATAGGCTCCATGTGCCAGTTATAGTTTCAAAATACATATTAAAACAATTTTTATAAAACATAAATGGATAATTCAAATAAAAAGTATTCATTTATCATACTACCTTAAATCTTCTTACTTATCACCTGAGGTGTATGTTTCACATTTTGGAAAACACTGATTTAATTTTCCAATGTACTAATTGAACTCCTGTCATGAGAAAATGGCTACTCAGGGTTTAGCTTTGTTATGGATATTCAGAGTCTGTACTTAAACAGGGAGAAAAGCTGTTGAGACTTAAGTGAAAATGCAGTATGCATTGGAAGAATTTGTTTCTGGCTTCCAGCTTAAGGTGTGGGAGATTTTGAGTGAAATTTTTGGTTAATATTTCATTTTTGTTCTCTGCAGTAGGTTCTATTATTTTTATCTTTTAAATGGAATTGTCTAGTGAGAGCTGGAATTTCTCTCACCTTACGATAAGTTTTTCTTCACATTTCCCTTAGTACAAATGGAGAATATATATCATTGAGGCAGTCATCTAATCCAGAAGTGTGCAAACCACGGCTCATGAGATTTGGTCAGTAGCCTGTTTCTGTAAATAAAGTTTTATTGATACACAACTACACCCAGTCATTTATGAATTGTCTATGGCTGTAATGACAGAGTTGAGTAGTTGCAACAGTGACCCTAAGGCCTGCCAAACTTCTAATATTTACTATTCATCCCTTTACAAGTTTGTCAACCTCAGACAATCAATAGATTCTGGACAAACAAGAAAGAGCCAAGGAATAGCCTTGCTTCCAACCTACTGAGAGACTGTCTGCTTGGGAATTGTTAGAGAGTCACGGGAGGATGCAATACTTCCCAACATGCTAAGAGTCTGCAAGAAGGAGGTACAATTACCGCCTACGGCACTCAAGGCACACGTCTCTGAACCGAGCTGAGGGTCCCGTTCACAGCTGTGCTTCTTCCCTCTCCCATCACATATCGGGATGTTCTGTTGATGTGAACAGAGCAAGAGTGACGCTCTTGAAAGAGGTCGTGAAATGTTGCACTAAGGGAACAAGGCCTTGACTTGCACAAGCCTTGATCGAAATATCTACTTTTGAGCTAGACCTGTGGTGACTCCTTGCCTGTTTCCATGAGGCCAAGCATAGCTTCTTGTCAATAAAGCCCACCATGAGTCTGTGAGGCACACTAAACCATAGCATCTCTGGAGGAGTACAAAGATGGTCATACATGCTTTGCTATTCCTCCCATCGAAAGGAGTCTACACCCACGCTTTTTGAATCTGGCCTAGGCCTATGACTCACTTTGACCAGGAGAATGCAACAGAAGTGATTTCCAAATCAGGTCATAAGGAACTTTCAAATTTCTGTGGGTCTCTTAGAATGCCTGCTGTGAGAACTCTCTAACAGTTCCCAAGTCAGTGCCATGTAAGGAGTCTATCCTGAGGACTTCATGCTGTGAAGAAGCTAAACAAGTGGAGCTATACAGATGGGGAGAGAGAAAGAGAGAGAGAGAGAGAGAGAGAGAGAGAGAGAGAGAGAGAGAGAGAGAGAGAGAAGAAGAAGATATGCTCAGCTAGCTCCAAGCTACTCCAAGCATCTCAGCTGATATGCCAGACATAAGTGGAAACATCCATCTTGGGTATTCATCCCAGTAAAGTGTTCAGGCGACTGTAACTTCAGCTGTCACATGACGGCAACTGTATGAAAGACCCCAAGTGAGAACCACCACTGAGTCAGGTCAACTCCTAGAGCTGTGAGAGATAACAATAAGTCATTTTTTTAAGCCACTAAGTTTTGGGGAGGCTTGTTATGTAGCAATAGATAACTAGAAGAGCACATCTTTGTTATCCTGAGGTCCCAAGGAGTCAGAGAAGATGACAGGAGCTGCTAGCAGTAACCAGCAGTAATTCCGACACTCAGTCCCTACTCATCTCTCCAGCCCAGCTCAACACTACTCTTCCTATTGCTTACTCTTTGGCTGACCCATTCATCTTGGCTTGCCAGGACTTTCCTGGTTTCAGCAGTGAAGGTCCCACATCCTGGGGAACCTCTCAGTCTGGGTCAAATCTACTTACTACCCATTCACCATGGTGACTTTCTTGTTGTTCTTCAACCACAACAAGTTCCTTCGAGTCAGAGCCTTAGTACACGTTGGTACCCCTGTCTGGAATGTTCTTTCTCTTCCTCCTCACTTGGCTAACTTCTCCCCAAACTCTCTTTTCTCAGGGTAGTCTCCTCTCACTCCCAAGACAAGGTAAGGCAGACTCTTATACTACTTTGGACTTGTTCGTAACACCACACTCCCTTGCCAGTTACTTATGGGTTTGTCTGATGGATTCTTCCCTCCTGCTGGCTCATGAGATTCAAGCTTCTGAGGACTGTGTTTGCTCTCGTTCCTGTTATTATATCAGTATTTGGCACAGGAGGCCCTCAATAAAATGGAAGAATAAATGAACAAATGAAGGCAAACTGAGAAAGCTGGTGAGTACCCAGAACCACCGTTTAGGCCCCAGATTGCAGCCAAAGGTATACAGGTTCAGAACTTTTCAGCTCCTTTTGGTAATGAGGAGATGACCTGACTTGACCCGGGTCCGACGCCTGAGGCAGAAAACATGATGTCAGGGCACAAGCGTGTTTCCCAACGATTCTAACACGGGCAAATGGCAAGCTACAATTGGCTGATAACCGATCTGATGGTGCTGACGTCATGGGAAGCGGAAACCCCGGAGGTCTCCCGAAATGGGAAAACCAGCAGTGCTGTGGTGCCTTTGCCTGGTTTCCAGCGATCTCTCGCCTGTGTGCTCCGTCTTACTTCTCTTCCTCAGTAGGTTAAGGAGAGACAGGAATGCTGTGATGACTAATGGGAGGTTATGGAAAGATTTATTGGACAATTATCACTGTTTTTCCTCACTCAACTTTCCTTTCCTAAGTCATTATTCCATTTGGGAATTAAGTGCCCCTCAGATCACCCGGCAGATTCTGTCGTTTTATCTCCTCGCTTTACGCTAGTTTGTCGCCTCGATTTGTAGAAGGATATAGACTGTGGACCAGATGAATGTCTCACTCACTGAATTTGAGCTTTATTCTCCTGTCATTTTCATATGCATCCAGATAAGAGTTGATCTAATTCGATTTTTCAAACTGCAATTTTTTTGTGGGCCACCTTCACAATTTTTGCCAGAGTCTGGCATCTATTTTATTATTATTCTCTTAATACTTTTGAAAATTAACTAGCTTTTAAAAGTTAGTCTTACCTTAAGTCATAATCCATGCTGTCATGGGTTTGATGGACTGGTGTGTGTGTGTGTGTGTGTGTGTGTGTGTGTTCATGTGTGTGTGTGTGTATGCACATGCATGTGTGTATAGAATTCTCAGTGAAATAAATACCTGAAAATTATAATTAAGAATATGCCCATCATAATTTCATGAATTATGACTTGGGATAAGGCAACGTTAAACATAGGTTTTTCTCAACTTAAAATAATCCTCCTATTAATAGTATATGTAGTATAATACATATATCACTGAGTAACGGTGATATAATCCAAAGGGATCTATTTTCCTTTTAACAGGAACCCAACTTGGAATTGCTACTGGACAGTGACCTCTGTTCCAGGAAGAATCTTACCCAGTTCCACCTGAACCTCCACCCGGATCCCGGTTCCAGGAGCCCCTGGTGCTCTGGACCGGTAGCTCTGATTTTATCAAAACCTCATTCACAGGGTGGCCGCTTGGCTCAGTGGTTAGAGCACAGTGCTCATAACACCCAGGTTGCCGGTTTGATCCCCGCATGGGCCAGTGAGCTGCGCCCTCCACAACTAGATTGAAAACAACTACTTGACTTGGAGCTGGTGGCTCCTGGAAAAACACACTATTCCCCAATAAAAACAAAAACCAAAAAACAGAAAAACCTTATTCACAGAATCTGTTTTGTGTTTTTGTTTTAGGTCTTTAAAAGCTGGCATTTCTTGAGTGCTTATTGCACCCTGGTCACTATCTATTGCCCTACATAGGTGATATTATTTTTTCTATTTTTCTTTTAATTAAAGTTTATTGGGGTGACAATTGTTAGTAAAGTTACATAGGTTTCAGGTATACAATTCTGTATTACATCGAGACATCTTTGACTCATTGCTTTCTCTGAGTCGACCATCGGCCAAACCATCAGAAAATCCTGTTGGCTTAAACTTAAACAATATCCTGAATCCCACTATTTCTGATGCCTTCCCCCTATGCTAAGGCATCATTGTCCTCCTAACTGGTTTCTCCATTTGTACTGGATCGAAAACACAAAAAGAAAGCCATTTCTAGCCAGTTATTATGTACTGGATGAAAATAAACTCTCATTAGGGAAACAAGAAGAAAGGCAATTTAAATATTTTAAACACTTGGAACACAAATGATAGAATAAAAAAGACCCAAATGATTGGATGGCCTCATAATAACATTTCAGGTCAAAATTAGATAGCCCTTTAAAAATTTCACCGAACATATTTTCTTCATAATTTGTCATCCCTTTTGGACATAGCATACAGTGTGATTTTAAATTGATATGATATACGAATAAATACCAAACCAGTCAAAGAAGTCAGCAAATGTTCAGAATTATAGAAAACCATAGAAATGACTCTAATTGCATCATTATCTAATCTCCTTACTTTTGAATACCATCGCTAAGAATGGACTCACTCATCTTATGTCATTTTCTTTTCTTGTGAACTTTTCCATTTTCTCATAAGAACAAGACATCCATATTTTAGGGTTTGCTGTAGTTTGTCGTACAAAGCAGTAAAAAGACTCATCAGAAATGTGATGGAAAGGAAACTCATAAAGAACTGTAGTTGAGAAAAGGCCATAAAGGAATATGATTGGAAAAGGCATGGAGCACTTTGGGTAAAGTTCTTATTCACTGGGACAAAGAAAGTGAAAAAGTGGTTTGGTTTTCCTCCCCTGAATCCTCTATATTGTGATTCCTGTGGTAGTTTTCCAGAAGGGTCCTCTGGAGCTCAAAGTCTAGAAGTGAGGAAATACCATGTTTAAAAATGTCAGAGGAAATAAAGTTTTTTCTTCCCTCCTAAACTATTTTACCAGTAATGACATTTTCAAGTTGAAGCTGGACTTTTCATTGGTGTGGATGTTTGGATGTTGATGCAAGCTCTCCTTAAGGAAGTAGCTGGATGGAAAGATCAGCAACGACTCTCAGGAAAAGCTAGAAAAGTTAGGGTCACAGAGGCAGGCAGATGGAAGGGGCCGTGCTGCTAATAGAATCTGTACTGAGTTGAATAGAGTGGCCCCCAAATCCATTATCACTGGATTAGGGAGAACCCTAATCTAATGACTGGTGTCCTAATAAGAAGAGGACTAGGAAGTGGCAGAGGTTGTCATGTAGCTGCCAGCCCAGAGGACTTCTGGGAGCCACCAGGATGTTAGGAAGACGCAAAGGAGGGTCCTTCCTGAGCACCTTCCAAGGTTGCGTCGCGTGTCTCTGCTGCCGCCTTGATGCCAGACTTCCAGCCTCCAGAACAGCGAGAGACGAAATTTCTGCTGTTCTGTGCCGCCCAGTTGGTGGCATCTTGTACAGCAGCCCTAGGAAACTGCCCCACACTGTTTTGAAGAACCAAATGTGCCTGACTTGACCCAAGTCTCAGGGCCAAAACAAGCCATTTTGAAAACTCGTCCTAACTCTTTCCCATGGATCATTTACATCCCGGAGAGATGGCCACCCTCAACTTAACAGAGTAGATTTTAATCATTTTATGCTTCCCAGATTTCTAGGGCAGAAGCTCTCTCCTGACGAGTTCATCATAGAAGCCATACGTTCTTATAGTGGGTGGAATTGAATTGTCTCCCGCCTCCCCCAAATATATGACCAAGTCCTAAGTGGTTGTACCTATGACTGCGACCTTGTTTAGAAATAAGGTCTTTGGAGATGTCATCAGCTTAAAAGGAGGTCCTATTAGAGTAGGGTGGGTCCTAAAACCAATGACCGGTGTCCTTATAAGGAGAGAGGACGCAGGGACACACAGAGAAGGCCAACAGAAGGACGAGGCAGAGGTTGGAGCTACAGTGATGCGGCTACAAGCCAAGGAACACCGAGGGATGCCGCTGTGGGAAAAGGCCACGTAGGGGCCTCTCTAGAGCCTTCAGAGGGAGCGTGGCCCTGCTGATGCCTTGATTTCAAACTTCTGGCCTCCAAGGTGGGGAGAGAATCCATTTCTGCCATTTTCAGCTACTCAGTCTGTGTAATTTGCTGTGGAGACTAATACACCATCCTACAGCCAAACTCAGCACACAGATGTGCTTTGTGGGCTCACGCAGTGTTATTATTATTTTTTTAAATTGAAATAGTTGCTAATATTTATGAACAGAGAGATGTCACCTACAAACCATGATTTCTGTTTTTTCACGAAAAATCTGTGGAGGGGACAGTAACCCTTACATTTCCTTCCAGCTTGGTGACTATGCTGCCCCTTCATAAAGAAGCCGCCAGGTCCTGCTCCCGGGGTCCTGTCACTCTTCCAGGCCTGATCTGCTTGACTTGTTGACTCTACCCGCCGATTTTCTTTGTCTTTAAGCTTCCATTGACTCAGGATTCTTTTAAGCTGCTCTCCTCATTTCAGAGACTGGAAAAGTTAAACCCAGAAATAGAAGTTCCCTGCCTCCTGTCACCCGGCGTGTCTGTGCCAGGGGAGGTCTGGTACACACACTTCCTGCTGCACCACGCCACCTCCACCTACAGAAAGCCACAAGACGTTCGCTACAGCAGACATCCCAGACTTCCAGATTTCACAGACCAGCTTCTACAGTTTTCAAGGAATTGACAGAGTTTCCAACACTCTTTTTTGCCAAGAAAGAATGTTAAAGAACCATAAAGAACACAGCCATTACTATCTTTTCATTTTTTAAAAAGGTGATTCTATCCCCCAAATAAGCAGGAAACACAGACGCTCAGAGTAAAAATAAAAATTGTGTTGGCTCTAACAGACTCTTCATGATGTCCTCTCAAGCCTCAGCTCCCTCCTTCCGCTCTCCTCCAAGCTTGTTTTGCTCTGCACGCTGGCCTCCTTGCCAGTCTTTGAACACACAAGGTCATTCAAGCCTCAGGGACTTTTCATTTAGTGTTCCCCTTCTCCAAAAACACCTTTCCCTGTTATCTTCAAGCCTTACTGCCTCAAATCACTCAAGTCTCTACCCTTCACTCTCCTGCATCCTCTATGCCCTGACGTGTGCATTCTGTGGATGCATCATTACCTGCATCGTCCATTCTCATTTTATTGTTTGCTTGTCCGCACTTTAATAATTACATGGGAACCAGAATTGTGTACATCAATGCCAGAAATAGTGCCTGGCACGGAGACAATGCTTAGTAAAATTTATTGAGTTGGATCAAATATGGCATAATACTTTATACGGAGTGAATTTCACTTATTGAAAATCCTTACTGCCGTCTTTATTTCCGTCTTTATTTCCATCACTTTGCTCATGTTATCCTATGTTGTTATCAGTTTGTGGCTTGGATAATACCAGGGTGGTGAAAATTACTATAGATTTCAAAACACTGTGAGAATGTTGGTTTGGTTTATCAGTAATCATGTTGTGTAAAGATCTCACTGTCTTTGATGACCCAACTTTCTCTAAAGGAATCCCTACCTCCAACTAGAAGCACATAACCCAAAATAATGATAACCAAACAGACCACTGGACAGGAATATTTCGGGGGCCTTTGATAAGCTGCTGTAATGACCTTGGGTCCCAGGGCAGGGGGGTGACACATGCACGAGTCCACATTGTATTTATCACGTATAAACAAGTGCACAGAAGTTACTTTCTTGCATCCGTGTCCATCTTTTGCTTTTAATATCTCAAGTTCACGAAACAATAAACACAAATAGATTTGCCTTTGGTTTTCATTTCTAGTCATTGGCTTGTCAGAAAAAGAGAAGAAACAAAAACTGCAGCTTTAGTCTCAGCAGTGCTCACCATGCCAGGATTGTGACATAAAGGAAGTGTACAGAAAGCTAGTCTAACTTGGGTTAAGTGGGAGAAGTTCTTGCAGAATTAGCAGAATTCTGAATTGTCTGGCATTTGAAAACGCGAGGTGCTGCAACGTGCAAGTTAAGGGCCTGGGCTGTGAAGTCAGATCCAGGTTTTGGATCCTCGTGTTGACATGTAAAGCTGATCAAATTGTGTGGCCCAGGCCCTTCACTGGCAAAGCTGAGCTGACAATGGTGGCACCTTACAAAAGTGTTGCCAGGATTGAAGGAGATAATGCATGCACATTGCCTGGCATAGAGTAAATAGAATATTGGTATCGGTAGGTATTGCTATTTGAAAACACACGTAGTTCTGTTACTTTCGAGACTGTGCAACAATATAAGCCATTGACCCAAAAGGGAAATCTTTAGAATGGAGCCTGGTCTATCTGCCTCACTTAATAACAACAACAACCACACCTAATGTGCAATGACTCCTTCCTATTTGTCATGCCCTTGACGTAGCTTCTCTCATTTAATATTTACAAGAGCTCTGTGGGTGAAGCCTATCACCAGCTGCATTTGGGGGAGAAGGCAGACTTGCGGAGGCTGACTCATCTGCCACCAACGTACAAAGAGGTGGAGCTGGCATTAGATCCTGGGCAGTTGGAACGTAGCACCAAAACATTGAGGATCACATTTGGAAACAACCCACGTGTTTGCGTGCAAAATCAGGCACCAACTCTTTAGAAGATGTATTTCCTGAAAGAGGCTAAATATCCTCCCCACTACTTAACTTTCATGACAGATAGACAGACAGACAGACAGACAGACAGAAAGACAGTAACGTATCAACTCTACAGGAGAAAATTCTCAGTGAAACTGGATGGCGAGACTGGCTAGCTTGCCTCCGGGCACTGATAACGCGTCTAAGAAACTGCTTACACAGTAGACATTAAACCCCTCACCCTATGGAACTTTCTCTAAACTAACAGTCTGGGAGAATGGACCGAGTAAGGCTCCTTCTCAGGTGAGCTGGAATACAGGAGTTGAGACACTTTTAGCGTAGAGACTGAGCAGTTCTCCCCCCCCCCCCCCGACTTCCTTTCTTTGCTACATCAGAAGCTTTGAATGCGAAGCCCTCCCTGCCTTTGAGGAAAGGGGAACCACATTTTGGCAGATTCTGGCATTGGGCCTCAAGACTCTTCAAGACTTAGAACAAAGAGGAAGAAAGGCTTTTGTGGTGGAGGCAACAGGGAGCTCTAGTCCTCTATTCACTGGGAAAAAAAAAAAGGAAGAAAAAAGGGTCTTTGTGTCATCAACTAAAAAGGGATTTGAGTTGATGGAGAAGGAAGCAGGTTCGTAGGGGGACCCTGCGATCTGAGCTGGAGAGGTTTTTCAAGAAGAGAGACCAGTCGACACTATGAAGGAGTTAGATGGGTGGCTTTGACTGACAACTGCGATGACGCATGTTGGTGGAAGGCCCAGAGGCCAGGTGGCTCTTGACACATTGCCAGCAGGACATCATGTGTGCACACGACTGACCACGGCTTGTCCCTTGTGGTGGTGGGGGCCACACCTTCACTTTGTCACAATCCAGCCTCTAGCTGGTCATCTTCTGGCCAAAGTGGCATTTATCCATGTCCAAAGACATTGCTTGGTTTCCACTTGACTTACTCTACGTAGACATCCCCACTTGCAAAGCCCCAGACACTGTGAGCCTCCCAAAAGGGGGTGAAGTGGCTTTCTAGTGAAGTGATAGAGTAGAAACCCTGGCATGTGTGTTTTAGGAATGCAGACTCAATGAACCAGCTAGAGACCCCTCAACCTGGGAGAGCTGTCAACAACTCCCCTGCTACATGTATATGCAACACGCCAGGAGCCTACAGTTAAGAGCCAATTGGCCACGGAGCAGAATGTTTTAGCATCAGAAAACAGGCCAGTCATTTTTGCCCAACCATCACTCTTCACGACAAAAGCTCCCTTCATTCTTAGGCTTTGGCTTCCTTCAAGAGCCAGAAAAATACATATGCATTCAAAGACAACAATGTTCTCAACCAGTGGAGAGTTGGGGCATCTTTAGCAATGGGCAAACCAATGTCCCCCCTGGTACAGGGATGGTTTCTGCACGCTTGCATTTAGCTCTTGGCACGAGGAGCCAGCGCCCTGGAGAGTGGCCGTCAGCACCTCCACGCTTTACAAGGAGCATCTCTTTCCTAAAATCTGAGCCATTCCAGGCCCCGGCAGGATGACAGAGGATTTGGCCATTGCTGTGGAAACGGAGTCATTAGAAGTAATCAGGCCTCGGCCCAAACAGCGGCTTGGATGAGAGTGAGTCGTAAAACTCCCGCTGGAAGTTCCGCAGGAGTTGGCAGCCGCAGCTTCTAAATGTCGGCACAGCCCTGCCAAGGCAGGACCCCTATGCCAAGGCCCGAACTTCCACAAGCCAATATGGGTTTCTTATTTGGGGTTTCCTATTGGGATCTCTAGCGACATGCCCTTCCAAAGCTTTTGAAGAAAAAAATATCATTCCCTCTCCCCCGCCATCAACTTTGCAAAGCGATGCTTCCAATATTCTGAGTATGTTGAGAGGAAGAGAGAACAAGTGGGACCAGGATATACTAACCGAGGAATCGCTTTTTCTCTGCATCCTCCTCCCCTCTTCCCTTTCCATCCCTCAGGGAAGAGCGGCGCAGGGGAGGAATTGGACCGGATGTTAAAGTCAGGCCACCACTGTGACTTTCTGGCTTTTGTTTTAAAAATACTCTGCAGAAAGGAAAGTTTGCACATCCTCAAGATGCCAGGAACTTTGCTCTGCTTGCTGGCAGCCCCCTAGGGAGGTGACAAATCCCCTTGGAAAATCGGAAGATCGGACGTGGCGATACTTGCTGCAGTTGTGCAGAAGCATCTTTTTATGAGACGGATGTTCCCCAGAGCTCCACCGTACCCACCATTCCTTTAGCGGGAACCAAACCCTGGACCTGAAGGCACAGTGTCTGTTGCCATTTATCACTCTTGACTGAGGTCTTCTCTGACTTGTCTTTAAAAAACATCAATATCCTCACCGCTAGCCCTCTTTCCCCCCCTTTCCTGCTTTCTTTTTCTGTATATTACCACTTAATATAATCCACATGTTATGTATTTGTTTGTTATCAGCCTTTCCCAGCTCGACAAGGGAAATGATTTTGTCTCTTTTGTTTCAGTGCCTGGCATATAGATGTTCAATTAATACTTGTTGAAGGAAGGGATGAATGCTCTATGAATCCATGTTTCTACGAAAAGTGGGAAACAAAAGATGTTTCTATCTGCATGACTTTCCTTGCACCCAGACAGCTTTGCTCATTTGTGTTTTCTGCTTTATTTCTGTGGGTCTGACACAGCAACCCCTGGAGGTCAGAGACTGGGTTCTTGAATGTTGGAGAATCAACTGCAGCTTAAGATTGGTCCAGAATCGGGAGAGGACATCAGCCTGACAGAAGAGGGATAACCAACGCCCCACAGATGCACCATATTCCACACCTTGACCGAGCCTGAAGCAGTCGCTCTCCATGCTTTCAAACAAAACGTCCTCTTTTTCAAACAAATGCTTTGGACTAGGCTGCCTGAGGTTGGGTTGCCCAGAAATTGCCCCTGAGATGCAGACATGACCTTAAGTCGTGTATAAGGGAGATGATCCCCAGAAGGCACTGCTGGGGGAATGGGGTCGTGAGCCAGGGAAGGGCGAGAAGCCAATTCAGGGTGCGCGAGCAAGCGAGGTACCACCTTGGGCAACTGAGGCTCATCCCACTGGAGACTTCTGGGAAATGTGCAGAACACACCTCAGGGCCATCTCACCTGAGGGGTGTATTATCCACCAACTCATTGTGTGTCATTTGTCAAGGGCTGCTTCAAGGTCAAGGGAAATGCCCTGGGGCTGAGGGTGGCCCCTGGTCACAGACAGCATCTTTCTAGGTGTGGAGATGACTGCTCCAGGAGATGGGGGCGGGGAGGATATAGACAGTGTCTGCTAAACACTCTCTTTAAAACGAAAAAGCCTCTATCTACAATCACAGTTTTTTTAAAGGAGAAATGAGAGGACAATATTTACAATAAAACGGGCATGTCAACATTTAAATCCTTGGGCTTGACGCACTAGAACCCATGAGGGAGCAATCAGATGCGTTCCCTTATACATTGAAACGATGATCTCAACAGCCACAAATGCAAATCCAGACTAGTGTGTTCTATCGAAGACTTGAATGCCATACACGGTGTACTGCCTTTACAACGTGGTGTTCTGATACGCGGAGCAAGTATGATGAGAACAAAGGACTGTCTTTCATCAATCTATATGGTAGCTACATTCTTGTCAAATTCAGTGCATATTAAAACTGTGTGGAGAATACTTTGCGTGTGTACATCAAATGGATTTGGGTCTAGGCTCCGAGAATTATAAACTGGTGCTTCACCTACATGAATGTCTAGTGGACATTCAAAAGTTGGGATCCCAGACAAGTCTTTATGGTCTGGCACTGTCTCGTGCCTTGCAGGACATTTGGTATCTCTAGCGTCTAACCACTACATGGCAAGGTCACCTCTGAGTCTGTGACTGCTGACTCTCCAAAAGAATCTCTGGAAGGCTCACTAGGGGCAGTGTCTCTCCCATTTATGAACTACTGACTTAAAAGAAAGGGTGGATGGGAAGCTTCAAGAAGGTCACGTATTTCCTATTAACAGAGATAAGTGGGAATTTGAAATAAACTGAGTTACAGGAAAGAGAGCTGGTCTTGCAGTTCCCTCTGATTCTGTGGGCTGATTCATACTCCCCAAGCAGAGAGGGATAGTGGAGAAGCCTCAGCTTAGGACCCACGGTGTTGTAATTGTTTTCTGGAGGAACTGTCATTTATCACCAGGACAATACCTGTCTATTATGTTGCAGGCCCGGGGAAGATGCTAAGAAATATCATTTCTCTCAAAGAACAGCTTCTTGCAAAAGTGTCATCTTTCTTGACCCAGCATCTAAATTCAAAGATCCTGGGCAAATGATAGAGGAGTTTGCTTATCATCGGGGTGTGTGCACCAGTGCAGAAGAATCTGACAGGCTTTTGGGTGTGTTCTCTATTTACCAACCCTTCAGCGGTGACAGTGAGGGAAAGGCCAGGGAACACAGCTGTGCCGGGCAAAC
Source organism: Rhinolophus ferrumequinum (assembly GCF_004115265.2). Taxonomy (NCBI): domain Eukaryota; kingdom Metazoa; phylum Chordata; class Mammalia; order Chiroptera; family Rhinolophidae; genus Rhinolophus; species Rhinolophus ferrumequinum. The sequence goes on from NC_046306.1 coordinate 7,089,337, forward strand.
CTGGGAGCTGGGTGGGCAGGGAGATGCAGAGCCAATAGAGAGAAGTTGGTGCACGTGGATTTTCTATGCTTCATTGGTTCAAAAGCAAAGCCTGAACTAGCCCTCTGGGGTGAGACAAAGGAGGGGTGAAGCAGCCTCGCTGCGCAAAAGACCATGTTAACTAAAGTGGACGGCAGATTGGCTATTGGGACTGGACTAGACACACGAGTTTCTAATATATATTTTGTCATAGCACAATGATTAAGGGGCGGGGTTTCAGGGTCAGACTTGCTGAGGTCTGACACCCCAGGTCCACTGTTTGTAAACTCTGGGTCCTGAATAAGATACTTCATCTCCAGCACCTCAGTTTCCCCATCTGAAAAATGGGGATGATGCTAAATTTTGAGCTTTGTGCAGATTAGGTAAGGCAATCCACATTAAAGATTAGCACAGCGCCTAGCATATTGTAAGAATGTGCTAACTGTTGGTATTATTATCAAAATTAGGACAAAAATCACAACTTGTAGATACTACAAGCTTTGTGAATTCAAGATTGTCCCTTATCTACTTTCGGGACTCCAGTGGCCAGTAGTGTGCTTGACACAGGTTACAAGCCCAAGAAATGTTTTTGGACTTTAGTTGACAAAGTTTGTAAATTCAGGTCAGAGTGCACAGAGTAGGTTGACCAGATGACCACATCGCACCAATTCTAGTCCTCTGCAAATTAAATCTGAGGATATAAAAGGAGGTGACATGTGCCACACAAACTGTACAAGTTTAGGGGTAATACAAGGTTCAGTCTTATATTAAATTATTTTGTCATTATTATATTGTCTTTATATTATATGTTTACAGAATATATCATTCCTCCCTCACTCCAAAATCTTGGTTTTCCACTACGCTGCTCCCGTCAGCAAGTGCTTTGACATGGACGTTGATGGTCCCACCTTGAATCAGAATCCATTGAAGTTGTACCCCTTTCCACTGTCAACATCCATGTGGGAGTTGAGTGGCTGCCATGTGAATCATCTTCTCATTAGTTCTAGAGACTGAAGACATCCTTATAACGATGTCTTGAAGGTGACTTTCCCCCCACGATGTTCATTGAGAGATTGGCCAATGTGTCGGGAGAACTGATCCAAGGTGAATCCTGGCTTCACTGCTTACCTAATGTGTGACCTTGGATGTACCACTTACCGTTGTCAGCGTGGCACTGTGAGCGTGTGATCTGGCTCCTGCTTGCCTCTCTGACTGTACTCCTGTGTCCCACCCCCCCACCTTTCTGTTTCATCGGCAGTGGTTTTCTTTCTGTCTCTCAAATGTACCAAACATTTGGCTCTGAGCCATCATGTTTGCTGGTCCCCTGCTCAGACCTCCAGCACGAGGGGCAAGTAAAGATTATATCAACCTCACGCCAGCACAGTTCAGTTGTTTTGCCAAATTAATGTTGGTGTGAAGCTAGTGTTGCTGAACTTAATAAATGAAAATACAGGGTGCCCAGTTAAATTTGAGTTGCAGAGAAACAATGGATAATTTTTTAGTATAAGCACGTGCGCTGCAGTCTTGTTTATGAAAGCCCTGTAGTTTTCAGACATTTTGGATTTTGGAATTACAGCTAAGTGACGAGGGTGTGGGGGGGTCCTGTATTACTTCCCCCATTTTACAGACAGGAAACTGAGGCACAGAGAGGTTAATAACTCGGCTAAGATCACACAGCAAGAAAGGGCCAGAGCCAGGTTCTGACTCCAGGCACTTTCGGGTGCCTCTGGATAAATAAAATCTCTGATGCTGAGCTTCTTTACCTACAAAGCAGGATTGTAACTCTTCATGGAATTGTTGGTAGGATCCAATGAAATAATACATACAAGGTACTGGGTACAGAATAGGCCTTCAGTAAATAGTATCTATAGATCTGGGCTAAGGGAGCAACTGGGGGGAAGGGTGGAGGTATCAGAAAGAATATTTTTAACCAGAAAACGCATATCATCTTAGAAATATTAGTTAGTGTTTCTACCATGTTTCTCTGAAAATGAGACCTAGACGGACAATCAGCTCTAATGCATCTTTTGGAGCAAAAATTAATATAAGACCCGGTCTTATTTTACTATAAGACCCGGTCTTTAATATAATATAATGTAATGTAATGTAATGTAGTGTAGTGTAGTGTAGTGTAGTATAGTAGATAGTATAGTATAGTATAGTATAGTATAGTATAATACTGGGTCTTATATTAATTTTTGCTCCAAAAGATGCATTAGAGCTGATTGTCTGGCTAGGTCTTATTTTCGGGGAAACACAGTATGTCCACAATAAATTTTTGTTTTGAGTTTTTAAAATAAAAAACAACATTCAAAGGATTTGGGGTTTTTAAAATAGAAACAACATTTATGGCAGTCATCTCATAACAAAAGGAAGATGGGCCTTTTTGCCTAGATTATCTGCCAGCTGAGTGAAGTTTTATTTTTGCTTCATCAAGTGGCAAAGGACCATTAAAAAAAAAAATCTCTAATGGATGAATGGTTTCTGTAATTTATTTCTTGAAACAAGTCTAATTTACCATTTTATTTTATGCACAAATTGGTGGATTTTCCCATAAAAGAGTTGGAAACTGAAAAAAAAGAGAACAGAACGTTTTTTTTTTCTGCCTGCTTTTAGTTGCTAAGGTTTTGTTCTAGTTTACCCAGGTTCAATTGACTGCATGGAAACGACCCACAACTAGTTTTGCCCTTTTTTGTTTGTTTGTTTGTTTGTTTGCATAAAAAGACACAGAGAAGAAAACTGTGTTGTAAAGTAAAAGGATATTAGGTGGCAAATGAGAAAACGTTGTTTTTTTGTCTCACAGCAACAGTCTTTGTGTCTCGGATGGATTATGGCCCTTAAAAGAGACACAGATTTGTGGCGATAAATGTGAAAATAGAACTAAATCAACTATCTCTGGTTCTTTCCAGGAATAGTTTTCCACTTTGGAAAATGCAGACTGGGTTTCGAGTAGAATTAATATTTTGTTTTTACAGAGTATCTTCTCCCTGTCTCTGTATTCTGTTCTGGTGGCCGATGTCATAATATCTTCCATTTGTATGCAATTGCTCACTCTAAGAATAAACAGAGTCAGGGGGTCTCCCTGTGGGGTCGCCCTGGGAGAGCCTTGGGAGACAAAAATATTACTTGTCTGATAGCTCAGATATCTGGGGACTTCCGGGGCTGCACAATTAGGCAACCCAGGAAAACATCAGCTCCTCAACAGGGAAGAATAAGAAATCATTTCACTATAAGTTCAGAGGACTACTTTTATTCCTATTATTCTTAAAATGGATAACTCCAATTTTCATGGGTATGTAATTGTTTTTTGAACACAAACAACTTTCAGAAGATTTTGCACCAGGAGCTAAATAAAAATTTTATCATTTGCCTTCAGCAGCTTAGGAATTAATCAGGGGTTATTTTAAATGGAATGGAAAAACTTGCTTTAAAATTTAGTTTTCTTCTAGTTACAAAAAAGGCTAGGCTCTGAGATAATAATAATAATAAGTTGTTGAATGAATCAACTATAGTGCTAAAACTAGCAATTAACGTTATTTATCATGGGATAAATATATTCATAGTTATTCTTATGAACATATTCTGGGTGTATTTTCCTAGTAATAATAATTAGTGAAAAGTACTCAGATAATCCAAGTTTGTCCCTGAAACAAAGAGAAATTGAATTCATGCAAGCTTGTAAAAGAATATTAGACCACATTCACTAGTATAAATTCAGAGCAACTACTTTTGTTTGTTTTTCAGGGATCAAAAAAATTCTGTTGCTAGAGACAAAGACACAATTTTAGTCGCCCTTGTGGAAAAAAGTACGCTAAAGAAAATCTTTGGCTTATCATTTTTCTTTGCCACTTGTTTTCATTCATTTTTCTTCTTACTATTTTCTCTGTGTTCTGAAAAGAGTGTTACCAATGCTAAGATTTTCTATGGATAAGTACAGGACAACAAGAAGCTGAATGATAAGAAAAAAAGAGTTCCCTCCACCATCTAGCTATTCCCAAATCAGAATGGGTGGCCACTGGTACATCAATGAGTCATATCCCTTTTGGATTTCTGGATCCCTTTGAGTATCTGACAGAAGCTGAGAGTTCTGTCTCTCAAAATGGACATGAATAAGGGATTTCATGTTTAAGGGTTGCTCCTTCCCTTGGCCAGTCTACCAGTGGGTTAATAACTCCTCCTGTACTAAAAACTCTAGAAGGCCTTTCAACCAATGCTGGCTACGTAATTTGCAGAGTCCTATGCAAAATGAAAAGAAGAGGCTTCTTGTTCAAAAACTATTAAGAGTTTCAAGATGGAGACAGAAGAGCATGAAACCGAGCATGGGACCCTTCTAAGCATGGGGTCCTATGTGACTGCGTAGGTTGTGCGTCCATGAAGCCAGCCTTAATTCAAGCATAGGGTAGTGGTTAAGATTTCATGCTCTGGTACTGGACTTGCTGAGCTTAAATCATGGCTCTCCTTGCATCTCACGTTCCTTACTTGTACTAACGGTACCTCCTTCACACGGTTATTGCAAAGAATAAATAAATTAGCACGTGTAAAATCTGTAGAATAGTATAAATGCAATATTGGCTGTTATTCTTTTTAAAGAAAACATGTTGTTGAATTATAGTCACAGTATGTCACTCCCTTAATTAAAATCTGTCAATGGCCTCACAGTATGGCAGGCACCCTCCATGTAGGCCTGCAAAATCTTGCATGAGCTTCTTGCTGCCTGCCTCCCCAATTTCTTCTCTTACCACCTCTGCTCTTTGCTCAACATACTCAAGCCATCCTTCCCTGCCAGTAATTCATTACACATGCCAAGTTCTCTCTCATGTCTGGATCTTTGCACAGACTCTCTGCCTGGAATCTTTTCTCCTAACCCAGCCAACACCCCTCTTTGTACAAGGCCACTTTAAAGGTCACCTCTCCAGGAAAGCCTTTCCTCTTTGTATCCATCCTTTCATCTTTTTGTTTTATTAACAACCTTATTGAGATATAATTTACATGCCATAAAAGTCACTTATTGAAAAGGTAGGAGTTAGTGGTTCTTACTTTATTTTCAGAGTTGTGCAACCTTTATCATAAGCTCACTTTAGAACATTTTATCTCTGCTGTACCCCACAAAGAAACCCATTGGCTGGTAATTCCACTCCCACCCCCAACCTCAGGGAACCAGAAACCTACTTTCTGTATCTATAGATTTGTCTTTTCTTGACATTTCATAAATGGAATCACACAATATATGGTCTTTTGAGTCTGGTTCTTTTACTTGGTATATGTTTTTGAGGTTTATTATCCATGCTGTAGCAGGTATCAGGACCTCATCTTTTATTAACTCTTCATTAGTATTTCACTATATGGATAAACCATATTTTATTCATCCACTCATTGTTCACTGAAGGACATTTGGGTAGCTCTTCTTTCTGGTTGTTATGAGCAATGCTACTAAGAGCAGTTGCATGCAAGTAGAAAGGTCTTTCTTGGTTAAAGGAGTTCTCTTGTTCCCCAATGGATTCTCTTTGAATCCTATTGTTAATTTTCCTTAGAACACTTATTTTCATTTATAGTCATTTTTTTCTTTGCTTTTTTTTTTTTTCCCCTTAAATGTCTCCTCAATTAGAATGTAATCTTCATGGAACAGAAAGTAGGACGGTCTTGATAATCAGCATATCGCAAGTGTTGGATACACTGTAGGCAATTGATAAATAATTGTTGAGTGAGTGAATGAATAAATACATCCCCTATTGAACAATTTTTGGGGGAACCCACATAATATGTAAATTATACTTCTAACACCCACGCCCAGTCAACAAGTAGCACCACTATAGGCAACATCTACTCCCCTAGGACCACCCCCGGAAGTGCAAAATAATCAAAAGCAGTGTAAGGCTTGAAGAAAAACGTGGAGACCCAGATGCAAAAGGAAAATAACTTAGAACTAATCACATGTAAAAGTGAATGTATAAATGATGGTTTCTTCATAGATGTTTATGAAGGGAAGGATTTGCTTATATATGAAACTGGGCACCCAGAGGGTCCAGTTGCTGGTCTAACTCTGACGATATTGTCCCCACGTTAATGATATCCTTCTACAATTGTGGTCTCTGAATCTCTGTGTGATATTAGAGAGCAGGCATGACCTGTGCTTGTTGAGTGGCCCTTTGAGTCAAGAGAAGGAAAATAAGACTCAAATTTAGAAACCACTATAATGTTTTCAGCGTTGCACCCGCTTTGCAATGGGCCACTTGGACTCATTTTCTCATGTTTGAACTAACACTTTCTCAAATTCAGAAGGGGTGGAATTCAATATTGCTACTATATCAGCCAAAATGGTAAGATTTATCCATCTATTTCATTCAGAATTTCTATAATTATCAAGAAAACCTCCTTAAAGAAAGGACACGAAAAGAGAAAACTTTTCAAATCAAAACTAGTCATTACTTAAAGGGCAAACCAGACTCTACGGGAGGCTCCCACAGAAAGAATGCCATGCTTCCCACTGTCTCCTAGAACTGTCCTGAGACTCCTAGAAGCTCTCATTTTGTCCAGCCTCTGTTTCCTACTCCAAAATTCTCACTACGCCCTTACATTTCAAAGTTCTTGAATGTGGCCACTCACCTAATCCATGACTTCTGCCATCTTCACTCTAACAATGTCGTTAAACTTTTCATCTTGTTGTGACCTTGGCTCTAGTCCAAATCAGATGTCCAGGCTGGTTTACTGCTTTTCGGTATTTACTAATACAATGAAATCCTCTCCTTGTGGCCAGCCGGCCTTTGGTTTCCCAGCTATGGTGACCCACTGTTCCGATTTGCCTAAGACTGTCTTGGTTTCAGCACTGAAAGACCCACATATCTTAGGAAACCCATCGGTCCTGGGCAAACTGGGATGGCGGGTCACCCTATTCTTCGGTTTCTACAAAGAGTTTATGTCGAGGACTACTTGTGCCCCCCCCCATATTGGTCTAATATAAAAGGCTGAATCTGAGATAAAGTGCAGGATGCAGTTATTTTAGAAAATCTTAAATTATGTAACCCATTGACCCAGAAACTTCACTTATTCATGGAAGTATATGAAGATTGGTTTACAAGGATGCTTAGTTCTGCGCTGTGAATTAGAATCAAACTTGAAAACAACTTAAATATTCAACTGCAGGCCAACAATAAAATAAAGTATGCATCCATCCCATGAAATGGTTTTGTGTGGCCTTTAAAAATGAATGTAGAAGAATATTTAATGGGATGGAGGGAATGTTCACAATTTTAGGCTAGGAGAAAATCAACTTACAAAATGATATGCAGGCACGACTCTGGTGTTCGCAAGGAAAAACTTCTACGACACATACGTGTTCACACGTGATAAATATTTACAAACCCAAATAGTGACAGTGGGCAGGTGCAGTACCTAGAGATGGTCCTGGGTAGCTGGGAAATAGGGCTGCACGCCTGTCTCAATCTCCACCAGCAACTCACTTACACCCCCAGGGACTAAGGGGTACTTGCTATGCAACATAGCTTCAGGGCAAATCTTCCAGGCTCTTTTCCAACCCGATTTACCAACCCTAAACCCCTCCTTTCCTGACATTCCCAGGCCACCATTTTCCATGGATGGTGGGATTATAGATGATTTTCAGTTTTTTTTCTATTTTGATTTTTCTTATTTTCTATTCCTTTATAATAAACGTATATGACTTTCATTTTTTTTCTAAGTAATACAAATTATGTATATGAGAAAAAGGAATTTGGGGAAATGTTTTCATGGTGGCAAGTAGAGACATTAGACAAATATATGTAAGAAGAGAGGGTGGCAGCAGCAATAGATGTCATTGTTGGACATGGAAGAGACAGCTGCCCACCAGGAGCAATTTTCAGCAATGCCAAAAGGATTTGCATTCCCCTCCCCACCAGGGATCTCTCCATCAGCTCTGAAGTTGATGCCTAAAATTCCCACCTTCTTTCTTAGAGTTCAGGCATCAAAAATCTCTAATGGAGTGTGTATGGGTAGCTAAGCCATCATTGGTCATTACCAACTCGGCATAAGTTAGTTTATAAGACTATTTCCTGTTACCTAGTGAGGCCCTGTAAGAAGAATAGGTCACAGGCTAGCTACTTTTTGCAGAGAATGGTGTGGCGATAAAGATTTGGGCTTCTAGAAACACGCAGAGTTGATCAGCTATGCAGTAAATTGAGGAGAAAAAAAAGGGGAGCTTAGGCAAGGGGCCAAAACGGAAGATAGAGGGGTGACAATGGCCCCATCCAAACTCTGAACCCAATACCATACTCCATATTTGAATTGTACTTTTCTGTGCCATTTCTGGTGGACTCACATGGTTTTAGAATCAAAACCCAGATTACAAAAGTATCAGTGAATGAAAATCTTACAAAGGGAACATTTATAAAAATAATAGTTACTTTTTATCATGCACATACTATGTGGCAGGCACTATTTTGTCTAGATTCTCTCTCTCAATGTCTCACAATAAATTTATGAGATTGCTAGTATAGTATAGATTAGGAAATAGAAGCCCAGCGTATTAGGAGAGTTGGCTAAAGATCACTAAACCAGTAAGGAGAGAAACTGAACTCACATCTGTCTGACCCCAATGTTTTTCTTGTTTTCTTCCTTGATGCCCGTAGGGGAGCCTTCTCCTTTTGCTACTAGCCAGAGAAAACACTCTGCCTCTAAAGGGATCAGCTGTTGGGTCAGACCCCTCTGTGACAGATAAGCTCTATACCTTGAGGTGAACCGAGTTGAGGTGTTAATTACGTCTGCAAAATCCCTTCACCACAGGACCCACCGTGTTTACCCGAAAATAACACCTACCCCGAAAATAAGCCCCAGTTAAGCTCATCAGCCAGACGGATGCATTTAGTACGTTATGACTATGTCCCAGAAGAAAATGACATGACTGTATTTGAATAAATGTAGATTGTTATACATGAAAAAAATAAGACATCCCCTGAAAATATGCCCTAATGCATGTTTTGGAGCAAAAATTAATATAAGACCCCATCTTATTTTTGGGGAAACGTGGTAGGTTTGTGTTAGTTGAATAAACCTGAAATGAGAATCTTGGGGGGTGATCTTTAGAATTTTGTCTACCACATACAGTCTTCCAAATATTGGATTGATGAAAATAGAATTAATTTTTTATATGATCTGGAATCAATTAATACTTGTAAACAGTAAAAATAACATACTAGAAGTAAATATCATTAGAATCCTATTTGCGAAAAAAGTCTCTTTATTTTCTTCATTTTTTTCCTCCATTGTAGACTTGTTGGGCTGTAATATTATGTTGTTTTGCCAAACATTTTTTGAAGTTTGCAATTTGTTTGGAGTTCAAAGGAAATGTCACTTCTCAACTTCCCAATTGTTAATAATGCAAAATATTCTATAACTGATTCTGAAGAGAAACACAGCTGACAGAAAAAAAAAATCTTTTCACTCAATAATGGAAAACAGTGAATTAATGCGTATTTAGTTTAATTTTTTAAAAAACTGAGTATTGGCAGATCAGAAGTTGACAAAAATTATTCTGGTCCAATTTGCAGATCAAATGCAAATAGCCCCTTCTTTGCTTCTTTCTAATGGATTGAAAGTGAAATGTTACATGTTCATTTTAGACTGACAAAGGGAAAAAAAAGCAACACCCAGCAGTAGCCAAAAATTATGGCTGGAACCACGAAGTCAGTCATTTCGTAACAGCTTTGTTTCCTGGGTGCCGGCTTATTAAAAATGCCCATGATCTTATTGAGGTGAGCTATTCTGAAGAAAAAGAAGATTCAATGAGCAGGTATTACTTTAAGCAACGATGCCTTCCCAAACTCTCTTCTGGTTTCATATGGGGAAAACTTGAAGTTTCAAGGTGACCACAAATGATGATAATATGCAGAGAAATCCAGGATTTTCCAGGTGGAATATTGGCAGAATAGACAAAATGTGTTTCATATTTTGTAAAAAAAAAAAAAACAAAAAAAGAAAAAAAGAGAACTATCGTTTCCAAACACTGCAGACGCCCTCAATAGCAATCATTTGCTCATTTATACGACAAGCGTGTATTTATTTGTTTACTTGTCTGGAAGGGGTCAGGCACTGGCTGTAGGTGCCACAGAAACAGCAGGGAACATAACGGAAACAAAATTCATGACTGCACAGAGGGCTGTGTGAGAACAGCTTTGGCCAGGTGCGCTAGGGGGGTTTGCTGTCTGAAGTGGATCGAGTAGGATGCGATGCCACGGTCAAGCTTGCAGCCAAATTGATATTCTCCAACGTGACATGTGTTGGGGGTTAGACTCCTTGAAAAGCTTCAAGCCTGGGGTTGCTGGCCAAGCAGAACAAAATCCTCACAAGTTCCCTGAGGCAGAGAATTGCAAAAGAGCGCACCACCCTATAAGTCCCTTCGGATCTCTGATCCCAGTTGCTTCCTCCAAATTGTTATTTTTCCCTCAAAACGGCACAGCAGAGTTGCACCGAGGGGTGGAAAGGACTTGATGTTCTCCACGGAGAACCGTTTCTTATGTAACATGAAGTCATTTCTGGTGGGCTGAATAATGGCCTCTAAAATGCCCCGTCCTAATCCCCAGAACCTGTGAATATGTTCCATACTGTGGGAAAAGGGATTTTGCAGATGGGAATAAATTAGGAATCCTGAGATTGGGGAGATCAGTTTGGATGACGTGGTGGGTCCAGTGTAATCATCAGAGTCCCTGTAAGAGGGAGGCAGGAGAGTCACAGCCATGAATAAGAGATTATGAGGACAGAGAGATTGGAGTAATTCAAGAAAGGAGCCATGGGCCAAGAAATGCAAGCAGCCTCGAGACGTTGAAAAGGCAAGCAAACGGACTTTTCCCTGGAGCGTCTAGAAAAAACGCAGCCCTACTGACACCTTGATTTTAACCCAGGGAGACTGATTTAGACTTCTGAACTCCAGAGCTGTAAGATAAATTGTGCTGTGTTAAGCCACTAAGTTTGTGGCAATTTGTGACAACAGCAGTAGAAATGGACCCATCGTTGAAGATGTGCCTTGAAACTGTATGTCTGCTTTTCTTAACGATTCTTTCAGAATATGGTTAAGTGTAGCCCCTCTCACCTGGGAAAGCCACACAATTATTGGAAGGGTTCAGACACATTTCTTGTAAGAGTCATACCTCAAAGCCTTTACTATGTGTTGGGCACCGTTCTTAATGTGTGTGTGGGATATATTATTAACTAATTTAATCCTCAGGGCGACTCTTCGAGTAGGGCTGATTATGCACGTTTACCAATGAGGAAACTGAGGCGCAGTTTCCCAGGTGGTGGCAGAGTGGGTACTTAGCCCCTCAGCCATACTCCACTGTACCTGCCTGTCTGGGAGCACACCTGCACACACTGTATAGCTGGGCTTTGCAGAGAGATTTCATCTCTGAGCAAAGCCAGAAGGCACTGAGAACAAAAGATAGTGAAGCAGGCCAGGTCATTTTGCTGAGTTAAACTGCTTTTGATCTATGCTGAATCGTAATTATAATGATTATAATCTCGTTAGCTTGCTATCCTTACGGGGTTCCTCAGGCAGCTCCTGGAGAAATTTTGCAAAAACCGTCTCTGCAGTCACGGCAACCATGTTGGAATAAGTGTTTCATCCTCCCAGGAGGCTACTTTGAAGGAAAACATCTACTTCCTACGGACACCCTAAGTACTCCTCTTCTAAGACAAATATTTGAGAAAATGGGAAAGAGAGGAAGAAAAGGAAGAAAAAAGCAAGGAGTTTTTAGGATTCTATCATGACTCTCGTAACAGGCCCTTTGCCACTTGGAACTACTCACAGTTCTTGACTATCTCTAGTTCATTTAGTTTTATATGCCTTCCATTTATTCAACATGGATTTCCTGAGCACCTACTATACATGCATCAGACACTGTTTTGGGCACTAAAGGTGCAATAATGAAAAGCCAGGCGAGGTTTCCCCATATTATGACAGTATCAGTACTTCATCCCCTTTTCTGACTATTTCATTGGATGGATATTTGGTGTCTCCCTTCATTAGGCGTCAGACACTAGGATGGTTTTCACCTTTTGGCGTGTGAATAGTACTTCTAGGAACATTTATGTTCAAGTTTCTGTTTGAACACCTGTTTTCAATTCTTTCGGGTATATACCTGGAAGTGGGATTGGTGGATGATATGTTAACTCAGGAATTGCCGGATGCAAAAGGCACCTATTGTGTGATTCCGTTTTTTACGGCGTGCCCAGGATAGGCGAGTCCAAAGACCCACAGAGGAGATCAGTGGCTGCCAGAGGCTGGGGGGAGGGGAGGAAGGCGGAGGGACTGCTTCACGGGTGTGGGGTTTCCTTTCGCAGTGATGAAAAAGTTCTGGAACTAGACATGGTGACGGTTGCACACTCAGTGTATTAAAAGGCACGGGATTGTACACTTTACAATGGTTAGAATGGTGAATTCTGTGTGACGTGTATCTCATCACAGTTAACAAACAAGACCGCCAAGTCCCCAGCCTTATGGAACTTAACAGTTTAGTGAGTAGAGATGGATAACATACAAATCAATCTTTAATAAAATGTAGTTATTTATGTTTTGAAAAAAAGAAGTTGGGTAAGAGGATGGAGGGTTTGCTCCTAGAGAGGGGGGGTCGGGCAAAGTCCAGTTTGGGAGGCGACACTGGGCAGACGAAGTGAGGGATGGAGCAGGCAATGAGGACATGTGGGGTCGGTCGCAGGCATTACAAGCTGGTCCTCTGCCTTAGTGGTTCTCACCTGGGGAGATTTCACTCCCCAGGGGACATCTGGCAAAGCCTGAGGACAGTTTTAGCTGTCACGACTTGGGATGGGGCACTGCTACTGGCGTCTATTGGGTAGAGGCCAAGACGCTGCTAACCATCCTCCTGTGCCCCGGCCGGCCCTGGGGATGCCCCAGCCCCAAACGACAACAGTGCCAAAGCTGAGAAATCCTGGCCTGACCCCTTCGCAGCGGAGCCTTAACTGCTGTTGGAAAGAAGCCACTTTTGTGTAATGCAGGCTGAGGGACTGCTTTCCCTCTGATTCTGGTTTGGAGCCCCGTGTCTACAGAATGAGAGAGACCAACACCCCCTGAGCCACTTGACTCCGTGAGGCTTAGGTCAGCTGCAAGACTGTGTATACCCTAAGTCCATACTTCCACCTCGGCCTAGAACTGGACAAAGAGATATTTATGTTAATAGACGTTAGACCCTGTGTATGGCAGCGGGAAAATTCCACAGAGCTTTCTACAAGACCAAGGTAGACCTCTCCTTTAGCTGGCTACAAAACATGTGAAAATATGAAATCCGTATTCAATGACCTACGCAGATGCAATGTTTCTCCATTTTAACTTAAGATGGACACTTGCCTGCCTCCCCATGCCTTCTGGTTGAAGCCAACTGACCAGGCCTCTGGGCAGGAAGCGGCCATCAGCCCGTGGACTAGCCTCACATGCTGGTCTTTGGTCACCAGTACGAGCCTATGTATCCTTCCACGAGCCCTAGAGGAGTTTTCCACGCAAAGCTTCACATCCACAATAAGCTATTTACTGTCTTTATCGGAGAGATCAAACCCACACACAGATGTCACATTTCTCAAATTCCATCAGTAGATCAGACAAGCCGTCTCTGAAAAGAGGACATTCCAGCCGGCAAGTTCAGAGCGTGCTGGCTTCGAGGGCCGGTCCCTTCCTATTTTCTGTCGTGCACCCTGAGCCTTTGTTGTCTCTGTAATGCTGATAAATCAATCCATCAAAAAATTTCCTCAGTGAAACTCAATCAAGAAAGGTCATGTCAGCGGGAGAGGAACAGATTAAATTAGCATCAAATTAGACATGGAAAGCGAGTTCTGTCAAAATCATCGCAGCGCTCAGCACAATTAGAATATGTTAATTATGCATTTCATTAAGGTGGATGTGAGATGAAATGTCACTGGGGTAGGCATCCGAAAAGGGGAAGATTGCCAGGCACAACTTTCTCTAGACAATGTGTGACACCTTCATTAACATCAAGAATCACAAGTCTGCCTTGACTTTTTCTGAACAGGATTAAACCATTAACTGTTTGCTGGCTCCTCTCATTTGTGAGGGGGGTCCCTGTCCTCGGCGTGGGCTGCCCTCTCCTGAGTGACTGGCTTTCTGTACCACTGCCATGGCCCCAGGGGCCGCTGGGAGTGCCCGGTGGGCAATGGAGAGGGTGGCGGTTTTTAATGAACTCACTGGAAGCTTCGCGGGGATCAAGCCACCGCCTTAGGGGTGGCAGGATGCTGAGATAGAGAGGAGAGAAATGAGGGGTGAGGATTACAGAGGGAGGAGAGGAGGGGCAGGGAGGAGGCTCTTGGCCTCATTCTTGGGGATGAAAGATATAATCAACGTAATGGGGGGCGGGCACGAGGGGTTGGATTTATAAACTTATACTTGGCAAACTCTAATTTGGTGAATTATTCTGCAGAGAGCTCTCTGAGTCACGGGAACCAGGAGGCTTTTTCCTAGAGTGAAACAGTTCTTGTGAGGCAGCTTCAAAAAATGCTTGTTAGAGGCTTACAGTAAGAGGAGTTTTAATTTGTGCTGTCTCCTTCTGTAATTTCTTACAGCATACCCTTCCTGTGGCTTTCTACACTGGGGGGGGGGTGAGGGGTGGGAACAGGACGAGCCCTCTGTGGGGCTCATTCCCCTGACGTTGTTTTCCCGCTCGGCCCCCTTTCCTCACCAAGAACTATTTCCAGTGGGAAACCTCTTCAGGGGACTCTCACCTTCCACCTGTCTGCCCTGCTCCCTTCTCCTTAACACTCACAAAAACACACACCCACCCTTTGCTACGTCACCCCTCTGCTTCTCCCTCAAGTTTCAGTGGAAACACGCCCTCCCTGAAAATGGTTCCTTGACCACCGTCCTTGGATCTGCATCTGATGCTCTTTTTGTTCTCGTGAGACCCTGAACTCGCGTGATTTTACCAGAGTCAGTTTCTGTTGCTTGCGCCCAAACGACTCCAACATACTCTTCAACAGTTGTACCTCTCACAGTGCATTTCAATCCCTAGCTGACTCGTCCATCTACCTGCTTGGTGGCGAGTCTAGAGTTTATTATTATTTTTAAAATTCTATTTCTTAGTACATAGAAGGTGCTCAAGAAATCCATCTTAAGTATATGCATGACTAGGTGATGGAATTGTACCATGACATAAGTTCTCTTTTTTTAGGGGCGGCAGAGAAAACAAAGGTTACACGTATAAACTTATTTCTAGCCTTTCTCAATAGGGTTATTTTTTTCTCATACTAAAGTAACACACACATCAAGATATATCTATTTCTAACAGAGCCATTTGGAATTCATTTTCTCTAATACTTAGTGTAAACATGTCCCTGCTGCCATTTTTTCTCACTTACACATTACTGGGGCATTATTTTGTTAATTTACCTGATTTTATTTTTTCCCTTCATTTTTTCCTCTCTTCCCTCCCCCTTTCTTTTCTTCTCTCTTTTTCATTCTCTTACTCTCTATAAAACTCCATGATCAGATCCAGGTTTATGGCCCAACCTATGAAGCAATCACTTTTTATGCAAACTCTTTCTGGGATTGGCACAGTGGCAAATAACCTTCGTCTCAACTACCATGGCCGAGCAGACAGGGTGAGCCACTGGGTGGTAGGACGGCTTCGGGGAAGCCAGCTTTCTCCTCGCTAATATGAGAATAACCTCACTCAGTGAGTGTGTCAAATGAGAGAATACAGGCAAAATGCGTAGCCTGGTGCCTAGCACATAACAAATCCCTAATCAATGATAGTGATGGGTGGCAGGGTGACGTGACAATGATACGAACTATGAACTGGTCTCTGTGCAGCGTCCAGAAGCTCGGGAGGCAGCCTGGAGTCCTGTTCTGAAAATATTGCATCAGCATCAATAGCTTAATTTACAGGCAGAGAAGACAGCACTGCTTACCATTGCCCATTTCAAGTTTTGCATGAGAACAAGGAAACACGCAGGGGACTGGGACCCTCTGGCAGAAACACTCCAGAGCTGTGAGGTTCTGAAGTCAACCTTTGCCATGTGCTCCAGGCCCAAGGGAATGCCAAGGAAACTGACAAAGGAAGTCAAGGGTTCCGCTGGAGCCGGGGAAGGGCTACTCATGTCTGACTCTCCAAACTGTCTCGTTTTCCAAGCTTCATTTCATTTTTGGGATCACCGGAGGCCCAGCTCGTTCGAGAGGGGAGGACTGTGGAAATCACTCATGAGCTACCTCGGATTTAAGGAAGCCAACTGCCTCACCTTGTGGGGAGAGCTAGTGGAAAGGGAGAGGGAGAGGGCTCACCCAGGTACAAAGCTTCCTCCCACCCGGCCTGCCTTCTAGCTTCTTGTCAGCACCGCCATTGATATTAAAATCAAGGGGTTGGCACAAAGCTCCTGGTAGCACTGGCAGAATTCCAGGCTGGCTCTAATGAGCCTCACCTGGGCTAATTACGTTTTTCACAAACCCTGCTGGAGAGGTGGGAGTTGCCAATTGGTCGTCTAGGATGATAGCGTCTGGGGTTTCTCAGCTTTGAGATTTCTTTCTAGCTGCTGACATGTGGAGCTCCAGAGGGCTTGAAAGTGACCTGAGGGATTCCGGCTACTTCCTTGTGTGGGCACACGGCAGTTCTCCTTTGTCCCAGGAAGAAAGGAAAGCTGGGAGGCAGGAGGTGGTTCTCAGTCTGGCTACTCCCTATGGGCTCCCCTGCCGTCTTGTTCCCATTACGGCTCTCAGGCCCCACCCCAGACCTAAGGAATCAGAATGTGCATTTTAAACAAGGCCCTCAAGTGAAGCAGTCAACTTCGAGGGACCCTGGTATAGATTTTCCACAAGGGGAGAGAATATGTTCCTTAAAATTGCAGTCTCCCACCGAGAGGAATTTCCTGGAAGGACAGAGCATAAAGGACTTCCAGAAGCCGGCCATTCATCAGTTGTGTGACTTGGGCCAGGGACTTAAAACTTCTTGGGCCTCAGTTTCCTTATCTGTAAAATTCTAATCTCCATAACACCAGGCGATCGTGAGGAATAAATGAAACAATCTGAATGGGCTTCTTAGAAGGTACTTGGGGCAGAGCAGCAGTAAATATATCAGTTGTTATTGTTGATGTTATTAAGGAATCTTTGGTCCCCAGGGGAAACTCAAACTCTCATTCAGTTCTTTGCTGGTTATCACCTTGGACGTCAACCCCAGCAGCTCCATCTGTAAAATGGAACAATAGTATCTGTCCCTGAAGATTTATGTGAGGATTAAAAGAGATAGGGCAGGGCACCTGACGAGTGCTCTTTAAAACCATAAAGGTCATCAAAGAGAAGGAAAGTCTGAGGAGCTGTCACAGCCAAGAGGAGCCTAAGGTGACAATGACAACTAAGTGTGACGTGGTATTCTGGGTGGGCTGTGGAGCAGGAAGAGGACATGAGGGGAAAACTAAGGGCATTTGAAAAAAGGATGGATTTTCGTTAATAACGTATTGAATAATGCATCTACTGATCCTGGGTCATTAGCTGGGACAAGTGGACCATCTACTGTAAGATGATGCATAGTAGAAACTGGTGCAAGGCATGCGGGAACTCTCTACATAAGCTTCTCTGTGTTTTTCTGTAAATCTAAAACTGTTCTAAAGAAAAGTGCATTTAGAAATACATAAGAGAGAACACACAAGAAGCCCTCCCTAACGTGATCAATTTGTCCCCATTCTCCTGGGACTATCCCAGTTTTAGGACTGAAAGTCCCATCCCAGGGAAACCCTCAGTGAACAGGCAAACTGAGACGGTGGGTCACCCTACCTTTATCACAGAAGCCTGGCGCAGCTCAGGAGCCCCATAAGTGTCAGCCATTGCATTCGTTACCTGGTGGTCAGCTCAGGGAATGCTCTGGAAAGTTGGTGATTGCAGGCGGATGAGGGAAGCTGTGGAAGCTCTGAGTTCGTAGCTACCTCCGTAAGGAAGAACAAACCAGGGTAGGGAATGTCCTCCCTGTCCCAACAAATATTATTGAGTATCTACTATGCAACAGAGTCTGTGTTCTGTGCTAAGGTGGGAGGGGGCTGGGGACACATAGACAAACAGGGCCTTGGGTGAAGGAGCCTGCCTTCTAGTAGCCAGCCTAAAACTTGTACAACAATAACAAAAGTTAAAGGGACAACAGCAAGCACAGTAACAAACACGCCAGCAAAATAGGTATAGTTATGCTCATTTTGTCCTGATTTGGAAATGAAGGCTTAGAGAGGCCAGACAGCTTGCCCAAACCGACACAGATTCATGACATACGTCTGTCCATGTCCCAAGCCCTGTGGTTTCCCTTCCTCCACAGCAGCACCCCACAGGTCTGCAGGAAACGGGAGAGAATGGAGAGTGAGACACACAGCTTTTGTGTAATGGGGACGTCAGAAGGAGTCGCTCCCTCAAGCTGGGTGAAATCAGAGAGGACTTCCTGGAAGAGAAGGAATCTATGTGAGGACTTGACGGCTATGTGGGGATCCTTCCCAGTAGCCCACCCACATAATTTCTCCCCCAGAATCCCCAGAAAGTTTCTTCATCTTCGTAAGTAACTTGTGCAAGGATATTTTGGGAGGAGGGTGCTAGATGGCTCATTGCACGTGGTGGGATAATTCTTTTGAAAAAAAAATCGCCTTGATTTTTCCTCCTATGCCTGTATTATGGGCTGCTTGTCCCCTCGCTGGCATCAGGCCCCAACACCTCGGGGGAGAGAGAGAACCAAAAATAAAAGGACATGAACTTGAGTTTAACGAAAGTAGGTTTTGCAAACACACGGTTCCTGAGACAATTTATAGAAAAGAGAAGACGCGATTAAAGACCAAGTCTTCCCTGCTGGATCCAACGAGATTAACACGTGGAGTGGAGGGCAGACGAGAGCTGGAGGTGAGCTAGGGTGTCAGGTCCTGCCAGGTGTCCCTGAGAAAGAGTGATAATAGAAATCCTAATGGTTTCAGGTGGCTCCAGTAGCAGTCTCCCCATGGACCCCTCCCCAGCAGCGCTTAGGAAAGACGCCAGTTGCCACAGATCTTACTGACTTCCAATGCAGTTGGGGACGAATGGCAGCAAAGTGGCTCAGAGGGGTGTCTAGGCACATGGGCCTGGGGGGAGTGTCCCTCTAGGGCCAGCTTCATGGCCATTTGACCTGTTGCCAGCTTGAAATTCCTAATAAATTTTGCAAGAGGGGCCCAGCACATCATACAGACGGTCGTGGCTGCGTCACCGAGTACTCGTGCACCAGTGTGAGAATGCCACAGCTGCCTCACAAGTGGAGGACAGAATAAACGTGATGACATGCCACAGAGTTCCCGGGGGCTCAGGAACAGCTGAGTGATGGCCCTGGCCATTGCAGACCAGGAGACGCTGTGAGAGCTTGATGCCACCACATGCCACCACAGCCACCTCCGTGAAGGACCCCACCTTTCCTGGGGGCACACGTCCACCCGTCCCCCATAGAAGAGGGGAGAAGTCCTGAATCACCGACAATCAAGTTTCTGCTGCTAAGAACAGGGACTTGAACTAGACTTTTAGATCAGGTGAAGAACATAAGAGAGAGTCAAATTTCTTCTACTCCTGAGTTTGTGCACTGGCTGAGATGTTTACCTGTTACAGTGATAACCAACTTTTCTGGTGACTAAACTGAACTGACTTCTGCCTTCTCTTCTGATCTGCTAGGTATTCACAGAGACAGAATTGAGAATCCATTCCCATAAGCCCATGCATTGTCCAACGTGTCCCCACTTCACTACGATGGCTTCATCAGGGCTTCTGATTACCGCCGGTGCTGGCCTGGCTCTTGTCCATTTTCACAGAGCGCTGACACAGCCCTGACCTCGTGTGACCCTTGAGAAAACCTGCAAGGCAAGGCTTGCAGAGAATCTGGGGCAGGGCTTCTCACCCTCAGCACTGCTGACGTTGGGAGCTGGATGGCTCATTGTCGTGAGCCCGTCCCGTGCACTGTGGGACTGCTAGCAGCGTCCCTGGTGTCCACCCAGTAGGTGCCAGCAGTGGGCACCCCCACCCCACCCAGTCATAACAACCAAAAGTGTCTCCAGACATTGCCAAGTGTTCCCTAGGTACCAAAACCACCTCGGTGATTTCAAATCCACGCCGGCCAATTCCTATGAGTTTGCCCCGGGATAAATTATTCAACCACTCAGTGCCTGAATCACCACGCCTTTGGAAAAGGAGATGGTACATGTGTTCACTTTTCATTCTTACGGTAGAGATCCAGGGAGTCTGGATCTTTTCCATGGAAGGGGAACCTCCTTGGGAAGACGAATGGCCTCTGGGGTGTTTCCGCTTGCTCTTGTCCGTCCCACATTAGACATGAACAACATTAAGGCTTGGCAGGGCGAAGACACTTCCCATAGCGCGGGCCCAACACGCTTATTATCATAAAGTCCTTCAATTTTAGGTGGAAAGGATTATGAAAACATTCCCTCCACTGGGGAAATCATGAATATCATGGCACCTTTTCCATGACTGAGGACTGCTGGTGACAGGCCAGGCGCCAGGCAGAGCTTTGTGGGATCCCATGTGTGGGGACAGAGCCCGGAGTGCAGTTTCCAGGCTTTCGGCCTCACGTGGAAAGGTGCTGGCTCAGGTAGTAAATGGCCATCAACTGTGATTGGATGGCCATCAGCTGTGGCTAGTTGGCCGTCAGCTGTAACCAGTGAGCCATTGGCCACTAATATAACTGCCGTGGCTTTGCTAGCAGAAAATGGGGGCTAGCAAGAAGATGGTGGCTGAGCCTGCAAGTGGTGCAGTGAGCGTTGCGAACAGTGTGGCTCCTGCTTCCTGTGTCTCCAACCCAGCCGCCAGCAATATAGTGGTATGACTCCCCTACCTATGGCTCCGTGGCTGTTCCTTTTTGGCCTCACCATGTCCTGAGTTCTTATGTGGGGAGCGGGAGCTGAGACCCCGCAGGCCGCCCCGCACGACACCATGTGATTTCACGGATGACCTAGGATGAAGGTACAGATAGTGCCCTGTCTCTACAGGTCGGGAAATGGAGGTTCAGAGAGGTGATCACACCTCCAGCTATGTGAGCAAGTGGGCCGTGAACCTGCGATTCAGCCAATCGAGAACAGGGAGGGGACATCTTCTAATACAGTGACTTGTGCTTCGGTGAATCGTTGGCTACCTTCCCATGATGCCTCAGCAGACCACTAGTCCGATTTCTTATTTAATATTTTCCTTCAAGTGGATTTACTTTTTGCCTTACATGATTTGAGAGGCATTTTATAGCACGCCTCTAAATTGAAAAGCGTTTCAGCAGCCACGCATGGGAGGGGAATGAGTTTCTCACGTTGGGAGTCAATGTTATTTAATTATCTTCGGTAATGAACAAGAATCGAATCTGGGCAGCATGTGGTTGTTCAGCCTCTTGTACGCATTAAATGTCCAGGAAATAAGAAGTGGAAGAGCCTACGGCTGGCCCCATCACATCCACTCACAGCTGATTTCCCTGTGTATACATAGCATATGCCCTCCTGTAGAGCCTGAAGGAAACGAAAGATGCACCTCCTGCCTCCTTTGCAGTTAGGGGTAGTCATGTGACACGGATCTGCTACCAGGAGATATGGGGGAATGGAGTCCTTCCCCGACGAAAAAGGCAAAAGCGTGCCAGAAGATATTCTTTCATCACTACCCTCTTTGTGGTGGTTCGTTTTACCTGTCAACTTGGGCAGACTGTAGCACCGAGTTACCCAAACACTCCTCTAGGTGTTGCTGTGGAGGGAGTTTGTGGATGTAGCTGAAGTCCATAACCAGTAGATTTTAAGTAAAGGATAATGCAGGTGGGCCTCATCCAATCAGTTGAAGACCTCAAGAGCAAAACAGGATTCCCTGAGAAGCAGAAATCCCACCCCCAGACTGCAGCCTCAGCTCCTGCCTGGGCATACTGGCTTGCCCTACCAATTTCAGACTTAGCCAGCTAGACACACAACTGCATAAGCTAATTCCTTGAGACACATGAATAAATGAACGAATGAATGAATAAAGTCCCATTGGTATGTATCTCCCAGTGTTTTTTGTTTGTTTGTTTGTTTCTCTGGTAGAATCCTGACCGATACACTCTTTTTCCTTCCTTTGGCAAAGGGGACATGAGATATGAAGATACATCCGCTATCTTGCTGCCACATGAGTGACAAGCATGTGACACTAAGCCTGATGGAGCAGAAAGAGCTGGAAAGAAGATGGGCTCTTGATTGCCTCCCTGTGCCTACCTCCCAGCTTAGACAGTCTACCTCGGGGCATCTTCATATGTCTGAAATCAGAATGCATCTTGCAAGCAATGAAATCTTACAATTAATTGGCAGGGTTGTTGTTTTTTTCCCTAGGAGGTACCTAGATAATAGCATACCTTACAGTCAATGGAATCTTAGATTTAATAAACGGTGGTAACTGCAAACCAAGAATTAATCTGGTTTAAGCTACTGTATATTTTGGAGTGTCCAGCTTGTGAGCGCCTTCTCTCGCTGGGTTGAGCCATGCCATAACCAGCCATGGAAAGACACCGGGGAAAGATCAGTGTTCAGCATCCTTGCATGAAAGCAGCTCTCCTCCTGATGCCCTCGTTTTTCCTCCTGCAGCACAGCCGCCATGTGACAAAGTGCTCACAGGCTCGACCTTTGATTTCTGAATGAAGGTTTCTCTTAAAACAACTTGAATCCCCCCATGTTTGCTTTTTACCTGATGAGCTAATAAAAGCTTTCCCAAATCCTGTCACTTCTCACCCCACAGAGTCCCCTTTCCAAACTTAACGCAGGTTGAAATGAGTTTTGTTTTTTTTTTAACTGATGAAAATATTACAGGAATGAAAAACCGAACCCATTAATACCCTGACTAGAGCGCCTATGTTAACAGTAGATTCTTTCAGGTGACAGAGCAGGTCACTCTCGGGGCTTAATGTCACAGTGGTGTCTAATAAGAGCTGCGTTTTAGAACTGCGGTTTGCTGCTTAAACTTTTGCCACCTGGCAAATGAGGCTAAGGTGATTTTCCTTTTTCACACTTGCTGGAAGTAACAGCAGGTACCCTGAGTATTGCTTCTGGAGAAGGAGAGCCAGAATGGAAAAAGAGAACCACGGCGCTCATTTGCTCCCCTTCTTTTCCAACATCCTTCCTCCCCACCTCAGTACAGACTTGCTTCTTTCCTCCTCCCACGCTTCCGAAAGAGGATGTCTGAGATGAGTCTCCCACGCATAAGAAAACGACCCAAGGCGATATTTCTAACAGAAGAAGTTTCTGGGATTCCCATCACTGAAATTTTTACCTCCTTCATCCATGAGTCTCGGGCAGGAGACAAAATCAAATGTCTACAGAGCCCAGAGAGGGACCATAAAGGGTTGAGTGGGGACTATGGCAAACTGAAGAAGAACCCTGGTCATGCCCTAAGGAACCCACCTTAATGAGCCTTTTTGCCCATTGCCCAAGCTCTACATTTAAAACATATGCAGAGCCTGATCCCCGCCCCACCCCCACCACACACCTAACATCTTAGTCCAAGGAGGAGGTGGGTCTCAAACTCCAGTGTGTGTCAGAATCACATCAAGGGCTTATTACAACACCGTTTGCTGGGCCCCACCCTCAGGGTTTCAGATGCAGGAGGTCTCTGGTGAGGCTAAGAGTTTCCTTTTTCACAAATTTCCAGGTGATGCTGGTGGTGCTGGTTTGGGGACCACACTTGGAGAACTACTGGTCCCAGGAATTGTCCTCTCTCACCCGGATTATTGCAACAGCCTTCTAACTGGTCCCTAGGTGTTCACCCTTGCTTCCTTCGAGTTTCTCTTCCCATCAGGATCCTGGTTCCCTGTCCCAGCTGTGCTCGCTCACATCTCCTGGCTCCCACCAGGACACAGAAAGAGAACCGAGCACCTCAGGCCTGTGTGCTTTTCCGACACAGTCCTTCCTGGGGTCCAGGCAAGGACTCACGTCTTTTGTTGGTTTCTCTCTGGTTGGTTTCTATCTTCCATTCAAATTGCTCTATTAAATGTTCTCAATCACACTGTTCCTTAAGCAGTCTTTGTTAAAAAAAAAAAAAACAATGACACCGCTTTATTACTCTTCCCTACCAACTATATTTGTTCATTTCCTAAAAACCTATATAACCTAGGCTTTACTAACCCCGCCCCACTCAACACAAATATTAACGGTCCAGAATCTGCACGGACATTGGGCCATTCTGTCTGGGAAAATGAGTCACAATGCAATTCATAACCTGCCGGGCATGCGGGTTTCTCCTCCTCACACCGTTTGCCAGAAATGGACATCTCTTCCTAGCTGTGGAGGCTTGAAAACTTCCTCCCTAGCAAAGTGTGATATACTGAGGCCAGACATGTGCGGTGACAGGACTGGGAAGAAGCCCCCCGCATTTCAGATGAATCCCAGGCAGATGTCAGATAAATACATTTGGATACACTGAATTTCACTTTTCTCTTTAATCGCTGGCTTCGGAGGACCTGAGGCTTTCTGGATCTTACCGTCGTGCTGTCATCTTTGACCTCTTTGATCTCCAGTCATATTTCATGCATTTGTGTGTGTGTGTGTGTGTGTGTGTGTGTGTGTGTGTGTGTGAAGATGATGAGGATGCAAGAGGGACAAAGTAGGAAGGATTAGAAGTTTAGGTGAACATAAGATCTAGAACCTCCCTCCGAAGTCTTGGTCAGTGTGACTTTGGAGTGAGTACTGGTGCAGGGGAAACAGTCATGGTTTTCTCAAGCCTGTTGGATCACACAGGACGCTTAGCAGCTCCCAGGGCACACTAACTATATCCATGTTCTTTTTCCTTTACTGTTAGTTGAGGACTTTGCATCATTGTTCACCCTGAACTTAACAGTGGTATTGTATATCACTTTTATATTGAACAAGTGTGTCTATCACTGCAAATGACGGCACGTCCACTGGTAAAATCTGACTTCGCGTTGGTTTTGCTAGTGTGCTATAATTATACAACATGCCAACCAAGGGGCAGCTGGGGGAAGACTACACAGGACTTCTTTTTATGTTTCTTTGGAACTTTCTGTGGGCTTATAATGATTTCAAACTAAAAAGTAAAAAAATAAAATAAAAATAATAATTGTGTATGAGACTTTGTATAAATACAAATATGTAGAGACAGAAAGTGTAGATCAGGGCCTGGCAGACTTATTCTGCAAGGGCCAGATAATACACAAGAACTATTTTAGGCTTTGTGGGCCATTCGGGCGCTGTTCCTACTACTCACTTGGCCATTGAATCATGAAATTCGCCAAAGATAACATGTAAACAAATGGACGTGGTTGTGTTCAATAAAACTCTATTAATAAAAACAGGAAGTGGGCTGATGTAGCCTGGGGGAGCCTGGGTTTTCAATCCCTGACCTAGAATTTGTGTACTAAACATTAATATCCAATAAAATGTTAATATGTATGAACATCTCCCCCCCGACCCCCGACCCCGTGTGTCTATCTGTATGCTTTCATTTCTCTTCAGTGGACATCTATTACTTATATTATTAAAAAAATGAGGTTCTTGCTGGTGTTGATGATTTGTTGGTTTGTTTTTAGCAAAGATACAGAAAACTACCTAGAATATCTTAGGGAGTTTGGCACCATTTCCTCTTTTCTCCTCACAACCATTATTCATATAATTAGTCCAAATGCAGGGCTGTATTTATTCAAATCCCACATGTGGATTATCTGATGGTCAGCTGTGCCAGTAAATGCCAGAGTTATGAGACTGAAATTGACACAGACGATCAGAGGGAGAGAAAAAGCAGGACTTTCCAGAGTTCAATTCGGTCATAAATGGTTTTCAGTGCTAGAGCACAGAAAAATATGGGTTTTGGGTCTGTGTGGAACCACCGCCCCCGTACTTCCTGCTTTGTAGGAAGCAAAGAAGAGGGGTCCTTTTATTCTTTTATTTTTGAGTTAACTTGGCAATTGACAAGGTACAATCAAGGTGTTTCCTGAAGTTGTGAGCTGGAGACCAAGAATTGAAACTTATCATTCTGGATTGCTGCCTCCAGCCAGGCTCTAGACAAAACAGTCTCAACAGACAGTTGTCTCTCCGGTTTTTAAAGTTCAACAGGAAAGGAGACAGAAGTTGAAGTTCTTTGGCAAATGCAATCCAGTGATGAGAAACATTCCCGTGTTACATTAAGCTTAAAACCTTTCTTATGGCAGTAGTCAGATCTCGCTTGAATTTATGGTAGAACCTGATTTTCTAGTAGAAATGATGCTTGCCTGGGTGTTAATTCTTGGCCCAAGTCCTGAAGCTTAACATTTTATAGAAATTATCAATAATAGTGTATTTAATTGCTAATTCAACTAACTAGTCACATCCTGCCACTGGTGGACATAAAATTTCTAAAGTATATATCCAGCAGACTACGGGGTTATGGCCTTGATGCATATAATTTTCTTTATTGATATTCTACCCCTAGCCACAAAAAGATTTAAGGTGACACAGAAAAGAAATAAAGAACAAAAACTGAGAGAAGGAGGACAAAGCAAATATCTTAGTGAATAGAATTAAAATAGTTCCTGTGATTAACCATTCAATTTGGGTACGAGTTTCCTGGCCACCGATGTAAAAAAGAGGACAATACAACGTTCGATCTTCTTATGATCACAATAGAAAGATGCCAATTCCTCACTAAATTAAAAATAGAAATGCTTCCCCACAGATTCTACATGGAAAACAATCAATTATCAGTGGATTGTCGATGATAAATTGTTTGTCAGAGGGCACAGATGTCGGAGGGAGTTTACAGCATTTGACACATGCCCATGGACGCCATTCTTTGTCGCCAGCATAACTAAAAGTTCAGCTTACTGTGTCTCTATCGTGAGCTGCTCGGGAATAAGTAGCCTAAATTACAAATGACGTCTGTAAAGCTGCGATCCAAACTATTGATGAACAGAGTTGGAATACTGACGTATGTGGCTTTTCTCATAAGAGAATGCATAATTAAAGCAAGTCGCAAGCTTTGTGCAATTCCCGGAAACTGAACTCATCCGCACACATTTTCTCCTACTGGTCCTGATACTATAGTAGGTTTGGATGCTGTGGGTGAGTGACATTTCCATGTCTATCATCTTCCCCTACTGTGTCACCAGCACACTCCCCATCCCTCATCTTTGAAACCCTTCAGTGACCTCACGTTGTATACTCTTTGGGACCTGAAGTCCCTGAATGATCTGGCCCCTTTCTGTCCCTTTGAATTCACTTCCTCCCACTTGTTTTCAAGTTCATAAGGCTGCAGCCTCAAGGCCTTTCTGTCCTTCAATGTACAGCTCACTCTTGTCTTGGCCATTGATCTTTGCATGGCGGCTCACTCCTTATTGCCAAACTTTCACATTGGCCAGCATTTCCTTCCTTGATCCTCCTGTTTACACTAGTTTCACCAGCACCATTTTCCAGTTTCAAATATTCTCCCCTTTGAGCCCGCCACGGACAGTTCAACTTGTGTGCCACAGGAGCTAATTTTCATCTGGAAAATCTGATCATAATGATTGTAGACCTGTCGACACTTGTCACTTTGCCAGGCAGCTGGCATAAGGTCCTCCCAGAGCCCCAATTGTGTGAACACAGGCTTACAAATATAGGCTCCTGGGAGTCTCCCAATTTTTATTTTCTTCCCGAGTCACATATTTTCTGTAAATACCTTTATACAACAAGATATCTCACCTCTTACTAAGAATGTTTTCTTCTTCAGCTCGATGGCACTTTCCCACAACGAACCACAGTTATGTTGTCACATTACCAGCAATCATGGCACACTCAATGATGAGTGAGAGAGAGCAAAGCCTTTTTGAGAGGTGGGCGTTGGGTGATTGATGGGTGGCACTCACCGGACAATTGACTTGTTCCTTCTCATTAACATTGAAATACAGATCAAATGTATGCCGGAGCCAAAAGAGAAGTTACTACATCTTTATCATGTACCACGGTTGTGAAGGAATAAATGGCCGAAATTATAAAGATGACCACCAGTGCTGAGACCCTAAGTACCTACAAACGGAATTGGGTTACTGTTTATAGGTCCGTATATCCCACTGAACTGTGGGTTCGTCCAGGATGGAGGTCCCTGTCTTACTGTCTTTCTGTCCTTAGCATCCGACACACAGAGGGCAATCGCTGTGCAGTTGTTCACTGGAATGATAGAAGCCTACACACAGTTACCCTCCCACTGCTACCTGAAATCCCACCATTAGCAATGCATTTCTTTGGGGTAAGCGCTGTCCTGCTTTCCTTCCCATTCCCAAAAAAGCAAGCTGAGAAAAGAGGAGGCAGGAACATACATTTACAGGGCATTTCATCCAAGATACCAAGGCTGCCATTTCCAGGACAGGTACTCCCTTCAATTGTCTTTTTCTCCTATTTCTACTGATACAAATAAGTTACACAGTTAAAAGCAAACAAACAAAGAGTTCCCCTCGCCCCCCCCCCCCCCCCCCCGGGCAGCTGCTTGCCTGAGTTAGATGTAATATGGCCCTTCGGGAGAGCATTTAGAAGGCAGACATGGCCAGAATACAGGTGCGGACGTTCCAGGCCATGGACCCAGTCCTCCCACATGGAGGCAGTGACCCTCCTGAGTGGACCTGACATTTCTTCCACTGGAGGGCAGTGGTGTCTGCACACAACGACCAGTTGCTCTCCCCTGGCTTGCTTCGATGTCCAAACACAGCCTCCTGTCCAGGGCCCCCAAGCTGGGGTTGCATCCCCACCTTTTTCTTTACTAATGATGATGGTTTTTATGTTTTTTTTTTAGATCTAGATTTCCAGGGAAAGTCATTAAAACGCCCAAGTTATAACAAGCCCTCACCTCAGAGATGTAAGTAGGCCAGGTGAAATCGCACAGAGCAGTGCTCCAACACAATTAATGAACTGCCTGAGATCTCAGCTCGAGTAAATGATAACGAGCGTAAGTGTTAAAACCCCAAACAAAACACGGAAAAATAAAATGCTTCAGGCAGAAAAACACGTATCTCCACGTTCACAGTCCCCACGTTCATAAGGCAGTTTAACCAAGACCAAACACCGCTTCTGGGGGATTCCATGCCCCTCGACAAGTCTTTCCCCCAATAATTAGGCCTCAGAAACTCTACCAGATCCATGCATTTTGCTGTGGTTGGAACTGCATTGACTGTTGCCTCTCTATTCATTAATTTGGTTATTTGTTGATTCACAAATTCAACCAGGCAGCACAGAGCTGGCTGCCCGGCAGAGCTGAGCCCCGGCATACTGTCCCTGCGTCCCGCTGCTCTCAACCCAGTGGAGGAGAATGAAAATGAGACATATTTGGTGATGCGCTGAAATAGACACCAAGCAGAGGGACATTCCCAGGGTCATGAGGTCAGAGGGGAAGAAGCCTCTAGCTCTGCTCAAGAAGGTCCAGAAAGGCGTCACAGAGGAGGTGACAGCTGATGAGAGGCTTAGAGGCTGAAAAGGAGTCTGCTTTTCTCTCCCTCTCCCCACCCAGAGCTTCTGCTCTGTTGGACCTGCCGCTGTCCGACCAGCGAGTGCTGTGTGCAGGGAAGGAGACCGGCTGCTTGCAGACGTGCCTCCGAGGCAGGAGGAACCCCTTCCACTCGTACACCTCTGCCCAGAACCTGAACTTCCAACCTCTGGAACCACTCTCCTGGGCCAAAATGTTCTCCCAGGAACATCTGAGTTAGGGAAATGTTTCATGTGGGAGGGGTGATGTGAGCGCAGTTAGAGGGCCCGTCGTACAATGTCAGAGACGGGAGTAGAAGCGTCTCGGTGCAAGTCTTATGCACGGGTGAATAAACGGAGGTTGGAGGGTCAGAGCGGCTGAGAGGCAGAACCCAGACGACAACCCCAGCCCTTCGGCCCTGTCGCCAGGATTTACCCCGTGTCAGCTGGTCTTAACGGATCCGATCAAGAGGATGTGATAAAGCACCATGAAGAGATAAAAAGGAGTGGCTTTGAGAGGAAGAACACCTCGAACTGTCCCTGTCATTCTTCCATTTATTTATTCATTTATTTACCCATCTGTTTAAGCCTTTAACTCTTAACTATGCCCTTTATTCGTTCAGTTATTTATTTAGTCCTTAGACAACTATGTCCAGGGTACTTTCTACAGCTGTCACGTGGTAGAACGTAGGGACTCAGGTAAAGATGACACATCAATGTCACTTTGTGAACCAAGGAAGATCATTTTGTAAGAGTCACCTGGAACCCTATGATGACAGAGATTCGGAGGCTTAGGTGAGTGTCACGACCTCAAGAAGTGGCTTGAGGTGCCAACAACACACCTGGGGTGACAGTCCTGACATTTCAGAGCCAGAAGGAATCTTCCCCCAGTCCAGCATCTTTCCAGATGACACTCGCAGTGTAAGGTGACCAACTTGTCTTGGTGTGCCCAGGACTTCCCCGGTTTTAAACTGCAAGTCTGGCATCTTAGTAATCTCCTGTGCCCTGGGCCATCTGGGAAGGTTGGTCATCCATCCTCCTCTAGGAAATCTGCTGAGGGTTGGATCTATCCACTCACAGCCCCTAAGACCCTCATTTCCATGGACACCAAACACTGACGCTTCAGCAAGATGGGCAGGGTGATGTTTCATTTCAATAGGCAGCTCATGGTTTCTTAGGCTAGAGTTCAAGTGGGTGTTAGCCTCCTTGCCAGAAAACTGCTTTTCACTGGATTATGGGCCTGGGAAGAGCCAGGTGCAGAAACACTGGCTCAGCAACTTGCATTTGCTGCAGGGTCCGCCCCTGTGGTGGCGGTGGAAGGAAGAGGGAGGCCTTGGATGGTAGGGACCTCTGATACCTCATTCAGAGGCTCAACAGGAGGCAGAAAGGCAGCAAAGGCCAGCCAGCAACCCTCAGAAGTGCAGCTAGGAGACGAGATCAGAAGAGCTGAATTCAAGGCTTTTACTTATAAAATAAAATCACTGTCTTCTACGTTGTAAAATCAGGTATTATTTCTAATCTCTGCCAAACTTGCAAAGATAGGATAAAAATCTCAAGGAAACAGAGTCGCAGAGAGGCTGTCTTTCTGCCCAAGGGTATCCAGCTAAGAACAGCAAGGGCTTAGACTTGATGGACACCAAATCCAAGCTCTTTGCACGACATCCTGCTCCATCCTTTTCCCACCTGTACTGCGGCAGCAAGAACACTGAGGGATTAATAGCCATGGGGAATGTGTGGCTACCATATTGGTTGTTCCCCAGAAAACTCTCCATCTGTCAGCGGTGGGAATGAGGCTTGCTTGTGGGTTTGGGATGAGCTGAAGGGAAGGAGGGTGTTGGCCATAGAAGTTGAGAGTGATGGCCCAGAAAGGGTGGCTGAACACTCTCTTGAAGAAAGGAAAGCAAATGCAAGAAGTAAACCACATCTAGGATGTCAAAGTTTCTGGGGAATGAGAAACATTTTGTATTCCGACCCTACTGTATCGTCATCATCTGTACGTCTCTCAATTGTGACATTCTTGAGGACAGGCGTTTGTCTTATTGACAGGAAGAAGGGCCGTGTTTATTGAACACATGCTCTGCTCCAGGCATTGGGTGAGCACATGATAGCCATTCTCGTATAAAAATGGTGTCCTCGAGTTTCAGATGAGGAAACGGAGGCTGAGAGAAGTTCAAGAGCTGAAGTGCATGCTTCCTGAGCAGTAAGCGACAGACAGTCCGAATGGGGTCTGGCCAGTCCACCTCTCTGGTTTGTTCCCACGCCACTTGCTGCCTCGTTAATGAAACTCCAGCTCCTGCCTGTTATCTGAGGCAAACTAACCTCGTCTCCTCTCGGGGCCTCAGCCCCTTGTTCTTTTTCTTCCTGGAACACTTCTCCCGGGTTTTGGTGTGGCTGGCTTCTCCTCATTTAGGTCACAGCCCAATGTCACTGCTTAGAGGGACCTTCCTGGATGACATTTAAAATGTCAGCTGACCCCTTTCCCAATGTGGCAGTCAGAGCAGACTCTGGCACCAGATGCCCATGCTCTGGATTCCATTTCTAATGCTTGTCTAAACTCTGTGACTCAGTTTCCTCATCTGTAAACTGGGAGTATAATTGTAACTTCCAGGTTTCCCGTGAGTTTTAAATGTTGTATTTAATGGATGTATAAACTTCAAACAATGCTTGGCACATAGTAAGCACTCAACAAACATGAATATGTGTTGTCTTTCTCTACTGGAACATAAATTCTACCAGGGCAGCACTTTATTTGGTCTTTCACAGCTGTCTCCAGTGCCTAGACCATAGCAGGTGCTCAGTACATAATAGATGAATGAATGAGTGAATGAATAAATGAATGTTTAATTCTAAAGCCTATGTTGTCACCAACTGTGCCAACCGCCCCTCCTGCTAATGTTGTTTTACACCCTCTGTCAAGCATGGCGTTCAGCCATGGAGGGGGGATCAGGAAAGGATGAGAGGAACTGAGCCCAGTGGCTCTTCCTTCTTCTACTCCCGGGAAGCACCACAGCATTTCTGCCTGGGACGCTGATCCTCTCTTTTCTCCCCTTCACTTGGAAAATCCTGCGTGACGTTGTGCGAGGCTCCTGCGCCCTATCCTGGGAGCTTAGGACGCACTTGCTGCCATCCATTGGATCCTCTTCAGATCATTACGCAGGACCAAACAGCTGTCCTAATCGCCAGGCCCCGAGCAATGCCACAAATGGCAGCAGAAAGAAGCTTTGGTGCATTGGAGTCTCTCTGGAGAGTATTTACATGTTGAATTCTAGAAGGTTTGGGTGCATTTAAGGAGAGGCTTAGCTCTATTGTTTTATTTGGTGCTTATTTTCTAGAAGGGTCTCGGGAAGAAAGATCCATCCTCTATCCCCTTTTGCCAGAAGGATCATTCGAAGGTATCCTTTCCTCTCTCCACCTCCTGAACTCTTATGCACCCTTCAAGGCCCAGACCAAATTCACCTCTTCTCGGGAGCCTGGCTGAATTAGTTATTTTTCTATGAGCTCAGCTCATGTTCCACGCCTTGTAGTACAGTCAGCTTATTCATCTAGACATTTGTTTAACAAATACTGGCTGAGCCCATACCATGTGCCAGGCCCTGTGTTGTTAGAAAGACAAAAAAGACGAAAATCTCTGCCACCAAGAAGCCTTAAACTGATGTCTGTCTCTGCCCCTAGACTTGTGGAGGGCAGAGATGTGTCCCCAACATTCAGCAGAGGGGCCGGCCCAAAGTAGGTGCTTGACCTTGTGAATAGAAGGTTGATTAACCAAATAAGGGAATGAGGCATGCATATTTGCTCTGGAACGTGGCCTGCAGGGTGTGCCAAAGGAGAGCTGCTGACCGGCAGTGTCTTTTCTCCCTTGAATGATAAAGGTGCTGCTCTCTGTAAGAAAACCAACATTGCTCATCAGGCCTTGTCATACAACTCGCTCTGACACACTCCTTGTAACGTCTATGTATGTTGCTGAAATTTGTACTCTCGTGCTGGATGTGAGGTCCACAGGCTGATGTCAACATGGGCTGCAAAAGGACTTTTTCCTCCTGCTGACTGGCATTTGTGAATTGTCGGTTGGAACCTGCCTTCAGTGTGGGGCAGGGGAAGCAGGCAAGAAGCTGCGTGTTCCATCAGAAAACATCTTCATTTTAAGTATTTCACAGCTTTTCCACTGCAGCCCACATGGGCTGCTTCCGTGGTTGGCAGAGATCAATGCTGTCAATAGTTTTGACGGCAGAGCTTTCTATGACTTACACATATTTAAAAGGATAAAACACAATCAACAATTTTCTATGGGAACTTGACCATTCTAATCCTTAGCTTTGATTCTCTGGATCCAGCAAACAGGCCTTAAGCCTGCAGTGTATCGTGCCCATGACCAGGGAATTCGGGCCACGCTGGAAACTTTGGATACCCCGGCTCGAGCTACGCGAGTTTGTTTGGACACTGGACTAGAAATCTAGACATTGCCACATTTGGAGATCCTGGTGGCCTTTTTCTTGGATCATTACCTCTTGCAAAACACCGCATTTCTTTCACTGTTATTAACCAAATAATGAGCTACCACTCTCGAGGGTATTTGCCTCTTAAAAGGCATTACTTGAAGCCAGCTTTAAGCCAAACACTGAAGCATTAATGGTGGCATTGGAGGTAGCTCATCGAAACAGGGTGTTATTAAAAAATAAAAAATAAAAGAGGAGATTAATTGTGATGGCTTTCACCCAGAGCCATTTCTCCTAGAATCTAACCTTATGGAAAGGATAATATGAACCCAAAGAGTAGGGATCAGCAAACACTCTCTGTGAAGGGCAGATAGTAAATAGCTCGTGGGCTCCATGGCAACGACTCAACTCTGTAACTATTGCATTGAAGCAGCCACAGATAACACAGAAGCCAGTGAGTGTGGCTGGATGCCAACAAAACTTTATTGAGGGACATGGAAATGTGAATTTCCACTTTCATGTCATGAGCTAGTATTCTTCTGTTTGGATTCTTTTCCATTTTGGTTCAACCATGTGAAAACGTAAAACCATTCTTAACTCACGGGTCCTGCAAAGAAGGTGGCAAGCAGGATTTGGCCCTCAGGACATAGTTTGCTGACTTTTGCCATCAAGAATATGATTGGAGCAGGCCTTGGGGTCAAGCAGAATTGGGGTCAAGTGTTGATTTGGCCATCTCTTGCTAAATGACCCTTGCCAAGATGCTTAACTTCGATGAGCCTCGATTTCCCCATCTGTAAAATGGGACTAATGATAGGATCTATTTCATGATTATTTTGAGGATTAAGGGAAATAATGCTCATAAAGGGCATAGCATAATGCCTGGAACATAGTCAGAACTCAATAAATTCATGTGCTTAACAAATATTTATTGAGCAATTCTTATGGGCTGGTGGTATATTTATAATGGTCCATTGTCTTGTTGAGTTTAGACTCTCGTGAGGCTGATGAAACTGTTAACTATCATTATTATCAATAACGACTGGGCTTTGTGAAAGAAAAGTGAACACTGTAAGTCATTAGATAATGCAATGTGTTATTACTATGCATTTTCCGTTTTCAAAAACAGTTAAAACGCCCATGGCCTCCCATTACATCAAGTTCTTTGATAACTATTTGCAGTCAATAAAATGAAAGGTAAAACACATTTCCCTCCTCTTAGACCAGTGGTTCTCCAAGGGTGGTCTTTGGACCGGCAGCGTCATCGTTTGTGAATTTGCTGCAAATTCTAACTCCCCAGCACCACTGCAGACCCAGTGGATGAGACACCCTCGTGGTGCAGCCCAGCAGTCTGTGTTTTGACATGCTCCCCAGGAGACTGACTCACATGGATTCAAGTCTGAGAATCACTGGTCTAGACAGACTGCAAAGTTGTTGACTTGTTCAAAGTCACAGGTGTAGGAAATGACAGAGCCAGGATTTGAACAAAGATCTAAACTGAACCAAAACCACTGGTTTCAAGGACAGGGTTTATTAATTGATGTTGCAAAGGAGCCAGCTGAGACTAAGAAGCACGTGCACATGTGTGTGTGCGCGTGTGTGTGTGTGTGTGTGTGTGTTAGGGAGGAGGTCTGACCCAGCCCTTCTCCTTCCCCACTGTGTTTAAGCTTAAGATGTCTTAGACTTCTCTTCCAGCACTTCCTGCCTTGGCAATGGCCTGGGGGCTGGGAGGTAGCGGGAACCATCTGCCCCAGTGAGGAGGAGTGTTTGATCACTGATATGTTAGAATCACTAGTTCATGGTGATAATAAAAAGTAGAAGAGCTTTTCATGGGGTTCGTTATCCAATGCATTTCTCTATTGTCTGTCC
This sequence comes from Rhinolophus ferrumequinum, assembly GCF_004115265.2. Classification (NCBI taxonomy): domain Eukaryota; kingdom Metazoa; phylum Chordata; class Mammalia; order Chiroptera; family Rhinolophidae; genus Rhinolophus; species Rhinolophus ferrumequinum. Next base: position 7,125,051 of record NC_046306.1, read on the forward strand.
TCATGGTGGGACCACTCCCACCACCACCTTGGTATGGCACTCTATCTACATTAACGACTTTGTGTTTCTATGTTCCTCTTCTACAAAATGGACGTCATAAAACCTCATGGATGATTTTCATAAGCTCCTGTCTTTTTCGGGCCTTGCCCAACTGCCACATGTGGTGGCAGCCGTTGCTTGCTCTCCAAAATCCATTCTGTCCTTCTTTTAGTAATAGAACCTCTTGAGTTTTAGCAGGGTACATGGTCACTCAGACGAAGACTACAATACCCAGCCTTCCTTGCAGCTACGTATAACCATGTGCCTAGGTCTAGCCAATGAGATAAGAGCAAATGTGGGCGGCCTCTTCAGAAGGAATGAGCATGCTTTCCCTTTATCTCCTTTCCTCCTTTCCGCAGATGCAGATATATGGGGGTGGGGAGGAGGGGATGGGGGAGCTGAACAGCCATTTTAGACCCTGGAATGGAAGCCATGTGTGTTGAAGGGGGCAGGCACCAGAACACGGAATCCAACATATTTGTCCTGAGACTGCTTATATTTGTATGGTTAAGGTGAAAGGGAAGTAAACTCTCTTACGTAAGCCTCTGTTATATTAGGGACTTAAAAAAAAACAGCAGCTGGAATCTGTTTCCTAACTAACGCATTGCTTTTTGAGATGAGCTTTAATTGGTGTCTCCTTGCCTGTTCTCCCACTCCACCCGAACAGCCCAATAGAATGGCCCTACCCGTCTGTCATCTCCTACACTGCAGTCACTGCAAAATTACTCAGAAGGTAGAGCAAACACGTGCTTAGGTGACTGGCCAAGTGAGAGCACCAGAAGGTATGCATAACAAAATAAAATACAAAATGAGTTAAATTCAACTTGGATGATCTTAGCCCAAATCACATAATCAAAAAATCTAGAAAGGATTTCTTTTACTCTCAGTGCATGTCCTTTTCTTGTCATTTTTAAACAGAAAATACTATTTTGAGAGGCACTTGGATGGAAGGGAGGGCACGGTAACATTTTCAGTCCTTAGGGCTGCTCCAGATTTTAATCTAACCTGACGGTACCCCCAAAAGATTTCCTCAGAGCAATGATTGTATATCAGGGTAACTCTCCATTCCCCTACCCTCACCCCCTACCAGGCAGTCTGAGGGTTCCTGGAGGGCTCTGTCTTTTTCTCTCAATCAATTCACCTTTATTGTGCACGTACTGTTATTTATGTTTCGACTCCCAGCATGTCACATGGTGCCTGGCACCTAGAAGATGTTATCGATACACTTAACACATCGGCAACGACAATAATGAGCCAGATGGTAGGTGAGATTCGCGTATGTGCCTCTTTGTGGGTAGGGGAGGTTGGGAAAGGAGAGTCACCATTTTTCTTTCTCTTCTTCACCCTAAGGCTCAAAGAGTTTCAATATTATGCCCAAGCTTTCACAGCTCTTAAGTGGCTATTTTAGTTTCAATATCACACACATATCTTCACCCTGGCTCTTGTCATTCCAGACACTTTGGATTTTTCTCAGTCCCTTGAACCCACCGTATCCCATTCTTTTCCAAAGGGATTTTGTACATTCTGTTCTCTCTGCCTGGAGTGCCCCCCTCAATGCTCTCTTCTGCAGTACTTTCACCTAATGGATACCCACCCACCTCCAGGGTTCAGCTTAAACATCACTTCCTCTAGGCCTCTACCAATTTCTCATACTAAGTTAGGTCCCTATGATATAGAACGCACTGTTTATACTTTTCATCTGTAGCATACATTGTAATTATAATTGATCAGTAATTTCTTTATTATCTATTTTCTGTGCTAGAATGTCAACTCCATGAGAGTAGGGTGATGTCTGCCTTATGTGTTAACTGGCACATAGAATATGCTGAGAAAATCTGCATAAAGAGATGAATGAATGAAGATCAGGACTGACAAAAGAAAATCCACAAAAACCACAAGGAGAAGGGAACCTGTTTTCCCTTGATGAGAAAGCAAATAGAATATTGCAGTTTGGGTAATTTGACTTATTGGGCCAACACTTTCAGAGAATTTTGACAACAATCAGAATCAAGTGCAGCTATGTAGAAAGTTCAGAAAGAGGTAATGTGTCTTTTCCCGTGATTTGACTTTGATTCATCAAATACTGAATCAAAACTCAGAAACTTTGCTGTATGTTTACAAGAGAAAAATACAGGCTTGGAATCCAAGTCAGAGAAATACCCAGTTAAAAGTGTGAATTTGCTTTTTATTCCTTTCCCAGAGGAAGAGTGCTATTTACCAAACCTACACGACTTAAGAGAATGATTAGGTACCTCAAGACTAATAAATACTTTTGACATTGAAAGAAACCCGTTAGGCTTCTAAAATACAACATGAAGCTGTATTCAAGTGTGTAGTAGAGAGTTTCCCAACATGGTCGCCATTAATTCCTTCCTTTCCTGTACATACACTCAATTCTATCCATCAGTTGGTAGAGTCTAATTCCTCTTCCTTGAATCTCCTTGAACTGTGACTTGCTTTGACCAATGAAATGCGGCAGAAGTGATGTGCCGATTCTTGGTCTACTCTTTATAAGGCTTTTGCTTTCCGCTGGGCAAGCCATCCACCCTGTTGTAAAGAATCTAGGACTAGATTATGGGATGATGAGACCAAGTGGTAGGAGAGAAACGAGGTGGAGCCGCACTGAGGCATCAGACATGCGAGTGAGGACCCTTTCAAACTCCCAGTGCAGCCACTTGTGGGTGAACACAGTCTAGGCAGCTCCCTTGGTTTATACATTGAGCACAACTGCCGAACAGAGACTTGTTTGAATTATTGAACCACAGAATCAGGAAAACTAGCAAACCATTGTTTTTCCCACCTGCTAAATTTGGGGTTGATTTGTTACACAGCAATAGATACTGAAACAACATGATATTTCAATTACCGAGTCCTCACTTCTCTGATGGCATCAAGCACATAGAATGTAACCGCGAACTGATAAACAAATAAGGTAGTAAACAGCCCATGTGTTTTGCTTCTGGCGAGGATGTTGACGTCCTCACTCAGGACCTACAATCTCTATGTTTATGCACAAATTTTTTTATTTTTTAAATTTTGTTTATTTATTTTTTCATTTTCTAAGGAGGGTGCAGCTCACAGTGGCCCATGCGGGGATCAAATGGGCAACCTTGGTATTTTCAGCCCCACGTTCTGACCAACTGAGCTAACCGGCCACCTCTGTTTATGCACAATTTGAATATGTTTGTTCATCTCACATCAGAGTCAAAACCAGTATAAGAGTATGCAAGTTGCAATAGATTTAGTGGATATTAGAAAACACTATGTTTGATCCTCTCGCTTTTACGGGGTGGAACGAGAAGGGGTCCAGTAATGGGTTCAGATGAACAAAGTCAAAGAATGTGTTAAAACCAGGAAAATAATCCAGGATTTCTGGTCATCCAAGTAAGGCACTCTCTTCACTTTACCTTTCTATTCCATAGAAGAGAGAAAATTAAATGGGTTGGGAACAAAAGGACTTTTAGGCACAACGAGAACACTGATAGATGAGATGGAGAGCTGGTAGGCACAGTCTCAAAAACATGACAAACTCCAGTTCCTGCAAGTGAAGTCAAACAGCCCCATTTATGCTGTAGGGACCCAGAGGCATCCGTTTATTTGAGCCCAGAGCAGCCCAATACTTGGTATTCATGACTATGACCCTGAGTCAGAAAGCGAAGATTAAATTATGTTTCTCATACCCTATTTAAGGAGGTAGGAAAATGTGTAATGCACTCTCAGAGATATTCCCATGCAAAATGCTTAAAATAAATACATGATTTGATGTGCAAAGGGATAAGCTTCAGTTATGTATTTCCATGGAACAGTCCACGTCAGACAAATGAGGCATTGCTGTATTTGCAGAATGTTTAGCATGTACTCCAAGTCCTGGCTAGTCTGAAGGTTTCTACTAAATGAAAAATGAGCTTTACTTGTGTCTAAATCTCAGCTTAAGTGCACTCTCTGAAACCTTCCTGGGAATTTTTTGGACAGGTGTCTCTTTTCAAATAGCATAATATTTGGACATTACATTTTAAATATGTGCAGATAAAAATGATATTCCAAATCTGTATTGCACTTATAACCAGATGGGATAACAGTAGTGAGAGTTACTGAGAGACAGTCCGTCAAAGAAAAATAATGGAAAGAAAACCTAACCTCTTCCTAACCCTGCCTGGAAGTTTGTGGCTACAAGTTGAAGCATGAACATCATATTATCCAAAATCTGAAATGATTCAATGTGGTCAGACCAACATAATATCTACTATCTTGCTTCCTCCATACAGGGTAACAATATTTTCCTTTTCAAAAACCTAGGGGTTGGGGGACAATATAAACAGAATCTGCTACCTGCAGGTCTGTTATGTTCCATCCACGCGGTGGAACAAATGTGCATTCCTTTATAGAGATGGAGCAATCACTTGCCATTCCAACCTACTCCCTCTCACTTTCTTGTCTTCTGCCTGCTTTTTCATTTAGGTACGGGCCTGGCTCCTGCAGCTTTTGAACTTTTGACACCAGGCTTAGAACCCCTCATTCTTTTTAGGGCAGGACAAATAAGGGAACATTCACTGAAATCCCAGGTTTTGCAATGTTTTAGTGTGGAAGTTATCATCAAAAGCCAGATATGTCGATGGCAGACGCAGCCCAATCTAAGCGAGTTAGCGATTGGTACAAGAGAGGCACCATTAGAGCGTGTCCACATTTCCCAGTTATAGGTACAGATGCTGCCGGTGATTCTGCTACGTGCTAGCGTGCCTTTCAGCAGTCTCTGAGTAGGAACGTCTCTGACCCTGACTTTCTCCTCTTACGTATGCATGAGACCTACTTACTGCATTTCCCCCAAACATACTCCCTTTCCTCACTACACGTCGAGTGGAGGTGCATTATTCCTGGTAAGATGTTCATACAAGACTCATTCAACTAAAACATTGACTATAAAGCCTTTACTCCTTGAAGATGCACCCAAGGCCCCTGAAGATGGGCGGCAGTGGGGGCCTATGGGTGGAAATGCTGACGTGGGCCAGCAGGATGCACGTGGCCAAGCTCTCCACGACTCTGCCAAAGACTGTGTTATGTGTATCTGAGTATCTGATCAGTCAAGGCATATATTCAGAGTCTGCAAACATTCATGGAATGCCTCCTCTGTGACACACTGGGGATGGTTTGTTTCATGTATACTATCTCATTTAACTGTCAACAACAAAACACGTCTATTAGCCCGTTATAAAGTTTCTGAATCTGACTTCTAAAACAGAATGGCATCATCTCTAGAGGCCAGAAGGAACGCTTTAATATCCTTCATCCATATTCTCTTTACTGTTAGGAAATTGTATTAAGGCAGATGGTTTGAATGCCCAGACTCTGAGTATAGACTCTCCTTCAATCTGGCTGCATGATTTTTAAACTTCAGCTTGCATAAGAATTACAGTTCAGGGTAATGCACAATATAGTAACACAAAAAACAAGTATACTGTATTTTATGGATGGCTTAAGGGATTTTTAATGGTAATTTTGACTACGGGCAATTTTCCTGTTACGAGCAGCTTTTAGAAGTTTACGCCTTGTGAGATGCAATTTTTCTCTGCGCTATAACTCTCACTTTTAGCTTGTTGCAAGGTACATCCTGCTTTACAGCATTTCAGAAGATCATCTCAACATAACATTCCACTTTGACCAGATCATTCCGTAATGGTATACTCGTCCGCAGCAAAAATAAATTTTGCACATTGTGGCCGACAGACTCTGAAGATGGTCCCCACGCTCCCCACCTCCTGGTGGACATGCCCTTGTGGGGTTCCCTTCCTTTACGTGTGAGCAGACCTGTGATTTGCTTTTAATCAGTAGAATATGACAAGGGTGATGGATGTCACTTCTGTGATTATAAGGCATACGATTGTGGCTTCCGTCTTGCAAGAGACTCTCTCCCCACCTCTCTTTGATGAACTGGTCTAGCTGGGGAACCCCACATGATAAGGAACTGTGTGTTTGGCCTCTAAAAGCTGAGGGTGGCCACCAGTCAATAGCCAGCAAGAAATTAAAGCCCTGAATCCTAGAGCTGTAAGGAACAGAATTCTGCCCAAAACCTGAGGAAGCTCATAGGTGACCCCTTCCTGAGCTGAGCCTCTGCGTAGACTGCAGTCCTGGCCAACACCTGGATTACAACCTTGTGACCCAGCTAACCTGTGCCTGAGCTCCTGGGGCCCAGAAACTGACATGATATACACGTGTTGTTTCAAATCAATGAATACACACATTAATCAAGATTTGGTGACACATCTGAGACTACTCCGAGGCCTACCAGTTGAGAACCTCTGATCTAGTCTAATAGTGACAGGGAAACTGAAGCCCACAGAGGTAAATGCATTAGCCCTGTGTCACGTGTTCTAATTCTGCCTCTGTGACCCTCCTCAGACCACGTGACTTCCGTCACTCCGTTTCCCTACGTACGAAAGGAACAGTTGGCCTAAGTGAATTGCAAGGGTAATATAGTCTTTACTCAGGTCTTTTGTCTCCAGAGCCTGCGGCTTGTTTCAAAGTGTGTTCTTTAGAACACTTGTTTTTAGAAAACAAGGTTTCTAGATGGATTAAGCAGAAAAATTCTGTGGTCCAATACAGTTGGGGGATGCTGATTTAAACGACATTCCTTAAGAGGTTTCTTTACTTCAGGAACTCCCAGAGCTATTAATTTGCTCATATCCATTGGGAATGTCCAATAATGAGATGGAGTCAACAGCATTTTCCAAACTTATTTGATCATAAACTCTCCCCACTTTGTCCCCTGAGTCCTGGGACTAGTATTTCACTGAATACACTAAAGGAAGGTCCACAGCTTTCCTTATAATGATCAAAACCCTCCTCCAGAGGGAAAGAAGAATCCGAAGAAGGATGGTCCATATCCTTTTCATTTCCAAATGACTCCGAATGCCAGGAAGGTGGGTGCACTTAGAGCCAACACAGGGACGTGGCTGACTGGGCTTTGCCAAGGCCCCACCAACGGCCACAGCTGAGAAGCAAAGGATCAGAACAGGGTGATGTCACTCGAGTGGTGGCAGGCTAATGGGAGAGGTGCATGGGAAATACACTAGAAATGAGCGTCAGGCTCGTCGCCCCAGAGAACAAAATGTGCTCTTCTAATTTCTAAGCCGCCTTCTCATGAACTGAAAGCTGCCTCCTTAACCTTTTTCTCATGTGCGATGAATTCTCGTCTTCCTCTCTCCTTTCCTTCCTCCGTCCCTCCCTTCTTCCCTCTCTTTTTCTTTCTCCTTCCCCTTCCCTTCATCTCCTTCGTCTTTGATACGTGCTTTCTTCCGTGTGTTTTCGATAAAGAGCTTTGCTGGCCTCGTTCTGGGATGTGAGCAGGAGGAGAAAGAACTCATAGGTCCATGTTCTCACATGTGGAGTCCAGAACCCAGTGCGCCGTCGAAACACGTCTGGAAATAGTCTAACCGCGACAGGACAACCACTCTTTGAGTCACTACCAGCTTTGGCGCCGTCAAGCGAGAACAGTCATTTCCCAAAGCCTCGTGAACCGCCCGGAGATGTCACGAAAAGCAAGTAATTTGTAGTCTGTTCTATTAGCCATTTTAGGGGATGCCGTGGGGTGAACGTTCTGCTCTGCCTCGCCTGTTGGTGGGCGAGCCTTGCTTCACCCTTCACACAAAGAACGGAAGTGACTTTCTGTCAGTCTTTTACCCACCCCCCCACCCCGAGTTCTCTGTCACTGTTCACACCACCCCCTCTCCTGCCCACCCCGGCTCCAGCACAAGGTTTCAGGAACAATATCATAATAGACCTCAAGCCCAAACCCTGACGCCCTCCGGCTGCTTAAACACAGTTCTCATTTTTAACCTTGCTCAGTCATACTCTTGCGTTAACCACAGTTATGTGGCATCGCTCTGATAATGGCTTGTTTTCTAAGAGAAAAGCAGTAACATCGAACAGCATCCTGGCAAAATAAAGGAGAATAAAATAGGCATGATGAATAAAATATGCGGGCAGGAAAAAGTATATAAATGATCTGGGGATGCTGACACAATAAAGTCTTGCTCACTGCCCTCCAGGCAAAATACATATTTTTCAAACTCGTAAGTTCTATGCATTCAAAATAAATAAATAAATAAATAAAGAGGTCTCCCCCCTCCTCCCGTGACCCAGGGCTCGTAGGTGGGCATTCGACATGGATGGTAGGTGGGCATTCGACATGGATCACCCCTAAGTGTCACTGGCCTTTTGCTAGTACAACATCAATTTCCCTGTGTCCTCGGCTTATTTTCCGGCTGCTCATGTCCACACACACACATCACCATCGAGACGCCCTGCTTTTCCCCATTTAGCAGCTGACATCAGCTTTCAACACTGCAGGATTACGCCGCAAGTCACTGGTGTCACCTATGCACAGACCGAGCGTGAACTCTGCGAGAGAACAAGACCCAGAATCAACATTTTCCCGAACTCGCCCTTCTTAGGTCAAAGGAGAAAGGCAGAGGCTGAAAAAAAAAGGGCTGAATGCTGCATTCCGTCTGTCTTCCTAGAAAACCTAGAGTAACCTTCTAAATGGAGACCAAACATGACTCCTGGATACACATGTCTATTTATTCTCTCCGCCCCACCCCCACCTGATAAATATTTACGGCAGATCAGGCACTTTGCTAGGCTCTTGGCAAGATGTGGCTTTAGTCTTCAAGGCACTACCACGTCATGGGAGAAGCAGAGGTGCAAATAAACATAGTGGGACGCACTATTAAGGATTATTTTCTTTTCCCTCTCTGCCCACTGAGACAGGGCATAAGTAGCCACTGCATTCTTGGGTAACATGGGCCACAGAGCGTCTGGGTCCTAAACGAGTGGCGCTCAACTCTGATGGCACATTAGAAGCACCTAGGAGGGTTTAGAAACTAGAGCTATACCCATAAGGGGGTCTCCTGGCGGCGGGCGGCTGGAAATGGTCCGTGTTTTGATCTGGGGGGTGCGGTTACATGAGTGTGAATATATGGAAAATCTATTGAACTTTACACTTGGTATATATATATTTTGTACACTTGATATTTATGCACTTTTGTGCAGATAAGATAAACTCAGTTTTTTAAAAAGTAGAACATTCCTACATCTAGCATACTCTTAGAGATTTTGCTTTAAACGGTCTTGGCTTCAGCGTGCTGGGGAAAGCTCCCCAGGTGACACTAATGTGCAACCAGGGCTCGGAAACAGTCTGTGGGCAATTAAATGCTAATGGCCTGGAGAAGAGGGCGCGGGGAACCCTCAGCTCTGTGTGCAGGGTCAAAAGAGAGCTGCCGTCACTCACTGGTGCTGGCCCCTAAAAGACCACCCAGGTTCATCCACTGCGGGGGTAGGAGGCTTTTTCTGCATAGTTCTATTGCTCGAAAAGGGTGATGGTTCGCTCTTTTGTGTTTGGTCCCGAAAGGAGAATCATAAGGAAAGATGGGAGAGGCAGGGAAGGGAAGGTAGTGAGAGTTCTGGGTTCAAGAAGAGATTTAGGAATTAGGCTGTAGCCTGGGGGTGCCAGGGGCATGGCAACAGACAGATGGCATTGGGACTGGATGCTAGCAAAGCCATGTGCTCGTTGTGTTACCGTGGAGAGGTCATTTAACCACCATCAGCCTCCCTTTCCTCTTAGTAGGTGTGCCTGGGACCTCTGTGGTTCAGCACTGAAAGTCCTGTGTCCTGGGAAACACCTAGTCCCAGCTAAACTGAGATGGTCGGCTCCCTTCATGTATGAGTTGAGGACCATGAAGCCTACGTCTTGGGGTTGTGAGGACAAACCATCCTTAAAGAAAATGCTTAGCACTCTGCTTGCCATAGTGTTAGAATTCAATAAATGACAGCTATTAGGACCAGAAGGTGTGGCAGAAGGGACAGAGTTTTGTTCCATTGCATGGGGTCAGCCTATGCAGTGTCTGGCGCACAGTAGGCACACAATACATATTAATAAAACGAATGCTCATCTGAGCCACGGATTTCATTACCCAAATTAGAGAACTTCGTCTTCCTTAATTACGAGGGCGCGCTTTCAAACCGTTTAATGACATCTTGTTTTGTAGCCTGCTTAATAAATCTTTGCTGCCAACGGCAAGTTTCCCATGTTGGCAAATCATCTAAATATTTAACTGATTTTTTTTCCCTCCCTAAGGCTTCATGCATACTCTTGGCATTGTGCAAGCTGATAAGCAGAGGGATTCAACAGCAAGAAATCAGACACTACAAATCTATAAATCTCAGACCTATCTTCCTCTCCTGTGGTTGATCCAGTTGGAGAGCTAACTCCAGAGTCATTACCAGCCCCACCACTCCCGTCCTTTCTTTGCTCTTGCTCCCTCTACTGTAGCGGCTGAGAGCGCCAAACGCTCGTTTGCTCAGCCTCACTTTCGTCTACGTGTGGCTGAGTACACTCTCTGGCAAATAAGATGGTAATGCAATTCTTCCAAGGGGGTAGGGGCCATCCAAGAAAGGGTTTGCTTTTCTGGCAAAAAGCGCAGGTGAGTTCGCTGGCGTCCCTTCCCAGTCTCTTGTCTTGCATGCAGCTGTGATGCTCACCAAGCAAGAGTGACCCTAGGAGTGTGGGGACAAGCCTGAGGGGAAGGCCACGAGAACCAGAGACTCCGTAATGCTTGGCCCTCAAACCTCCGGAGTGGCTGCCTATGGTAAGGTGAGGAAAAAGCAGCACTTGCCGTTGAAGACCCATGAGGGCTGGGTCCTCTCTTCTCTGCTTGTGTGATGCCCAGCGAGGAGCCAGATCCTGACATACAAACACGTTCAAGGTGAGAGCTTCGAGGCATTCCCCTCTTGGCCAACTTAAAACCAGAGCAGGAAGTGTGGGAGCAGGGAACGAGAGAACTCGTGATCGCCTGAAATGTGAGAAGAAGCTTTTCTCACATGTCTCGTCATTGCCTTCTGTCTGGGTCAGCTCAGAATGTCCCAGTGCAGTCACTTCTCTGCCCAGCAAGCTAAATGACCATTGTCCCGGGAAAGAAAGAAAAACAAAGTGGTTATTTAAAACTAGAACAGACTGTGGCCTTCTGTTAGGGTAGCATGATTTACATAGCTCCATCCACTCCTTTTTTCACACCCAGATTGATGGAGAGCAGAAACGAGTGAGATCCCGGAGGTGTTGTCAGCATTTCAAAAAGTTCATTAACAGATCTTTGCTGTGTAAAATCAGTTGAGGGCTGAGTCTAGGTGTGGGGCGAAACATTTTATCGGTCTGAATAAGTAAGACGGACAATTTTTTGTTTGGTTTTGCTTCTCCATGGGGTCAGTGAGATGATGAGGAAGAGAAACAAGCAACATGGTAGGCTAGAGGGACTTCTCAGTCATACTGTAATATTACTGTGTTTCCCCGAAAATGAGACCTAGCCGGACCATCAGCTGTAATGCGTCTTTCGGAGGAAAAATTAATGTAAGACCTGGTGTTATATTATATTATATTATATTATATTATATTATATTATATTATATTATATTATATTATATTATACCAGGTCTTATATTATAGTAAAATAAGACTGGGTCTTATATTAATTTTTGCTCCAAAAGACACATAAGAGCTGGTTGTCTGGCTAGGTCTCATTTTTGGGGAAACGTGGTATATGTGCTACAAGGAGGATACTATTATGGTACAATCTATATTATAATTGTAGGGAACCCTAAAACTATTAAATTAGTTGCTCTTATCATCTCCAACTTGGATACAACCTTACTACAAGATGTGCTGTTTGAGCTGTGTAGGGTTTGGGGTGGTTAATAATTCAGGAGAAAGAGCTGTGCCCACCTTGGGTCAACTCAGAGGAAATGCTGAAAACTTTCACTTATTTAATCCTCAAAACACTCCTATAAAGTAGGACCTATTATTCCCCCTATTTCAGAGGTGGGGAAACTGAGGCACAAGGTCACACAAGAGTTAATTCTAGGCAGTTTCATTCCAGGATCTCTATGACCCCATATTGCCTCCCTATCAGAGCCAGAAGTGACTAAACGAAGTAAAGTTTCTGGGACTCTCACAGAAATTTTAAGAGGGCTCTGGATTTCAAGATGGTATGGGAGTCTGAGCATATATCAAATGACTGGGAAAATTTCAATCCATCGGCAACGTTATGTGACAGCTGTCTGAGACACGACTCAATCTTCCCAGAGAAAGAGTTTGCCTCCGTATTTGTTTAAACCATTTTCCAGTTTCACTGTTGAAGATGAAAACAGAATAGCTTTCCAATTTTGCCTAAAATCAAATGAAGCCTTTTTCAAATAAAAAGATGTGTTTTAAAGGAAATATTTGTCTACTGAGAAAAAGAAAAAGCCTTCTCTAATTAAGTCTCAACAAGACAAACCTCATCATTGCTTAAAGGTCATTGAAAATGCAAAGTGGTAAATTAGTCCGTCTCCGCGTGGTGTCTAAAGTTTAGAATGTTCTTAAATGGCACATGTAGTTTTTAGGTATTTGGGCTGCTGCCTATGTGTGCTGAAAGGAAAAGAAATCTTTGCTACATCTTTGGGCTCATCAAAACGCAGCCCCGCATTTGAGAATGATTATTTTATAAGGTACACGTGGTTGAAAGGGGAGACGGCCTAGAGAAGAAAGCACTTGGAGAGGCCCAGCCACTTATTGTCACTGTGGCCGTGGCCAGGAGCATGGGAATCAGCTCTGATTTCACTACCAGTCTTCTCCTCACGGAGGGTGTGGTTTCCAATAATTACATCGCTGCTATTTTGAGTAATGAGATAGGGTTCTCGCACAGCAAGAGGTAGATTTTACTGGGTTCATTTAAATTTTATGGAAATGAGTATTTATTAGTTGACATCCACTGAAACCCGTCTCTGAGACTTGCCTTCCTTAGTCCACGGCTCACTGAGACGAAAGGGTGGTATCTATAAAGTATTAATCTCCTTACTTCTTTCTCGAGAACATGGAACTGTCTCCATTTAATTGTCAGAGGGACTGACATTTTCCTGTGGCTTAATCCGCGAGGAGTGTGAAGAGAGCTGAGAAACACCGTGAATATCCACTTTCCCAGCCAGGTACCGTGTGCCGTTGGAAAGACAGTTACTGAACAGTTTGGGAACAAAGATAATTTATTTTCAAGGCCCGTGTTTGCCACAGGGCGATAGGATAAGACAGAAAGAATTCCATCTCTTTTTTTTTTTTTTTTTTTTTTTTTTGCATATACCAAAGAATAATAACGAGTCATTCAAAAGGTTCCAGGAAACCAGAATTTGGAAGACCAAAATGGATCTCTGAACTATTTCTGGGTTTTCATAGAGAATTTTGCAAGGCTTGTCTTCCTAGCAATTCCCAAACAATTTTCCCCAAAGCTTTGTCAAAACCCATGTGTGGGGACATCTCCTTGAGCTCTCTGCTGTCCTTCCGACACTCACTAATGTTTACAAATTAAAGAAATGGCTGAAACCTGGCACTGTCATTCATCACTCACATCATGCAGAATGGCAGGTAAACAGAAGACTCTAAACTGGCATGGTGAATGAGCCAACACACATAAGTTACAAATATAAAAAAATTAACAGACACCAATCTGCTCCCCAACCCCGTTTGCCAGCGCTAAATCTCTATGGTAACTGAACTCCCCGTGGCCTCCCTGGGTATTCAACTAGTGGATTTTTCCCCCTTTTCCTTTTCAAGGAAACTTCTCAAAACTGATTTAAATATTATGATATTCTCATCTCCGAGTGCTAAATGGGAGATGTATTCGTGCTGGCTGGGGTGCCTTTTAAAATATATATTTTCTTCCCTCAAATGGCTGTGCCGCAACTGTGAATTTTCTCCTAATAGAAGGTTCCTTTTTAAAAAATCTGAAAGTTGAGGGTTGAAAGTGGCACTGTGCTTTTAGGGAATGACGAGATTAAAGTTGCCTAGCAACTAAGTAACGATAAAAAGGGAAGGGGCACCCACTGCACAGAGCGTAGCTTTTCTGCAAACGCTTGTCTGTTGTTTCTTAGGTGGCACAGCTTTTCCTTTTGCCGTCTTGTTTCTGTGGGCATCTGGTTGAGGTGTTCTATATGAATAAATATCGAAGACTTAACTGCATTTGGAAGATGGGCAGAGACTAACGTTTGTGGAGATTTACCACACCCTGAGAATATCATTACCAAATATTTAATTTGCCTGGCAAACCAGTAGGGTAGGTATGTTTTAATTTTCATTTTGCAGTTGAAGAAAATAAGACTTGGAGAGGGTAAGTGGCCTGCGCAAAGTCACACAGTCATCCAGAGAAAGACGAAATTTGAACTTTGGTCTTGTTGATTTCGACGTGCAGGTTCTTTCAGCTACCTCACATTGTTTCCAATATTTCTTTCTTTTTCTTTTAGAAATCACTGTCTACCGTTCCTTCTAGCCTCAGAGTTACTTCATCCATGAAAACAAATACACTATACCTTCCCCGGGGACAAAGAGGGAGACAAATGGCCAATCCCGACCAATTCTGTCCTCCTTGCTTTCCTCCAAATCCCCCCGGCGGTCTAGCTGAAGCTCTATGATTTCAGCAGTTAGACTCTCAGAAACGAACTGGAAATTAGAATGTTTGACCAATTAATGACGCTGACTGGTGTGTTGAGCTGATCTGAGGCTGTCTTCACTTACTCACCAAAAACGACACGGACACAGGCAGGTGCCAATCATTTTAAAAGAAAAAGAAAATGGGGGGAAACAGCTTATTGTGCTGTAAGTGTTACAGATCGAAAATATTAAGTTTCAGATCAAGAAAGAGAGAGAGAGAGAGAGAGAGAGAGAGAGAGAGAGAGAGAGACGAAGAAGGAAAGAAAAACACAAACACTTCAAATCTTTTGTCAAGAAAATCTCTTCCAGGTGAACATCAAACACCGCCTTTCTCGAGAAGTTTGAGCAACTGCCATTAGGATGGGAAAATGAAAAGGAACTTGAACAGAACAAGATGTCCTGAGCGATTTTATGATACTTCTGACCTTAAAAGGCATACACTGGGATGTAAGTGCGTTAGTGATTTTGCAGATCCTGAATTGGTACTGACTTGAGGGCCTCTTGAATACATCCTGAGGTTTGACATTTGCTGTGATCTCCGCCCCCCGCCCCCACCCAAAGATCATTACACGAAACAATGCCATAGAATCTACCAAAATGTGAAAGCCTGGGGGAAGTGACTAAAACAGGTAGTTGAGGGTTCGCTGGGGGCTGCACTTAACGAAAATCGGAAAATTGCCCGCTCTGTTGTTGAGAGAAATAAACATTTTATTTGCAAGTGTCTCTGGCATGTCTTTGTGTAATGGCTTGGTTACAGCAATGCGTCCCTGGCAGGAAATGAGCTGAACAGCACGGGGGAAATAAAGAAGATAAACCCTAGAGAGGAAAACGTATGTGAGTTTTCTTTTTTTTTTTTTCTCTCTTAATTTTATTTCATTTTACTTTTTAAGTTTTCAAGAATAAAAATATTCAATCACGTTGGGCAACATTTCATCCTCTGATGAACTCTGTGTAATGTTCAGAAGTCGGTGTCCTCTGGAATCTGGGAATTCTGGTGGAAAATGAATTGTCCAAGTAAAAAGTCCCAAATTATAGTCACCTAATTAAATTCTTAGATGTTTACCAGCACATGAGGACACGAGGCCAAAATTCAAATTTCAGCGTTGAGAGCTTGCTTGCTGAGTTGTGCGAAAGGCCAATGACTGTTTCTCTGTTGGGCTTCGTGCATATAATGAAACCATACTGACTAATTATTTCGCAATTGGGAAGCTTAAGAAAGCAAAATTGCGCTGGGTTGGGGTGCAGAATAATTAATTCAACTTAGAATGAAAAACAAACAAAAAAGATGACATTAATAAAATGACAAAAAAATTAGAGCCGTTATGCATCGGATAAAAATTTAAAATAGTACACATTTTTAAATGAACAAAATAAAGGGAAAACCCATTAGCCTGTTTTATAACAAAATATGTTTTTGAAAGGCATCAGATCCATAATAGCTATGTGGAATATATTTTTATATGGGATTTATTATAATTATGTGGGACGCATCACATTATGTGGTGAGCTGATGAGTCATTATAATTTAAGGGGAAAAGACCAGTTCAAGTTATTTTATATAAAATCGTGGGGATGGGATTTGAGTTATCTGATTAATTATTTGACTAGCTTCCTCAATTTTTACTTGACCTTGTTAGTGTGACTATTCCAAGTTGTGTTCAAACATTCCAGTGCTGTCGTAAAACAGGGTGCAGCTTATCTCTTTAATGGAACAGATGGGGGATATTTAGTTATCCATCATCTCTTAAGTTGGGGGTTTGCCCAGGAATAAGATGATTCCCAGGCTCCAAGCTTCCCTGCCTACCGTGGGACGATATCACCACTAACTTGAGGGATTGTGCAATTCACAGGTGTTGGGAGACTCTTGGAGTCTGTCTATAAGCCAAAAAATGACGCCCACATATCCTTTGGGATAGACAGGCTCACATCTTGACAGAGGCACTTTTGCTTTATTAGCGCAAATGTCAAGAATGAGACAAAAGTCAGTTTTGGACAGTTATCAGGTGTGTTGCAAGTAATTTGTGACCCGTCCTTTTGAAGGGCTTATTTGGCTTAAAAACAAAAAAACAAGAGACTACATGCTAAGCTGTTCTTTACTATTGTTCTCCTTACTCTGCAGCATCTTGATGTAGTCTTTCCAAGAGTAGACCAGATGCCATCATTCCTGGGCTCAGACCGCTCCAGTGACTCCTTCATGCTTTCCTATTGACAGGCTATCCGATTCCCTGCCCTCAGGCCTCTGCCCAGCTCTCTAACCTCATTCTGCCTCAACGCTAGGCCCATTCTCTGTTTCTCAAACAAGGCAGACCCTTTCTTGTATCAGAGACTTCCTTTTGCCTTTGCCTGGAACGTTCTTTCCCCAGCTCTCCAAAGCCAGTTCTTTCTCATTATTTATGTCTCAGGAAAAGGTCACCTCTTCAGACCGGGCTTCCTGATGAACCCATCAAAATAGCCAACCCACTTGAGTCACCCCCCAAAACACGCTACTTACATTCGCTAGCCAGCATCACACCAACATCCTCCATGGCACCCCTCTAGAAATGATCTTGTGTGTTTTTGTTTATTTGTTGGTTGTCTGCCCTTTCCTCTAGAATATAAGAGCTGTGAGAGCTTATCTTGTTCACTACTGATGTCCCCATGCGCAGCAGAGTACCTGGCATATGGTGGGTTCTCAATAAATATTTGTCTAAATGAATGTATGAATGCTTTTAATTAGAGGTTACAGATTTGGGTTGTGAAGGACACCTCTGAGGGAGAGGTCGGAGAAACAGCCCCGGTCCCGGCCCCATCCATTTAAGAGTCCCCTTTATGGCTCCATTATTTCTCCTGCTTGCCTGCCTAGAAAGGAGAGAACAACAATTAGCTTCTGGAGTTTGTTTAATTTCATAGCCAATCCTTTGATATATGCAGGAGGCCAAGAAATTCTATAGTAGACAATCCAAGATTGTGGGCTGTTCAAAGAGGTCACATGATAATTACAGACAACATTTATTTAGTGTTTTCAGTGTGTCAGGCATGGATCTAATTATAACGTTTAATCCTCACAACAGCCTCGGGAAGTAGATACTGTCTCCATTTGACAGGCGAGTAAACTGGGGCTTGGACAAGTTGTCTTGCTCAAGGTTACACAGTTAATCACTGATGGCGCCTAGATTTAAACTAAGGTATTCCAACTGCTACCCCTTGCCAATGACTCACCCAAGTAATACTGTGGTGGATTGATTAGAAGTTGTATCAGGACTCTATGGTTTCTCTCACTGGATTAATTCCCCCTAATGTTTCTGAATTTGAGGCTTTACCATTAAGAGCTAACTTATTTCCTGACATCATTCCTCTTGCTTTTACGTAAAGTATATAACAGTCTATTGTAGTGGGAAGAGTTGATAAGAACATGTTAACTCTTGAGTTAAGGTGACCTAAACTGCCAGTGTGGCCAACTCATCAGGAGCATTGGGGACAGGGGATTATGGAGGGATGTAAACGTCATGTGCCCTTCTATGTCTTGGAGTTGTCTGGGGCAAATGGGTTGGGAATCGAAGACCCTGGATTTGCTTTGCGCAAATCATTTCCCTCTTTGTGCTTCATTTTTCTCATCTGCATAATATACAGACTCTGAAGTCTATTTTGTGGTGGGGGGGTCCCTGGACCTGCAGAAATCCCCAAACTTGGTTTCATCTCAGTGCCTTTCCTTGGGGAAAATATCCAAAGCTTGTATGAGAAATTTGAGTGACTATGCAAAACTTTCAATTGCTTTGAACAAGGAAAAGATAAGAGCTGCATTTCTGGGTTTATATCACTCTGACCTTAACCTTGGACCAAGAACATAAAGCAGTTTCTAGGAAGATGGCTTTGACCTTAGACCAAGGAAGAACAGAACAAACTCAAGTTACGATAAGGGGCAAAGATATTCCAGAGTCTGTGTTTTCAGAAAAAGACAGAGGGTGTGGGAGGGAAAGAACTGGAGATGAGACATCCCGGGAAGTGCCAGACAGCTGGCCCAACTGTTTTAAACAGCACTTTCACCCATCTTGGTGCACTGATCAATGTGGGAGATAATAAGGCCAGTGCTTAATTAGAGGCTGTTTAATTCTTAAATATTGGGAACTACGGGCATGTTGCATGTTGGGTGACCATGTTATAGGCTAGACTGTACTCTTTTAGTAATAAAACTTTACAGCAACTAAACTACATGATCAGTCTTTTGCTGATATCCACCGACGACTGACCTTTTCCTTGAGTTAGGAGGTGGGCTGCTCAGCAGGGGGAAGCCCAGAGCAAGTTTCAAATTCCTCAGTGAGACATCAATCTCTGGACTTCACAGGAGACATGAGCCCAGACCTAGATCTGAACAACTTATAATGAAAGCATACCATTTTTTAAAAATTTGGAGCAGGGACATCTGGATAATGAGAACTAGCTTAAGAAGAGAAACAGTCCTGAAGAATAATATCCATCAAAGTACTCAGGGCTTTTTGCAGTCATCACAGAACTGGGTGGTAATGAATCCATCAATCCCATCTTAGCCGAGGTGTGGGGTACACATCACGGTGTAGGTGAGAAGCCTCTAGGAGGTACATCCAGGTGGTAATAAAAAAGAGAACTATAGACTGAAGGGTGGCTCTGTTTCAAATTTTCTTCTAACCCTCAAGAAGAAAGTCTCAGTTCAAGTCTCAAGTTCAAGAATTTAACCTCACTAACACTTCGTAACCTCTGTCTCAGCAAAGAGAGCAGACCACAAATTCAAGACTCAGGCAGGCATCAGGGTATAGCCAGATGGTAAAACATTGTTTAGTTATCACTTTACCTATGTGTCTGCCCCTCTGTCTGTCGTCTGTCTATCATCTATCTATCTATCTATCTATCTATCTATCTATCTATCTATCATCTATCTGTCTATCTGTCTATCTTTTGCTCCCTTTATTGTTAAGCGATACTGGTTTTCCATTGAGGCTAGTGATTAATTAAACTTCCTCTTTAATAAAAGTACTAATGATAAATAATAGCACAAGGGGTCTGCAGATATGTCAAAAAGTACGAATTCCACTTGAGTGAAATTAAAGAAACCCAGTCTTACGATGATAATAACTAACATTTTAAGTTTTTTAGTGTTCGCTGGTACATATTCTAAACCGTTTATATATGTATTAACTCATTCAACTTTCTTAAGTACCCCTTGAGGTAGGTATGATTATTATCCATGTTTTTACAGGAAAAACAGATACAAAGAGCTTAAGTAGTTCACCCAGAATTCACATTTAGCAAGTTGCAAGGTCAAGATTTGAACTGCAGGGTTTGAACTGCAGAACACATGCCCGTAACCACTGTGCCAGCCTACAACCGAGAGGCCTGGTTACGGCCTATGAATGCAAATGATCTGTGAGCATCAGAGTCAACTTACGGATTTGGGCTGGCGAAGTATCAGTCAAGCCTGTCTATTTGCAAATGGAGGATATGCGGACAAAACCAAAACGCAATGACTAAGCAGAATGTGCTGAATGGAAATGCTAAGATGACGTTCTTCAGTCTTGCGTATTTGAAGATCATAGGCAGGGCTGAGCAAAGAATCTAGGGACTCCAAGAGAACGCCCATTTGGAGCCTCAAGCAACAGAGAGGACTGGTGTCTTCATGCTACCCATGTCGCGTTGTTGAAGGAAGGAAGGTTTTATACTGCCTTCACCTTTATGACATGATGGAAACGCTGCTTTTCAAAGGCAAAGAGGAGAAATAAGAACTAAAAACAGGGGTAATTGAAGATGCCTCACAAAAAAAGGATAGGAGGATGGAGGGGTGAAAGATCAAAGACTTGAACCAAAAAGATGCTCAGAACCTCAGGAAGGGCCTCTGAATTTTGTACCGAGCTGGTGTCTTTCCAGACTCCTCTCAATGAAACAGCTTCTAAAAGGGAACTAATATCAGGAACTGAGGAGAACCTGAAAGCTCAGGAAAAAATGGTGACAGAAGAACTAACGAGGATGACTCAGTTGTATAACCTTTGCCCAGAAAAGTTCATTCTCTGGATTTTGACTTCATTTTAATACTTTTTTTTTTTTTTTTTTTTTAGAAAATAAGGTTATAACTTTGCAAAGCAGTCGATGTGGATTATTTCACTCGATCTTTACAATAATCCTGTGAAAGAGGCAGCGAAGTATTTGATTACTATGTTTACGGTAATAAACTCAAGGCACAAGGACGGCATTAGGATGCTATGTAATAGAACCCCAGCCAGTAACAATGACATTTTGGGGAAACCCACACAGTGCTAGACGCACCACTCACTGCTTTACCATGTTTTGTCACATATCCTTCTACGAACCTTTGAGAGAGGTGCCGCCTTTGCCCCGTCTCGGGAGGCTGGAGAGAGTAAGTGATTTGCCAGCACACTGAGTGTGCAAGAGCCAGCTCATCCCAGCTCACAGGGGCTCACGAGAGCCCACTGTGTGTGCACTTACACTACAGAAATCAATCAACGCTACAATTCAGGGCTTGGTTTCCCTAACAGTTAGTTGTTAAATATTGACTAAACACCCCGGGCACATGCAAGGTATGTGGCTCAGTAGGATGCAGAATCAGGCAGGCTGGTTCCAGACTCTTCCCTTCACACTTCTCAATAATGGCCATTCACTCTGATCAGTATCCAAGATTGGTCAGCCCCCTGTTTTCCGCAAGGTGTGGGAGTCCAAAGTCTACGCTTGAATTCTCATTTATTAATTTACATAGAAAAAGAATAGAAATGCCACAAGGATGAAAAATACTCCTACGACCTGTGCTAAAGGGCATGAGCTTTGTCTCTGCTCTTGTTTTCAGTGGGATTCTTACATCATCAAAACTGCCTACCTACCTAATTGACTGTGAATGGACCAAGGATGCAAATGAGTCACGAACCAAAGGTGTCCCTGACTCCATGTCCATGAGGGGACAAATAAGGATGCCACTTACTAGCGGTGCGACCTTGGCCAAGTTATGTGAATTCTCTAAGACTCAGTCTGAGTCTGAAAATGATGACAACGGGTTGTTGAAGAAATGTAACGAGCTACTGCTGTGGAAGCTGACATAATGCAAACCTTCAGCCACTATTCTGGGTAATGAAGGTACTATTAATACACATACAGTTGGGAAAGCAAAGTATCGTCAGAAAGTGGGGAACGTGTATGTACCGGTCAGGGGGTGGGATTCAGACGGTCATCAGCAAGACTGAGAGACCAGAGAGGCCGTCATGATGGCTTTGCTCCTGAATTCTGAAATGCTCCAAGTTCACAGACAAAAACTCTTCATTGCCAGTGCTGAGGTTAAAGGTACAAACTACTCTGAGAATTCTGATTGAACCCCCGATTTTCCTCTTCATGTTTCTGACTGGTGTGTTTAGGTCTGGTCAGCTTCTCTCACCGTGGATTGCTGACCCTTCCTTCAGTTTTCACGTTCTTCAGGGAAAACAGGAATTAGCTTTCTCCCACCCCCTGACCCCCACCAAGCTTCCACCACACAGGGCAAGGGTTGGCAAACTTTTTCTCTAAAGGGCCAGATAGGGACTATCTTAGGTTTTGTGCGCCACACAGTCTGTCACAATCACTCAACACTGCTGTTATAGCAGGAAAGCAGCCATAGATAATATGTAAACAAATGACATGGCTGTGTGCCAATAAAACTTTATTTACAAAACCATGCGGCAGATAAAATCGGATAAAAATCAGCAATTTGGAGATAACAATCAGCAAGACAGAACCTTTCGAGAGTGGGTGTCAACTATAGTTCAAGACTTAGTTTTGACACTGGTGCCGGGGTCATCTTGGGCACATCCATTCACCTCTCTGTACCTATTTATCGGCACATACTGATAATAAAACCAGTAAGACGAGTGTTTCCTCTCTCCTAAATTACTGAAGAGACCAAATGAGGTAACAGATCTCAGAGCACTCTCTGAGTGTTAAAAGCCCTTTAAAAATAAAAAGTATATTATTATATTTTTATTCTCTAATGAACAGTGAACTCCACAAGAAGAGGGTCTGTGTCTTTTAACTCTGAACCTGTTTTCTAGCACATTACATTTCACAACTAGACATTTTATAAATTATTGTTAAATAAACAAATAGTTTAGCTCTTGATTTAGAGGACTTTTTAATTTAGTGATAGATGTAAGCTAATGTTTGAATAATGAAGAGTTAAGTGTAAAGAGTATAAGCCTATAAAATTATGGTCATAAACTTAAATGCTTGTAAAAGCTAAGCAAAAAATATAAGCGAGGGGAAGCTGGATGGCTCAGTTAGTTAGAGCGCGAGCTCTGAACAACAGGGTTGCCGGTTCAATTCCCACATGGGATGGTGCACTGCGCCCCCTGCAAAGATTGAAAACAGCAACTGGACTTGGAGCTGAGCTGCGCCCTCCACAACTAGATTGAAGGACGACTTGGAGCTGATGGGCCCTGGAGAAACACATTGTCCCCCAATATTCCCCAGTAAAATTTATTTTTTAAAAAGTGAATGACATGGGTTGGTGTAAGGTAGTAAGAAAAGGTAGGGACTGGAGTCAAATGAAGAAAGCATCTCCTGTCTGAAGTGGGGGTCGTAATGTTCATTGCTGCTACTGCAGCCGTATGGGAATGTGAGACCACCATCGACAATTTTTCCGATTTTCAAAGAGAAGCTGAAAATCTGGATTTTTAAGTAAATCTCTCTGATTTTTCACCATTGGCAACAATACTTAAAATTGAAAAATGCTGCACCTCGCTCTGAGGGTATTTGTAACTCCTTGGGTAATTTTTGGAAGCTACAAATGAAAGTTATAATTGAAAAATAGCAATGTAGAAAATGCATAGATTTCATCGTCTTTTGGTTCCCTGGTTGTAATTAATGGTCTTTGTCACTCATTGCAAAATTTTTAATCACTTCAATTTCGATGATTCTTTGATCATGTTATTCCTCTTATAACTTATCTAGTTGTGATGATTATCAGACACTGACTTGCTCTGACTCCCCAGATATCTGTACGGCTTCCCTCTGTAATTTATTCAGGCCTCAGCTCAGATGTCCCTTCCTCAGAAAGCCTTCTCTAAACAATTTGTCTAAAATAGCCTCCCTTCCCCTTGTGCTTCCTTTCCTTTTCTTATCGTTTATCGGCATGTAACATACAGTAGCCCTTCCTTATCCATGGGGATACATTCCAAGACCCTGACTGGATGCCCTAAACCAAGCATAGGACCCTACATACTCTATATATTTTTCCTATACATACATAGCTACGACCAAGTTGAATTTATAAATTAGGCACAGTGAGAGATTATCAACAATAACTGATAATAAAACAGAACAATTATAACAATATACTGTGATAAAAGTTATGTGAATGTGGTTTCGCTTTCTCTCTCAAAATATCTTACTCTCCTGTACTCGCCCTTCTTCTTCTTGTGATGTGAGATGAGAAGCGAGGTGTCGGCACTGTGACGTAGCATTAGGCTGCTCTGGACCTTCTGACGATATATCAGAAAGAGAATCATGGGCCTCAGGTGATCCCGGAGGGAGCCATGAGGATGCTGACATTTGGGTGTCAGGAGCAGACAGCACTGATGTTTGAGGAAATTTAGTATTTTCAGACCACAGCTGACCGTGGGCAGCTGCAACCCCAGAGAGCAAGACCGTGGGCAACAGGGGATGACTGTGTCATATCATTATTGGTTTACAATCTGTCTTCCCCCACTAGAATGTCAACTCCTTGCAAGTGGGGACATTGTCTATTTTGTTTAGTGCTGAAGTCCCAGCCTGCTACTGTGTCTGGCAATAGAAGGCACATATTAATTCTGTCGAATGAATAAAGGATATGCATATTGGTCACTGTTGATGACATACCAAGACGACTCATTCTCCAAGACTTTGGGAGAAACGAAAAACATGGATAGAAGAAAATGAGGTTTCTAGTAACAGAAATCTTCACATCAATGTAAGTCCAAAACTTATTGCCCAGTAACTTGCTTTTGACATTAGGAAAAATCACAAATCTGCCTAAAGCCAGCTTTTTATATCATGTTTAAGACACAAGTGTTTCCTGTGGCCAGCTTCCTGGTGATGGCTCAGGAGAATTTTATGATGACCAGATAGAACTGAGCTTGAACTTCAGATGAAAAACTTCTTTAACCAATGAAAGGAGAAGATTTGAAATATCTTTTCATGGAATATAAAGGTTCTCCATTTTGAAAAACTCGCAGGCAAAAAAAGCTGGAAGTCATTAAGAGTTTTAAAATTTCAAGTGGAGTAATTCAGGTAAAATAAGAAAAATATTGACTAAAATGTGACGTCTACTTTCATCGACTGTGAATTGAATTTGTTGTCAAAGTGACATTAGCACCTAGGAATCATTTTAGAAGGGAAAGAAATCCCAACTACCCCCTGGTACCGTCACTCCGTAGCATTTCCCAACCTTCTTGCCAATCTGAGTCTGGAAGCAAGTTCACTAACCTTTTAGACAATACTTTCTCTTTAAACAATACTTTCTCTTCTGGGGCTACTCAACAGGTAAGTGATAGCTGCTCCCTCTAGGAGAGGCCCTGGGCTGTTTCATTCTTCTGAACCCATGGCTACTCTTAAGGAACGCATGCTCTGTACGTTGTACACGCATTGCTCTCACACCTTCATCTCCAATCCTGAATTATAATTCTTGGAAAATCACATGTCAACGCACATGTAAATGCCCAACCCATTGTGAGACAGAGTAGTGTTCTGATAAACAGAGTGTCTGAGCTGGTGGAACTCAAGGTCAAGTGGGAAAGACCAGGAAGAGAATAGATAATTCGAGAATAGACAGTTAACACGAACAACTAGAGAAGTGCCACCCACTTTTTCAATAAGTATATATGCTCTTCTCACGATTACATCTATTTTGGTCTCTGACAAAGTTCAGTAGATTGAGTGTGCTAAATAAAAGCTCATTAGTGATGTAGAGACATCATTTGTGCTTGCTTCCGACAAGGCTGAGTGGCCCTCTGTGAGGGTCTGGGCACTCACACCCAGGCCCTGGAATTGGGCGTTTGCTTCTTTTTGCCCCCTATGTCACGGGCCCCCTCGAGGGAGGGACAGTGTATGGTCTTGCTGGCATCCTCAGTGTCCAGCCGAGGGTCTGACATGTGATCATTCATTCAGAGGTGTTACATATCTGAAGGAACATGTGGAAGACAAGAGGTCCTCAGGGCACGAGTCTGAGAGAAGCTGGCTAGGTCTACCCTTGGACCAACAAAACGCAAACGTGACACGTCCATTCAAAAAACAAGTGGATATTCTTCACATTGCCTGTAGGGAAATGCCCTGAAAAGTAATCTCCAACAGAAGATGGTAGGAACCTTGAGAACCCTTCCCCTCGTCCTGAACGCTGCCTTTTTCGTTATTTCACACGTTCCTCTCCGCACTTCCCGTTCCGACGTTCCGACGTCTCTAACTGTAAAGTTTCGTGCTTGCCTCACAAAGCCCGTGTGACAGACTTTTCTTTTAATTAGCGCGTTCATAACAGCAACAATAATTCTAATCATTAATAAGCTGCTCACCCCACTTAGTAGCAAACGCAAATGGCAAGAAGTCAATGTTAATTTTAAAACCCATGTAAACAAGAATCCAGGAAGGCCAAACACAATAACCTTTGGGCGTTATTAGTGGTAAAGAAGTGAATGCTGCAACCACCATGCCCCACACACCTCTACGCACACGCTTTACTATGATGTCGATGAATTATTGTGTAGTGATTTAAAAACATATGTTTTTCCCAAATACTAGATACATCACGAGGGCAGGGTCATGTCCACGTGGCCCCCTGAGTCTGTGGTCGTCACTGCACATAGTAGGTGTCCAACACATTTGTGTTGAATAAACGAATGACTCCAGTCACACAGGTGTGCTAGCAGATCTCGTGTGAAAAGGAGAACCCTAATGCTTCCCAACGGACACTGGGCACCAGCCCCACTTCTCAAATACTGGACTGGCCCAGTGTTGGGGCTATGAAGGTCTGAGGGTCCATTCAAGAATTTCTAAATTTTATTTCCATTTTGATAAAAAAAAAATCAATCCAAGGAGATCCTAGAGCATTGGGATAACGAGCTTTAACTAATGCCGATGGCCCAAATTCGTATCTATACTGGCGTTCGTTCTTGGGACTGAGCGGGTGCCCGGTAACCAGGGAAAAGGCCATGACTTAGCTCTTTCATGGAGCGTTTCTCACTGTGTGGGGGCTTGTGCATTTTCTCAGTTCCCACGTTTAGGAGCCGGTCGCAGCTACATCTTCCTCAGTCAGCACGGTGACACCCATACGTCTGGGCAACGCCTGGGGCCACCATCTGTCTCCCTCGCCTGTGACTCTGCTGAGCCGTGTCAGGGTAGAGAGCCAGGACCACCTTTCAGCGCTGGCGCTCCTGACGGACCGGGATGTCTCCGATCATTTCCTCTGCTGCCTTTCATATCACTGAACTGAAACGATCAGCCCTGTCAAGAGCGAGGGCCCCAGATGAAAGGCCAGTGCATTAAGACAGAGCATAATTGCCAGCCTCTGAGTTTCTGACATTAATCGTTTTCCCGAAAGAAGACAGTGGAGCTTCTCTCTCTCTCTCTCTCTCTCCCTCTCTCTTCTCTTTCTCTCCCTCTCTCTCTTATTGCCTACACACAGGAATCGTTGGGGGGTGGGGCGGTGAGAGGGAAAAAAAAACCCCACTACCAGCACCACCATTTGCTAATTAAAAGTAATATGTTTTTTCATCTTTTTTTGGCAATCTGATAACGCAAAACACTTACTTGGGGGCCACAGGGGGAAACACACTGAGACAGCTAAAAAATGTTTTGTGTTCATCGAAGCACAACTATGTTAATGCGTATTATCCCATTAATGCGCATCAAGCTCGGAACCGGCTCACCAATGCAAGCAAGAAGCATACACTTATCATCATTTGATAACATGTTTAATGACAGATTGACGGGAGATTTGCAAATGTGAACTGGCATCAGTGTTGCTAACTTCAGCTTCTGCCGCCGCCTCTGCGATGCCAGCATATTTATGTGCATAATTTGATTTCTCAGCCACACTGTTAGTACATTTTTAATATTAACTATGCACGAACAGACAGCCGAACTTAAGTTGCACTGATGGTTGGAGTTCATTAGATTGAAAAAGCTGGGCACGCGTGACTAAGATGGAGGTGGTCGTCCAACATCCAAGAAACAACACTTAACAGACACACTCCATTCTCAACAAGCTCAAGTTACACATTTCACGTAGTTGGTGGTGGCAGAGCTCTTATGAATGAAGAAGAGAAAGAATAAGGAGGAAGAGGAGGAAGAAAGCCTCTGCTAGGTCATTTAGTCAGGAACTTGACACAGAGCCCAGGTGATTGCCAGACACTTTCTTACTACCATGTCCTTTGGTCCCAAACTCATCACGCTCCACACTCAAGCCCCGTCTTCTCTGTATGGAGAAGGTAAACATGAACTCCCATTCATTCTTCATTAATCCAGGTCACAAGCAACTGCTCCCCAAAACCTTCTCTAAATGGGAATTGGGCTAATCCTGTCTGTTTTGGGGAGCTACACTGATCTATGATAGAATGTTTGCCCCATCACATCACCCTGTGTGACCACGAGTGACGTCCCCTTGCTACATCTCCATTTCTTCATCTGTAAAATGGGCATACGATATCACCTACTTCACAGGGGCTAAAGCTCACGGAAGCTGAAAAAGAAAAGGGGTAAGCCTAGCATTTGGCTCCTGACAAGCCCTCAACATATACTCATCGTTATTTATTTCTCCCCCCCCACCTTTTTTTGTAATTTAAAAAATTTCTAAGTCTGCTTCCCAGGCCCTAGAATCAAGCAGATCTGGGGTTTAAATCCAGACTCCACTAAGTAAAGGCTGCGTGATGAAGGTCAAGTAACCTAATTCCTGTAACGTTTGGGTACTTCTGTAAAATGGGGTTGATCTCAGGGACACATCTGGTGGGATGGCAGCAAGGATATGAGCTGACATATATTGAGGGTTTAAAGGGGCACCTTGGACCTAGCTTTCAGTAAGTCTTAGCCCTTATTTTCTTCAAGGTTCAGGCCAGAGTGTCATGGCCGCGATGGTGGACCTGGAAAACTTGCATTCAAATCCCGGTTCTGCGGCTTCCTAACTGTACGATAACGGGCCACTTCCTCAACCTTTTTAAGGCTCAGTTGTTTCCCCCATACAAAATAGGGGTCCACAATGAAACCTATTACCAAGGATTTGGAGAGGACCTAAGGAGAGAAAAGCGGTAGCATGCACACTCAGTGTTAACTATCACTGTTATTAAAGTTTGTGTGTTCAGGGCTTCGGTGGTGCCTGGCACATAGTAAGTGCTCAATAAACACCTATTGACTGAACGAGTGAGATCACTATGGCTCTTCGGCGATAGTCCTGGGAACGACTTGTCCAGGGAGCAGGACAAAAGGCCCCCAGGGGTCTGTTGCTGATCTGAGAGTGGGGATGAGTCCCTGCTATGCCCCTTCATGAGAGCAAATGATACGAATCACGTGCCTCACCCAGGAATGCTACCTGCACACAGGCAGAGCGGTGCACGCAGTGTTCGGTCAGCCCCTGGTGTTTATTCCTAATCTCCAGCCTGAAAGGGGCAACTAGAGAATGTATGGTTTGGGGTGTCAGAACTGGGCTCAGATCCCAGATCTGTCACTTAGTCACTGTGTCTCCCTCAGCAGGTTACGAATCTTTCTGAGGTCCAGTCTGTAAATATAAACTGTGCATTTAAAAAATTTTTGCAGCCCCTGTTCTGCCCGGAAGGGGCGTATAGTCAAGCCTAGTTTCCTCATCTATAAAATGAGGATAATAATATCTCCAGTAAAAGCCTGTGGTAAGGGTTGAATGAGAAAAAGATAAGAAAAGTCCTAGCACAATGCACACAGTAGGTGCTCAATCAATGCCAGTTCCCTCTCCTTCATTGGTTTGCATGGAAGGCTGTTCAACTGTGTCTCTGATTGCTTTCAAAAGCCTGGACACTATGTATACAGTTTTGGTTACAGCTTAAATTAAATATTTTATCAGTAAATAAAGAGGCAAAAGGCACCCCTTGTTTTGACACTTGTTTTGTGACAAAAGAATTTGATATATTTTAGCATCAGCTTTGAGAGGTAGTTAGAGATCATACCTTCATTTAGAAATTTACCTTTGGGGAAACAGGCCTTTTTCCATAAATGGGAGAGATAGGTCAGAACCTGGCCAGTGAAAGCCACCTGAAGAGGGCCCTGAGAAGGTTCCATTGGACTCCTTATAGTCTAACCTTGTGCCCCGCTCCCGGTGGCTGTGGGTTCTTCCTTCCTACAGATACACGCGCACTTCTCTTCCATGGATGGCTCATGGCTTCTGGAGCTGCTTTGCCCACACGGGCCCTCGTGTGAGCTTGTGCCCCTGGGACGGCCCTTCACCAATGACTGACTGAGGTGGGAGTACCACAGCCCAGCCCTTACTCCCCAGATAGAAATAACAAACACCCCAGGACTCCACATGGGAACAGGCTGAGGCTGGGGCCCTGTCTGAATTCACTCCTGTGCCTGGCTTTCTCCCCTCCCCTGTCCTGCTTCTCTACTCACGTACTGGTTTCTCCTGGGAGCACGTTCTTAAGAAATCACTTGCCCAGGAATCCTGATGTTAGGGTCTGCTTCTGGGACCCCCATCAATGACGGCACTATCCTATTGGATCAGGGGCTGACAAAGGGCAGCCCATGGGCCAAATCCGGCCCTCCACCTGGGTTTGTAAATAAAGTTTTATTGGAACTCAGTCACACCTCCTCATTCATGTTTCACCTATGGCTGCTTTTGCATTGCAACAGCAGAGTCAAGTAGTTGCAACAGATGTTGCATGGCCTGCAAAGCATCCAATATTTACTATCCGGTCCTGTGACCAAACAAGTCTGCGGACCCCTGTTCTAGAAAATGCTTTGAATACGCCAAGCGTTTTCTCACCTCGGGAAGCTTGCATGTGCTGTTCCTTCGGCCTGGAGCTCTCATTCCTTGCCTCAGTGGATGATGAGTTGCTTCTCATTTTTTAGACCTCAGCAACAATGTCACATTTGCAGAAAGGTCTTCCCTGCCCACCATCTAAAGTAGCCTTCCGGGTCCTCGTCCCATTGCCCTGTACACTTAGCACTCATGGTTGCTTTTGTTTATTGGCTGCTGTCCCTTCCATTGTTTCCCAACTAGCACACAAGCTCCATGAAGGGCAGAGACCTCTGTCCTGCTCATTTTTGGATCCCAGTGTCTGTACGTAGTATGTGTTCAAAAATACTGTTGACTGCATGACGAGGGAGAATGGAAACTACATCAATGGACTGCGTTTGGATCTAGAAATCCGGCGCTTCATTTAGAAGGTGCTGGGTGATTCAAGCCTCATTTTGAGTCCTTACTCTCAAAGTGGTAGGAACATATGTCATACTCAAGCCACATTAGTGCCTAGACATTTATTACCTCTGGTATTAATTTGCTTGTTTTGCCACATTATATAATGGGAGGTCACTTTATGTTACAAGCTGTAATTTTTGAATTTTATGATATAAATCCACCTGCTTCAGGAACCTGGCTGTAAAAAGCCTTGCTTGTCAAGGGGTCAAGAAAAAGTTATGTTATGGTAATGGCTTTAATTAATACATTAATTTCACAAAGTTTTCGTTGAGGGCCTAATAAGTGCAGGGTGCATGGCTGAGGTCTTCTAGGAACTTCCTGGTAAGGAAAGAAAGGCACATTCACACACACGTACATCCGTGATCCATTCCGCGTACAACAGCCAGAGCTGTCCTTAGAAATAACATTTGGAACGTGCCATTCCCCTGTTTAAAGCCCACCAATGAACTCAGAATACTCTAAACTCGTCATCATGGCTTGCACAAAACAAGCGGGTCTGTGCTAAATAGTCAAAATTATTTCACCTTGGGCTAACAGAGTTCCAGCGATACCGGCCTGTCAGTTTCCCCCAACACTCCCAGTTCTCACTTGCCACAGGGCCTTTGCACTTGTTGTCCTGGCTGAAATCCTGTCCTCATTCATTTCAGAATTGGCTCCCTCATCCTTCATGTCTTAGATGTCACCTCTCAAAGAGATCTTTCTGGAGCACCTAAAGTAAATCGGCACCAATGCTACCCAGGCCCTTAGAAGTTTATTTCCTTCATGGGATCTGAAATAATCTTATTAATTGGTTTTCTTGTTTCCTCTCTTTCTCCTCCTATGAGATTTGTGAAGGGAAGGAAAATGCCGTTTTGCTAACTGCTATATCCTTAGAGCCTAACACAGTGCTAGACAGAAGAGAATGCACAAATAAATAACATAATATCAGACCATTGTAAATCTAATAAAGTATGCAAAACAGGGTGATGAGAAAGGGATGTGGGAGGGCTGGATGGCTTTAGATCAGGGCCTGGCAAACTATGGCCCGTGGGCTAAAGCTACCTGCTTCGTTGTTAGTTTTTTTCGGGTCTATAAACTAATGATTTGCATTTTTAAATGGTTGAAAAAAGTTAAAGAAAAGAATATTCTATGACATGAAAATGACATGAAATTCAAATTTCAGTGTCCGTTGATAAAGTTTTATTGGCACACAGCCCCACCCATGCATTTACATATGACCTATGGCTGCTTTTATGGGACAATGGCAGATTGAACAGTGGTGCCATAGATGGTGTGGCCACAACCCTGAAAATATTTACTATTTGGCTTTTTATAGAAAATACTTGATGACTCCTGACTTAGATTTTTTTAAGGAAGTGTCCTTAAAGAAGCTGATGTTTAAGTTGAGGTTTAAATGATGAAAATGGTTAATATCAGGATCAGAAAAACTATATTTGAAGTCCCCGAGGTAGGATAAACACTCATGAAATGAGAGCTCTTCTCATCGTGGTATGAGCTTTGAATTACGACTTTTAATCTGGTAGTTTTGTGCTGGGCAAGCTGGAGCAGAGTAGTAAACAGAGATGAAAAGTCTAAGAGTGACCACTGCACCAGCTCTTGTGAGAGCTAGGGTGTGCTTCCACAGAGCGGAAGGATGAAGGGGGAGAAGCACCATGGAGGTCCAGTCCAGAAAAGCTAGTCATGAAATAGAGAGTAGGGGAGAGATGACAGAAAGACGAGGGTCCATAAATCCTACTCTGGGGTACCAGGAGAAGAGCAGGGCCACTCACTGTCATTTCAGAATCAGAAAAGTTAGCAGATGTCAGAGGAGTGGAAAGATGGTCTAGGTTAAGTTTGAAGAAGACGAATTGGATTCAGGCTCATTTCTCCCCACCAAAAAGACACGGTACCACGACCCCTGTGGGCAGACCAATCTCAGCCCAAGTGGTAAAGTGCAAACTCCACCGACTGCTTCCCGGAGTGTGTGTCTGAGCCAGTCTGAAGAGACCATCCATCCTTCTAGCCACAGGCATTGCTTCAAGAGTACGTGACTCCACATTTGACCGGCAGTCTTGAGAAATAGGCATTCTTTCCACTGGACTCCTTAGCTGGTAGGGTGTAACCCAGGAGCTGGTCCACCCAGTCTTGCCATTTGCCTGAAAAGTAAGGCAACGCAGGGGAAATCTGAGCTGAAAGACGGGGAAAGACAAATTCTGATGACCTACGATGACCTATATCCTTTGAACCTAGGATTCATCTGTGTAGGAAACCAACTCCAGCCTTGGATGAGCAGATGGATTCCCTGTTTGGCTAAATTAATTTTGACTTAGTTTGCAGTCAGTTATAAACACGAGATTTTGACCAGCAATTCAGAGCTAACATGCTGAACAGCTTTAAGTATGACTTCCAACAGAATTTTCCGTCCCATCTTTTCAGAGTTAAGTCAAGAGAAGGCCTATTCCCTTGACTGCCAATCAAGGCTCTTCAGATGGGACCCTCCTCCTGACACAACTGAGCTGAGATTGCCTGTTCCTTTACATGGTCTCCGTGGAGTCCTGCCAATGTCCAGGCCACCTACTGCTCTCCTAGCTTTCTGTCTTCTCTTGTTTCCTCTATGCTTCAGCATCATACAGGACAGAGAACATCAGACGGGGCAAAGACTGAATGAAATCTAGTAAGAGCAGACGTTTTAGAGCCCGTACCACACGCCAGGTCCTGTGCCCACAGCAGCGGTTCTCAGAGGCGGTTCCCGGATCAGCATCACGTTATCACCTGGGAACTTATTAGAAATGCAAATTCTCTGCCCCCCCCCCCCAAGCCTACTGAATCGGATGCTCTGGGTTTTAACAAGCCCTCCAGGTGAGTCTGATGCCCAAACTTGAGAAGCATCGCCCTAAAACACCACCTGGATTCTCTCTTTCACCCCTGATGCCCATTCTAGAGATGAAGAAACTGTGCCTTAGAGAGTTGAGGACATTTGCTCTTCCTGCTAGGGAGTAGTGGAACCTGGATTCAAGCCCAGACAGCCTGACCCACAGACCTCTCCAGTGCTCTGCAGCCAGGGGGGGCGTTGCCACCCAGCCCCCATTTTCCCAAGACCAGTGCCGGGCTCACATTCTGGTGGCCTGGCAGAGATGCTGCCTCGGATTGTCATGTCCTGTTGCCCTTCTGCTCATTCCTACTGAGCCATGGAACACATTCCCCGATCGCCAAGGGAAAAATATCTGTCCTAACCTAATTGTGCTGTACCCCTGAAACTGCTATAAAATAATATCGAATGTCAACTGTGACTGAAAAGTGAATGAATGAATGAATGAATGAATAAATATTTGCAAGAAAGATGAAAGGCAGCCAAAGAGCAGAGTCCCAGCTTCAGACAAACCTCACCTCAGGTCCCCTGGGATCCTGGGAATTGCTCAGCACACACTGAGGAATTTGTGATCTTCAGCTTGCAATTTCCTATCTTGAAAATCACCACCCTCCTTCCCGGTCCCCTCTTTCGTGCACTGCGTTTCCTTCCAGTTCATATCACGTGGGCACAGATATCACTTTGCTCTAGTGATTTATAAGCGATCGCTAATGTTCAGTTGTAATTCCCCATTTCAGATGCGAAAATGGCCCATCATATTCACCACCAGGGCCTCGCTACAATGATATATAATTTAAAAATTAACACGAGGACAGAGGAGACTCTGCATTTTTGAACTAGGAACTTAGAGACTCGGAGGTTAAAACTTGATAAGGTGAGCTCAAGGAATTAGATGAGTTATTAAGCAGATGCCTCTGTCACACGTTTCCATGACTTCAGAGCTTTGCTAGCATCTTCCAGTTCACTTGCACGTGTCAAAGTGCAAGGGCACAAACGGTGTGTTTATAGTAGGGAATTTTCCCCATTGTTAGGAACAGTCTCTAATTCCTGACACAGACTTTTCCAGTATAAACCATGCTGTCGCAAAGCAAGCAAAGCAGAACAAAATCAATGCTTGGTCTCCAGCAGGAGCCAAACAGACCTGAACAGCAAGACCAAAAAGAACTTATGGCCCTTCTCTAGGGGACATGTGGCTGTGTTGCCAGCATCACTGGTTCTGGGTGGAGATGGAACCAGAAGACTGGACAATAGAGTGTGAAGCATGCCCCTCTCCAGGGGAGGAAATAATGCGATGACATAAATATGGGGGGGGGCCGGCAGGGGGGAAGGCAGGCAGAGAGAAAACGAGCTGATGCACGAAGGGAAGACAGGGTGATGTTTTTGCACGTGTAACACTTGAGAAACTTCGGTGCTTGTGTTGGTTGAACCACTCATGGCCTTGTGACCAAGTCGTCTCCCGGCCTGCGCTGGCATCGAGTGGTTACAATTATGGATTGCAAATTTATTGACATTTGACATCCACACCAGCCTTCCTCTGATCAACAGAACTCTCTGCCGCCAAACTGAATAATTACGGAAGATTTCAGCAGTCACGGGGATGCCAAAAAGGTCATTAAATCATCTTGGGAAAAAAACACAATGTGTTCCTCCGTGTCATCCTGCCAGTAAATCTTCTGCCGAAGTCAGGACCACCTAGTGGTGAGGCTCAGAGGAGGGGGGGTAGAATCACAGAACGGAGAGAGGAGCTAAATTAGGACTGGAAAATAGGAAGGTGAGCACAGCGGGGACCTTTTGCTGTATACTTCCAAAGTCCTGGAGAAGCATAAAAGGAGTGGTTTACTTTGATCAAAAGGGATTCTTCTTGGGAAACAGAAGAAAGGGCAAGCTTTGGAGTTGGGGGAGGTCCAGGGGAGATGCAGAAAGAGCAGCTGTGTCTAGAGCCCATTCTAGAAGTCGGCAGAATTTGTCCTAAAGCTCTACATGTCTTCTTTGTCTGACATCCCTTCTCCTTCCTGCACAAGCGTGGTTCTGAGCGACCTGGAGCCCCCTTGGAGCCACTAGTCCTGTCTGCGGTCCCTGGCTCCGGTGCAGTCAGCCCACCACTGTCTTTCCCCAGGCCTTCCCCCAGTCTCCTCTCTCCTCTTGGCCCTTCTCATTCACTCCTCACTCAGTAGCCAGAGTGATCTTCTCCCAAAGTAGATCATGCCGCTGGCCTGTTGAAACCCCTTAATTGCTTCCCACTAGACTTAGGGGGAAAAACCCCCAAGTTCTTAGGATGTTCTACCAGAGCCCTGGTTTGCCCCAGGCTCCTCTCCCTGTCACCTGACTCATGTCCTGCCCCTCGCACCAGCTGCCACCTCTCTGGCCTTTCTCTGAATCGAACACACCAATGCCCCCAATTTGTCACATGACTGGCTCCTTCTCAACCTCGTTCTCTTTCCCTGACACCCCTATTTAAAGTGGGTGGCCCTACTGTCGTTCCTTACAGGATCCTGTATTTCCTTGGCAGCCCCTCATTCTTAGAAATTATTCCCTTTTATTTATGTGCTCAATAAATGTTAGCCGTTTGTATTACTATCAGCCTGTCCTTGGATTAGAAGGTAAGGTCTGGGCTCCTCTTCGCTTAGAACAGAGCCTGGCAGGAAGCTGGTTCTCCAAGAGTAGGAATGAAAGGATGATTAAATGAAGGTCCCTGGTCTGCCTGCCACAGAAAATGCAGAGTGGCTCCGTTCAGCCACCTGCTCTGCTCCTATGGGCACCTGCGCCTCAGAAAGTACATTTCTGAACTCAGAAGCCCAAACCTCGTGGCAGCGGGAGTCCCCTGGGCAGCTCATGGAGGCCTGTTCTCACTTCCTCATACTTCTCTGGGCTGTGCAAAGCTGGAAGATTCCTTCACTTGGGGTTTCTCTTATGTGCTGGGCGCTGTGCTTTACCTACTTGATCTGCCTCACTGATGAGTGACATAGGTGTTACCGTCATTGAGCACATGGAGAATGTCAAAAGGAAGTTATGATCACCTCCTGGATAGCTAGCCTTCTTCCTTCCTCCCTTCCTTCCTCCCCTCCGTCCTCCCTGTCGTCCTCCCTCCTTCCTGTCCGGCTTCCAGTATTTAGAGACTGTGTATGGGCGCTAACCCCTGCCCTCCTGGAGGTTAGCGGTGGGCACCGACTTCACATCCAGTAAACGGGAGGCTCAGGTGAAAGTCCAGTGCTCCACCACTCCCCAGACCTACAGTGTCAACTTTACGGAAAGAATGTTCAACTTTCTTTCGAATGTTCAAAGCAAGGCTTTATTAACATCTGTCTCCACGAAGCTCAAGAGACAAAGATTACCCACCGTGTGTACAGCCATCGACCTCCCTGCCGACTTCGTCTCCTCTCCCTGCCATCTTTTCCCCAAGTGGGGCTCCAATTGTGCTGAATGATGTGCATGTTCTGGAATGACCCATCTGCTCCCTTCACTGCGAGGCTTTCCTCTCGCCATTTCTTCTCTCCACAGGGCTCTTCCCCTCCTCCTCCCCCTGGCTGGCTCCTCTGCGTTGCTCCAGACTCAGACCAGACCTCTGCTTGTTTGGTCAGACTTCTGTGAGCCCCCTCGTCTCCCGCTGGCCCAGTACATTCCCTGCAATAGCGCTGAGCACAGCCTAAGCCTTGGGTGCCGTGTTTTTCCTCTGTGATGGACGGTCAGCCTTCTGAGGGCAGGACCAGCCCCGTGCGGCTCACGCTCCGTTGCAGCACCCGCCACAGCCTCAGCCTGTAACGTGGACTGTTTAACGAACATGTTTGCTTTTCCCAAGTGGAGGTTCCTGAGGCAGGAAATGCGACTTGGTCCCAGCACATCAGAATTGCTGTTGTTGCATTATTAACATTGTTAGACACGTTCAACCCACCTCGATTCTAGGTGGGCTGTGTTTCAACAATTAGGAGAGGCTGTCTTTGATGGAGGGTATCCACGCGCCTGATACTGCATGAGGAGGGGACTCGGTAGGTTTTCTTTCATTTTATCCTGATAGCGCTATGTGAGGCCGGTCTTCATGCAGTCACTTGACGGAGATCAGGCAGGTGACGTGAGTTACCCTCGGTCTCTCAGTTGGGAAGTAGAGAGCCAGCCCCTAGGCTGGGCCTCCACAGTTCCCGGGGCCAAGCTCTTCCCTACCGAGCCTAGCGGCCATACACTTCCTTCCTCAGATTTCTAGAAGTCCCCATCTCCCGAGACTTCATGACAGGTCTTTCTTCCACGTCCAAAGTCTTCCCACTTTTCATCCTCTTACATTTCTGGGATGACGAGATCCTGATGGGTGTTTTGACTTCTAAGCCAGAGCAAACACTATCCAGTGTGGACCCATCACCATGGTTACTGCATACCAGAGACTCTACAGGAAGGCAGCAAAGGGGGAAGTGGAGGCTACAGCAAATATGGGGCCGGGGAGGAGAGAGCCATAAACAATGAAACATGACAAAATCCTTGGGTGAACAAAAAGAGAATTATCTGACTGTGAAATTGAGTAATGCAGCATTGAAAATAACATAACCTGAAACATATTTTTTTTCTCCATAGATGAAAAATTACCAGATAAAGCCATGCACATTGTAAGTGCCAATTTGCTGGAGGGCCCAAGTGGTAGACAGTTGTCTATGCCAAAGATTTGGGCTCTTAGGATAGTTAAACATTTTCGTTTTGCCCATCCGTCTTCTATCCCATGCAAACAACTTGTGGACAGGGTTCACGTCTCACACTTTGGTGTAGCACCCAGCAGAACCGAAGCCGAGGGATGCCAGAAAGCTGCTGGGAGAATTGGGGGCCAAAATCCCGGCTGGAGGTAAATCATTCTTCTGTCCACAATTGATTTCCAGGTCTGCCACTTCCTTGCTGTGTGATCTTGCTGGTCATTTCACCTCTCTGAGGGCTGGTTTCGTCACCTGGAAGCTGGTGTAATCACAGCTGCTTCTTCACAGAAAGTTTAGAGTTAAGATGAACTGAGATTATATGAACACGTGTATGTCTAGGGCCCAGCACAATAGCTGGGACACTAAATGCTCCGTGAATGCTAACGCTCTGTCAATATTAATGACAGCGAGGACATTAGTGTGTGTCAGGCTCTGTTTTAAGCACTTAATTCCCCCCCCCCCACATTTAATCACTGTCACTGCTACCATCACCATCACCTGCATTGAAAACTCCAGGGCAGACTTTACCAGCAGGGCACAGCCCCGGACTGTACGAGTGGCCGTTTTCAAGGTAGCTGGTGGCAGAGAGAGCAAGGGAAAGTCAGAGGGAAAGAAATCCAGGGAGTGCTGTATTCCATCGTTTCTCCAGGGCACCCAAACGCCACCTGATACGTCCCTTTTTCCCCCACCAGAGTTGTTTTAGTTAAATCAGTACTCACAGTCTCTCCGTATTTCTTCAAACAAACTGGCACAACCCATCTCACATCTTGACGTAAGCCTCAAGCAAACGAAAGGGGATGATTGGAAGCAGGTGATCAGGTGGAAAATAGAGAGAGGAGAGTGACGGTCGCAGGCACTTGCCTTGGGGGCCGGGTCCAGGGCTGAGAGTGGCCCGTATGCTCTACTACTGAATCCCCAACACAGACCGAGGCGGGAGGAAGGCAGCCACACCTGCTGCCACTCAGGCAGTACCGGGCTCTCTTATCGATCTGCACACCGATGCCTGTTTTTGTTTTCACAGCATCCCTAGAAGATTAGCCCAATAGGAATGCCCTTTCTGCCTGAGTATACCATATGCCGCCTATGAGTAAAGCACAAAGAAATAAACAAATAAAGAGCATTCAGGAAGAACCACCACCAACACCACCACTTCCCACATAGCCCTGGCTGCCTGGGCTTTGGGGAGTGAGTGGTCTCAGCTGGAGCACAAAGTTCTCTAAAACCCCTGAATGTCAAATGGGACGTGTGCCTTGGCCTCCTGGCCTCCGTTTTCGGCCAGGCGAGCCTCCCGTAACGTTCACACTGGACTTAACAAGAGCACATGACATGCACCGAGTTTCCACCAACTCCTGCTCCTCCTGAGGAAAAAGTCAGGAAAGACAGCCCAGCAGCTCCTCTCCTGCTTTGGTTCCCTGAACGCATTCACTCCCTTATCTCCTCGGCCTGCCTGTCATTTAACAAACTGCCCCGCGATTCTTGCAGGGCGTGGTGTCGGGACTGATTTAAAATCCTGCATTGCTAAAACTGCATTGTTCTTCATCAAGTTGAGTCATTTTTATGTGAAGTGTCAAGCTCCCTAACAAATAACTCCTGCCAGACAAATCAAGTTCCTCGTCTTCGAGCCGCGGCTAAATAGTTTATAGCTTTAATCTGCTCACCGAGGTGTGCAGTCTATGACAGTAATTATAAATGCAAGGAGAAATTATAGCTGAATGCTTTAACTGCATTAGGAGCCGTTTGATGAACAATCATGAGCTCCTGCTCATTCCCAACAATGGAGGGCAAGTTAGTGTCAATGCATTAGAGAGATTTCAGTTCTGCATGGCTTTTTCTCCCATTTACCACGGAATGTCACTTGTCTCCTATAACATAGAAAAAAAAGCACCGTGGAAAGCTTTAAACTTGATTGTTAAAAAAAAAAAAAAAGACAAAGAGAGAAATGCAGGAGAAAACTGTTTATCATTATCACTTTTTTTTTTTTTTTTTTTTTTCCTGTTTTGTTCAGCGGTGGGTTCGGTTTCAAATTAGTTCGTTGAAGGTAACTGCTTGTTTACTTACTAGAGGCCTTAAAAAAATCCCTCCTGAAGCCATTTCTGAGACATCGTTATAGAGAAAGACTCCTTTAAATGAAGGGCAAGTTCAAAAGCAGGCCAGGCCCGAGCTCCAGTGATGGTGGGTACCCCTCCACTAGGTCCTACCCTCCGTCTGTATCTACCTAAGCTAATGACACAATCTAGCTCTTTATTTTCCCCTTCTCACTTTCACAGAAAGACGTTTTTAATTTAGCTGAAGAATTGCACAAATGTATTTTAAAGACATAAATCCATATAAAAAATATGAGCTAATTAAAACATTGCACTCCCTGTCGCTCATGGATTTTCAATTTAGCGAAAGAAAAAAAAAAGAATTGCATCTGGTTAAATGAAAAGATGATACTGATGGCAGATTGGAGTAAATGAAAAATAATGTTACTCTATATTAAAGCACCAAATTATCCACGTCAGGATTGAGCATTCAGAAGTCCAAATGAGGGGGGAAAGTGCAACTGAGACGGAGATTTGCTGATGCGCAAAAGGAGTTAAGCCAATCGCTGGGGAAAAATGAGAATGTTCAGAGAGACGACACATTTGTTTCCTGCTGCATTAGAAATGCTGTAGTCTCATAGCTGAGCCCGTTTCCCAATTCTCGTTTGGCTACCCCAAAACAAATTCCAGAATGTCAGGCTGAGGATTAAAAAACAAAACACTTCTTAAATATATATTTTCACCAGAATTTGGGTCATTTCTTGGTTAGCACTATATGGTAAATGCATAATTACCTGACCGAACAAGGAAATTACCACAAAGAGACTGAGGACACTTTGCTTCATCCTGCAGCAGGGGGACAGGTCAGTCCCAGCCCCCCTGAGCTGCACTATTTGGTTCACAGCTGCAGCCTCCAAGAGGCCAAAGGCGAGAGCCCTTGCTTATCTCTCAATGCTTATGTCACATTTTACAGTCTTTTCTCTGTGCTGTTGGATGTGGCATCCAGAAACCACTGGGCAAGGTGGAGGAGAAACCAAGAGGCTGAAGAAAGTTGGTGAGTGTTGGGCAGCCCTGGGTTCGAATCCCCCCTCTCCATTTATTGTGTATTTCTTGACAAATCACGAACTCTTGCAAAATCAGGATGATATGAATAACCACGCCTGCCTCATAGGAAGAGGCCAATAAATGGTAGTTTTGCTGTCATTGCTATCAGTATAATCAAGTAGCAGGTTGAGGTTTCCAGGGGGGCAGCTGCCTAGGTGTATTAATTAGCTCAACCTGGGAAGATTCTGCAAGTTGCATATACTTCCGGTTCGGCTGAAGAACGCGGCCGGGCCTGTAGAGACCGTCTACACTAACCTTCCTTGTGAACCATGTGCCAGGCTTCATGGAAATGAACTGCAAACATGTACTTAATTCTCACCACTTTCCTACGTCCACATTTTAGAGACACAGAAATAGGACCCATCAGAGAGAGTATATGAGTTGGGGTTTGAACCCAAGCTCCACAGCCGTGGCAGCCAGAGTTCCACCCCTAACCTCTCTCTGCCTCCTAAAACCACCATTCCCCTCCTCACTTCCTGGGCAGAGGCCGTCCTGCGTGCTCCATTCAGCATTTACCCCAGAACTGCCCATCTACGTATCTGCCACTAGTCTGTCACAGGTGGATTCCTGTCCTGGTCACTGGCGTATTCCCTGGGATTAGCACAGTGCTTGGCATGAAGTGATGGTTTTCTAGGTCGGTGATAATGAATGAGTGAGGTTCACAGATTGTGGGAACTTGGGACACTCATGCAGACTCTCTCTGCCTCCATTTCCTCTCTTGTAAATGGCTGAATCAACCTCTACCTCACAGGGCTATTCGTGAGAAAAAAGTGAAATAATGTTTGTGAAGTGCCTGCCGCAGGCCCGGCCCATTTGGCTAGTATAACCAGCACAACTGCTGGTTCACCATTATATATTCATTGCTAAATAGGGGCTACTGCTTTGTAAAAGCAGAGCTGATATTTGTGAAGGATGAAAGGGATGCAGGGAGGGAAGTCAAAACGGGAGGAAGAGAGGAAGGGAGGAAGGAAGGGAAGATTTATTTAATGGATGAAGAAATGGTCGATGCCTCTTACAGACATTAATTAGTCCAGCCCATATCAACAACAAATCAACAAACAACAAGTATTGGTGAGGATGTGGAGAATCCTTGCAGGAACACTCATGCACTGTTGGTGGGATTGCAAATTGGTGCAGCCACTATGGATAACAGTGGAGGTTCCTCAAAACATTAAAAATAGAACTACTATTTTTAGTACTTCTAC
Source organism: Rhinolophus ferrumequinum (assembly GCF_004115265.2). Classification (NCBI taxonomy): domain Eukaryota; kingdom Metazoa; phylum Chordata; class Mammalia; order Chiroptera; family Rhinolophidae; genus Rhinolophus; species Rhinolophus ferrumequinum. The sequence continues at coordinate 7,167,825 of NC_046306.1, forward strand.
TTTAAATCTTCAGCAATTTCACTTCTGGGTATTTATCTGAAGAAATCACTAATTCAAAAAGATACATGCATTCCTATGTTCATTGCAGCATTATTTACGAGAGCCAAGATATGGAATTAACCTAATTTTCCATCAATAGATGAATGGATAAAGACGTGGTACATATACACAATGGAATATTACTCAGCCGTAAGCAAGAATTAAATCTTGCTATTTGCAACAACATGAATAGACCTAGAAGGTATTACACTAAGTGAAATAAGTCAAAGACAAATACCATGTGATTTCACTTATATATGGAATCTAAGAAACAAAATAAATGAACAAACAAAACAGAAACAAACTCACAGATACAGAGAACTGATGTTTGCCAGACAGGAGGGGGTTTGGAAGGCTGGGTGAAAAAGGAAGGGATTAAGAAGTACAAATTGGTAGCTTTCAAAATAGTCACTGGGAGCCAGTCAAGATGGCACAGTAGGAAAATGCTGGGCTTGCCTCCTCTCACGACAACATTAAAATTACATCTAACCTATGCAACAATCACATTGAGAATCATCTTAAGTTTGGCTGAGTAGAAGTCCTACAACTAAGGACATAAACTAAGCCCATGTCAAGACTGGTAGGAGGGGCACAGATGGGGAATGGGCTGGTCCCACACCCATGGGCCTTGGTTAAAAGCCAGAAGGGAGATCTCAGTTGTGGAGTGAGGCATCCACAGCCCCACACCAGACTCCCCAGCCCAGGATTCCAGGGTGAGAAGTCCCCATAACTTTTGGCTGTGAAAACCAGCAGAGACTGTGCCTGAATGAGATGGAGGGCGGCTAGCATCCTCTTAAAGGAACCGCGCATGGACTTACCCACTGATGGACTCACTGCTCTGAGCTCCAGTCCTGGGGCAGCAGCTCGAAAAGCTCCGGGGACATATGGGGAGGAACTGAGTTGTCTGGCCTCAGGGCGAGGCCTGGAGGGACAGCCTTCTCCCAGACAGAAGTGCTGGCAGAATCCATTGTTTCCTTGTTGAGCCCTCTGTGCTCTCAGCGGGCAGATGCAGGCAGCCGCCATATCTGAGTCTCCATCCACCTGACTAATGCTGTTGACTCCACCCTGGTGTTTCCCTGAGACCCCGCCCCTCCCAACTTGCTTCCCCGAGACCCCGCCCCTCCCAACTTGCTTCCCCAAGACCCCGCCCCTCCCAACTTGCAGGCCCACTCAAACCACTTCCACTGGCTTTTCCATACAAACAGCCTGTCTTACCTCATGCTGCAGACTCTCTCAAAGGTTCACAAACCCCAAACAAGCAGCATCTGACCTTGGTGTGCCCCGTATCTCTTGCTAAGCAGCCTTAAGCCCAGAACTAGTGGCAGCTGGCCTCAGTTCACAGCTTAGCTTCTCCCAGGCACCTCCAAGCCAAGCACAAGTGACAACTATCTGCATATTACTTTCTAGCTCATACCAAGGGCCCAGGGCAGGGCATAGGCAGCAGCTGACTTGGGTCTGCACCAGAGCCCCTCCCAAAAGGTCCCAGAACCAACACACCTGTTGGCCAGCTTCAGACCACATCAGAATACCACCCAACCACCTCCACAAATGACACACCCAAAGAGCAGACTGGGCAGGCACCAGAGCCCTGCTAAAGGGAATTGTACTCTGTAGGTTCAGCCCCTATAGAGCAGCTCCTCCACTGTAGTCATGGCCAGTCCTAACAAGCAATCAGCCTGAGGGCCAACTCCCACTCTTGTACAAACAGCAACCAAGCTTCAACTACAACAGGAGGGCACACACAACCCATACAAGGGACATACCTAGAGCACCTAACTCAGGTGACCGGGGAGATGGTGCCACTGGGTCCCACAGGACACCTACTACATAAGGCTGCTCTACCCAGACTGGAAGACATAGTGTAGATCTACCTTATACATAGAAACAAGTACAGGGAGGCAGCCAAAATGAGGAGACAAAGAAACATGTTCCAAATGAAAGATCAGAAGAAAGCTCCATAAAAAGAACTAAATAAAATGGATACAAGCAATCTACTAGGTGCAGAATTCAAAACACTGGTTATAAGGATGCTCAATGATCTCAGGGAGAACTTCAACAAAGACATAGGAAACATAAAAATGGAGATAGAAAACATAAGAAAGAACCAGTCAGAAACGAAGAATAACTGAAATGAAGAATACATTACAGATTAGATGAAGCAGAGGATCAAATCAGCAATTTAGGAGATAAGGTAGCAGGAAACACCCAATCAGAACAGTGAAAAGAATCCCCCCAAATGAGGATAGTTTAAGGGGCCTCTGGGATTACATCAAGCATACCAACATTTGCATCACAGGGGTATACTAGAGGAGAAGAGAGAGAGAGAGAGCAAGGAATTGAAAACCTATTTGAAGAAATAATGACAGGAAACTTCCCTAACCTGGTGAAGAAAATAGAAATACAAGCCCAGGATACACGGGGAGTCCCAAACAAAACAAAACCAAAGAGGTGTACACCAAGACACATCATAATTAAAATGTCAAAAGTTAAAGACAAAGAAAGAATCTTAAAATCAAAAGAGAAAAGCAGTTAGTTACCTACAAGGGAGCTCCCATAGACTATCAGCTAATTTCTCAACAGAAACTTTGCAGGCCAGAGGGGATTGCCATGAAATATTCAAAGTAATGAAAAGCCAGGACCTCCAACCAAGATTACTCTACCCAGCAAAGTTATCATTTAGAATTGAAGGATAAAAAGGTTCCCAGACAAAAACAAAACAAACAAAAAACAAAAAAGACAAACCAACCAACCAACCAAAAAAAAAACAGCTGAAGAAATTTATTACCACCAAACCAGCATTACAAAAAATGTTAGAGAATTCTTTAAGAAGAAAAAAAATAAAATATATAAAATTAAAATGACAATAACTACACATCTATGAACAATTACTTTCAATGTAAGTGGATTAAATGCTTTGATCAAAAGACATAGGGTCGCTAAGTGGATAACATGACCCTTACATATGCCTACAAGAGACTCACTTCAGATCAAAAGGCACACAGAGGCTGAAAGTAAAGGGATGGAAAAAGATATTTTACGAAAATGAAAATGAAAAAAAAAAACCAAAAAAAGCTAGGGTAGCAATACTTATACCACACAAAATAGACTTTAAAACAAAAGCTATAACATGAGACAGAAGGACCCAGTAATCCCACTTCAGGGTATTTATCTGAAGAAACCCAAAACACTACTTCGAGTGGACGTGTGCATCCACATGTTCACTGCAGCATTGTTTACAATGGCCAATGTGTGGAGGCAGCCTGGGCGTCCAACACTGGATGAATGGATAAAGAGGAGGTGGTACATATAGACAATGGGACATCACTCAACCATAAAAAAGAATGAAATCTTGCTATCTGCAACGACATGGATGGACCTAGACGAAACTGTACTGAGTTGATGTGAAATGTGAAATCTAGAGAACAGGATAAATGAACAAACAAAACAGAAACAAACTCATACATACAGAGAACATTTTGATGGTTGTCAGATGGGAGGGGATGGGAAGGGGGCTGGGTGAAAAATAGGAAGGGATTAAGAAGTACAAATCGGTTGTTACAAAGTAGTCATGGGGTGTAGGGTATAGCACAAAGAATATAGTCAATAATATTGAAATGACTGTGTGGTGTCAGATAGGTAATAGATTTATCAGGGTGATCGCTTTGTAAGTATATAAATGTCTAATCACTATATTGTACACCTGAAACAACAGCATATTGTATGTCAACTGTAATTGAAAAATAAATTAGTCCAGCTCATTTTGTTTTTCCAAATTGCCATGTAATCCATGTTGTTAGGGTTGCCAGACTTAGCAAATAAAAATACAGAATGCCGAATTGAATTTCAATCTCAGATAAACAATGAATATTTTTTTTTTAGTATAAATACGGCCCATGCAATATCTGGGAATACTTATCCTAAAAACTTAATTGTCATTTATCTGAAATTCAAATGTAACTGGACACTCTGTATTTTATCTGGCAACCTTACGTGCTGTTCACCTTGAACAAAGGTTTTTATAAAATCCTCCACAACAAAGGTGGCAGTTTATTGGACTGGAATTCATTCCCGCCACCAATTTCAAGGCTAGGTGTGCTGCTATATTACATGTAATGATTATAATTTCAAGTCCTTATGCATTTTAGACTCATTGATTTGCTCTTTGTTTAATTTCTATTATTCAAGAGCATGTGGTTTTCAAAGGTATACACAAAATACCTACTGAAATAATTTCAGATTACTTCTTTCTTATAATAGGGATGCACATTTAATATTTCCCAATGAATTTTTAATGAAAAGTTGCACTTAATATTTGGCAGAGCATTTTTCCATTTCCCAGGAAGGAAAGAAAATTCAGGTCAAAATTGCCATCATATAGAGAAGACAGATACGGCGAATCATCCAAAATTTTCACAAAATACTGACCATGTTTTCTAAAATGTCATGTGATTTTGTACAATTTGTGCCGTCATGCATACCGGCTGAAATTAGAGTTCCAGATAATAGTGACCTTATTTTGTGATCATTTAAAAACATACCAAGGGTGCCAAAAAAATGTACACGCATGACTTGTAGTCATCTTTTGTTATTGGTATATATTGAGTAGTACAATTTTAATACATTTTTTCCTTTCTTAAAATGTGTATACATTTTTTTTTGGCACCCTCTGTATATGCATGATTCTAAGAAGTTAGCAAGGTATTGCATAAATATTGTTCTGGAAGAGGATTCGAGAGTGGAGGAATTCTTTTCTAGCTGACCAAAGCATCAAAAAGATGTGGTGCTGATGTGGGAACGATTCCGGCAGGTTGGAATATCTTTAGAACACCACAATACACCAAACACCCACACCATGTTTGGTACACACACAACATGTTTTTCTGCAATACTCCCTCAGAATCACGGCGTCACAATGTCTATATCAGGATGGAACTTGGGTTTCATACAATGATAATTCTGTAATATGGGGTTTTGAAGGTCCAAATCAGAAATATTTATTCCTGTACCAAGACAGACAGATGAGAAAAAGAGCTCTCCTGTCTATGCATTTAACAGATTTGTAAGTACCTTTGTGTAGGTTTCCCCCAAATTATTGGTTTACCTTTGCTTCCCTAGAACAGGTATGTACGTTTCAGATTTTCACTAAGGCTTTCTTTTCCTCCCCTCGCTCTATTTACAAATCACAATGTTTTAGCAGTGATATTCATTTAAAAAAAATGATTACAGACCTAACAGGTGGAAAATTGGTCTTTATTGTAGCACAAATAAACATGACCTATTTGTCTTCTTTACCATGGTTTGGACCTACCACCACTATGAGATTGGAGATATCCCTCTTCTCTTTGGGTATTCTGTGTATATCCACCTTTTTTTTTTTTTTTTTTTTTTGAAGGACCAGAAAAGAATAATAGCAAGTTACATAAAGTTTAAAATGTGATATAGCAAATAAACAGATTTGCTGAGCCCCAAGTTCATGTGTAGGTTCAATAGATACATTTCAGCTTTTCTTTCAATAGTGTGAGCTGAACAAACCATGCTTGGAAAGCAAAAGCTGAATCTGCCAGTAACACATTTTAATATCATGATAAAAACATGCAAACAAAACAATAGTCTTCGTTTGGGCCCAGATAGCCATTAGAATTATAGGGTGGTGTCCCCCTTTATCAGAAGCTCTTAGATCTTTTCACCGAAAGTCCCAGATCAGTTGTTTTAACCTTTATTTCATTTTGACCATCCTCACGCTCAGCAAATCTCCCTACCCATTGAGACGTGAGCCCAAAGCTACGCTATATAAATACCTCTCTCCACCTGGACTCAGACTCGTGCTCATACCTTTGTGGCTTGATCTGAAAGTCTCCTATTATAAACAAATGCTCTGACTAGAGGGGGTGGTGAGGGCTTCTATGGTAAGTTATCATTAGCTGTTTATATCTTATTGTGAAGGAATCAAAAGAGCTCATCTGTAACCTAGCATGACATAAACTGAACTAACAAGTGCTGAACTGACATGTCCGGTTTGGTCCTCATCTTGGAGTGTGGCCCAAGGTGGAGGACAGCTGAATTTGTGCGAGGGTCCCTAGCACACAGGGCAGGGGAGGGGTATCATGCTGGAGGGGAGAGAAAAGGAAGCAGAGAAAATACAAAAAGGGAGATGGAAGGGATTTGTTAAGACCCAGCCTTGAAAACATTTGAAAATGGCTAGTGTGACTAGTTTGGAAAGGGATTTGACCTTGGCCTCTGTCCTCTTTCCTGGAGGTGACATAGATTGTCTGGGAACTGATGATTCTTCTATGATACATGGTGCAGATTATCTTGAAGTTGTGAGACCCCATGTGCATTGGCCATGGAGGTGCAGAAAGTCATTTGTTTCCTTATGTAAAATAAAGTCTCTAGGCATGCAATTGCAATCTACCTTTGTTAAAGGTGGGCTCTGGCATTAGTCTATCCTAAGGAAAAATGAAAGGATGAGAGAAGAAAATACGCCTCTTTTGTTTTCCTCTCTGTTCTGCAGAGAAGAATATTTTTCTACCATCTGAATAGGGCGGATGCTCTTTCATAGGAAACCTAACAGAGGAAATAGACAAAGGGAAGAGAGTGCAAGGTAGCAATTGTGGACCGTAAGCTGCAAAAAGCATCGACTACAAGTAATAATGATAAAGACAACTTTAAACTATTCCTAAAATGATTAAGAAATCTCCGTATAGTGGCTGCCCCCAGGAACTCTACAATGTTTATTCTGTTGATCACTTTTTTTTGGTTACCACTTTCTACGTCACTCGCATTACTATGGGAAGGTGACGGGGTGAAACGGGACTGTGAGAGAAGTTAGTACTTATTCATTAAAATGAGGTGTAGCCTCGGCTGGAGGTTGCAAGTTGGGCCTTGGGTAACTAAGGGGATCACGTATCATGAAGCAGTAATCTGTGAAGTCCATCTCTCTAAACCCATTTTGTTCTATCCCCCAGCTCTACGCTGCAGAAACTGACAGAACGATTAGGACGTATTCATCATGTCCTAGTCTTCTGAAACGTAAGTCCTATTCCAGCAAGCTACTGGCCTCTTGGTATGGGGAGACATTAGCTGCCTCTAAACAGACCCATCTCCCTTCAAGAAACTCCTCGCAAGGCCACTGTCACGACCAGCTGGGAGCAAACCCATACCTGCAGAGCTATTCTTCATCCACGTCTGTTACAAACTGAGAGTGGTGTTCGGGTAACTTGCTGTGCGTTTTGCTTAGGTGGAGTTTTACTGCATGTTTGCTCACAAATGTCCGACAGCACAACTTACACTTGAATTTAGAGTCTGTGTCCTCTTCGCCAGCTATGGTTTCCGGAGACCTCTGAGCCGACGACACCCGGGAGATCTCTTGTTCCACCTTGCTTTGCTGTTCCACGGCCAAGCGGGTCATGTCCTTCATTTGGAAACCTAGGTGCGATTCTAAGTGACTGATGTAGGTGGAAGGGGTTCGGAACTGGGAGGCACAGTCACTGCAATAAAAGACAGGGTGTCCTTTGTCCATGTTTTTCAGAAATTTTGTACCGCCCGTTTTCCTAAGCTGGTATTTGACGTTGGCCAGCCAGTGGCTGATAGTCGTCATCGAGAGTCCCGTAAATTTTGAGATCTGCATTCGCTCTTGCGGGCCCAGGTCGGACAGCAGGTACTTGCCCTCTGATGTCTGGAAGAGGCTCGAGGCAAACTGAGCCTGCAAAATCAGGAGGTGCTGGGGGTTCCAGTTGGACTGCCGGCCTTTCCTTTTGTGCAACGTCGAGACTTCGCTGGAGACATCCTCAAAGCGCCTGACGTCCATTTCCAGCTTCATGGGAGGGACCCTGGAGGAAGTGGCGGGCTTCGGGGTGGTGGCTTTGGGGAGGACTTTGACCATGTCGGCGATGTCAGACAGAGCATGCTTCTGAGGCGGGGACGTACAGGACTGTGCTTGCGAGGACTCGGCTTTCTTGCTTTTGGACTTGGTCAGGTCGATGGGCTGATCATTGTTCTCAAAAAGGTAGCGCCTGGACACGCTGGCCGGCCTCGTGGCGGCAGGACTTAACACCGGCTTGTCCATGACGCTGAGATTCGACTTGTGGAACATAGAGATTGTGCTTGAGCTCGGACTGGAGCAGGAAGGTGAGCGCAGGGGTTCGGTGGCTTTGCCCAGGTGATTGTTCAAGACGGACTGCAGGGCGCTGAGCGGGTTGATGCACGGCAGGGCTGAGGCGTGGCTGGCGAGGGCACAGCCGTTGCTGAGAGAAGACGCTGGCTCCAAGGGCTGGGGCTTCTCTTTCTCGCCGCCCTCTTTCATCAGCTTGTCCTCCTCCTTCGGGGGACAAGGCTCAGCCTTTTTGGATTCAGAAGGGGGTTCGCTGTTGGAGAAAGAATCCCCCTCGCCGTGGCTGAACGATGATGCCTCTTCGTGGGAACTCTCCGTCCCACACTCCTTCACGACTTCATCTTTATCTTCTGGCTCCTTCTTAACTTGAGTGTAGGGAGCCAGCTGTGTGGGCACAGGTGCCAGCGGCATCACTTTCCACTTTGGTGCGATTGGCCTTAGCTTGTTGGCCAGGTTAGGTCGGATCTGGAGTACCTGGGAGCCCAGAGGCAGGGAAGGCTTGGAGCCCTCTGACAGCTGGTAGGCTGCGTGGATGCTGGGGTACGCGCTCCAGCTGGGAGCCCCGTTCTGGGCCTTGTTGATGGCTGTGGTGACAGTATTTTCCAATGACTTCAAAATGTCCCCTCCACCCTTTGAGCCATCTTCCAAATCCTCCTCCCTCAGATACTGGTATTTTATTGTAGGGTCCAACGGTTTTTGGAGAGGGTCCTCAAAGTCCTCAGTTTTCACGACTTTCTCATCCTTGGTGATCTCCTCTGGTTTTTCTTTTTTACTCTCTTTCTTTACCTCAGTTGTACAGGCTGTACAGTCGGAAGCTGAGTTACTTGATGGCTTGGAAGCCATAGAATCACTGTTCGGGGTGTCCGACAGCGACTGCATTTTCTCCACGGCCAGGGGGTCTAACACCAGCTGCTTCCCTTTCTTGGAGGCAGAGCTGGTGACCTTGAGGAAGTGCCCCGTGACCATCATGTGGGTGGTGAGCTGCTGCAAGGTGTCGTGGGAGCTGCCGCACTCCATGCACTTTAAGATCTGGGACTTGCAAGCCTCAAACTGCCAGGTGTAGCTGGCGCCGTTTTGGTAGCCATAACGGTTGTTGGAGGTCAAGTGCAAGTTGGCGCTCTTCTGAGAAGAAAACGAATCTGCAAACGATCCCGTGGTTGAGTCAGGGGAACACGGCCGATTGACATCAAAGACGCGTTTCTTCGCCGGAGTGACCATTTTCGATGAAATGGTTGGGACTGGCTCCTTCAAAGGCACTTTTTGGTAATGTTTCGTTTTTATCATGTGGACGCTCAAATCTTGGAGGGAATCGAAGGAGTCGCCACAAAACATACACTTCAGGACCTTCTGAGCGTCCTCCTTATCCATATCTTGGAAGGCCCTTTTGCGGGGCTTTGAATAGCTGGTGGGTCTAAGCTTGTCCTTTTTGCGGTTGTCATCTTGATAGTGGCCCGTTTCATTCATATGCACAGTCAACTCCACCAAGGTGTCGTAGGCGGCACTGCATTGCCGGCACCGGAATCGACTGGCCCCGGTGAAGACGGTCCCGCACATCTTACTGCTCTGCCGGTACAACTGGACCGAGCTGAACAGGCTGGGCTTCGACACGGATCTAGAAGGCAGGTTCTGCTGCAGGCTTTTGGACAGAGCATCTTGGTGCCAATCGAAATCAGTCCTGTTGCTGCCATTTCTGGCGTCACAATTCCGTCTCTCACTGTTGGACAGCTTGAAGCCCAGCCCCAGGCCCGACCAGTAGGAATCGGACAAGATGTTGGCATAGACGGCCGTCATTTTATCCATGCAATTGTGGGCTTCCTTTGGAAGCGTGGTGGGAGTGCTGGTTTTCTTGTCAGAGGCATCTCGACCACACACGCTCTTGATGTCTGACACGGGATCACTGGCGTCGCTCAGCAGAGACTCGTTCTCAGCGTCCTGATTGGACAGGTGACTTCCTGGAGAGTTCTGGTAGCTGAAGCAGCCTTTCTGCTCCGGACCCGTTTCTAGCTCCTCGTCTGTCCCTGGGTCATTGCTGCTCTGAAGTTGAACTACTGAACCACTGTCTTCCTCCTCCTCCTCTTCTTCTTTTATCTCCTCCTCTTCCTGCAGCTGTTCCTCCTGGGCGTAGCCTGCAGGAGAAGAAGAAGAGATGAAATAATAATAACAGGTTACATATTCCATCCCAGATTTCCCCACTTAGACTACGTACTTTCCATATCAAATGGAAAAGCAATGTAATCTACACTTTTATGAACTGCAAGCAATAGATACAGGAAAAAGCCAAATGATGTCTTTTGTGCTATCTAATTCCCCCTCTTTTCTAATTGGCAGGAGTCATAATTCTTTACAAATGCCTAGAATCCCAAGTTAATAATTTTCATGTTTAAGGAATATCACTTTAATACTCCTATAATGGGACAGTCACTAAATTCATGCACACGACTTTCAGGAAAGCTGGACTGAAATTCCAACTCTATTAAGGACATATCTCTACAGAGAAGGACGTTGACTCATAAGAAAACTAAGACTTGACCCTTGCCATCTCCACGGGAAGGTGCAGCAAGACATTTGTCTATATTGGCACACAATCATCTTAATAAATCATTTTCGAATGCGCAAAAGTAATTTGGATGTAGAGCCATTATATTTTTTGATAGCCAGTGTCTTTTTGTTACAACATTTCTGTTTGTCGAGAGTCGCACAGCAGGTAGAGAGCTTATGCAATATCGAAGAAGATCTTCCATTGATAGCCAAAAAATTATGTAAGCTCAGCAAACATAATGATTTTAAAATAATAGCAAATGGTGTTAGAATGGGAGATTTGGGGACTATCCTATTATTCTCAAACAGTTTTATGGAGACCCTTTCAGACAAGGCTAAAAATTTCCTCTCGATCTTGTGCCTGTAATTTCAAATGCACCGTGATTTGTGGGGACCCGTCATGAGATGCCAATTATATGTTTGATTTGTAGATGCAAAATGCTATTGGGGATGCATGCTTTCCCTTCTCTGAAAGGATTTAGGACCAGTAATTGCACAGGGAAAATGAAGGCATGAGAGAGTGGGCGCAAAGGGAATTAATGAGCAGATATCCATCAGTGGAGAAGAGGAACGGGACTGTTTATGCCAGGGACTCGTTTTCTTCACCTGGCCTTTTTAGAGCCACATGGATAAAATGAAACCAAAGAAACACCAACGCAAGGGAGATTCGGCCTTAGATTTGCAAGGCCTGCATGATCTCAGTGTAGTATTTTCCTTGTGAGCTTCTACCTGCCCTCTAAATGCAGGTGGGTTCTTGGGAGAAACCCTAGGGCAATGCTGCGATTTCTATTCACCAGGGAATGGAAAAGAGGTGATCATGCATTGAAAGTTTGTCTCGTGAGGCAGGCAGAGGGTTAGGAGAGAATGGGGTTTGTTAGGGATAAAGGAGCTGCAGTCAGAAACTCCAAGGCCCCCCTGCTGCAGAAGAGGAATATTTATTGAGCAATTACCCTCTCCTAAGAATGATGCTACTGTGTTTCCCTGAAAGTGAGACCTAGCCAGACCATCAGCTCTAATGCGTCTTTTGGAGCAAACATCAATATAAGCCCCAGTCTTATTTTAATATAATATAAGACCGGTATAATATAATATAATATAACATAATATAATATAATATAATATAATACCCGGTCTTATATTAATTTTTGCTCCAAAAGACGCATTGGAGCTGATGGTCTGGCTAGGTCTTATTTTCAGGTAACCACAGCAAATATACTCTTTCATTTCATCCAAGATCTACATCAGGTAAAATTTATTATTTTCATTTCACAGATGGGGAAACTGAGGCTTTAAGGCTAAGAAATTTGCCCAAGACCACACAGCTAGTATCACAGAGTCATGACACGAAAGCCTGTTAGATGAGGGAATCCATGGTCTGAACCACTAGGCTCCCCTTTCTTTCTATTAGCAACCAAACGAGTAAGAAAATGTGGCAGAGACCAAAAGGTGAAGCAGTGAATTTCACTGAAATGTCACGGAATGGATAACCACCTCGGAGAGGAGAAGTATGGGGATGCTGGAGACAGGAACCCACGATTTTGGGGCACGATACCATAAAACAAGATGGAATGTAAAAATTCGGTCTAGCCATGAGTTTCATGGTTGGGTTCATTATTTCGTTGCAATTGGTGTTGTGTTTTTGCTTTCCTAGCAAGTTGACAAGTGGATTTTTTCATTAAATTGGTGTGCTGGTCTCTAGTTCCATAAATTGATTTGAAGAAATAAAAGCTACTCAATCTAGTCAAACAACATTAGTAAGTGATCACTACTTGCAAGAAAACCCTCGTTGAAAATCACTGAATGCCTGAGTTAGACCCCCCGCCCCACTCCCACCTTATCCCATTTTTTTTTTCCTGGTCTAATTTCTATGTTTGCAAAAAGAGTCATACCATTAAGTTCAGGGAGAACATCTGTTATAAGATTCACAAACAGAGTTGCTACAGAGCCAAGTGCAATACTTCAAAGAATCAGGTAAATTTTATCAACCAAACAGGGTCACTCTTGAGAATTAAAACGACTTGACTCAGGCCTGGGGACAACACACATTAGCCAGGACTACCGTGGCAGGCTAACCGGGATATAGTCATCGCACTTATGGGGACTTTAATCCCAGCAACAACAAAAATGTGTGTGCGTGTACACCCACACACGTGTACACACCCACACACGCGTGCACACACACAGAGAAGGGAATACATTTAGGGGAAAGAAAAGAGCGCTTTCCAACAACATGAGAATATCATGCTAAGCTAAATAAGTCAGAGAGAAAAAGTCGAGAACCATATGACTTCACTCATATGTGGGATATACAACTGAAAGCAACAAACGAATAAAACAAACAAACAAGCCAAAAATTCATGGACACAGACAACAGTCTAGTGGTTACCAGAGGGGAAGGGGGAAAAGGGGTGGTAGAAGAGGAGAAAAAGGGTAAAATATATGGTGATGGAAGGAGAACTGACTCGGTGGTGAACACACAATGTGATGTATAGTTGATGTATTTATACAATTGTACACTTGAAACCTATATAATTTTACTAACCATTGTCACTCCAATAAATTTAATAAAAAAAAGAGGGTTTTCTGTCATCCCAGTTGGTTAAGGGTGTTGCTAAGTGTTTTTCATCTCAGTATTTTCAGTGCCTAGCACTGGAACTGATACTTAGCAGGAAGTTGGAAAGTAACTCATGCTATTTTTTATGTATGTTGATGAAATAGACATGTGCGGGTTGTACACACTCAAGTACACACACACACACACACACACACACACACACACTGCCCAGCCAATATCGTCATTTTCGCACAAAGAGAAAAGAAGTGCTCTTTTTTTCCTGCTGACATTTGGAAGCTGAGCTTTCCGGACCAGCTCAACTTCACAATCTACTTTGTCCTTCTCAATGGTTTCCCCAGAAGAAAAGTCGGAGACAGCAAATGCCTCCCCCACAATACAGATAAAATTTTCTGCTTAATTAGGCATTGACATGTTTACTATAACCTTTACAGAAGAGTAACTCGTGCTGAGAGACCCTTTTTGTCTGTTTTCTGCTACAGAACAGACTAAATCTCATGTACCCAATAAAGTAACGAATTGAAAAGCCTCATAAAAAAAAAAAGTGCCAAAGCATCCGTCAAAGTCAGTGTGATTTAACAATGGCTGAGGGTTCCAAAGAGTTTGGAAAACACATTTTAATATTACACATTTAAAACTGCTCACTTGACTTAAGTGATTTTGTTTGCCACCGGCAGCTGAAGCGAGAGACGGGAGACAGCCAGAATGGGGGTGATCTGGGTATGTAATGAGTGTCTCTCTCATTCTCTCTCTCTCTGTCTCTCTCTCTCTCTCAATGACGTGTTTAATAAGACTGCTTCATGTGTAAATCTTGGTAACGTGGATGAGTGGCAAGTTTATTCTTATGAATACTTATTTAGCCAAAGAAGACGAGCCCAATTACCTCCACGACACAATAAGAAAAGACTGCTCTCTGCAGAACCTCCTTGGTGATTCCGGGTTAAAGATCAAGCATTGCTTTCCAATCCAAATTTCATCCCTTAGGCCAGCCTGGCTCTGGCCCCATGAAGTGTCCCCAGTCCCAGGACAGCTAATTCCTGAGCAAACCCCGTCGTTTCTATGTCTAAATGACTGACTCAAGAGATCATTTCTCTTTCACTCCAGGCCCACTGTGCTTACTGGGCCACCAGTATTGTTCACTAGAGCGACTCAATGGCCCCAGTCTGTTTTTCAAAGAACTGCTAGAATAGTCTTTGTGGAAGGTATTAGGTGGTGACATTGCTCTGTTTTAACTCCTGCAGTGTCTTCCTGCTGCACTTATAATAAATTCAAACAGTGCAGAAGAGCTTGCAGGGTCTGTCCCCCACCTCTCCGCTTTGTCACTCTCGCCCCGCTCTCCACGCCTAAGGCACAGCAACCTCCTTGCTCCTTCTCGCACCAGCCAGTCCATTACTGGCCTGTGGTTCTTTGCAACTGCAGACGTCTCTGCCTGGAAAGTTCTTCCTCTCCACCCTCCCATAGCTGATTCTTTTTCATTCTTCAGGCTTCACCTCAAACTGCCCCTTCTCAGGGAGGTCTGTCCTGACCTGTCTGCCCTTCTCTGTGCAACTGTAGGTCACATCCACCTCCTTCCTGAAATCCCTAGAGCACGTACTGTACTCGGAAAACTTGTTTGTTAGTTTTGGATTGACTACCTCCTCCCTCTAAATATAGAGATAAAATGTCTGTCCCCATGAAGACAGAGACCTTACTTCTCCCAGCGCTCAGATCACATCCTGGCACAGGACGATGCCCACAAATTATCTGAGTGAGTGGATGACGAGATCAGACAGTGAAAGGGGATCATGCCAGTTGCCAACGTTTTCACAGCAGTATGATTGGCACCGGTGATGGGCCCAGCGCCCCTCCCCCAACACAGATCAGGTGTGAATTACAAGCATCCCGATCAACTTTTCTCGGTGATACAAACAGAATGACATCATAGATCATCTTTTCAGAACAGCTCAGCCACCAGCTTTCTTTTTCCCTGAAATCCCTGAGCTGTGCATTTAGACTTTTAAGTATGCAGACTGCAAATAAGCATCCAGACTGCAAAGCATCAGAAAATACAGTCTTAATGTGAGCAGACTTTGATTCAAAAAAGATTCACACAGGGGAACTTTGAAAGTATGCACTAATCTTGTCATGGATAAAGTTCATTAGCTGTTCCAATATGCACGCTCCATAAATATTAGGGTGGTGTTCTCCTGAACTCATTGGAAAAATATACGACATATGCTGCAAAGTGTTGACCTAGTATGTATGAATAGAATTCAGAAATAAACCCTTACATTTTAGAAATTTCCTTTTATATTAACATTTCTTTAAAAAGGAGAAGCAATTAAAAAAATTACCCTTTCAATTGTCCCAAAAATGTCTAGTCAGAATGACTTAAATGAAATTGTGCAAAACAATTCATGGGTGGCATGATGTTAGATTTCAGATTTTTGCTGGGTGTACATTTTTGTAGTTGCCTTGAAAATCCACAATAAAGTGTTTACAGGAAAAACACTGACAGTTTTGAAAGTGGCAGTAGAGGTGGAACAGTTATAACCTCAGAAGAATATAAAACTCCAGAAGGCTGATTTTCAAAAACGGAACCAGAATTCAACCAAGACCTCATTTAAAAACATATCTGGTGGTGACAGGATCATTTTCACCAATCTACCCCACTAAATGACAGTTTAAAATCACATGAAGATTTCAGTGTGCAGGGCAGACGTAAATGAGGGGATTGCAAAATTTTCTTGCCATGTACCCAGTAGGTACGCTAAATCATGACAAGGAGGAAGGACTCCCTGTCACGAGTCCCTAGTGTTTTGGTGACTGTGGTCTTGAAATCTGTTAATATGTATATTATTATTGGCACTAATTGGCAGTCTTGTTGGCAGGCAGAGGAAAGAGAGAGAGCATTTAGTTCGAGGAGGCTGAACTCCATTTCAGTGGTGGCCAGGCCCTGAGTGAGGTCCCCTCAGGGGGCCATGCTAAGGGGGTCCGTGTACTTTGTTTTTCGGGAGGCATTAGGCCAGTGGGCTGTGGTGACCCTCACACCATCCCTGAGCACAGACTTTGCTTTACAGAGAAGCCAGCTATCACGAGCCCAGGCTCAGTCTCCCTGCAGTCTGGAGAAATCTTCGAATTTCATGCCCATTTCTAAACAGGAAAGATTTCCACAAGAAAACCAGAATTGACATCACATGGATGTTTACGCCTGCCACACCACATAGAACTCATTCACACAAGTGTGGCTTGCACACATGGGTTGAGAGAGAAGGGCCTGTGCCCTCCTTTATCTGAAGGTCAGAAGCTAGCCATTCGAATTCTTTGTCTAAAGGAATGCTGAAGAGGGCGTAACAGCTGGAAGCTTCTCCTGAGCCCCTGAGGGCTCCATGGAGATGGATGGAGAGCTTTCTGAAGGTCATGGACAACAACATCCCTTTCATTGTTTCCTGCAGACCGTTCCGTGAGTTAGAAGACTTTACGTGGATTACGGGTGCATAACAGGTGGAGTCGGTAGGAAACAAAACGTCCATTTCCTTCACGTGCTCTCATTGTGGGCACTTTCCTGGGCCCTCGGCACAGCTCTTTGGACGACAAAGTTGTTTTCTCATCAGGCTTTGTGACGTTTTCTATGTCCTGGTCATCAGCGAAAGAGGACGAAGCTAGTTTAAGTCAGGGGAAGTGAGTGCTCCGTCATCCCTTTGTGGTTCATCTGTTTGTTCATTTAATCAAGAAATATTTTTCACGCAGCTATCACGTGCAAGAGACTTTAGCTGCGTTTCCTTGGGACTTCCATCACAGTGGTTCTCCAAAGGCCAAGGAGGGTAGAGAGATGCGTTATGGAGAGAAGGTGGACACTGGGTTGGGAGGGAAAGGTCACGAAAAGGTCATGCATTGCTGGAGGGAGGCAGATAACTAAACGGGAAAGCAGGCCAGGTGGGGGGAAGACGAGCCTCTGTTGCAAAGGTAAGCGGGGCTGGCACTTAGCCCAGGAGACAGCGAGAAGATGTGGGCAACTGGAAAGTTGATGCCACGTTGAAAGAGGACAGCTGCTATTCAAGGAACAGCCATGGGGTCTAGGGCTGTCAGCTACTATGTGTGGCCAAATAGTTTCACATAGATGAAACCAAGTATGTCTGAGACCCATCCACTTGCAAACTCCGAACCACGGGAGACAAAGAGTTTGAACATCGGGCATGCTCTCCTGGTACTTTCCTGTATGGGCTCTTTGACCTTGATTCCTTGTCTTGTCAATCCCAAATTGAAGTGACCACCTCAAGCCTGACTACCTCACATGGTTCTGTCCAGACAGAAGAGGAAATTGCAAGGAGAGTCTATTGTAAATCCTCGCTACTCAAAGTGTGTTCCTTGGATCAGCAGCTGTAGCATCACCTGGGGACTCATTGGAAACGCAGACTCCCAGCCCCACCCCAAGTCTATGGACTGTAAATCATTTCACAAGAGCAGTGGGGGATTCATATGCTGAAGAACGTTAGAGCAGCCCTGCTGTAATTCGCAAAACTGTAATTAGGAGCAAGGTATTTAGCCAATCTACTTTTCTCTGCTTACATCCCTACGTGTAGGTGGGTACCAGCTTTGTGAAAAGAGAATACGAATTTGAGAGTTCAGCCCCTTTCCTCTCCGGGAATCAAAAGACAAAATGCCTGTGGCTTAGACAACTGCTCCCAGTTTATATTGGGAAACACCAAGCAAGAGAGAAAAAAAAGTCACTGATTGAAGGGCTGGTCAGTTAATGAACAGATAAGATGGCCCACTGGCCTTGGGATCAGGCTGGCCTGAGTTCAAATCTGCCAATTACTGCTGACATGTGATTTTTGGAAAATCACTGAAATTTTCAGTGGCTCAGCTTCCTCATCTACAAAATGAGCACAATAGTATTTACTTTCTAGGATACTTAGGAGTATAAAATATGGTAAAGTATGTACGACGCCAGGGTGGTAGGACTACCTCCTGACCGGCCAGGCCTGTCCTAGGTACTCTGTAAACACTTCACGTCTTGACCTTCAACCTGAACCCACAGAAAGCTGAGATCCGTTGACTTTGGCATTCTTTGTCATCCCTACCTCCCGGTCCAAGCCAACAGCTTTTAGATGGTACTTGCATTAGAGGTGAGTCAGCTCTATATGCGTCATACATAAGAAAAGAGCTTCCTCCAGTTTGGGGTTTGTTACTTAGTATTAAATCATTCATACAAGGAGCCAGTGGTATGTGTGCTGGGAACTTCCGTAGAAGTGATGTGCAAATATTGAATAGCAAGTTATTAGGTCATTATCCATAATGATACTGTCTGCAATCTTCGCGAAATAAAGCAACTCACCATCTGAGGGAAAAGATCTTTGTTAGAGGCCTGGGGCGTTGCACTAACAGAGATGACTAATGCTCAAAGCAGAAGGTCTTCTAGAAAAATGCTTTATACTCAGCTACCTAGAATTTCCGTCTGGCACGTATTATGATTGGGCAGTGCCCTGGTGGCAATTTGAAAAAGCAAAGTGAGAAAATATTCATGGAGAAGGGTGAGAAGAGGGCCACTTCACAAGCTTTCTGGTAGTTCCAGTTTAGAAATCATTATCCTTATATTATCCACACACCGAGAGATACATAAATCAGGAGCAGGGGTAAAACAATGTGAAACGAAACAGGGACAAAGAAACTACACAATAGGACTGAGACTTTGCAATCAAATGACGAGTTTTAGGCTTTGACTTTTCAAGTGGTAGCAATTATTGTCAACAAAACGTGCATACTGATTTTCTATACATTTTCCCCCAAAAGGGATATCTAAACACACTCACACATATGTAGTTCTTTCCAAGACTGGAAAGAGGATTTTTGTTTGTTTGTTTGTTTGTTAGTTGCCAAGAAAAGGGACAGTGAATCATTGTCTAGAACAACCTTCAGAAAGTATATGAAGCAGATGCACCATCTGTATTTTTTCAGACAAATATTCCCATTTTACTTGAAATAACATCATTAGCACAGCCATCCCACAGAGCTAGAAGGTGATCTTATTTCCTTTTTGCCTGGCTTGAAATCAAACATCTTTTCTTTCCTTTTTTTTTTTTTGGCCAATGCTGCTTCATTCTCTGAAATATTTCATGCAGATAATGGATAATGACCACTTCTCATTGCCTTTTCTCGAAAATGTCTAACTGCATTAGCTAAGAACGGACAAATTTTAACCTGCTTCTTTTGCTAAGTTCATGGCTGTGACCACTTCCCATTAAGAAAGAAAGAGAGGGGGAAAAAAAAAGACCACTGTTCCCTCAGAGAAGCTAAATTGGCACTGTCAGAAAGCGATCTGGCCTTTGCTTATCTGGTGAAACGTCTTTGCTGTCTCTGGATTCACAGAAGTCTGAGGTGGAAAGACCTCTCATGTCTCAGGGCCAATCCCTCAGCCTGCGAGGGCTTTCCTTGCCTCATATTCTTCTGTTCTATGAGTAAGGTACAGATGTTGGACTTCCCCACTCGTCTTCACATTGGATTCTCCACCAGCATCATCATGGAACCAGTCTGGCTAAGAGGACATGGTGTGTCCTCTTTACACATGGTGTGTCCTTTCCATTCCTTCTATGTAAGAGTTGAGCAGGGTTTCCTCGATGGCACAATTGGATCAAATCTTAGGATTGGAGAGAACTTTGAATTCATGCACACCAAGCATTCGTTATGTGCTTTCAATCCTTTTATCAACACTTCAGTGAAGTAACCACTCGACATCTATCCTTGGAATCTTCAGTGATCAGGAACTCCCAGCTTTGAGGCACCCTATTCTCTATTAAATAAAAAAAAAATAATAATAGCCAACAGCAATTGTGAGCAAATGCCTGTGTGAAAGCTGGTGGGCTAATTTATTTTACGTGTTGCATGACGTGATCTCCATAATAGCGCTGTATGTCTTTCAAATTCTATCTTTACATCAGATGATGAAATTGAGTTGCAGAGAATGATAATTACATGTCTGGAGTCACACTGCTGAATTGGGACTTGAATTTGTGTCTGTTGGATTCTGGAATCTATGCTGAATTCCCTTTCCCCTATTCTCTGTATCTAATTCATCAGTTGGAAATGTCAATGCTATTTTGAAATAAATCTAAACTCTGCACGCTGCCATCCTTTTCCACACCACCACCTTGGGCCAGGCTGCCACGTCTTTTCTGGTAGAAGCTGTGGCCTCTTCACTGGTGGCCACTCTTGCTCTCCTGTGGTCTATTTACCTGAAATGACCTGTCCTCTTTACACTAGGTGTAAAGAGGACACACCATGTCCTCTTTGCAAAGACGCTACCCTACATGCCATCACTATCCTCTTTGCTGAGGTCTCTAAAGCCCACATTCTAATGCCTGTTGCTGGAACCCACCAAGTTCTTTCCTTCTTTAAGACCTTCAAAATTCTGTTTCTCCCACAGAAGACTTCCCCCTTTCCCTACGTCAAATTCTTTATCCTCCTTTTCGTCTCAGCTCAAATGCCTGTCTTCAGAGGAGTCGTCTCTGATCACTCCCTCCAAGTCCTCAACAACCAGTGTTACTTTCTATCTCAGCTACCCACTTTTCTTGTGTAGTCCTTATCTCAATTTGCAATTATTTTATTCCCCGACTCACTTGACTGTTTGTCTTCCCAGTAACTCTAAGCTCCCGGAGGCAGGCCGACTCTAACTAGTTCATCATTATATCCCATTGCTATCCAGGGCCAAGCTTGTTCAAATATTTGTTGGATATAGGAAGAAATACATGAACGATCGCACTGATAAATGAATAAGTGATTGCATCAGTAAAGCATGATTTTCTCTAGCTGACAAACTTAGATGTTACTCATTGTTCCTAATCCACTTTCAAGCCATAGAAAAGAACAAACAAAAAAAAGCAGCCTTTTCAACAGGATATTCCTTGGATGGTTGAGGTGTCCACACAGCGTGCCCGGGAGGCAAAGGAAGCCGGGGATAGACGGGTTGGGGGTGGGTGGGGGTAGACGCAGGGGCTTTGTAAAGACACTTTCTTCCTCCAGCCTAAAACCCATAACACTCTACACCCTACAATTTGACTTTTGTCCACTTGGCATGAGGCAAACCAAGAGCTCGTCCCAATAAATATAGAAAGACTTATTCTCTTATCTCGCCTTTGACCTTCAGGGTGAATGAGTTCATTAGACATTTTCCTGGCAGCTGGTTTCTATAGAAGAACACATGGCCCCAGGAGCCACCTGGGCCACCCTCATGCTCTAGCCCAGTGGTTCCCAAGCAGGAGTGAAAGAAGTGGTTCCCCAGGGCAGATGTGACATCTGGTGGCATCTTTGGTTGTTATGACTGGAGAAGAAGTGCTGCTGGCGACTAGTAGGTAGAGAGACTTGGGGTGTGCTAAACACCCTACGATGCACAGGACAGCCCCCCCAACCACAACAAAGAATTATTGACCCCCCAAATGTCAATAGTTGAGAAATGCTGCAAAGTCAAGGTCAGCTGCAGCTTTGGGAATTGTTGCTGAGGAAGAGTGATACTTATCCTCTCTCCAGTTGTCGGTGAAGCAGGGAGCTGCACGGAGAAGGACCCTCTATTCTTACAGGAAAACTAGAAAAGAAAGCACCACTCTCACAGGTGTTATCATCTGCAGTTGAAAAGCACAAGGTCTGGAGCAAGCCTGCTGGGGATCAAATCCCACCTCGGCCACGGCTTTCATTGTCATCTCAAGCTAACTAACAACTTCTGTGGGTCTCAATCTCTTCTTCCATTAACTGGAGATGAGAACAGAACCTGCCTCAAAGATGACCGGGAGAATTGAGGTAACTGGAAAGAACTCAGAGTGCCTGGTAGTAATAAGCCCTTGATGGTGTGTCCTTATCACCATTATCACAAGAACAAAGACCTAGTCACAAAGAGCAACATTAGGGGGCTGGGTTTCTCAGGATTTTTAGTATTTACTTTTTCAAGTGTTGTCTGAAAAAAAAAAATCCATCCGGCTCCTAGCATTATTCTCAATCAATTCCTTCTGGATTCATTTAAATCCCCTTATCAGGTTGAATGCTTTTTATCCTACAAGGAACAAACAAACAAAAAAGTTACTGCTGAAAGGGATTAGCATTTTTAAGTAACTCCGGTAACTCAGATGAATCCTGACCTATTTCAGTTCTTAATTAACTAGGTTAGCTTTCAAATGAGGCAACTTATAAAACAGTAAATCTGAGCTGAGGCCAAACCCACACCGGACAGTTGGCTGAAGCTGTTCTTGGAAATGGCCCAAATTCTGGGAGCTATAGAGGTCTTCGATCTTTTTCAATCGACAGTTTGAATAATCTAATGGAAAGTTCTCCAGAGTTTTTGACCCTTTGATTTTAGGTTAGGGCTAGTTTAAGAATGGTCTTTTCAAGACCTGTCATCTTTTTCCTGTCTCTACCTATAAAAGGAGATGGGTAAATAGGAAAAGTCTTGAGGTCACTATATCAGCACCCCCCAAAGAGTACCAAATTGGTTATTCTCCTAAGAAAGGATAGGGGGTTGGACGGGGGGTGGGGGTAGAGAGGGAAAGACTGTCTGGCGACCTAACCTAACACCCTCCATCAGTGAGCACCTATAGATGGCTCCTAATACATCCACTCTCGTCACTGATTTTCTTTCTGGTCTTTTTCTCTGTTTTATGTATTTTTCTCTGCTGTTAAAAATCTGTTAGCTCTCTGCTAGCTCCCAAACCACTCTCATGAAAGCTGAATTCTCTTAAAAAAAATAGTGATATATGTCTATATTTTTTCTTAACAACAAAAAAGGCAGTGTTTAGCTCATTGGTTAGTTAATTGGCTTTTGGGAGTAGAATATGTTTTTCTTTCCCTGGAGGACGGACTTACAAAGAAAAAAAGAACCTGAGCTTTCTGTCTTGGAAGAGGATGGTTAGGCAAGGGTGGAATTATGAGAAAAACATCTTCTTATATGTCGTCTCTAACACTTTTCAATGATTCTTAGGAGACATAAAGGGAATTAGCAGTTATATCTAAAGATAAAGTTTCAAAGAAGACCTTTGGTGGCCTTTCCAGGTCTTGTGAATTATTTTGTTATTTATAAACATTTAGAAGGCCACCCATGTTCCAGGATACATCACAGCAGGCCATGCATGTGCATCTCAGTCTGTTAAGTGTGGGTGGGGTTGGCACTATGCAGGTATGGCAGTGCCCCCCCCCCCAACTTACCTAAGCCAATCATCTTGCAATAGTGGCTTGGTCAGGTGATTCAGGCCTAACCTAGGACAATAAGTGATTGTCATTCTCAGTCTGATTTGATGGTTAAGAACATAAGGGTCTCTCTTTTTCGTTTTTCTTCTTCTCTTGCATGAGTTTATAATCTCATGAAGTTCTGGAAGCAGTTACACCAGCATGAGGGAAGGCAGGCAGCCTAAAACCCAAGCTGATGCACAGGGCCAAGAAAACTGCAACAAATTGAAGCGAGAACCTTGATCCAACTCCACCTGAAGACTGACTGTCTTTGTACTTTGAAATTACATGAGCAAATAATCCCCTTTTCTGCTTACGATGGTTTGAGGGTAGGTTAGTTTCTTCTTGTGATAGTTTGGGGGGCAACTGGGAGCTTTATGCTATGTCTATTAGTCCATGTAAATTCCATAGTTTTGTGTAGCTGCTACTTTACAAATTAGATACATTTTTATCAATACTTGCACATGGCTTTGCTATGTACTTTGCATGAGACACATTGTTTTCTTCCTTGGTATTTACATTCTTTAGCTCCTAACAATTAAAGAGGAAAAATATGCTGTTCTTTTTTTTTTTTTTTGGCTTGACAAAGTATAAGGTAATCTCCTTTTGCTATTCTGTTCAATAATTATCCAAGATAAGAAGGTCAATACTATAAAATTTGGGATTGGTGTTCCTAGGCAAGCACCTAATTCATTGTTACTTACACACCGGCTATTGCAAATTCGGAGCCCATTTTGTAGGCCATCTCCTCCCTAAGGCCTTCTCCAAGCCCCCCAAATGGAGTCACCCTTCTCTGTGATACACAGCACTTTACTCCTGGATAAATCCAATTGCGATTCTGATCTCACCTCCCAGATGCTAAGCTTTTTAAGAGCAAGGAGGCATTGGTGTTTATCTTCATGTGCCTGCGCCAGGAGTTTTGGGCACAGTGAGGACTCACAGTAAGTGCTCTGCTCTCTCCTCTCCTGCTTTGCATTCTGTGACTTTCCACAGGGCCCTGCACATAGTCAGCACTTCAGAATCCTGCTTAAACAGAACAGCAGGAACAACATTTACCCCAGGAGGGTCCCAGCGCCAAGTGCACACTGAGTTACAGACACACGTGGGCTCCTACCTCTCTTCCCCATTGATACCACACACGTTCTTAACGACTCAGCTGGGGGTGATTTTGTCCCCTGGGGACACTTGGCAACGTCTAGAAACATTTTGGTTGTCACAGTGGGGAGGTGGGGGGGGCTATGCTGCTAACCCCTAGCGGGTAGAGGTCAGGAACGCTGCCAAACAACCTACAACGCACAGGACGTCCCCCCACCACAGAATGGTCCAGCCCAGATGTCAATCACGCCGAGGATGAAAGACCCTGCATTAGAAGTCTTTCTCTCTAATTTTAACCTGAGCCCTGGGAGTACAGGGATTTACCTGTCTCATTCACTGCTTCACCCCCAGTGGCAAGCATGGGTCTTGAGGTGACTATTGTCTGCTGGCATCCGAACATCATCCCTTTCCCACTGAGGGCCATTTTGGTGAGAGTGTCTTCCCCTTGCCGATTGTCACCTCTGCTTTTGCAGTTTGGGGGACTTGATCATTGAAATCATCTCCCTTCTTGTTAAAGGAGGTTGTGTAGCTGATTTTCATTTTTAAGGCATAAGAGCGATTTGGGACTGACGTAAGAATAACATTGTCAGATCCAGGCTGCAAAAGTCTGCTCCCTTCCAGGCACCTCGGGAAGGAGCCCGCAGGACAGAGTCTGGTCTTTGGAAGATGACTTTCATGAGACTCCAGTGCGTCTGGGCTATTTTCTAATAAGAACAATCCAGATAACATGTGTTTTTAAATATCTAGTATTTTGTTTAAAGAGCAACGAGGTAAAACAAAAACAAGAGAAGGTGCTCCTTTCTTTTCTTTCCCTCTTTGGCATTTTTTTGTTTGTTTGTTTGTTTTGAGTATGGGTATATGAAGCCAGCATGGCCAGTGAGACTCTCGCTCCACGGATTTTGAATTCTGACCCCCATGACTCCAGGATGGAAAATGGTTGGAATGGACCCATCTTGTCAAGAGCATCATGAAGAGATCATCTTTCGATTCTGCCCCCTGGACTCTCAGAGGCTCACTGGCTCCTTCTATTTTGGTGAGTTTCTTCATCCTCCTTCCAACAATCTCCTTGTTTTGACTCATGTTAGCCAGAGATTAAATTTTTGCTGGCAAAGAAAGACTTCCCTATCTACCGTGTTTCCCCGAAAATAAGACCTAACCGGAAAATAAGCCCTAGCATGATTTTTCAGGATGACATCCTCTGAACATAAGCCCTAATGCGTCCTTTGGAGCAAAAATTAATATAAGACCTGGTCTTATTTTTGGGGAAACACGGAAATAGACCGTGCTCGATACATACTTTGAATCAAAGAATGAAATTCTCTAACAGAATGGCTTGTTTGCCTGTTGGAATAAAACAAGCTTAAGCTTTTGGTGGCACTGCGTGGCATTCAGTAGAGGCTAGTTTAAAATTTCATAGACAAATGGGCAGACCATTGAGCAGTGCTAATAAGAGCGCCCTATTTTTAGACACCAAAGATTTCCCCCCAAAGCCAGAGTCCCCTCCATCCAGATACACACTTTTCCATAGAGCCTGGCTACATGTATGGGTCTGCCTTCAAAATGCGTTTTAGAAACATATCATCCCCGAATGACTAGAATGTACCCGTCTAGAGCACGTTTCCAGTGCTCAAAGTCTATTGTGTCACTAATCTGCATGTTTAAGAGTCCCCACATGCTCATTGAGACAATAGATGGGGCTGGTACAGTCTACTGGGTCAAAAATCTGCCTTAAATAGTCTAGATACACAGTCAGTTGAGTAAATAACAGCATTTTCAGAAAGCCCCTAAATATATAATAACATGATGAATCACATCAGCTCCTAAAGACGCAGCCTCGCTACCGCTGATCAGGAAAATGATGTGCGTCTTAACAAGCCACTTACAAATGATCTCATCTCTCCCAGCCGTGGGAGCATTTTCTTTTCCTTGGCTGTATTTTTCCCATGTAGACAAAAGGAGCACACACACACACACACACACACACACACAAACACACGCACGCACACGCACACTGTGCAATATCATTCTGAATTGAGTTGGAGCCAATCGTCCAGCTGTAGAGAGTCAAGGCCAGACTGTAAGTTCTTCTCTGTTTGGTCTGGAGGGTTGTCCCCACCACCCGGCTGTGTGTGACTCTGAGTTCAGCTGGGCCCCCAAACACACAAAAACAGGTCTACTGAAATCAATTAGAGGCATTGATTCAGAGACCTCCATCAGACCTCATTTTGCTGTACGACAGCTTACGCTAAACCACTTCGTTAGAACCCTGTTTGCTTATGCACAGCGACTATGCATGAAATATTCTAATAGCTACCACTTAGTAAGTACTTTCCATGTGTGGTTTTATCTTAGCCTCGCAATACTCCAATAGTGGGGTGATATGATTAGTTCCAATTTTAAAGATGGAGGAATCTTAGGCTTCGAGAAGTTAGAAACCTTTCCGAAGGTCACACACCCAGATATTGGTCGACTCTGGCTTTGAAGTGAGCTCACGAGGCTCCAGACCCAGGGCCCTCTTGTGGCTGTATATTCTAGTCCATACTCACGGCTACGTCCGTTTTCAACGGCGCCCTGCTTTGTTCTGGTGTTTTTGGAGCAAGTGTGTGTTGGCAAGAATGCAATTCATGTTCCTCGAGCAATCTTGCATTTTGCAAAACCTTTGCATTAAAATCATAGCAGTTACAGGAAAAACTAGGTTAGGGTAGACCACTTCAGAACTAAGCAAATAGGTGTCCAGAGGATAATGGAACGAGAACAAGTGTAATAAAAATACTGGTCCAGTTAAAAATCACTTCTTAAAGTCATTTAGAAAAATAGAGGAATACTACAGCAAATAAAGGACTTTACCATGTCAATAAAGAAGTGATGGTAGTTGGGTAGAAAGGAGTTTAAGGGAATAGTGAAATTGTGGGATTATAGACGGGGCAAAATTTAAAGAGATCAGAGAGGGTTGACAGTAAGACTTCTAGGGCTGACCATCTGAACCGAGAGGAAGGGCAATGAGTCGATGCGCCTTCAGTGAAATGACTGCGTTCTCTGTGGCTTCTGACATTCAGCTGTGTTGGTACACTCCACACTTGGCTGCTGTTACCCAGAGGTGCTAAATTATAATGTATTGGGGAAAAAAAAATCACATGTGAATGGATGTGACGTCCTCATTATACTCATATCATTGACTGATTTACCAATCAGGAATGAGCTAATCTGCTTTACGGAGATATGAGTTGTAACAGAACAGACTTTATTTTATCTTTCATCCTTAAAGACCTTTCATGTTCAACTAACTCAGTTGCTAAAATCCTGGGCGCCTCACCAATAAAATCTTCATGTTGAACTAATTACTCAAGCAAACCAACTTAAAATAAAGATGGTACATCTAAAAATCTTCCAGGCTGTAGAATTATATAAAATCTCTTGTTCTTGGTAGAGATGAATGAAGGAAGAGCTTCCCGTTAACTTCTCCAAGCGCCTACGGTATGCCTGGCATAGTGTAAAACATGAGGCCCGTGTTTTCTTTTGGAAACGATCCTGAGACGCAGGTATTTTAACCTCTATCCCAGAGATGAGGAATGTGAGGAGACATATAAGGGGTTCTCTGGTGGAAACTGGCAGGGGCAGGAGGTGAAACCAAGCGCACAGACCCCAGGCCCACGAATCTTCCACTTCACAGTTCTGCAATGGGACGGTAAGTTATGAACTGTAGTCCTACGGGGACTGAAAGTGAAAAATGGTCCCCGTCTCCTCTCCTCTCGTGCCACCCTGATTCCTCCAGGAACTGAATCCACAGTTACTACCTACAGTCAATTGTTAACATTCTCCGCAGCAAAATGAGAGAGAGCTCAGATCACACCCCTTCCCTGCTCATCCCCGTGCCCCGAGGAAAATACATCTCACGCAACAGAAAAAGTCAACATCCTCACCCTCGGATTTTTCCAGGCACATTAGCTCTAACTCCCTCTCCCACGCCTCTCTTGCTAGGTTTTCTGCTCCAGCCATACTGGCGTCTCTGCTGCGCCTCAAACCCACATGGCTCCATCTTAGGTCTCTGCACAGGCTGTGCCCTCGGTGCTTTTCCTCAACCTCCTTCATGCCTTTGCTTATTTCCTAATGGAGCTTGCTCTGATCACCCTGTTTCAAATTGCAGCTGGTCTCCCTGCTATCTCGGAACCCGATTCTTCCCTGCTCCAATTTTCCTTTTTCCACATCACTTACCACCTTCTAACTTAGTTGAGAATCAACTTTATGACACCTGTTGTTGACAGTGATCTTTCTTTGTTAGTTTGTAAGCTCCGTAGGACGAGGGATCTTTCGGTGGCTCGATGATGTAGTGTAAGCAGCTAGAGCAGTGCACGACACACAGTAGGTGTTCAATAATTGTTCATTGAATGCATCAATGGCTGGCTAAAGAAACTTGTACATTTTTAACCCTATGAACTGGGCAAAACTTATCCACTCACCAGAACCTTTCTGGGCTGCTGTGGGCTTGCACCTACGTTTTACTGATAAACAGTGGTTCCCAGAAACAAGTCTTGCTTCGACATCCAACATTTGCTCAGTATGCTAGCCTTTTAAAAACCCAGCCTGGTTCTATATCTAGCAATAAATTCAAGAGCAGAAACTCAGAAATACCTACTGTAAAGTTAGAGATGCTTCTTACTTGAAAACAAAACAAAAAAACCACAACTTAATCCTTTCAGCTAGGTTGGGCCTGTAACCACACAGGCCCTGGGCTATATAAATGATACACAACCAAAGTTATCGAGTATGTTTCCTAAAGTTACTTAAGCCAGGCATTTAAAAACTTAATTGCTTGGGAAAAAATTCCAAAGCATGTCTTTATTGCACCTTTCCATCTCTCTGGTCCAATGATACTCCTATTCCTGGTTCCAGGACATAGAAATGCTGTGATGTAAACTCTTCTTTCTTTATTAGCACTGAAACTATATGATAATGTCTGGGTTGACACTGAAGAGTGTCTGACTGGAAGCCTCTCCTCACCATCTTTCTCTCTCTGTAATGCAAGAACTGCAGCTGCCCACTGGAATAAGTAGATCAATTTATTGTTTGAGAGGAGGAAGATGCCAGCTCTCACATTTACTAGCCATGTGTTCTTAGGCAAGTTACTTAAGCATTCCAAGTCTCAGTCTGCTCATCTGTAAAATGGGGATAATTATAACACCAAGTCTCTATGTCTGCTGAGAGAGGATGTAATGACTAAATGCTACAGTTCTCTTTCTTTAATTTGTTTTCTCCCTCCTACTCAACTTCCCAGTTTTAGCATAAAGATCCTGGGAGGGCCTTTTCTGGCCCCCCTGAAGTGCTAAGGCTCCCCTCTTATCCAGTCTCATGGGAGTTTCCTCTGTGGGTCCCATCAGAATTGCACTCAAACAATTATATGCGTAATTGTTAAATTCTGGACCCTGCCATTTAGACTCCATGAGGTGTCTTCTGCATTGCTATACCTTCCGCATGTTTTCAGAGAGCTTGGAGCACAACATACACGCTTTACAAATACCATTTCATTGATTCCAAGATCTTTCTTTTATATTTTAACATCTCAGAAATCTGGGTGCATCCGTCAATGGTGTATTAAAATGGCCGCCACGGAGCTATTTCAGGAATGACTTAACCAATTTATTTTGCTTATCTTTCCCTCTTTATATAAACGTAAGAGTGTTATATTACAAATATCTTTTTAAAAAATAAATCTAAAAGAGTCTTTCAGTAAGTATTAAATAGAAATTCTAAGTCATAGGAAGTGAGCAGTGTGCCATAGTTTAATTACAAGCATGTTTTTTTCTTTCTTAGTGGTACAAAATACAGAGTGCCAAAAAAATGTACACACATTTTAAGGAAGGAAAAAACTGTATTAAAATTGTAATACTCAATATATACCAATAACAACAATAAGAATGGATACAACAAGTCATGTGTATCCATTTTTTGGCACCCCCCAATATAAGTAGCGGAGTTTACTGAATGGCTTCTTATTAAGTACAGTAATCGTTGAATGGCTTAAAAAGGCAAAAGTGCTTTGCACAGTACTTGGCACATAGAAAGTGCTCAATAAAGTATTGTGCTCTCATTATGACTGATTATTCAGAGTATCTGGCTAAACCAGTATTTAAAACAACATTCAACGACATGGACTCCCCTGCTCCAGATCTAAGTTTTTGCAGAAATGTTCAGGTGAGGAGTCTTTTGGTTAGGTAAAATCAGCCTCAACTGGAAATGGGATCTACATTGCAATTATTAGTCCATCTTTCCCCCTGATTATAGGCTGCTTTGCACTCAGTCTTGGCAGTCTGGGTGCCCCTGTTTCCCCAAGGCCCGGAAGATGGTAGGCTCAATGAATGTTCGATGACTCAATTAAAAAAAAAAAAGAGTGTATGAATTACTGGAGATGAGGGTTCAGAGAAAGTCTACAGAGCGAGAGTTCCCAGACCACCTTCCTTTTCGAGGGAGAAAGTCTGAGACATTGATCCGTATCAGCACGAGAACAATAATTATTGTTTTGTTTGGCCTCTAGTACCAATTCTCAGGGATTCACTACACATGACGAAAGAGCGGAGGACCCTTCAGAACTTTCAGACTGTAAAGCTTCCCATGCCTTACAAAGAGGCTGTGCTTCTCTACACCTTCTCGTAGAGGCTGATGATGACGGCAGTGGAGAAGGATGCCATCAGCTAAGCAGTCTGTCTCTTACGGGTTGGAAAATGTCTTCAAGATCAGGAAAAGCAACTTAGACCAGGCAAAAGTAGGTGCTCAATAAATATGTGTTGAATGACCAGGGATAAGGGTCAAGATCATTGTCAAGATCATGACGACCCCACTGATGTCCCCTCCTACCACGTCGTCTGCCTCTGCTTTGCTTCTTGCCCCCTTTAGAGACTCTACCGGGCATTCGCCCCACCGCCGCACCTCCCAGTGCTTTAGTATTCTTCAGGCCTGGGTTTAGTGGCTTCCAGGGCCATCTGTTGGTGTGACCCCCTCAACATACTGGAGTTGACTTTGTAGGTAAGCCAAGAAGAACAGCTCTTCAATAATCCAATTCATCTATTGCCAGCTGAAGTCAAATCACTTTACTGCAGATTCTTTCTGAAGAGGTGCATGAATTGATTTACAAGTGCAGCTAGTTAGAAAGACACTCAATGATTTGTCTATGCAGGATGTCAAGAATGCCCTATATTCTCCCTCCTGTCATGATATGAATGATACCCTCTCAACTGTTTATTCCGTTTGTTTTAGCCAAACATAAATAGACTGCAGACATGTCTGGGGCTGAAGGCACTTGCAGAAAATAAGCTTCTTCAACTCCAGATCCTGACAATGGAGACACCGTGAGGTTGCTGCTGCTTTGACAAATACCCTCCTTCTCTCAAGAAAGCAAAGCCGACAGAACGTCCTGCTTCTCCGCGCTGGAAGGAGCCGTGGCGTTGGGGACTTTTAAAACCACTTTTTACCTTGAATCTCTACGGCTAATTTAATTTTAATCTCCACGACGGTTCGTAGGAACTTGAAAATAGTTTTTCTTTTCTTCTATTGATTTTGTTCTTTTTCATTTGGCCAACATTGATTTCCCCCTTCCTTCCACCTGTTTACAGAAGACAAGTCTCCATTCTGTTGCATTCCCTGTGGGGCTGGCACACCATTCCTGTTCTCTGTGCCACCCCGCCGAGGAAACAGGTGTTTCCTTCCAGCTGTGACCAATGGTACCCACTCAGGTCTGTGCCCGACAGCCAGCACTCGGCGGCTGCTTGGCTGATGTGCATGGACACCTGGGGGAGGTCAGAGGGAAGAGGAGAAATAAAGGCACTATTCCTCAAATCATAACCTCAGGAACCTACTTCCAGGGAAGTGAGCCGATCACAACTCCGAATTGCATATACGATGAATTTCTTTTTGCCGTAGTGGTTATATGGAATGAGGGGTTTCCTTGCGTCCACTTTTAGCACAGTATGGGGAGGTAGCGCCCATAAACTAATACATGAAAGAACCATGTTAATTGTTTGAGGGCTGACACTGGGGTAGGTGGGAGGACAAAAGAAGAGAGACTGGGGCGTCTTTCTGTTTTTCTGTCTCTGTTCTGTTGTTCCCTCTTCATTCTTTTGCTTCCAGATCGCCAGGTTGAAAGGGAAGGGAGCGCTGCTCCCAAGGGAAAGGGTGATGGGGGTGAAGATACTTCTAGCCCCCTAATTAGAGAATTAATTATTGAATTTGAAAAGCTGAGCATCTACTGTGTGCACTGGGCAGCAGAGAAGATCTGTCCCAACCTCACAGAGGTTAGATTTTGCAGGAGGGACCACATTCAACTAATTCAACGTCATCTCACAGGTGACCGATTAGGTGTGTGAGAAATCATCTGTGTTTGAATGAGTTACAACAACAGGTCAGCTGTGCATATAGAAACACACTGCTGCTTTTGCTAATTTTAAGCATGGAGCCAATGGCGAGGCTGTGTCACTGCAGTTTCTGTTCACAAAGCTGTGCTGACTGACCCAGGGCAAAGCTGACTTACTGGGTCAGCTGTGGGGGTGGGGCCTGGAGTGGTGGGGGACGGAGGGGGAACCGACACTGAATGAAGTCACTTTGGGGATTGTTCATTACGATGTCCTGAGCTTTCGGAGACAAATGGTGCTCGTCAGCCCAGGTCGAGTCCTTCAGTCGGTTTCTTAAGGTTTTCATTTTCAAGATAGTGAGCGGACGCCCTGCCTCCTGTTTCCAGAGGGGAACTTGAAAAGGGACGGTGCAAACAGTACCAGGATTCCCGAGTAGGGGTCAAAAGTGTTCTGGAAAATCAGCCTGAAGAATGATCCTGCGAGAGACCCGTCTGGAAAACTCCCCGGTGTCACGTCGTCTGCGGAACCAGAACGATCAGCACCTTTTCCGTCCTCGTGGAGGTGAACTGCACGTCTTTCGAGAGCTTATCCTTGATCGGGAGGAGGCGGGGCAATTTTGTGCCCCCGTGGGACATGTCTGGAGACATTGCAGTTGTCACAGCTGGGGAGGGGTTACTACTGGCATCCGGCAGAGGCCAGAGATGCTGCAAAACAGCCTCCAATGCACAGGGTGCCCCCACGACGAAGAAATCCCAGGCTTCAAATGTCCACAGTTGAGAAACCCTGCCTGAGAGACAATTTTACTGCTCCTGGGTCCTAAAAGATTATTACATCATTTCAAAAAATACTAAACCTTGGCAGTTATAATTCACAACCTGACCAGAAAACACAAGGATAAATATGAGCTCTAGTCCTGAATTTTGTGAAGTTCAATGCATACGGCTTTTGCTGGAAAAAGTCAATTACAGATGATTTTTTCTCATTCGTGGTGCCCTTTCATGGATGCTGGGCGGGACTTCCTAAGTGGCAGACTTCCAGAGGCACAGAGTTCTGAGTTCAACTTCACAACGCCAGGTTTCTTGTTTTACATCCTTCTCCCCTTCTCTCTGTGTGTGATTGTGTGTGTGTGTGTGTGTGTGTGTGTGTGCGCGCGCACGCACTGTGGGAGGGGTGTCCATCTCTATATCAAAATATCTAAAGTGATACAAGCAACTGAGCAGACTCACACACACACACACATACACACACACACACACACACACACACACACAACACATCACCATTTAGAATTATTAAGCTCAGCAGTCGGCTCGGTATTTGGAATCATTTGATATGAACTTTGTTTTTATAAAGTAAACCAAAGTAAAGCTTTGAAACTTCAGCTTGTTAAAAAAAAAAGAAAGAAAGAAAAAGAAAAGGAAAAAAAGTGGAAGAAGGAAAGAAAGAAAAATGAGGAAAACATACTGTAACAGCCTCACTCCCTTTGAAGTCACTACCGATATAGCTCTGAACAGATCCATTCAAGTTCAACTAACATCAGACAAATGTTTAGTGTATCAGAGGAAGCCACAAAAGCAAGGATTTCATCAATATTTCACAACAGCCTCAGGGAAACTGTAGATTGCAATGCTGTAGGGCAGCTAATGGAATTACACACAAGGGTTTTGTACATTTAAAATAAGCAGCTCCTAAAAAAAAATTACCCTTCAGTTTGATAGAAACTGTATAAAACTGCAGATAGAAAACAATTAAATTGCTCCCCACATTTATCCATGTCACTCTGATAGGTCATTTAATAACAGGTATTACTGTGTGTGTGTGTGTGTGTGTTTTCCATCCCCCCCAGTAAGGCAATAATAAAGATTAACATTTCTGAAAAAGAAACATAAAATATAGCACAGGCAAATGAATAATTAAAGACAGTTTTGAAGAACGCTTGCCATTGTGTGTCCATGAAGCCTTTTCCACATTCACAAAGTAGGCTTATATAAAATATAATTACAAATAGACAGAGGCTGCAAGGGAGACCCATTGACCTTTGTTTGTTTTGATGTTAAAAAATAACTTTGAAGTATTACCTAGGAATACGTGGTTTACCCTGGATCTCATACATATATTATTATCTGGTGAGACTCAGGACGCTGAGCGGCTGGCTTTCTTTCTCTTTTGGAAGATTTACAGAGATAGACCTGGAACTTACAAAATTCTATTCAATAAGCCAGTGTGAGATCAGCATTTTCTCCCCTAAAGTCCTTTGTCAGAGTGAAAAAATTCTGCATATGAAAGCAAATTGCATTTTGGAAACTGATATTTCTGTGACCACAAAACCTCACCTGGCTTTTCTGTCCCTTAGAGCTCCAACTCCCGAAACAATGACCTTGCTATTTATTGACATCTCACATTGGAAGGAGGAGTTTTTAGACACCTCTGCTGCAGTGGTTCTCAGTGGGGCGATTTTGCCTCCCTGGGGACGTCTGGCCCTATCTGGAGGCGTTTCTGATTCTCACTGGGTGGGGTGGGAATGGTGGGGATGCTACTGGCATCTGGTGGGTAGAGACCAGGGATGCTACTGAACATGTCCCGATGCCCAGCACAGTCCGCAGTGAAGAGTGGCAGTACTGCGCGGGCTGAGACACCCTGCTCTACATAAGCCATTCCAGCCCCCGAGCTTTAAGATAACAGGAGCCTTGTTAATATGATGTCCTAACTTCTCAACCATCCCCTGGTTTCACACCCGTGCATTAAAGAGCTGCTAAGTGAAACTCACAAGGCTAAGTCCTTTGGAAAAGGCAGCGAGGATTTGCCATGGCTACTGACCACGGACTAGTCTAATTAAAAGGGGAGATTATATATATATATATATATATATATATATATATATATATAAAATACATACACATGTTATCCACATCTATACACATACATTTGGTAACAATAACAGCTGCTATTTACTGAGCATACAGCACGTGAGAAGTGCTTTGCATACAATATTTCATTTTACCTTTACAACAACTCTGGAAGGAAAAATACTTTCTTGTATTCTTTTTACAGATAAGGGGATTTTGTTCAAGTTCACTGTCAGAGTATGGCTACGGCATCTCTGAGGCTCAAACCCTAGGCCTGTCACCAAAGCTCTTGTGGCCTCCAGGCTTAGTTGTAGCTAAGCTAGGAGAAGGGGAGAGAGAGAGAGAGAGAGAGAGAGAGAGAGAGAGAGAGAGAGAGAGAGAGAGAGTGGTAAGCATGTCAAAGCAGATGGGGATGTCAGCTGGTTAGAAGAAATTTATTTTTTCTTCTGAGCCAGCAAGTTAGGAAGAACAGTCAGAAAGACTGAGATGGAGAGACAATCTGGGATGTTTCAAGACCCAAGTGAAGTAGGGAGACAGGTCGTCGGCCACAGAGGGAAGAAGTGGGAGGGCAGCCAGAGGAGCCAGCCTGTGGTGCAGCCTCTCCCGGCCACGCCTGGCTGTCTGGGAGACAGAAGGTGGACCACGCTGACCCCTCCCTAATGCTTCTCCAGTAGGAAGTCATTCCCAGTTTAAGGAGAAACACACAGGTTGTTCAAATCTCAGACGGGTAGAACTGGAAAGCCATTTAGGAGTGATGGGAACTGTAGTAAATTGAAGAGCGCTTATTTGCCTTATTTGATGGCAACACATTCAAATTTATTAACACTTTGCAAGCCAACCAAAGTGAGTTGGGATGTCACATCCAGCCTGTGCGCCGTCTATTCCAAACTCCCAGTTTGCACCCTCTTCAAGATTATACGTGTGTGTGTGTGAGTGCACATATACACTTTATCATGTATATGCATATTTATTCTTTATGTCATATTATAGTATTACATACTTCGCTACAAATGGGATTATATCCTAAATACTGCTGTAATGGAATTTTTCACTATCATTCCAAATAACATAAACGTGTGTATTTAAACATATTTCCTCTCCCTTTTTTTTTTTTACAAGTTAGAGTTTGAGTTGCAGTATTACTGGCGTAGTAATACTGCAAGCCGCTTTTAATAACCCAGCCACTTTTCCATATACTAAAAATTTCTTTAGCGGCACTTGTGACATCATGGAAAGAGACTGACAATTGGGAATTGGGATAATGGTGGCAAATCTCAGTTCTACCAATTAATAAGCCATACAATTTTAGGACAACTACTTGGTTTCTCTGAGTTTCAGTTCCTTAGCTACAAAACAAAGCTACACATACTCACCATAGGGGCGCTGTAAATATATGAGTGATTAAATGGCATAATAACTAATAAAATGCTTTGCGGTCTCGACCGTGTTGTATCAACATGAAGGCTAAGCAGCATCCCTCCGTACTTTGGGGGACGTGTCACCTGGGGAGCAGTGGCCGTCCAATCTCCGTTAACCTTTGTCAGGACTCAGCGCTCTTCGTTAATGGGTCAATCAATCAATCACTCAATATTTATTGAGAGCCTACTATGTACAAGACCCAGGGGATCTGTGATGGGCTCCCATCAATAGAAGTACACACGGCAGGACAATTAGCAAGCGTATTTTGACTTGACCTCTGGTTGGCTTAGTAATGGAGTGGTCCCTAAGCATGGGAGGAGGTGAGCAAGGAGAGAAAGGAAGAGGGCAGAAGAGTGGGAGAGCCTTCAACAGCCTGTCACTCCCCTCACAGTTCAACAAAAGATGATGTAACCGGGAACTGGCAATCTGTGGTCCGTGGGCCAGATTCGACCTGCTGCTGGTTTTTGTACATAAAATTACATTGGAGCACAGCCATGCCTATTCGCTTACTTCCGGCCGCCTGTGTGTTAGAGTGGCAGAGCTGAGTAGTTACGACAGAAAACATATGGCTGGCAGAGCCAAAAATATTTACCCTCTGGCCCTTCACAGAGAAAGTTTGCTGAGCCTGATTTAAGCAATCCGTGAATGATTAACCACCTCCAATTCTTTTGGAACAAGGTACACGTATCCAGTGATAACAGCTGTTGATTAAGTTTTTCGTGGGATCTGGAGAATGTACTCGCCTTTTACATACAGTCTCACATCATGGCTTCAGAAAAACATCACGAGAACAGTACTAGCATTATCCCCGCTTTGTCGATGAGGACACTGAGGCTCAGAGAAGTTGAGTAACTTGCCCAAATTCACACAGCTACTCAGTGTGACTGGATCCCAGCTTACGCTCATTCCAGAGCCTGTTTCCATAATCACGAGGCGACAGTTTTCCCAAATCCAGTCTCCCGTGTACCACCCTCACAACTCATTTTCATATTCCCATCCCCTTTACTGCTCTCTGCCGATTATTTTTCTTTTCTTTGAATAATGGAACCAATGGTCCCAGCATTGGTTCCTTTAGTTTTATCCTTGGAAATTATATTCCAATAGTTTGGGTTTGATGTACTGGTCATACATATTTTTAAACTTTTTCTTTTGAGATAATTGCAGATTCATGTTCAGTTATGAGAACTAACACAGAGAGATCCCACGTTCCCTTCCCCCAGTACCCCAACGACATTATGCATAACTAGAGGGTGTTACCACCGCCAGGAAACTGTCACTGATACCATTCCCCCATCTATTCAGATCTCACCAGCCTTACCTACACTTATGTGCATGCAATTTTGTCACATGTGTAGATTCGTGGGACCTCCACCATCATTGAAATACACAAGAGTTCCATCCCAAGGACTCCTTGTGTAACCTTTTTATAGCCAAAGCCACCTCCCCCCCTCCTTCCCCATGGCAAACCCTAATCTGTTTCCCATCTCTATAATTTTGTCATTACAAGAATGTTACATAAATGGAGTAGGTAATCTTTTGAGTAGGTAAGCTTTGGGGACTGGCTTTTTTCACTCAGCAGAATTCTTGTCATGTATTTTGAAATCCATTCTGAAATAACTGTATGACTTTAGAAGTAAAAAGAAAAGAAGAAATCTCACTCATGTTATAATTATCTTGCATGCCACCAGTGGTACCCATACCATACTTAGGGAAACCCTGCCATAACCTGTAATAATACCTGATAGACAAATAGAGAGACAGATAATGCAGCCCTAAGGATGCTTTTGACTAACAGAAACCTCTAGATCAGTGCTGCTTCATTAGAAGTTGCTGCGATGATAGAAATGTCAGATTTCTGAACTGTCCACTAGCTTCATGTAGCTACTGAGCACTTGCAATGCGGCTGGTTTGAATGAAGAAAGAAACGTTTCATTTGATTTCATTTTTAATTGACTCAAATCTACATTTAAATAGCCACAGGGGGCGGGTGGCTTCTCTGTTGGAAAGTGCAACTCTTCTAGATATTAAGGGCAAAACATTAAATAGAAGCAGATACATTTCTTTTCCGATGCGTCACTTTGTCAATGCAATGACAATCTGAAAAAGTAAGGCATCTTTTAACATAATCTTCTAATGGATTTGTTTGTTGGGATCTCATCTTGCTCTGTAAGTTTGCATGTGGCTAAGTCTCCAGGCAGCTTCCCTGATTCTGGCTGTCTGGCAAACTTCACTGCGTACTGGTTAGTATTCCAAGTGGGCCAAGGGAGACCCTCCCCCAGCTCCTGCTTTGAAGTGACACCGTGTCCCTCAGAACCCAGGACAGAGGGACAGAGCCCTTCTTTGGACACACAGTCGTAAATGAACTCAGATCCATTTAGCATGTGGTATCGTGGACTTTGCCAAGGACGTAAAAAGATCCCGTTGGCGATAAGGGACTCAGAGAGATGTGCCTTTATCAGGAAGATCGTTTCAAGCAACTGCTGGTGGTAGCTCATAGATTCTGGCTGATTAACAGGACCTGCTCTTGATGAATTTAGCTTGCACCGCTGGTCTGGAACAAGGTGAATGAGAAGGCCCGAGATCAGGGCCAACACTCTCTTGTCCTTTAGGTTGGGGTCCCTGGGACATGGCTGGAGAAGCGGGCTGTGGTCCAAAGAAAGAATCCTGGGAGATGAGGAATTCAGAGGCAGACATCACTGAAAGCTGAGTGTGGGGGAGGCAAGAATGTTGCGTTTTCAGAGGTTGCTGGCCGCAGTGTCACAGAGAAGGGGAAAAACATAGCAATGACAACGCTGGGTACCTGGGGACTGACTTCTAAAAAGTCATTTGGCAGAAGAGGTACAAACTGTGGGGAGGCGGGGCGGGGCAGACTGCTGGAAGTTCTCGCAGCGAGTCAGGCATGCTCCTGGAAACAGGAAAAGGAGTGGTCCCTTTTGCCTTCTTACTTCTGTGAGCGCAAGTATCATGTGTGGGCAGCAAAAGCTAGCTTTTGGGCATCAGCCATCCACACTCTCCAGGGCATGAACCCCTTAAACCACACCACTGCCATGAAGGTCGTTATCCTCTTCGGTGTCTTATTTCGCTTAACTTCACGGATCCGTACGGCGTTAGCAGTTGCAAGAGATTGATATGATAGTTTGTGAGTAATGTGGATGAACTATAACACTAACCCAGTAAAGTATTATAATTTTAAATGTGTCCAGAAAATAATTGAAATTCTGGCTCAGCTTCATCGTAATGCAAACTGCTGGGTATATTTAACAGCTGACTAGCTTAGCATGAATATTGCTTTAGAAATGGGGTCATATTGTTTTTACGAAACAATATTGCTCTCAAACGCGTTTAGGAGGGGAAAGAAGCAGGAGATTATGAGTATACTTTTAACCTTTCTGTCTCTTTCTATGTGTGTGTACTACGGTGATTTAGGTGTTTGGTGGTGTTTGAAGGCCAACACCGAAGGTGCTGGCATCTTAAACAGACCTGGAAATGAGCCCTTGGCCATCAGGTTCCTTTGTATTTCTACTCTGTCACAAAATCTCAGTTCCCCATCCATCCATTGTTCTGTAGCCTGGTCAGAAATGAGAAAGATAAGATCATCTTTCCTGCTGACCACAATAGATGTCACTAATAGGTACCGCCTGTAGCTACCTACAGAGTGTTGGTTTTTTTAAGTGTAGTTGCCGACACATAAAAAATAGAGATTTCAGGTGAAAATCCAGAATTAGAGACGTCCCTAAGATGTCAGAAGATCTGGCAATGCTGGACCTGCATTCCCGTTGGGTGACAATCTCGGGAGCTGAGCCGGCGCTGTCACTTTGAGATGCAGAACGGCATTCCAGTTTACAGCAATTTTCTCCTGGGCTATATTTAGTTTTTTCTCCATAGTCATTTGAGTTTTTGATTCCTGGTACCCGATATCATTTCCTAGTCCTTCACACACAAATATTAACTATGCCCCACAGTTGGCAGGGGGTGAATAACTGATCCATAATACCTTGCAGTGGTCATCAAACTTTTTCTGTAAAGGACCAGTTGGTAAACATTGTGCGTGTGTGTGTGTGTCTGTGTGTGTGTGTGTGTGTGTGTGTGTATAATATGTGGTGTACTTAACTCATTCTTTATTTTGTTCATTCTAAAAATATTTGCTGATCCCTAAGAGTTATTTGCTCCTAGTATCATTATGCAAAAGACTTTCCTCCCCAAACATGGAAAGAGTGTCCAATCCGTTCCTTCATGGAAAATTAGCTAAGATAGGTTCTTCTAGCTGTGGGGCTCCCATTGAGAATGAATTGTCACAGTGAGGCAAAAGCCGAGAGGCCTCATTGCTCTTCATTTTAGAGGGAAACCGTTTTCTTGTCTTATCTCATAGGCAGGTTGCACCTTAGCTTTCTAAGCAGTGTGGGTGTGAAAGCCAGTTCTTTTTCCCTAACTGTCTTTTGAGCATCACTCAATGGATCCCTTTTTCAAAAACAAAGAGTTAGAACCACATCAGAGGCGTTTACCTGGTAATTTGGGGCCAAATCTGGTTTGCATACATATTTAATTTGGCCCAGAGTATTTAAAAATAAAATATGAATTAGGTAGTGACCTTGAAAAATCACAAGATTTTACAGAAACATTAGATGTTGCCTTTTGGGGGGAACAGTTTGAAACTCTCATAATACTGGACATATATTTCTCCATGCATATAATTGGCTGGGGCTGTGTGTAGGTCCCTGCTTGGTTCACCCACACAAGTCACCCATCCTGATAAGCCTTTGAGTTTGGAAGCCAAAAACTGGATACATTATAAGGTCTTCTTTAGAAACTCAACTTCTAGGATTCTAGTCCCTCCAAGTCAATGATCCGAGGCAACGATCACAATTTGCGAGCCCAAACTTTGTCAATTCAAAGGTGAACGACCATGATGATTTGATCAATACAGTGTGGGGGAGGGGCAGTTAGGTTGCTGGCTGTGGTGCAGTTACAAATCCAATACAAAATGAAGCAGAAACGAGGATGAACATTCCATTTTCAGCTGTAGGAGAAAAAAGCCACAGCAA
The DNA here is from genome assembly GCF_004115265.2 of Rhinolophus ferrumequinum. NCBI lineage: Eukaryota > Metazoa > Chordata > Mammalia > Chiroptera > Rhinolophidae > Rhinolophus > Rhinolophus ferrumequinum. The sequence continues at coordinate 7,210,010 of NC_046306.1, forward strand.
CCCTTGCTTTCTCTCTGGGGTGTTAAGCTTCACAAATTTCATTTCTTGTTGCTGGCTAACCCGCTCAAGGTTGTTCTCCTGTTCAAAAACTCAGAGGGAGGCACATAGCAATGGGTGGATGGGGACACCAGCTTTTGCGGGCGGGGATCCATAGCATTGCAAACAGATGTTGTGTTTACCTGGAAGTCTTGGGCCAAAAGAGAAATGAGAAACTGCCATTCTGTGGAGCTATTCAGAGGGAGGGACGCAGTAAAAAGCTTCTTTTACCATAACTGCTTTCTTGTTGAAAATGGCCACCTGCCATGGAGCTAGGGACACGGGCAGGCTGTAGTTCTCATTTTGGCCAGTCTTATTTTGAACCAGCCAATTCATTGTACTGGACTGATTAAGTCTATATTAGGGAGTCCAGATTACTAGACTAACCTATGTTAAACTATATTAGATAGTCTCTAAAATGGGGTGGCAAGCTCAGATGCGAAACAGGGACCCAGAAAGTAACACTACCTCATTGAATAAATGTGTTCTAATCTTCTTCACCTCAATAAAGAAACATGCTCGCTCCCATTTTTCTTGCATATTCAGTTTGTTTTCTCACTTTTAAGATATATCGCTACAGGAGACATCTCATTTTCTTTATGAAAAGAATGACACAAACACAATGATATATAGCTACCGATATTTGGCCTCAGGGAGACAACAGAAATAGGTGGGGACTGGGAAGAATTGCCAAGTGTCTGCCCTGTGGAAAGAGAGCAACCCCAACCCAGCTCAAGCTCATCTTGCCATGCACAAATCAAGAACAAAGTGGCAGAGTTTTGGATTTTGCCAAAGAGTAGAGGGATTTGGATTTTTAGGTAAAACCTCCTGACTGTTAAATTTCAGCAGTAGTGATGATGATGATGATTTAGTGTTTTGTTTGTGTGGGTTAATCAAAGTAAGTCTGAAGGCCAAACCCAGTTGCCCCTTTGCCAACAACGGTTCTAAAGTTTGATCTTGCGTGGTAGGCTCCATAGCTCAGGGGTTAGAGCACTGGTCTTGTAAAGTTTGATCTTGCTTCACGCATCTCAGTGTTTCCCATCTCTTGATTTGAATCATAATAGGAGCCAGTTGAGTACACGTGGATGGCTGAGCACACACACAGCTCTGTCACTTGAAAGCCACTCACAGCAAATGTCCTAATCATGGGTCAGAGGCCCTCAGCCTATAGACAGGGTCTTTAGAAAACACACTTATTGCAGAATAAAAGAGAACACCGAGCCTTGAAAGAATGAGACGCGAGACAGCTGACCTGGTGCAGTCTGCCATGATCCCATCCCCTCATCTGAGCCTCAGCTTTCGTGTTAAAAAGGAGAGGGCTCCTCCACAGAACCAAAGAAGGCTGTGTTGTGTGGTGGAGAGGACCTCTGATCTGGAGCGTGAGTCTGAGTCTCCATTCCAACACTAATTAGATTTGCAAGACTTCCCTCAACCTCAGTTTTTTGGTCTGCAGAATGAGGATAAAGCCAGCAGTGAATTTCACAGAATTTCTTGTGATTAAATGAGATAATATCTCTTAAATGAGATAATAAAATAGGAGAGCTCCTATTTTATAAGCTAGGGGTTATAAGCTGGGGGCGGTGGGCCCGATAGATATAGCCCTCAAACATGTTTTCTTTGGCCCACTCATGGCTTTAAATTTGGAAAAATTTCACATTTAAGTATAGATGTGGTCTGCCTCCTGAAAACGGAGATGTTCTGACATCGCTGGCCTTGCATTGTTGCCTGGCAGACTTGTACCACTGTTGACCCCTTTAGATTAAGCAGGAGGGGTCGGCCATGGGCCTCCCCCACTTCCTGTATGTATTACACCCTGCTCTGCACTTACTGCCATTACCTGTCTGCCATTCAAATTTGCAGTCCCCGGCACTGGGAAATCTATAAGTGCTACACAAATAACCATTTGGGTTGTTATTGTGATTATTGTTATTCTTTTTCATTCATGATTTCTTACTGACTATGAGCCACATATTCACTTTCCTGGGGGCTCAGTTATGTGGCCTTTAAAATGGGAATGATAATGTCTCACTTGCCTGGAACCTGGGCTATCAGGTGAGGTTAGGCCCCGTTTGCTCCCAGGGTTCCTGATCTGTGGGGGCATCCAGCCAGCAGAGGGCGCTGGTACAAACAGTTGCAGGTGTACCGATCCAGTCGGGAGCAGACAGGTAAGGCAGCGGGGCAGGTAGGAGCGAGCTCTCCCATTCTGCCTTTCAGAACTTGGGAGGACACAGTTTTACAGAGTGGACATGACAGAGAGCAATTACTCATCTATCGATACAGCCGCATATCACCAGCAATGTGACTTTCTGGAATATGTAATGCGACCGCAAACTCTAATGCTGCAGCCTGACAATCAGACACTAAAAATAACGAACAGTCTGCTGTGGAACAGAAAGAAATGGCCCCTCTGGAAACTGGAGACGGGCCATTTTCGGCTCTGCTCACTGCCAGAGCCCTGTGCGAATTCTCCGGGCGGCGGGAGGGTCTGCGGGGAGAGCTCACTGCATTTGAACGGTGTGTTCACTTTTAGACAACTCGGTCCCAGCAAGATGTAGACAAATTGGAGTGAGTTCAGAGAGGAGCAAGCCAAATGATTAAGGGGAGAGAGGATTGATTTATGGGGAAAGATTAAAGCAGCCCAACACGTCTGAGCTGTCTTCTGTGGGTGACGAATCTGGGAGTGACACTCGGAAACTCCATGCACCTTTGAGAGGTGGAAACATCAGAGGAGGAATTAGCACAGTGTGAGCTGCTTTTAACAGCATTTTCTGGGATGATCTTGACACCAGAAAAATGTTGGTGGCCAGTAAGAGCTGGTTGGGTCACACCGACGCTTGAGAACCGTTTAATGTCCTCATTGTGTTGGGTATGAAATGACAGGTTCCATCTGGGCATTCGCAGCCTTTTGTGGTCTGGCCCTGCACTCCCTTTCCTTCTACTTCCGCATCCTCTACTCCTTGCCGGGAACCCCCAGCCACCCCCACCCCATTTATACTCCTGGTTGTAGCCTCCCAAGCTGCTATCTTGTTCCCCCATCAGGAACTGCAAAACTCCGGGGTCAGCAATGGCCAGGTTGGTAAAACGATGAGTGAAGAGGGCTGGTGGAAGACGACAGCCCTGGTGACTGCGATGCCAGAACAAATGACAAGGCCACTGCTTTCATATTTAGTCCCTATGACCCCGAAATATGCGCGCCTATTAAAAAGTGAGCTGGGGGCCCCGCTGTCTTCTGGTCCGTTCTCAGCTGCTGTTCCAGGTATGAGAAGGCCAGAGGTCAGGGCCAACACTGTCTTGTTCTTTAGGCGGGGGTCCCTGGGACATGACTGGAGAAGCGGGCCATGGTTCAAAGAAAGAATCCCGGGACACGAGAAATTCAGAGGCAGGCATCCGGTCCTGAGGTGACAGAAGGGGCAGGAGTCGCTGAGCCCCAGGGGAAACACTGGGCGTTACGTCTAGGCCCTCCTTCCCACCCCTGTTACCGCATTTTCCTACATTTTTAATGAATTCTCTTCCCCACTTCCCCCTCCTGAAGGAAAACTATCTAGCATGCCTTCATTATGGAGCCAAAGTAGCTCTGGGAAAAAGACAGATGTCTAATAGAAGCCGCCCAGCCTCTCTTGTCTACCAGGAAGTGAGAATGAAAACGGCAACAAGAGACCCTGAAATGGCTTAACCAGTGGGGGCTGTGGAGACAGCGCCTTTATTGCGGCATGTAACTATCAAAAGTGCTGCTATTTTGGTCTGTAAACCAGCACAATCTACTGCAATACTAAACACTGGTATTGTAATCATGGGGTGAGCAGGGCTGGCTGTGTGAAAAAGCCCCCACGAACGTCTGCCATCGGACAGTGCTGTCAGATTATTACCATTTTGTTCATAGTAGCCCCAAGTCACGTTTTATAAGCTAACTAAAACAAGACACCAAACAAACACGATTTCTGCAGGAGGACATATAGCAGTGGGTTTGCCCGTTGGCATCTCCTGGCCTCCTGTCCATTAGGACTTTGTGCCATGTCTTTCCCTTTCAGATGCCACATCCTTCACAAAACCTTCTTTAAGCAAGCTAATTGCAATTACACGCTTCTCTCAGAGTCAGCGCTCCTCCTTGTAAGAATGATAATAGTAACAGCAGAGTTTATTGAGTGTTTACTAAGCACCTGGAGGCACAAAGCACTTGATTCCTACGCTCCCTGGATTCCTTCCTTTCTCCCACAAATGCCAGCTTCCCTGAATATTCTTTATGAAAGTGCCCTCCTTTTACCCCCAACTACACCCCCATGCTCATATTTTTCTCGACAGCATTTAATAACGTGACGTAGTTTCTCATTTATTTGTGTAATTTATGTGTCCATTGTCTGCTCCACCCACTGGAATGTCAAGTCCATGAGAGTAGGGAGCCTGTGTGTGGTCTATTTGTTGTTATTTCCTCGGGTCTTTGAACCATAGTCATAAATACTGCAGCCCCCCTTATCTGCAGAGGATACATTCCAAGACTCCCAATGGATGCCTGAAACCACCGAACCCTGTATATACTGTTTGTTCCTACACATACATGTCTATGAGAAGTTTAATTTATAAATAACACACATTGAGATGAACAACAGTAACTAATACTAAAATAGAACAACTATAACAATATACTGTAATAGACATCTTATTGTTGTCTCTCTTACTAAGCTGAGAACGTTCACCTTTTCACTCAAAGGAAGCACTTTCCAGCTTCTTTTTGGCACATTCACTTGGCCAGCATTGACACTCGTGCACTTTGGGGACAGTATTAAATAAAATAAGGGTGACTGGAACTCAGCACTGCGATACCCCGATGGTCATCAGTGGGTCTGATAACTGAGCTGGCCACCAAGTGACTAACTGGCGGGGAACATACACAGCGTGGAGACCCTGGACAGAGGGACACGATTCACGTGCTGGGTGCGATGGAGCAGGACGGCACCAGAGGTCACCACGCTCCTCAGAATGGCGCCCAATTTAAAACATATGAATTGTTTCTTTCTGGAATGTTCCATTTAATATTTTCAGGCTGTGGTTGACCTAGGGTAACTGGAACCATGGGAAGTGACACCATGGCTAAGGGGGGACTACGATATTTAAGTAAGTATTGAATTATACCAATTTGAATAATTTCATTTGATTTAGACTATTTGCCACATTTCCCTTTGCACTGTACTGTGTAAGTTTTGAGTCTCCACACTAGATTTGAAACAACGTAAGGCCATGACTCGTGGCTTCTCCGTGCCTGCGACAACCCCAGCACCCAGCATACTGTCAAATGAACATCACATCCCATCTGGAATAGGCACTCAAGAAATGTCTGCTGAGTTAAATCATCCTTCCAGACAAGGGAACCATAATATCCCAGACAAGGGATATTAGAGAGCCAGGTTGGATTTCCTCTCAAGGGCCATGGCATTGCTGCCTTTTAGAAGCCAAGGTAACAAACAGTTTTGTTTTGACTTTTTTTGTTCATTGGCATGATACTGCAAAAAAGTCTAATTAGTTTGTTGATTAAATTCTTAATGGTATCCCAAATCATGGTGTTATCAAAAAAAAAAAAAATGGAGGCCACTTCTATAGGAAATATTTCCATCAAGTGTGTGTGTGTGTGTGAAGCCCAGCACCATGCTTTACTCATGGTACAGAGCTCAATTTTCCTTATTGACTGATTCATTAACATTTAAACACTTTTCGCTATGGATTTGATCAGCCAAGCAGTTGGCTCAGTTCAGGCGCTGAAGAGAGCGCTGGGTGGCGTGCATTTGCTCTAGTTGTAATCATGCATCCAGGTGCAGCAACAGAAGGAATTCAGCGACCAGCTTTCTTCAAGGACTAATCCAGACTCCCAATTGTCATGTTTCTTTAGAGAGAGCCAAAAGGTACAATTTTGCATGAATTTTCAAGGCACGAGCAAGGAAACGGTAACAAACTTTCAACCAGGCAGGATTCTCCCATGGCTAAACTTCTGGCCATTTGAAAATCTTTTGGTAAGTTTTTACTTTTAGGCGGGAGAGGAGGCAGGGAGCTGTTTGCAATACATTGCAAAGCTTATAAATAAATGGAAAATGAAGTTTTATCCTCCATACCATCAATTACTTATTGCACTGGGAATCTTTTTAAATATTTCCCCCAGCATCCACTGCTTTTTTGATTGACATCTTGGTTTGGATTTTCTTCTGGAGTAGAACACAGTCCACCCCAACACTCAGTCCTTGTGATTCAAGGGATGCTAACCCACCCCTAATCACCCCAGCTCAGCTCTGCAGGGCACCCCATGCTCCTGGCCACAGTGAGTGGTTCAGAGATGGGCTTTTGACCCAATTCTGCAAACTAATAGTTGCAGAATTTCACTGGAACCCTTGGGGGAGAGCAGTCCTTCTTTTCCTGCCAGCTCTGACCTTGCATGGCCACCCCTCCATGAAGAGAGAACCTTTTGAGAATCAAGTCAGCACAGAGGAAAGCAGTTGGAATCCTCAATCCAGCCACATTGGAAGCCAGTTCGAAACCCACATTATTGGGTTAAAAGACCCAAGAAAGTTGCTGTTGATGCCAAGTGGAGTTGGGCGTTCTGTCCTTTGAAATGGAAACATTCCTGACTCATACATAAATTCTACCCCCTACAGTGTGCCCTCATAATTCAGAGTTCCACAGGGGAATTAAAAACTCTAAGACTAAGGTCCATCGTACCTTCATTTGAAAATGACTCTGTGTTCTGGTGAAGAATCATAAGGAAGAATTTTCCAGCAAGGATTTGTTAGTGTCTTTTGCTACAGCTTTTTATTAACAGGAAACTGCCCTAAAGTAGTGTCATCATTAAAGAAACCAGGGAACAAGAATTAGCTTTCTCTAAACATTTTTTTCCCCCTAAAGAAACAGCTCAAGTGTCTGCCAGTATCTTGTCATTGCTTATGTAACGTTAAATTATTGCCAAGTCATTTCTCTTTCGTTTCTGTGCTTCATGTGCCTAGTCACTCAGGGACCTCAGGCAGGGGATTCCAGGGAGATGAGAACTTAAATAGACGGGGGCAGCCGGTCCCGGCCTTGCTGACCACGGTTAAGAGCTAGGAATGATTTTGAACTTGCTAGCTCATGTGGCTTAAACTTAGGTGGGTAGTGCAGGTGGGGACAGGCTGGCTGTCAGATGTTTCCGGGGCCCCTAGCTCTTTGCTTCAGAGGACCCTTCCGACCAGAAAGGTATCAATAGTAAATATTATTCTGTATATTACTTTAAGGGTTCCAGCATTTAATTTTTTGCTACTTTAAGTAAAATTTAATAGATTTTTATGGGACCTAAATTTTTCATTTGTGTCTGATGTGAGAAAAAGAAAAAAAAAGACATTTTCTTGGATCTTAAAAGTTCATCTCCCCCATCCTCTGATTTTAAAACAACATTTTTACGGGCCCCTCAAAGTTTTGTGGGCCCCCAGACCTGTTAGGTCTAATAGAGCCAGGGGCCCTGGGTGTGGGGGTGTCTAGGGACTTCCTGTTTGGCTTTGCTTTGTTTCATACAAAAAAAAAAAGAGCTTTTATCTTTCATCAGAGGTTTAATTTTAAATGGAGATTTTGGATAACTGTTTAGTGACCTCAGGGAAGTTAGTGAAAGTCTCAGGGCCTGTTTCCTCACATGTAAATTGAGCATAATAACAAGGCCTCCCTTAGAGGTTATTGTGAGGATTAAATGATTCAATTCAAGTAATGTGCTTAGAAGAGTCTGGCACACAGAAATCGCTTAATAAATACCAGCTACTAATATTACCACTACTGTTGCTATTTTCACTATTTCCAGACGGGTTCTCCGCCGACTATAATTATCCATTTGTTTTCTCCTCCTTTTCTCTCTTTTTTTCCTTTCTCTCTCTCTCTTTTTTCAATTACCAAAGAAATATTCCTTATAAAAAAAAATCCAAACACCGCAGAAATATTGAAAGTAGAAATTCAATTTCACGCAGCCTTTTGTCATCCTGCTACCCAGAGTAACCTCTGATAAGACTTTTGGTGTGAACACACACACACACACACACACACACTTCCCGTGACTGAGACCATAACTAGGTCTTATTAACTTGCTTCTCTTTCACTTAACTCTACATCACAGCACTGTTTCCAAGTCAGGACACATTTGTAGAGGGGCCAACCTTCCTTTCTCCAGGTGTTGGCCTCTGCCCATGAAACGGGCGCTCTGCTCTCTGGGAAGAAGGGAGAAAGTCCTGCCATGCTCTCTGCCCCTCATGGTGGAGAGCTTCCTGTGGAGTCCCGGGCCACTGCTCAACTGTTTCACCTCACTTTCTTCCTTGCAACTTTTCTGTTTCACGTGTTGCCCCAAAGGGAAGGGGGAAACACGAGGAAGCCTGTTTGGGCTCAGCTTCAAGCCAGCTTTTCCCAGCAAAGCTGCTCCCCCCTGACTCCTTTCAGACTCACGTGTTCATTTCCTGACTGGAGCTAGGACGAGGCTCTTTCCAATTAGCACTCAGAAACCCTGACAACACAGTGCTACCTGTCACTCTGTTTTTGTGTCTCGGGAGTATTGACGTACCTCCGTTTATTTAACTAGTTCCCTCAAGTTGGACATTTGAATGGTTTCCGAGATTTCATAGCCCCAAATAGAGCCCTGATGAGGTGGGCCAGACTCTGAATCCTTCCGCACCGCCAGGTAGAACACTGAGGGCAGAACTGGGGGTTAAAGTATATGTTCATTTTTAAACGTGTGTAAGTACTGTCATTGTGTCAGTGTTGTTTTTTTAAATGTCTTTTTTATAGCTCAGAGAAGTTGATTTCATGCCAAGCCCAAATGGGTAGGTGGAACAAGTGACACATATATCCTCGTGGGGGTAATGCTCGTGGGGAAAGGAAAGGCAGGACATCGTTAGAAATCTGGGGGCTCTCTGGCTCAGCTACTGAGCAGCAAAAGGGTCCCCGAGATGCCACAGAGCCCTTCAGTGCCACCTACTGTGCTTGCTGAGATAAGGAAATTAAGCAAACAACTGTGGGAGCACCGATGGTTAAGGAGGTGCCGGAGGAGCTTCCAGAATTTGCCACCTTCTAGCGGTGTGACCTTCGGGGAGTTGGTTAACTGCTCTGAGCTCATTTCCTCACCTATAAAATAGGGATCACAGCAGTACCAACCCTCTAGGGTTGCTGAGAATCCCAACCCTAGCGGCTGGTACTGCGTGTCTCAGCACATAGACTGCCTACCGCGATTCCCCGAAAATAAGACCTATCCTGATCATCAGCTCTAACGCGTCTTTTGGAGCAAAAATTAATATAAGGCCCGGTCTTATTTTACTAGAAGACCGGGCCTTATATAATATAAAATAAGACCGGGCCTTATTTTAATTTTTGCTCCAAAAGATGCATCCGAGTTGATGGTCCGGCTAGGTCTTATTTTCGGGGAATCACAGTAGCACCAGGTGAGGACTCAATAAATGTTGGGTGTCACTGTCAAGTGACATGGGGGAGGACACCGTGTACTCAGAGGGTTTGATCCCAGTTCCAGCACTTGGGGAATTCTTTATTTTACCAACCTCAGCTCCCTTATTCACATATCACCGTTAATAATTGCTACTTCAAAGAATTGAGCAGAGGATTAAATAGGTACCATGGGTACATGCCTGGCCCAGAGAAGGTGACAGCTGACGTGAGTCCCACCTTCTCCAGTGCCGTCCTGACCAAAGGGAGACAAAGTCCAGAGCAAACGGAGGCAAGGCAGACTGAGTGAACCGTCCACCCATTAGTCCCGCTAATGAGACTGTGACCAGAAAAGGCATTGGAGCGGTCTTCACCTTTCCCAGTAGGCTGCTCTTCATCTCGGGTCAAGCTTGCATTTTTCTTATTAACTATAAGCATGTACAGTCTCCAAAGGAATCGGTCTCAGGGCTACTGTGATTCACGTTAGCTAACGGGGAAATAGAATTTTCACACCAAAGCCCATCTTTCAAAGGTCAGGGCTATTTGCCTCTGTTCTTTCATTGATGTTTTCTGACTTGATCCTCCAGCAAAAGGTAGCAACATCAATTAGAAGAGCGACAGCCCCGAATCTGGGATCCGGAGAAGTTTTCAGAGTTTCAGTTATAAAAGTGGGGTTTCGGGGTACTCATATCCTGACGTGTGGCAGAGGACAAAGCTGGGAGTCAAAACTGGCCCTATGAGTGAGAACCAGGACGGGGGACATGGCCAGCAGCTGAAGGCATCTCACCGCTACGGACCCTGGGCTTCTGGGACCTCACCCACAGCTCCTTGCCACCAAACCTCAGGACTTTAAAACCTACCCGATTTAAGAAGGGACCGGCCACTCCCTCCCAATTTTTAACCCCAGCAAAATAAGGTGCTGGACCCCTGAAAGGACTGTTCTCTCTGAGCTCTCTGGTCTCATTATTGACAGGCGTGGGTTTATTTCTCATTCCAACTTCCCTCGCTTCCCTCTCACCGACTTAGCTAGGGCCGCAGTGAGCAGCCGCGGCGTGCTTGAATTTCACACAAGGCAGGCTGAAAGAGGAACAACCGTCTGTATGTTTATTAGGGTATCATTATCCCTCTGCACTGCATCATTTATATCCCCGGGAAGAGACCATGCCAGGTCAGGAGCGACAGTTTGAGTCGATAATTTGTCAGGTTGGAGCAGGTGGGAAGGGGTTGGCGTAAGAAATCACCCGAAAGGCGCCACAAACGGAAATGGATGGAGGTGGAAGAGTAATAAGAAAGTGATCAGTGAATCCACAAACAAGTGCAGATAAATCAACCAGCGCCAGGTAGATGGGAGCAAAATAGGAGAGATTCAAATTAGCAAGACCCGGACCTTGTCAAGGCAAGGTTACGAATTCCCCAGCAGCCACCGTTATCCACCCAGGGCTGGAGAAGTGCCCACAAGAAAATGAATCTTTCCAGTGTATGGAGCTGGAATGGAAGAGATTTCCTAGAGAGTATCAATTTGGATTATAAAAATCCCAAGGTCTCAGGCACTGACAGGGTGAAAGGTAGAAAAATGGGCCAGCCTCCTTGCAACTGCCACTACCCGCCGAGCGCTTGATACTCTTCAAATGTTTGCACATTCTCACAAACTGTTTAAAAAGGCCTGGAGACAAAAGACCCAGCTGCAAAGCCTTGGAGAGATAAGTGTTTCTTCCAAATATCCATGACCTTGGGGTTCCGCAGATGAAATATTTTCCTCTCTCTATTTGTCTTAACTCTTTGATAAAGTTTAGTCCTGAGTGTTAGGGTCAGGGAAGCAAAGGCAAGGGCTGAGGGAAAAAGGAGGATGAAATGATGGTGATGATGATGATTTAATAACAATAAAAATGACTGTATTTGAGGACCTGCCTGGTGCCAGCATCTGTGCTGAAAGCTTTTAGGCTCCATCTCTTTTCATCCTCACAACCATCATATGTGGTGACTGTTACGGCCCTTATTTTTCACATGAGAAGACTAAGCCCCTAAGAATTGAAATAAATGCCTGGACCGGGGTTACAGCTCATAAATTACGCTGTCAGGATTTGTGCCCAGGACTCTGTGAACCCAAAGCTCACACTGATCACCTGTCTTCTACCCCTGGTACTTAATGTTTTTGGAAGCAGATGAAGGCATGGGGACAGAGCAGGATGGGTATCCATGCACAGCTCATTCCCTCTTCAGCCCATGAATCTATTGCATAAAAATGTGGGTCAGCATCAGGTCCAGATGTCTTATCTGGGAAAATCCAGTAGGTAAAGGTCTAACCTTCCCAAACTGACAGTGTGGCCGCAGGTTTACAGTAGGATAAAGATGTAGAACCTCTTATATGAGTATTAAAAGGACTCAGCATAGGTTTCTTAACACTTGGAACTCCTCTTGTGCATTTCAAATGTGTTTCAAGTCACACAGGCTTGGTCTACATGCAACGTAACAAGAACATGTACATGTTACACAAAGCAAAATACACCTGGATGGCACTATTTTCTGCCTTCTGAATTTATATGAAGCATTGCCCACGGGCTCCAAGTTGGAAAGAAACCATAATTTCTTGGGCGAACCTGAACGTTATTTTACGCTCAGCTACTAACACTCCTTAGATTTGTCCAAAATTTTATTTTATTATTTTATTTTATTTTATTGTCAGCATAATGGTTAATTGCTCAGCTTTTATTATCTACAAAACTTATAGACAAATCCAGAATCTGATGTCGTGGGCCAATGGCGACTTCCCCTTCTAGCTAGCCTCCATGTTCTCATCCATACAGTGGTGATAATATGAATAAATTCAAAGGATTATTTTGAGGATGGACTAAAAGAAAGCTCAGAAGGGCTTCATACAGGGGTCCATGGTGAAGTGTGATGATTATGATGTCAGTCTGTTGTGGAGCGAATGGAGACCGTGGATAACGCCCATACAGAAGGGAAACTGTATATGTAATTTTAAATTTCCAACAGCCACATTGAAAAATGAAAAAGAAATGGGTGAGATTAATTTTAATGATGTTTTATGTAACCTAACAGATCCAAAATATCCTATCAGCGTGGAATCAATATAAAAATCAATGAGATATTTCACATTCTGTTTTTGAGGATGAGGCCTTTGAAATCGGGAGTGTGTTTGCCACTCACAGCACAGCTCCTTTTGGACCAGCCCTATTTCAAGTGCTCAATAGCGCACGTGTGGCCTGGAGAGTCAGATTAAATCCCCAAGTCAGAGTTAATAAACTGGATTAAGCCTCTACATGGGCCAGGTTCGAGCTATGCAGTTAAAACAAATGAATCACCAAGATCTAAGGATCAGGAGATTTCACATAAAAATTCAGTTTCCTCGTTTCGCTTGGCAAAGCCTAAATCTGGCAGCAGGGCCACATCCCACCTGGTACCTCTCCCTGGAGCTGAGTCATAGCAGCCCTCGTGGGAGGGTGGGTGGGAGGGATGCTGGAATATCCACCTGCATCCATTCCACTCGGTAGCATCTCACAGCAGCCCAGTTTGCTAACTTACCACATTCGCCCGACCCCTCCGTAGCCCTGGAACTTTGAGACCCCACTTTGCAAAACCCATGACCCCAGCAAAGGAACCTAAAATCTGGTGCTGCTCAGGCACCTGTAAACTTCATTTGTCCTCCCTTAGGGAACTTAAAGGTGAGTTGTGCCCATGGAGCCATCCCAGGGAGCCACTAGAGTTATGTAAGGACAGTTCCAGCTCAGTACCCGACAACAGTTCATATCGAAAAGGACGGAAAAGACCAAATAGCTCTTTGTATTGTGTTCCTTGATCTGCTTACGTAGGATTCATCTGTAATGGCTTTTTACAGGGCCAGAGCGGCCAAGGGAAGAAGGCAGAGTGAGTAGAGTGGCTGAAACCACCTCTGAAATAAAAAAGCAACCCCTGCCTCCGCCCTCCCCCAGGTCGGAACTGTTAGAAGCTATATCACACATTGAAACTCAAAGCCTGAAGCCATTAAGAAAACAGTGAAGGCTTGCTAGCTTCTAATGCTAAAGTTGACTAGGGCTCAAAGTCCCCTCGGCGGCCTAGAACTGAGGCAATATGGTGAAGAATTTAGGAGCCCAGGTGTAGAATCCAGAGGGTCCTGACATGTATCACCTGCCTATACGCCGGAGGTTTGGGGGAGTTGCTTAGCCTTGCCCAGTCTCACGTATATACCTCATCCATCAAACAGGTGGAAGGTCAGGTGCTATTTCTTCAGGCTGCCGTGGAGATGGACATAACACACATACCCCGAGGACAGCACCCGATGCAGAGAAGGGCTCGGTAAACATCAGCGACGATTCAGGAAGCACATAGAATTATTACTAATGGGGATATACATAGCTACACCGCAGGGAACCACCTACCAGCTTGCAATATCGTTGTCTTTAGGGCTGTTCCTTGTGTGCCAGGATTCCAAAGCACGGACCTCACACGGAGTCTTAAATGTCGTGCAGGGGAAAAAGGGCTGCCCGGACTAAGCTCCTCTCTCACGATGGTGAAGCAAAGGTGTAGTGGACTGTGATTACGAAATCAGAGCCGGTAGGTGTTCCCTGAGGTCTAACGGGGTGCTCCCGTCGTCGGAGCAGGTGGTGGGGACAAGGAGAAACAGCCAGCACCTCTGTCCTTGAGCAGCAAAATAACTAGTTAGGGAGAAGATGAAAGAGGCGCGTGACCACAGTCGTCTGTCACCATTTTTCTGCTTCCACACCGTCCGCGAGAGCAACGCAGCCCTAAGGGAAACCTCTCTGGGTATCAGCAGTGCTTGGCAGTGGGAGCAGAGGGAGGCCTCACCAAACCTGTCCCGGCTGCCTTCAGAAGCGTCCCGGATGCTATCGCTTTATGCCATCTCTGCCAGGAGTGCCCTAATCCAGTGGTTTTCAACCATGGGCCATTCAGCAATGTCTAGAGATATTTTCCATTGTCACAACTTGGCGGGGGAAGGGGTGCTACAGGCATCCAGTGGGTCAAGGCCACGAAAGCCACTAAACGGTTTACAATGCTCAGCATAGCCCTCTACAACAAGAACGGAGCTGGCCCCAGATGTCAGTGGCGCTGAGGTTGAGAAACCACGGAGCCCTCCCTCACGTCCAGCCTGACACTCCCCGACCCCTACAGGAGATGGAATCGTGGCCCCCAAAGATGTTCACGTTCAGATCGCCAGAACCTATATGGCTGTGTCACCTAACGTGACAAAAGGGATTCCACTCCTATGATTAAATTAAGGATTATGAGATGGGGAGACTCACCTGGATTCTCTAGGTAGGCCCCAGGGTAGGCCTCAAAGGGGCCGTACGAGAGGCAGGGTCAGAACAGGGAAGGTGACATGACAACCAAGGAAGAGGTCAGAGTGCTACCACTGCTGACATGAAGACGGAGGAAGGAGCCACGAGCTAAGGAATGTGGGCAGCTTTTAAAAGCTGGAACACGGATTCTCAAGGAAATAGATTCTGTCCCAGAGACTTTAGAAGGGAGGCAGCCCTGTGGACACCTTGATTTGAGCCCGGTGAAACTGATTTGGGACTTCCAGTCCCCAGAACTGTCACATTATACATTCATGTTATTTTAAGCCATTCAATTTGTAGTAATTTGTCACAGCAGCAACAGGAAACTAACTGCACTCTAGTCCACGTAGGCACAGCAGTTACGTGAGGCTGGGAAAACACATGCAGGTCAGGTTATTCCCCTGCTCAGAACCATCCACGGGTTTTCTATTGTTCTCAGAAAACAAAAGTCGCTTAAACTGGCTCCACGGCCCTCTATGATCTGACTCTTGCCATTTCTTTTGACTCAGTTCTTTTCTTCTAAAATTCCCTTCTAAGGGGAGAATTTCAAACACATCCCAAAGTGGACCCAAGTGAATAATACGCCTTCATGTACCATCAACCAGTTTCAATGTTTATCAACTCATAGGCAATCCTGTTTCATCTAAGCCTCCAACTACTGTCCCCACCAATAAATATTATTTTGAAGCCAGTCCCAGACTAATTTCTTCCATAAATGTTTTAGTACACGTGGGTATCTCTGAAAGAGAAGATCTCACCTTATTTGAAACAGAATCATTCTCACAGCCCCAAACGAGTCACAGTAACAATTGTTCCTTAATGTCATTAGTTAGTCAAAGCTCAAGTTTCCAATCGTCTCACAAATTTGACTCAGTTTCCTCCCTTCTCCTCTTTGTTTTCAGCGCTTGACCACATCGGCCCCCTGGGTATTTTTTGGCATTTCTGATGATCTTCTGCTTTAGGGCCTTTGCACAGGCTGTTCACACAGCCCAGTGAGCCCCCCCCGGCCCCCTGCCACTCCCAGGTTGAACACACGGTGCTCATCCTCACAGGCCATTGCTTAAACATCACAGCTACTGCGGGGAAGGGAGGCAGGGCCGCAGACTCTTGGGGACACCATTCGTGCTCTAAGTCCCTTTCATCTTCCCACAGGAAGCAGCTCTGCCTTTCCTTCAATTGCAGCTTCTGGCAATTGTCACCCTAGCATAGTGTCTTGGTGTTCAATAAAATGTTTTTTGCTGATCGATTGATCAATTCTTCCCAGGGTTGAGCTCTAAACTCCCTTAGTCTGGTAAACTACTCCATGTCCAAGTTTTAGTTTCTCTTCCAGGGACCAATAGCTGCAATTTATTGCATGCATGTGTTACGTCAGGCACTGTGGTGAGTGGTTTGGATACATTTAACTCTCATGAACATCTGTGACAGGGGCATTACGGCACTTCCCCACTTGGTGGATCAGAAAATTGAGGTGCTGGGCAGAATTCTCAGATGGTCCACGAGCTCCCTGGCCCCCGGGGTACACGACACACACCTCCCAGCTGTTCTAGCAAACACTAATGTAGGTGTTGCTGGGAAGGGATTTTCAGATGTAATTAAGAGCCAAATCAGAGAGATTAAGCTAGGGGCTTTGACCTAATTACATGAGCCCCTTAGCTAGAGGTGAGAGACAAGAAAGTCGGGAACTTGACATGTGGGAGATGTGACACAAGGGAGATTCACAGTATCTGGCTTTGAAGAGTGGCAGGGCTTTGAAGATGTCTACACTGAATACGCAATATTCGTGCATCTTGACTTCAGTTCTATGTACACTTCTAATAAGTATAATGCTACAAAGTAACATTTAATGGCTAATAGCTTTGTTCCAGGCTCCGCAATGGCGGCTTTGTATATGGCCTTTCATTCAAGCCCCTTGCAGGGGAGAACCACAGCCGTCAGACGGGTGCTGGGGCTTCCCTAGAGTCACACAGCTAGTGAGTGTCAGAGGTGGGATTTGACAGAGACCTGAGGAAGTACCGTATGTGCTCTGGCCTGGCAGCTTATTGTTTCTTGTGAGTTTTAGCAGTGGAGACACTAGGACTAAGACAGAGGTAGCATCTAGGATCCTTACCTTCTACTATCGTTAACATGCCCCAAAGTATAGCATATATCTCAAAATCAGCCACCACTATGTTTAAGTTCAAGCTTTGAGACCGTTAAGAAAATGATAGAGCATTGGCTACCGAAGCTGGATCCAAGGTCAGGATAAGTGAGCCTCTGCTCAGCCAATAACCACTGAACCTGGGACAAGACTTGGAGCTGCTCTGGGCTTCGTTATTATAAAGGTAAAAGGAGGGATTTAGACTAGAAAATGTCCAATATGCTTTACAGTTCTAAAATAGTAAAAACATACAGGTTTCTCTTCATCCCCCACTTGAACTAAAATCCTCCATTTGACTTGGCTCAGGGATAAGACCGTCTGGATTTGACTCATAGCTCCTTTACTTACCAACTATACGACCTTGAACAAGTCATTGACCCTCCTGAGCCTCACTTTCCCTATCTGCAAAGTGGGGATTAAACTCATACTCATTTCCTAGAGTGTTCTGAGGATCCAGGGTGAGAGTGTGTCCCAAACACTAGATGAGTTTCTAGTGCACGAGAGGTATTCAATCCGTGAGTCCCACACTCCATCTCGTCTGCCATCTTTACGTTAGAAAACAAGGGCAAACCCTCTGTCTTCACACATGAAGGCAATCCTGTCAGAAACTGAGGGATCGCTCATTCTTCACTGGGTTCCCTATCTGGAAACATAGGCTTTCCAGGATGCCAGAGTCCTGAAATTACAGGTAATACTCGTGCGGATGTTGTCTGAGAATAGGTGTTGGCTTTTACCAAATTCACTGCTCTAGAGAACTAGTCCTATCTCATGTGAACTCTGTAATGCCCT
This sequence comes from Rhinolophus ferrumequinum, assembly GCF_004115265.2. Lineage (NCBI taxonomy): Eukaryota > Metazoa > Chordata > Mammalia > Chiroptera > Rhinolophidae > Rhinolophus > Rhinolophus ferrumequinum. Next base: position 7,227,704 of record NC_046306.1, read on the forward strand.
TTGGGTATCATTTTCAAGAGAAAGAACTGGATTCTGGGAAATGGGATCGTGTTTGCAGAGCCATGGAACGATTCTCCCCGGCCAGCGGACGCGTGCTTTCCTACTTCCAAGCAGATGGGTTGAATCCTGTCGCCACCCAGGTATACCAGGTGCTTTTCCTTCGAGCCCAGTCAAACAATTCCCCCTCTTGTTGCTGGAGAAAACCATGTAAGCTCAGAGGAACGGCCTATGAAAGGTCAGTCATTCCAACGTGTGCCTGTTCTGGCTGGTATAAATGGGTGGCTGTCAGGTAGAAGCAGCCATGCCTGCAACAGCATTTTGCTGAAACAGGAGACCAGGCGCCTCCATTTGAACTTGGTAACATTTAAATATCAAAAACTTTGTTTTCTAATGAGGAATGGATTGAAGAGGGAGAAATAAATTATATGCTTGATGGCGACTGAAGGTTGGGAAAATTAGGGCTATTTCCCACGGTGTGAATATAGTGATTTCAGTGTGCAGGAGTAAATTAAACCTTTGGGAGGATTTGTCTTCCATTAAATTGAACAGCTAAACAGACACAGAAGATGTTAATGTCACCACCAGGAAACCCCGAAGGTTACAAATAAAAAGAAAACATGGTTTCTTTAAATGTCTCTTCCTGTTGCACCCAACTATCTAAGAAACACAAAACCCCAGATTGCACATTGAAGATCAAAATTTAAAAAAAAACACCCTAAAGATCATAATTCCATTGCCATACCATATGTTATTAATGTCTGTCAACAGTGTTTAACCAGCAACTGCTGACAGTTCAGTATTTGCTATCTAAATACACCATAAATAAATCAGTAATGAACCACTTTGGTAAACCTTCCACACTGATTGGAAATACAGATGGAGTAAACAAAAGCTGCTAAAAGTATATACAACTGTTTAATGTCAAAGACAAAGTCACACCGTTATTTGACAAAACAGAAATGGAAAAGAGAATGGGGCTGAGACGAGGAAACGTAACCGACAGAGAGAGAGAAGAAGGTAGTCGGAAGGGGTGTCACGCCTGTGTTTAGACATACACCACTCAGAATTTTCTGTGTAAAAGGAGGGCCCCAGGGAAAGTGGACATGGGAAAGCAGGAGCTGGACTGTATGTTCCTGTGGCCTCCGGACAGTGGGTTGGTGTGTATGAATTTGGACAATTCATTTAAGTTTGCCACCACTGCAAATCTGGCAAAGAGGAATCCTCAAAGACAGACAGGTCTGCAAAGATCTGTGCCATTCGGAGCTGAGTCCATCAGAACTGCCTGGGATTTAAGCAGAAAACACCGACCGACATGTGGGAACGGTATTACTTTTTCATCTGCTCACACTGAAAGGGGGTTAATTCACCAATCTGAATGCTTCAAACCAGACATCCAGGTGTCACCCCCTGGGCTGGGTTCAGACAGAGATACCAGATATTTTAATTTAATTAGACCGTCTTTTTTTTCTTTCTTTCTAGAGTCTTGCATATAATGCAAGGCTCCTTCAAGTAAGTTGGTCTGGGTAAGTTGACCATAATTAGGCTTCCGAGCCTGACATCCAAGGTGGCATGTTAATTAAGAGCTTCACTAGGTGGCGTCTTCTAATTTGTTGAAAGCACATTTTAGCAGGAGATTTTCGATGCCTCTGGGATGTTGTCTCTGGGTCTGAATAAGCTCTGCAGAAATTGGTAATTATTCCAGTGACGGGCAATATTGAGAAAGGAGAATTCCTCTCTCTCACTGAGAGGGAACGGTCCTCGTAAAGTTGTCTGCTAATCCCATAAGCCGAACAACTCTCCTCCTTATTCTCAGCGCCTTGGAAATCCTTCTGATCGGAGGCGTAACGGAATCCACGCAGCATCAACAGAAGATGTCTTATTGACAGAATTCAAATAGCAGCTGCTGACTTCACAACAGAGACCCGACAGAAGTCCTTTCTGTAACAGGCTGCAACGGAAGACTCGAGATGGGCCTCCTTGTTACGCCTTTCCAGCGGGCCGTCGGTGCTGCTCTCAGCACAAAACACAGAATACATCATTCTGAACGGGTGCATTAATCTGTAGCCTCCCCCTTTCTCAGTCACCTGTAGTTAGGTCTGCAGACACTGTGTATACCGTATAAATCTGATTTCTGAGCGGGGGGGTGGGCAGGAGGAGAAGGCGTTCTCTGTGAAATACTAGTTTGGCAACAGTTTACCTGCCTTCCAAGGTTGTTAGGAGGATTAATAGCTTCTGGGTCATTTAAAGTTTGAAAAGATCCTTGTGCTCTTTCCAAGAAAGATAAAATAATAAGACTAGCCATTTTGTACTCTGGAAAGTGAGAAGAGCAAGTAACGGAGGGGCCCTTTAGGGCCGCTGGCTTAGGAAACTGAGGCGTGTTAACCCTTCAGATGAAAACAAGCCAGGTTTCTGCAAACATGAAGATGACGGACACGTTGTACATGCTGTGTTTGAAAACATCCAAGCCCGGGGCCCCTCTGACACCACTGGAGGAAGAAGGGTTCATCTTCAAAGAGAGGAGGGTAACGCGGTTTGGATAACAAGCATTCATATTTTATAACCGTTCAGTCTATTTACCCATATATCTTGCACCCGTACATTTGTTGTGTTCATCAGCTTACCCAGGCAAAACGGAGCTATGCATAACTCAGGCATCAAATTGCTATCAACTGGCTGTGGACTCTGAACAAATAGATCCCCAACATATATTTGTCATGAAGGACCCTCGATTACTAGCGGCAGACTTCTGATAGGAGAGCACCCCCATTTGTTTGGTGTCAGTTGTCTCTCTCTAGGGTTCCATGTCTCAGGGGCATGAGGTTGGGGGCACTGAGTTCGGCCATCGCCAGGAACCAGCCAGAAGGGGACATCTGACTCGACCAAAAGTCCCACCCCTCTGCTTGCCAATCTCAGTCTTCAACCCCAGCACACCTTCCCGCGTGTGACGGGCACAGAGCTAGAGAGCGACACAGATGGGAAAAAAGAGTAGTAGGAGGACAGGGCTGTTCACTTACAAAGCCCGAAATAGCAGCTGCTAATGGGTCTTTGTACTCATTCTATAATCTTTGCAAGGTCACAATCAGGACTAGCCCGTGATTGATGCCGAAGGGAAACTCAGCACTTCACATCCATAATGGACATTTCAGAACAGAATAGAACTGGTTCAGGAATCTGTGTTGCTCAAGTCACCTGGTGTGAGTTTCTCATCCTGCTATGGGTGGAGCTGGCCCCAGGCTTCTCCCTGGTCTTAATAATTATTGCATTAGGGCCAAACAATTAATGCCCCTGGCTCCACAAGTCCCCATACACTGCTCAGGCGGGCCCCTCAACTGCCATTTTACAAGTTTCCTTCTGGGAGTGCGACCCTGAAACACCACCCTAAAGGGTTAAGGGGAATGAGTGACAACCCTTCGGCATGATTTACAACGTGGAGCCCTGTAGTGAAACCAGCACTTGATGGATGATGGTGAAAGTCGGAGACGAACCATAAATCATGTCTTTGAATCACTGACAAAGATAAAGGAGAGAAAGAAAAAGCAGTGGCACTGACATTCACTCTCCCAATAATGTACATTGACTAGTTACAATGCGGAGCCTTAATTAAAAAAAGCCAACTCGAGGTATTCACCTCGGTGGGGAGAGCCCACCACTGGGGAGGCTGCTTTGTGAGATTACAAATCAGAGTGTGGGTCTCTTTCAAGATGGTCACTACCACTGGCGGAACACTTTTCAATGGGAACAACACCAAGCTCTCGACAACACAAAACAAACCTACCAAGAGACAAAACAGAATGACACAGGAGAGCTGAAGGCACCTACTTGGTCAAGAACCCACCGCGTGCTCATGGAAGACCATTGGAAATGGCGAACGTCAAGAGGAATCCATGGACTAGAACCCAACAGACTGTGTTTTCATCAGGAAAACACCCGTCCAGATAAATGAATCAGTGGTCGTGGCCAGAAGACACACACAGGTCAAGCAATATAACTTGTGCTCCGAATTCAGAGCACCAAATGGGAGGGAAAGGAGAGGCCGGCCCGCTCATCTGTGTTGGCATTTACCTGGGACACGCGAGAAACAGATGGAACCCTTCCTTCCCCAGGTTCAGCGAGGAAGCAGACCCCTCTGTTCCTCTCAACTTAAGATGGGCTTTCTCTTAGCTCGAGAAGAGCCCAGCTTTCCTGCCGTGGGTGGTGGAAGCAAGCTGGGATGTGCTTCTTCCATCTTTCAACAAATATTTACTGTACGCCTACGAAGCTCAGGCTATTCCTATGCCATGAGTGTTGATAAAGAAAGGGTGGGTATCTATATTAATCCACCCCATTCCAAAAATATTTAACACCCCCTATGTCTTAGGTACGTGGTTGTTGGATTTGAGGAGTATCGTCCTGAATGAGAAAGAGATGGTCTCAGTCCCCAATTAGACTATTGTGTCCTAGGGTGACAAGTAGACAAAAGAGATAGCAAATGTCACAAGTGTTATAACAGGGGTGTGCTGAGGGACAGGGAAGTGCATAAGGCATTGATGACAGCAGCCACGGCCTGGGTATGAGGACCCTAAGGTCACTGTCCCGTCCCAACAGAGCTGTGAATGGGGATGTGTCTGCAGCACGGGTAAGCCCAGCACAAGGGGACAAGACAGAGAAGAGAGGAAGGAGAAGACTAGCAACATGTTCTCGTTTTCCACCAAATCTCCGGGAGTTGATATGAGACCCTTTTCTGAATGACAAGGAACCAGACGCAGTATTTTTCTTTAAACCTATTTTTAAAAACCCTTTCCCCCAAAGAGGAATGTGCTTCACAATTCTATGCAGACAATGCATGCAGGTCAATACCTGGTGTGAGGCCTCCGCACAATTCTGTGGCAAGTAGAGGGCATGAGAGAACTCACACGTCCCCACTGTCATGTGTGCCAGCTGGCTCAGCAGCTCTGTCCACAAGCCAAGATTCTAGAAGATTCCTACTTTGAACTTCATGACACCTTAGCATCTGTGGCTTAGACCCGATCTCAACCTGAGGAGTCTATAGTCTAGCCCTGAGAAAAATCATCCTTCTCAGCAAGATCCAACCCAACCATAAAAATCAGGAGGTGCGGGCTTAAGTTGTGGGAGAAGGACCCAGGCTTTCTTCAGATCCGAGCTTTGCCAGTGACAAGCTGGGTGCCTGGGGATAAATACATCACTTCACTGCCTGCACTTCTGTTTTCTCATCTCCTATCAGGATACCCAGAGATTACACTATTGTGTGTGAACTTCCAGAACATTCTCTGTGCATATATGTACCTGTACATATGTGGTCTTTACAGTCTGCATGGTCTCCTTTTCTGGACAGCCGATCCACAGACCAGGTTATCTTATTTTTTTTCAGTTGTCCTTGTTTTTGTGTTTATCTTAAAATTGGAAAAACCTCACTTACTTTTTAGCTCCTAAACACCCACCGGGAATTCGCCTCCTCACCCTCACCCCTTTCTCCCTTTCTTCTTCATTATGCTTTGTGCCAGACCCTGTGCTGACAACACAATGCACAGAGGAGGAGGTCTCTGTCGTTTGGAAGTGCTCTTGTCTGACATGCACCTATGTAATAACATTTTCCAACCAGGGAAGGGTTACAGCTACATTGATCCCGAAATGGTCCACGATGTTGCTTTGACACTTGCATCTTGCTGATGTCTGTGGCGCAGGGACAATGGAAAGCAACCTCCTGCCGTTCATAAGCGGTGTGACTTTGTGCAAGCTGATTAACCACTCTGTGTCTCAGCTCCCCCATTCGTAAAACGAGGCGAATAATGTTTATTTGTAGCATTTTTATTTTACTTTATTTTTTGCATGTAAAGTCCTTTAAGCACTGGCTATGCCATAGAAAGTGCTCACAAAATCACTGCTGTTGTGATATTTTATTTTTCTAACCTTCTCCATTTTGAATTAACTAGACTAGAACCAATGCAAAATCAAAATAGGAACCCAAACCCCCTCCTCTAAAATGAGAATGTAAGAAAAAAATGAAAGAAAGAAGGAAAGGTCATCAATATAGAAACAATTGTGTGTGTACGCATGCCTGCTGGCATGTATGTATATTTCTCTTTAGCATGTGTCATCTCTTTGTGTCTATGTCAGGTTTCCTTACAGTTCTTCCTGTTCAGAACTTGACAGGTCCTAATGTTCAATCGATGGTAAGTACCAAGTGATATGACGAAAGGAAAGAAGGGTTCAAAAATGAAGATATATAGTTCAACTCTTTGTAACACCCCGTTAGTGTGCATTCATGGGAACAGGATAGAAACAAACATTGCTTGATTGAGGCTGACTACCCACATTCTTAAAACCCTGTTTTTGCTATCTATTACATCGTTAGAGGTAATATGCATAATTGCTTAGCTGCATGTATAATATACATATACAGTACAATATGCAATATCTTACCTATAACTTATAACTGTGTGTGTATAATACATAACAACCCCACAGTGGCCAACAAGCTATGAAGTATAAAGCAAGGGACATTTTAGGAAACTACTGGCAACAGAGCTAACCTTATGTGCTCCCTGAACCACCAGGAGTCTTAACCATTTTCCTTGGCATTGATTCACAGAAGTAAATAGTGATAGTTGACCGTTCATGATTCATCACATTAATTTGAAGCGGAAAATGTACCCAAGGACCCCATTAATGAAAACATCCCCACACTTTGAATACCTGGGCGGTTCAGTAGAAATTCTGCCCTCTTGGGGTGATGCCATCTTTTGTTACATAGATGTAGAAGAGTTGGGGAGGGGATGCCAGAGCTCATCACTGGAAAAATTGTGGGTCTGGAATCCAGCGTTCAGGTACCTTGCAGCTTTTATGTTGGTTTTGAACTTCACATACATTAAAACTGCATCATCTATCAATCTTACAGTTACATGTCACTTATGAAAATCTACTGAGTATTGTTTTCATCTTGCCTTACAACAAGCAGCGAAGCCTCATGAATACTGAATAGTGCTGGAAATACGGCACATCTTTTATTTTTAAAGGTCTCAACAGTTTGGAATGGCAGGATTTCTTTGTTGAAAGGGGCACCTCCCCACAGCGGTTGGGGGCTTTCTTCTCCACGTGCCACTCTGCCCAGGAGCGAGAGGCAATGCCACACAGCATCATTAGTCGGTCCTGCGGCTGCCACTGCTTCCTCCCCATGTTTGAACCCCGTTGGGTGTAAGTCATTAATGGGGGGCTGCGTGGTCCAGGTGGGGCACTGCCATTCGGATATCAGCTCTCAAGAGACGGCTGGCTGGGCCACCTACCGAACCATTTCACTAGCTTTCCTGGCACTTTATCCTCACCTTTAATTTAATTTAATTTAATGAGAGCGAAAGAGTGAAAGAGGGAGAGAGGGAGGGAGGGAGGAAGGGTGGGAGAGAGGGAGAGGGAGAGATTTAAGAAATGAATCATGCTGATAAGTATGAGTAAGTATATTCTATTGTACTTGCTCTTTGAAGTTTCTACCATTCATTCAGTCTGTAAATATTTTCTGAGCAGTTATTCTGTGCTGTACTCTGAGGACACAGGGTCTAAAAAGAGAACTAGCATCTCTTCTCACTTGGATGACGGCGCCCATGATAGAAATCACCATTCCTAATCTGGTGCTTACTGTGTGCCGGGTGTTGTTCCATCACTGAATAAATATTGATTCTTAGCACTTTATCAATAGAAATACATCTAATTCTCCTAACATCTCTATGAGGCACTATTTGTGTTACTATCCCCAATGTTTCCATTTTACAGATGAGGAAACTGAGGTACAGACAGGTGAGGTGACCCATCCACAGTCACAGAGTGAGGAAGGAACACAGCTGGGGATTTGAGTCTAGGTTGGTTGTTTGGCTCCAGAATCTTTTTTTTTTTTTTTTTTTTTTTTTACTATCCCTGTGGACTCTATGAATAAGTAAATGAAGGATAAATGAGATAACTTGGGCTACTGACAACTGATATGCAGAAAACAAAACAGGGTGAACTGTGGGGTAGAGACGGGCTGGGGGTGGGGGTCATACTGCCTTAGCTCAGGTTGAGGGAGGACAGCTTTGACAAGGTGATGTCTGAGCTGAGACCTGAGGGATGAGAAAGAGTCAGATGAAGCAAGATGGGGTGGAAGGTCATTGGGGGTAGGGGGAACATTATAGCACCAACACCCCAAGGAGGAAATAGCTCCCTCGGCAGGATCTCTGAAGAAGAGAAAGAGCGAGAAATCCAAAAGAGCTGAAATGCTTGTGAGACAGGTGGCAGGAGGGGATGTCACCAAGATGTCCACCCAGACAGGGTTCACGCAGGATCTTGTCGGGTTCAGAAAGATCCAGCCTGTGGTGGCATTTGCCAAGAAGGGGACACATGGTGTACTACTTATCCTACTGATGTCTTTAAAGTATAAAACAAATCTAGAGCTTTAGAATGTGAAGGAAACACCAAAATAGTCTAATCAAACATGGACAATTGAAGTTGCCCAACTGGCAGAAGGTAGGTGCTGTCCTACCTGCCACAGTGGGAAGCCTGTTTGTTTCAGGGAACAACTTCCAATGCTTATTTTATTCCACTGATTCACCTCCCCCTTGAGCCCCCGAACGGAAGCCAGGCCAGCAGGGCGAGTAAACAGAGGTCAGTGGGTCATCAGAAGGAGCAGAGTCCCATTGCAGAGGTTGGACACTGACGGCCCTGAGGTCACACACTGCCTACACATGTGTTTTGTTTCAATGGCCAGTATGTTTAAAAGAGGAGAATTAGTTGCCAATATTTATAAATTGTAGAGATATGGAAAAACGTCAAGAACTTCGTATAGAGAATTTCGTCTGACAATAAAACCCAGAATAATCCGGTGATCTGGTCATACTGAACCCAGTCAGCTGGAGCTAAGCCGCATTCTGGAAACTTCTAGTTGGGACACGTGCCTTGGAGGTACCCACAGTCCACACCACTCCCTACTGTCTCACCCTCCTTTGACTCTCGTTACCTATTTGACTCTGCAGCCATTTGAGTTGGCTGGTTTAATGTACCAGGAATCCTAAGGTTCCAATTTCTTTGGAAGTTTCATTAAAAAAAAAAAAAGACGGCAATATTTTTTTCTGGAACACTGCCAGTCCTCAGTGTTAGACTATCTGGGAGGAAATTCTTTCTTTATATTTGCACACCTTGTCATAATTGCCAACATGTACAATAGATGACATGCAAATCCTTGTGTGACCTACTAAAAATGGCATGAGCTGAGGACCTGCCCCTTGTAAGCTGTATGCTTTTAAGCAAATCACGGCAGTGCTTTGCAATCTTCTTTTTCTTTTTCATCTGAAAAATGGGATAATCGTATTTCCTTATAAACGTATGAGAATAAAATGCACGAATGCACACACAGGCCTGGCACACGGTAGATACGTAATTAAAAATTTAAAACTATTGATGCATTCGTAGGACGTGATGCTGACCAGCTTAGGTGAGCCGTTCAGCTCTATACTGCATTTATAAGGGTATGAATGTTTATGAATATGCATTTGTATGTTGTGTGTATATATGATGGATCTAGAAACATGTATCTAATTATATACACATTTGGGCCTATTTCTTCTATTGATTGGCACCAAATCCTAATGAGACGTGTGGACTTGTTTTTTTCCTGCCTCATTCCATGTTCATTCTACAAACCCTCTCTATGGCTTAGCACACGCACTTATCATTAACTAAAAATGATGCTGGTGAGGAAATATAGTCTCACTGTGCCGAACGCTTCCCTGTTCCTAGGGAAATCAAAGCGAAGGGCAGACTCTAGAAAACAAAGTTTCTTAGCGTCACCTGGTATCTCTGGTTCAGTGTCGATTTTACATTTAACATCGAAAACTTGGTGAACTTTCTCGAGAGCCAAGAATGGGTTGAGTGTCCTCCAGTGAGGCACAAAGATTCATGTCAGGTACTTCTCTGAATCCTCCTTTCAGATTTAGAGCGGAGGGAATGTGCCTGTCGGGCCATTCCCTCTCCGTTAAAGAAGGCAGAGAGAAATGACAGCCGTTGCCGCCATGCAAAGCTGCATTAAACTTGTGGGAGCATTTTGGTTTTCATGAATTTTGAGAAGGGAACTGTGGGTGCAAAACCTTGGCTGTTTGTTCTGACAAACTGCCTGTTGTGATGGATTACGTGCCACAATTGCAACCCACGAAATATCTTTGGGTACAGGAACAGAGAGCCTTCTTTGTCCCACATTTCCAAGGGTCCCAATGATGGATGAAGAGAGTCCTGTTACCAGGAGGTGGGTAACTAGTCTGAGGGCACCCAGAGCTGCGTGAGTCCCACTGTTGGAAACGAGAGGCCTCACATCACCAACTTTCTATTTCCCTCGGTGACATAGCACCACCTTGTCCCCTCAAATCGCTACTTCTCTGAAAGGATCTGTCTGAATAAAATTATTATCAAAAGCGCATTTCCCTTCCCCCCGCTTTCCCATCAGCATTTCCTGTCCTCTTACCTTAAAAAAACAGCACTGAGAACTTTTCAACCAAAAGCAGCCATGTGGAGCCTGAGTTGTTTCAGATTTACACAGGCCCTCTGCTAACATCCTGTCGGGTGCTAAAATCCCACAGCTGTTCTGCTAGGACCACCCGGCTCGCCGTGAACCACATCTGACAAAATGATACTGCTCGCTTCCAGAACCCATCACACAGTTATTCTTGGATAAAAGGTAAAGCAAATAGCCAGCCAACTGCTCACTGCTGCAGAAACAAGAACCATCTAGCCATTTATCAAAGCTCGAGACAACGGTTTGCTTGAAGCACAGACACCTCTCCCATTACGGCTTTAAACGATAACACGATATTATATCAGAAATGACAAATGGCACTGGGGGTCCTAACCTATACACAATCGATACCTGCTTAGAAGTAAGAACCATCTTGAAAATATCGACAGAGGGAACAGGAATTCTCATAATACTGCAATGTTTTCTTGGTGTTGTGTTGGAACTAGAGGCCAACAATAGTCATTTGGGCATGACATTTTTTTTTTTCACCGGCGCTGTGTAGCCCCCAGACGTGTGGCGAATGTCAAATCATTATCACTGTCCTGTACCTATGCTATATTGGATTCTAAGAGGCTCCGGCCAAGGAAATTGATTAGGTAGCTCCCTCTGCAGCTTAAAACTCATTTTGGCTACATACACACAAAGGCAGTGGCCCCTGGAACGACCGGGCTCAGTGATAAATGGCAAAAGTGTAATTAGGGAGATTATGCCCTAGGGGTTTCTCCTGGTCTGGCCCCAAAATGTTTTTTTAAAACCCCAGTATCACTGCCCACACCCCGCCCCCAAGAGGGGGGCAGGCTTTCATGTTTAGACGGCCAAGAAGTGACCCACCTTCAAGTGATTGATGAGGGAAGATTGTAATGCATTGCTGACTCCTTCCCCGTGTGGTTGTATTTAAGTGCATGCCAGACAGAGAATGACTTGGAAATGGGATAAAAGATTCAGAGCAAAGGCAGGTGACAGTGAAGAAAGGTGGTGGGATGCATGCCTGCAGGCAGGTGAAAAGAAACCATCTTCAATAATGGGGCTACCTTGGTTTGACATCCTGCCCCCCCAAACAACACAGGTGGTGAGGATGGCAACCCGGGACCACTCGGAAAAAGTGACATGGATTTCAGGGCATATGCTGAGTTTTCTTCCCAGAGCTGACTGCTTCACTAGGGGTCCTCGAATCCTCAGACAATTTCCTGCAGAGTTTGATCAAAGACACAGATTTGCAGAGCTTCCAGCCTAGAGTTTCCGATTCAGAATGTTTGCAGTGGGGTCTTGAAATTTGTGTCATAGAAGATTCTTCAGGCAATTCTAATTTTGAGCCAGGTTTGAAAAATGAATGGCTTAAAGAAGTGGTGGGCTGGTAAATGTTTAATGCCTAGCTCTCATTTTAAAAAATGGTAGCATTCGCCAATTTCCATAGTGTAAATATTTCTGCCATGGCCAGTTTCTAGAAACCATTGAAAGAGTTCAAAAGAGATGTGTACACAATTAGCTCTAGTTTGACAGTACAAGCTGGCTCCCACACAGCACTAGCTTAAATCAAAGGGAAATATGAATAAAGTTAATAAGAACACGTGATAGGGAAAAGTCAAATCAGTGATGGTCACTGGGTAGGAGGGGGCATGAAGATAGCGTGACAACATAGCTGAGCTAAGTCCTCTTTATGTTGGTGGAAAACCCGCCCAAGTGCCAGGTCCTACGATGGCACCATTCACGGTAATGTCCAAATTGGACCATCCTCTAATCTGTGTCATAAGAGCCATAATAAAGGAATCAATGATGAGAGTCAATAAAATGATTGGATTCTGATGGTAGATGTAGAAATACATTTTTTTAAACCCTTAATTAAATGACCGATTCAGGCAAAGGATTACTAATTAGTGTTAAAACCGTTAAGTGGATGGTTGATGGGGAATTGAACACATATTTAGTGAGATAGTAGAGCCACAAATATTTCACAAGTGGATAAGCATCCCGCGATCATGGAGCTATCAGACTGCCATTATCATAGTTCAGGAGCTATTTCTGGCATCACTAATTTTGGGGCAAATTATGTGTTTTCAGACGTATTGTAACAGTCTACATTTCTGATGTGTTCTGGTAAAAACAAATCCATTTGGAATCCATGGGGTTTTATGGATTCCTGTCTCTTCTACGGTGGGTGGAAGAACAAGCTAAATGATGGTGAGAAGCTCCCAAATTCAGAAGGAAGACTTTCTTCAGGACAATTGGCTCAGTTGCTCCTACAATTCTGGGTCATAAGACAGAGACTGAGTTAGATTTTAAAAAAAAACAACAGCAGATTTATGGGACACAGCAAGTGGCTACAACATGTGATTCTGAATTTGGTAGTAGTTTGATTCATTCAGTTGAAAAGAACATTTTTGTGCAACTTGGAAAATATGAATATGGTCTGGGTATTAAAAAGATAAAAATTATTGAAATGGAAAATAGATATTGTCGGCTGAAAACAATAGATTATACACTAGCATGTATATTACGATCTCAAATTACTTATATATACATCTAGGTTCAGAGAATGTTCTGGAAGTTCACACATACTCGTGGTATTCTCTGAATTGAGAAAAAGATGTTTTTATTTTCTTATTTTTGCTCTATTTATTAATATTTTACAATTCACATGTTTTGCTTCTGTCATCTGTTTGAAAAAATGTTATTTTTTTAAAAAGGAATAAAATGCTCAGAAAAACAAGTACTGACTTCTGAAAAACATTAACATGAAGTTATCTCAAAATTCAGAAACAGTAAGTCAAATACATTCATCTCAGGAAGCTGGATTGCTTCTGCTTTTGTTCCCAGAAACGTGGAACGTGCACATAGTAGGTGCTCAGATAATTTCGGTGGCGGCATCTAATGCATCAAACACTTCAAATTCCATAAAGGACAACAGATCGTGGTGCTTGGGATCGGGTGACGCAAAGGGAGAATAAGTGGAAAGATGATTTATTTAATGATGATGTAGTCACAGTACCACCAGGGGACCAGATGGGAAGGCAAAACAGCCCAACGAGGAGGTTTTGACCCGTTCAGGAGGAGAAGGGACTCCATAGTTGCGATTGTTTGGTCTTGGCATTCTGTGTCTTCTGGGTAGTGTAACGAGCGGTTGTACTGTGTGGAATGACTTCCTCTAAGCTTCTCAAGCGGGCACTCCCGAGGAACCATGCACGCGCCCAAAGCTTTCCTCCAGAAGCACGAAAGCAGCAGAGTGGACTTCCTGTCATGCCTTCATTTCCCTCAAGGGGCTGACACATCCTGGCTCTTCTCACCCCTCTGCCTGGTGCAAATAGAAACTTACAAAGACAGTACCTTGTGTGGCCTCAAGATACAAGGCAGAGACAGTGGCGTTAACTTCAGGACATCGGGTCCTGGGCAGGTCAGACACTGAGCAGTGGAGCGTCTTATTCTGCACGGCCAAGACGTTTCTGATAGCTTGTGCGTGATCATTTCTCCAGAGAAACACGTGAGGGAGGTGAGCATACGAACCGGTGCGTATACACGCGTGAGGTTACACTCATCCTTGAGGCCTCTGCGCATACACAGCTCAGTCTTGAGTCCTAACGAGTAGAACCACCTCCTACCATTTGAAGAAAGCATTTTTGCATCCCCCCAAATCCCTGAACATGCCTTTCTATGACAAACAAGAGTTTGGTTTCCAACTACCCTGTGTGTGGGTTACTGTCAATATTGCAGGTGGGGGGATGGCCAACACGGATGTCGATTTGAGAGTACCGCCTTGGGTCAAGAATGCAGAGGACACCACCCTGTCCTTGAGAAGTCTTTGGGCTCCCCACCCTCCTGCCTGTCCAATCAACCTTCAAAAAGACTCTACCACACTGGGACCTGGAATGTTCACCGAGAAACACACATCTCGAGAACCTTTCCCACGAGATCCTTTAAACTTTTTCACGTTATTGCAAAGGGTTAAAAGGGATGGGTCGGGAGAATGTCCTGATTTAGTTGATGTTTTGTCTCCCTGTCCGAGGAAAGGCCACTTTCCCCAGCCACCAGGAACCGAGTACATGCTGTTCTCAGAGTAACACTGAAAAATGAGTTTTGAAACTCGTTGCTTGCACGTCTCCTGTTCACTGTACCACGTTCCAGGAGAGGTGAGGCACAGCCCACTTCTGCTGACTTGGGAAGGCGTTAAAGTTCCCTCTTACCAAGGTCATCAGGAAAAAGGCACAAGTTAACATCATTAAATGTCAGTAAATAATGGTTTATGACCAAGTTTGGGGGGTGTCGGCACCTTGAATACACATAGGCTCTAACCCTTTTCAGAGACAGAGAGACAGACAGACAGAAACACAGACAGACTATCGTATTTAAACCATCCAGGAGCAAAGGCCAACAGAAAACCCTCCAGGTAGGTCATGCTGATTTGGTTGCTTTTCATTCTGATTTATCAAAGGGAAAAAGGGAGCCTTGGGTTACTAAAAGGGAGAGAAACTTTTTGGCAAATGTGCACATTATTAATTATTAGCAATTGTTAAGTAACTGATCGATATAATTAATTTAATCCCATTAAGTAAGAATTAATGAATAATTTGCAGCAATTTGCTTAATGTCTGTTTAGACTGGGAACTCCATGAAGGCAACCACTGCCTGCCACCCCCATCCCCTTTTTAACCATGTTTTGTAAATTTGATTTCTATGATCAGCAAAACTGGCTGTCTCAGAGTAGCTGTCAATTTCTAAATAAAAGCAATGACCTCCACTCCTCGGGGCTTCTGTTTGTCAAAGGTCTGTTTTGCTTCTGCAAGCTCAGTCCACCTTTCCAAACCTCTCTTTTTTCCCAACACTATTTGTTTTCAAGAGAGATGCTAAGCTTCTATTTATTTCCCTTGATCCGTTAGAAACATAATTCATTCAGACCTTCTTTCAGTCTTACATTTATAGAGTCAGTATGTACGGAGCAGCGATTATGTCCCGGGTGCCGTATTTGGAGTGGGGTCACAGCATGCAGCTGTGAAAGAACAATACAAGTCCCTACCCCATGACGTCTACTGTCTTGTTGGGGAAACAGACAAGAAACAAGCCAACGCGTGCACAAACAATGGCATTTCAGAGAGTGACTGAAGCTGCAGAAAGGAGAAAACTGGTGTGAGGGAGAGGTTCTTTAGCTAGGGTGGTCAGTGAAGGCCTCTGTAAGCATGTGATGATCAAGCAATGCCAAGATAACGGAGGATAAGTCAGGATAAACGTTGAGTGCAAAGAGAGAAGCAGCAGAGCTCAGAGGGCGCGTGACGAAAAGGAAGATGAGAGGAGCTGGGGCTTGGGGGACAGGGGGCTGGAAAATAAGGAAAGGGAGCAGCCAGAGGTCAGCTCCTACAGGCACGTGCCTGGGGTTTTAGCTCAGGGCCACGGGCAGCCATTGCAAGGTTTGAATACAAGAGTGCGGCGTCTGAGCTCTGCTTTCTCCAAGATCCAAACCCTGGTTCCTGGAAGCCACACATCTGACCCAGCGAGACCGCTCCTTGTTCATAGTACAACATATTGAAGCCGGTGTAGGAGGAGGACATTGCGATCATGGACCTTCCTCCATGAATTTTTAGAACTATGGAATCTCCTCTGTTGCTTTATTTATCCTGAGCAGGCAAGACTGAATCCAAACCCGTCACAGCTGCCCTGGTGCGATCCCTGAGAAAAGCTATATTTTGCCCTATGCTTAAGCAAATTCGTTTGTAAAGATTGAACGAAGCCCCAGTGGGCTGACGGCGACCATACCCTTTGCAATTTCTTGGTGGTTTCTCCTACTTTAGGGTAGCTCTCTCTGAGCATTGTCCCTCCTTGACTAAGCACACCATCCCTCCAGGGAAAATACCATCATTCTTAAAATTGGAACAAAGTTTGAATGAAGGAATACATTCTACCCATGTGCAAAAGTGTTAACAAAAGATGGAATTTAGTTATGTGCCCTTTCTGCCGGTGTGCTAACGAGACACAGCTTACAATTCTATCAACAGGCTCCGCAGAGGGTCCAATGCTTCCCCCCCACCCAATCCCCACCTTTCATTACAGCATCTCTGAAGCCAGCAAAGTAGTTAATGAGAAAAGTACTTGATGCTGCATGAACCTCACCCAATCATTTCTAAAACGGATCAAAATTCTATAAATGACAGTTTATGCGTCTATAAGATGCATCTGGTGAAATGTGTATTTTCTTTTCAGAAGGTGTTTCTATTACAGTTAGTCTGAACATCATGTGATATTACAGTTGCTAGGGTAACTCCATTTTTTAAAAAAGAGAACAACAGAGTAAATAAGCATGTAAATCGACTTTGGTGCTATGTAAATTCTAGTGAATCTGTTATCGTTACCTTGACGATGAAAAAAACTGGCATTCATCTTCTCTGGTCCCCAGGATGATTTGGTTTGAACTTAAAATGTATAAGGTACTCGCGTGGAAGTGTCACTGGCTCTACGTGAAGCAATGCGATTAGGAGCCACGTTTAACAGTGATGCTGGGTCACATAAAAACCGGGGGGGGGGGGTCGTTGACAGTCTGGTTGGTCACAGTCAGGGGTGTATCTATTCTGAGCCATCACAGAGAAAGCCCGCTCGGTGGGCACCTGAGCTTCCGCATCAGTCAAAACCCTCGTCTCCCATTCAGGTAGTTTGTCCCCCTGACATCTCACCTCTGACTTTCCTGCATTCTTGTCCTTGCAGCATTTTGGACAAATCTGCAACACTGCTTGTGGCTTTCTGTTAGGCGAAAATTACTGGTGTAGCGCGTGAGATTAAGTAATGAGGACAAGAAACAAAGGTTGGTGAGTATTTCTAAATATTTTCCACATTCCCATCTAGAGGTTTGAGAATTCTTCCACCTACTTGCTGTTTTTATAATTGAGGTTGGCAGTGGAGAGCAGGACTGGGAGTGGTGTGAGTCAATTTGGGAGAATGACTCGGAAAAATGAACGAGGAAAGACGTGTGCATGGAAATCCCTTTTGAGGAAAGAGATAACTCTTGCAATGAAAAAAAAACAAATCAGCATTTCTATCCATAAAGGAACTGAGATCAGAAAATATATTAAAGAGAAAGAATCAGTACTGTGATGAAGATACCAAACAGAAAAGAATCTGACTAACTGGCAGGGTTTTGACTTGTCTCCCCTCTCCAGAAAGCGTACTAAACGCTCAGGTTGTGTGTTTAATGAATGAATCAATGCTTTGCATTGCTATGCAAAGTGGGTGCAAAAAGTTTTCATCTAAAATGAATAGTTCAAAGAGTACGTGTGATAGGAGTTCCTGTAGAAGAAAATAACTTTTTTAAAAAGGTGCATCTTGAAAATCCAAATTTCTAGCAAATTCTGTATCTATCATTTGGTGCCTGGATGCTATGATTATTTGGCTAGATAAAAAAAAAAAATATCACAGAAGCAAAGCTAAAATCAAGTGCCATTTTCCTCTATCTTCCAATACAGTGAGGCTGATGACTAGCTCTTTAATGGGGTTGGAGGATTTTATCAAACCTCATAAAATATGATTGCATCTCCTCCACTCTGAAACCACTTTGCTTTAATTTTCACATGAAATGGGGATGCAATTTGCAATTTGTGTGTACATTTAACAGGAGAGGGTCTTCCCCACCTTTCACGCAGTTCCCCGTCAGCCCCCAAAGCAAGCTTTTGCTAAGTCTCTGGTATGAAGTCTTAGAATTGAGGAAACTAAAAGCCAGAGGAGTCAGGAGCTAAAAGAAACAAAGAACATAAAATCAGGCATAATGATTGACTTGTGCGATTCGTCCTGTGGCTCTTTCCGCGTCTCTGAGTGACAGGCAGAGAAATTGACAGCTAAGTCCAGATCCATCAGGGGCTGTATTGCCTTTCTATCGAAATGATGAGTTTAGAGATCAAACTGTAAAGGAATGCCTGAGCATCCGCGGACGGTCTGAGTGTCACGGCAGAAGTTACTGTGGCACTGCTATCTGCCTCATCCAAGAGATGATGGGGCCATTCTAGAAGGGGAATGAACAGCAGGGTAGCACAGAAATGGACGGTAAAAGAGGTTAATTTATGGAAATTATCCAGGTCACGTAACCAGTAGGACATATCAAGTAGAGCTTTAAGAGAGACGAGGTAATGTATGTAGAATCTGACTTTCAATAGGTCACCAGATGATGACAGTTATCAGGAGTCAGGCAACTTAGTAACAAAAGCTAACATTGCCAGGGCATTTACTATGCACTAGGCCCTATGCAGAGGCACAAAACAATGGGGCAGGTCCTGTGATCCCCATTTTACAGATGAGGAAACAGAGGCTCAGAGAATTGTGGCACAAAATCAGTAAGGGACAACAGGGACCAACTTGTACAGTGGGCATTGTAGGGACAGTACCTGGGAACTACAATACTTTAGGGGACCGTGAAAATATTTCCATTAAAACCAGAAGAAAAAAGTGAACTTTAAATATTGGGTATTCACATATCTGGCTTTGTATATGTCAATGTAGTCATAAAATACCATTTTAATATTTTATTTTTAATGGAGAAAGGGTCCCGAGGGGGGACGATGCCATGAGCCCACGGAACTCATGATGCAGCCCTGAGGGAAAGAGCAGGAACGAAAATGGCAAGTCTAAACCCATTGCTTCTCAAAGTACGGTCTGGGGACCAGAATCAGCAGTAGCACCAAAGCTCCCTGGATGTGTCGCCTCTCAGGCCACCCCCCAGATTACTGAGTCAGAGCCTGCGTTTCAGCGTGCCTCTCCGGTGATCCTACGCACCATAAAATCCCAGATGCACTGGACTAAGCCCCGGACCAAGAGTTTACACTAACTCTTCATCCTCACGTAAACCACAGCAGCCTTAACCCACGTGGAAACCCGAGGCCATGCTGGGTGACAACAGAGCTCGTCCCTGCTACGACGTCTGGTGTCCTCTTCCCCACTGTAAGGCAGGGAAGCTAGAAATAGGCATAAAGCAATGCAGTCCTAGACAAAAATACAGTTTTGGGATAACAGCCTGTGACTCCTCTGTTACCTTAAGCCCTGGGAAATAACTGGGGAATTCTGTGCGGGTCGTGGGTGACGGTGACAGTGATCAAGGCCATGTGGAAGGTGCCCGGCTGGGAAGGGAGCTCCTAGTCACGTGTGTGACAATGTCCTCCAGCAACTCCCAGGAGAAGGACTTAGAGAAACCTGCTCCCTGGATCCCTGCATGGGGGCTTGGGGGGAATTGAGCTCAGAAGCTACCTGTGCCTAAAAGGTCTCTCTGACACCTGCTGGCTACGGAGGTCCAATGACTTTTATGGGTGAGGACGGGACATTATGTCAGTCTCAGAGGTGTTCTCTGAGTCCTTTGGGGAAGAAGGTAAATGGAAGGGGAAATTAGAAGGTGAAAGAAAGGGAACGGGAGGAAAATTGGGAGAAGAGATGGAGAAAAAAGCCTGGAAGGGAGAAGGTGACCTTGCCATTCAAGAGCAATGATTAATTATAGCAGATAACCCACCCGTTGTCAAATATCCTGTGGATGAGAGTGAAAGATCAAGGGGAGAATTTAACTTTGTCTAGTGAATGTCAGACATGGGGATTGAAGCGGGTGTGTCTTTCATAGACAGTGTAACAATCTGAAGTTACTTTGTTTCTTTCCTTTTTTCTTTCTTATTGTTTACTCTGTGTCTCCCTTGCTAGGAAAGCATCTCCATGAGAACAGCGTGCTGTCCTGTTCACTACAGCACTCCCCTCCCGTGGACCAACAGCCGGCACATAATACATGCTCAACGCAAGTGGCTGAATGAATGTATTCAAGGGGGGGTGGGAGTCAGTGTGTGTGACACCCTCTACTCAAGTCTATAGATCAGGAAACACAGATGTGAATTTAAGGACTCTGGACGAGCTGATGGAGTTGGTCATTCCAGCACTAATTCCTGATTCACCACGTGCTTGGAACAGCCACGCCCCCCCCACCCCCAGCCTCAGTTTCTCTTGCGTGGAACAGGGATGAGAAGGCTGACCTGCCTTCCCTGCCAGACAACAGAACGGAAGCGAGCATGCTCAGGAGGTGAGACCAGGCTTCCTCACAGAAAGCGATTAACATTGGCGGGAGGGATGACACCTCCCTGATGGCCACGGTTCACTCACGACTGTTGAGCATCACACCAAAGCCCCCGAGAACTACCGCGGAAGACCTGAAAGCCCAGGTCCCCATCACACAGCCGAGCATCATCCGTGAGGCGCTGTTACCACATTCATTCAAAGATCCGCAAAAGGAAGCTTGTCGATGAAAAGACATTAGTGAAATAAAGAAAAATCACGCCGCAAAAGCACCTTTTCCATTGAGGCCCTTAGAAATGGAGGCCGTGCGATTTCCTGTTCATCCTTCTCATTTTTTCTCACTATTGTCCCATTTTCCTCCTTTCACAGTCCCACTTTCCTATCACTATGCCATTTTTATTGAGGACTCAAACACCAGCCGCTGTATCACTCTGGATCTGTGTAAATATTACTCTGAGAATGTCCCTCCTGGGACTTCAACCTCCCCAAATTCCATTTCAGGTTTCCTAAAGGACAAGAAACCCGTATAATCATGATAGCTAATCTTGGAGGGCCGGGCTAACCGGACGCTTTAAACAAACCACCGAGACTAGTATTATTATCTTCAGCGTATGGCTAAAGAAGACCGACGGCCATGCAGCGAACACAGGCAGAACCTGAACACAGCCCAGGCTGTCAGCGCCCTGCCCTGCTGGCTGCTTTCATTTAAAAGAAGGCTGGAGCTTTTATGATGCGTTCTTGCAAGAGTTGCTTTTCCAAATGGCGAGACTTATGGTTGAGTTCCCAGTTCCCACATGCTAGTGGAGCTGGTGAAGTTTTCTCCTTAGATCTAAAGGTCTAGGCAAGGAAACTCGTACTTTTTTTTTTTTTCCAATTTGATCTTATTTTTTATAGGTTTAAATACTAGCAAAGGGGTTGACCGCCTCCTTGTTCTTTGTCATATTGGTTCCCACCTTGCAGCTGGGCAAACACACCACTTCGTTCCCGGCCTCGATGCTTCGCTTTGGCTCTGGCCCTGTTGACATCTTGTCTCCTTCATTCTAAAGCCATTAAAGCTATGGAAACACATGGATAAAGCCACCCCTGGCTCCAGCTTCCAGAGCTGCCTCCCTCCTCTTTCTTGAATTTGCCTTGTGGTCAGGACCCTATTCTCAGAGGGTGTGTGTGTGTGTGTGTTTGTGATTTGAAGTTTTACTTAAGATTAAAAGTACTACATGGGCTTCAGGGGAAAATGCACACTATCTGGAAAGGAATAAAACAAAAAGCAACAACAACAAAATAAAATCCTGACTGTGCCTTCCACACAACCGGCGGCTTGTAACTCCAACCCTCAAACACCCATTGGCTATAGTGTGTCTTTCCAGGATACATTCATGTATTTACAGAAATGCCGACTTAGATATTCACCTACTCATCCGTCTATCCCCTTCTCCATTACACAAATGTTTAGCACGTTGCTTTTTTCACTTAACATTAAACTTTGAAGGTTAGTCCACATTAGAATGTACGGGTTTGCTTTATTGTTTTAAAATCTGTCCTGTAGACTGGCCATAATTTATTTGACCAATGCTCTATTGACGGGCACCTAAGCGACTTTATTTGGCTCAGGTCTGCCTTATTTTATTTTGGTCAAGGCATTCCCTTTTGCCCTTCACCATTTACTAGATTATACACTTCCTGAAGGCAGAGGCCATGCTGAATACCAGTCACAATTGCAGTTTACACTCCCCTGTGCTAAACACGGTGTTAACTGCTTTAGATCCGCTGGCCCATTGAGTCTTCAGAGCACCCCATGAGTCAGGTAGGCTGTTATCTCTGCATTGTGTAGATGTGGCAGTTGAGGCTTCCAGAGGAGGGTAATTCACCCAAGATTACACTAATGCAAAGTGGTTCAAGCCCATGGAGTTTGATGGCAGAGCCTGGCTCGCCCTCGTTCTCTCTACTTGTTGTGTGGGGTCCACCTTCCACCCCACGGGTTTGCGAGTGTTTCCTCCTGTTCTCATGAAGCGTATTGCATGGACTATAAAGTCCGGAGTCAGCCTTCCAGGGCACAGAGCATGACTCTGCCTGTTTTTCACTGTGAAGCCTTAGCAAGTTACCAGAATATTCTGTGCATCAGTTTCCCCCTCTGTTAGATAAAGATAATGATAGCACACCTCGCACAGGATTGTTGTAAGAATTTTTTTTGATATATAGATGATGTATTACAGAATTGTGTACCTGAAACCTATGTAACTTTACCAACCACTGTCACCCCAGTAAACATTAATTAAAATAAAAATTGGGAAAAAAAAGAATTTAACAACATATCTGGCCCATAGGAGGCACAAAGTAAATTATAGAAATTATTCAAGCCTAGACCCTAGATTAAAGACTCCATTAGATATTTGCTGGGCACACGAATTCAAAGTCTGAATTTGTTCTTTTCTCTCTTATTTCTTCCTCAGTTATCCACAGAGAACCCTATAGTTTAGTGGGTACTAGATAGTAAACTGTTGACTGACTAGAATTTTTCTGAGATACTTTTTGAATACTTTAAACCTGAAAGAAACAAAACAACACAACAACAGCTAGAATAGTCAGACGTCAGATAAATGACCTTAAAAAATAAATGACCTAAAGAAAGGTTTGGCATATTGAAGATGAAGAAATTTAAAATAAAAAAAAGTCCCCAAAAGACTTTTATTAATTGATTTCACATAGTATATACTTGGAATTGAACTAAGAGAAACACTTAAATTCTTGTCCTGTTGGGACTACACTCTAATTCACTAAAACTAACCAGATTGATATGGTTCAGAGTTCAAAGTAGAAAGATGTTTCTTTATAATTCTTCATTTCTAAAATGACCCTCTTATGCTAACCAAAGTAAGAGAGAGAGCAAATTGATACACCTGGCCAGATAAACTGAGCTGAGCATTAAATATTTTTTTTTTTCTAGAAAGTTACAATGATTTTTAAGGCTTCATATCTTTGTGGCCCTTTTTTGTTCTCCCTTATTTATTCATATGACGCTGGATGATTTATTAATCTAACTATGAATTTCTCCCTTAGATTGCAGTTTTCATCTGGAGGGAAAAACCTTTTTCATATTAATGATCTGTATCATTTGTAGTAACAATACCTTTCTCCCTTTGTTTAAAAAAATAATAACGATAGTAATAAAACAAAGTACAGACTTTCCTCTCCATATCAAAGTCTATCAGGAAATAAACGAGGAAAACATATATTTTGATGCTATAGATTAGCCTGAGAAAAATCAACAAAATTATTTTTATTATATATACAATATATAGCTCAGGGTGTAGCTCAGAATCAATTAATTTAAAGTAATAATTTGTACAACACCCTCACAAAAATTTTAAAGGATATTAAACACCCTGTTTTATAAACATAACACTTAATTTAGGAAAAAAAACATTTAGAAGGTAATGCATTTAGGATAAGTGCACAACACATGAAAATAATAAATGAAATTTTCCCAGTTTAGAAAATGAATGTAATTAATTAACATTTAAATTACATTTTTAATTGCAATCATGCCCTCCCAGGGGACTCATAAGGGACCATAATTGCAATTAAAAGCATGTGGATTAGATAATAAAACAATGCACACTGTTTGAAATGTGCGATTTAAAATGGAAAACAGACATTGTTATCGGCACATCTAACTTAATTGTAGCCATAAAGCAAATGTGCTGTACAAAATAAAATTCACATACGGGAACATTTAATTCTGGAGTCTCTTAAAGGGGACACGCTTGAGAGCACATTTTATGACAGGTTCTGTTGGAAACAGCCCTTTAAGGCTTTCGGATCCAGGGCTGGTGCCTTAATGTTTTTGCATTAATAAAAGCAAAGCTGAATGTTCCTATTAAAACACACAGATACATTTAAGTAAGAGATGAAACTCGATGTCTAAATTTAAGCTGTGGTGCATAATTCTATTAGCTGGACAGACTGTAAGGACATGTAATTTTGAAAGTACATTTTTTTTAACTTTTGTTTTTTTTTTCATTATCTTCCCCCTTTTGGAGAGGATTCTCCTCCTGGAAGGTACAGGGATTTGAGGCTAGAGAGAGGAACACCAGAGACGGTGTTTCATATGGTTAGAGCCTGGCCAAGACACACCCCCACCCCCCATCTCCCTGCTGTGTTTTGGCACCCAATACCATCACCTTGAGGAAGCCAAACCAATGCTCTTTAATTATATAAAGGGCTCCGATTTCAGTAGCATGAATGTCACCATTATTTGATCATAAACCTTTGAAACACCATATATATCGGTGTTTTCAATCAGCAGTACATTAGGCAATGTCTGGAGACACTTTTGGATTGCTCCACCTGGGGGAGGGGTGCTATTGGTGTCCAATGGGTAGAGGCCAGGGATGCTGATAAACATCGTATGACACACAGGACAGCCCCCCCCATAACGGGGAATTATCTACCTCAATAATGTCAAGGTTGAGAAACCCTGGTTAATATAGAGAGGGGAGAGAGAGAGAGGGAGAGAGAGAAAGAGGGCGGCAGAAGGTGGGCAAGGGAGTGAAGGAGAGAGGTAGAGATAGAGAGACAGAAAGAGAGAGAGAGAATACGTTCACCCAATCGTGCAGAGAAGGAAAACATGCTTTCTCCCATTGCGTGAGTGCAGGTCTTGAACAAATTTGCTGAACTGACCACACTTTGTTTCCACTTAAAAGCAAAAAAAAAAAATCAAAAGCAAAAAAGTGTGAAACTCTTTTAATAAAGATTTTGGTACCTCAGATTTAATCAGATTTTGGAGTATGCCTGCTAGGAAATACAAAGCTGCATCTGAAGAGGAGATGGTCAAATCCTTCAGATTGTGTTCCAGTAGATACAGGCTGCAGCCTTCCGCGTGTTAGACTAGATGTCAATTTCATTGGCTTATGAGAAGCAGCAAGTTCGTTTATAGTGGAGACGTTAGCGTGAAATTAGCAGCAGCCTAGCTCTAGAGACGCTGTGTGATAGCCTGACAAAAGTCTAGGCTGTGGGGCTGGATGGATAGATCTCCACTGGAAGCCTGGCTCTGCAGTTACGTGCAGTGAGACTCTGCTCAAGTCAGTTTTCCTCTGCAAGCCTCAGTTTCCACGTCTGATTGGCAATTACAGCATTATTGCCATCCATGGTGGCATGAAGAGCAGAAAAAAAATGAGCATATACATGTAAATATACACACTTACACATACATTCATTCACAGTATATTTAAGTTTGTATTATAAGTACATATATAGTACAATGGGTATATAACTACATGTATGAGTACTTTTATGTAAGTATAGCATACAACGTATACAAAACATGTATTTGGGTATGAGCATGTGCAAAAATTTATTAAGTGATATTCAAGTTCCCATGAAAATAGAAACTGAGCTGTTGACACCATGGAGAACTGATATAAACTGACCTCTGATTAAAAAGGGGAGGGGGTCTTATAGCTTAATTCTTTGATAGGGTTATCTTTCCATATACAGTGGTACCTCGGTTTTCGAACGTAACCTGCTCCGGAAGACCGTTCGAGTTCTGAAACATTCGAAACTAGCCGACAGCTAGTCCTCAGGATCTTGCACTCAGCGGAAGCTGTGTGACATGTTCGATTTCCAATGTGTGTTCGAAAACCAAAGCACTTACTTCCGGGTTTACGGCGTTCGTAAACCAAAATGTTCGTCAATGGAGACGTTCGAAAACCGAGGTACTACTACTGTATGCACAACTCACTGCATCCTCTAAACTCATTCACTCAACAGATTTTTTTGAAAGGCCTACTATGTGTCAGTGACCATGCTAGCCTTAGGGATGAAATTGAAAAGAGTCAGGAAAAGGGTGTTATAGGTAGATGATGAAACATCCGGACTTGAACCCAGGACAATAGAAGCTATTGATGGGTGGTAGGCAAAGGGTGAAAATGGACAGATGTGCATTTCTCAAGAACTGACTGTGTCACATGGGACACTGGTCAAGGAAATGTGGCAGCTTAGAACTCAAATGCAGTGACAGTGAGAAGCCAGCAGCTGGTACAATTAGGGCTTGTAGAGTTTACCAGAAGTTGAAGGGAGAGCAGAGATCAGCTGATACAACAATACAGTTTCTGTTTTTAAGGAAGCCCAGAAATGAACCAACTCTCAAATTCTTACCCTGATGGAGGGCAGCAGAAATGCAAGTTCAAGGTTACTGAGGTCTGAGACCAGTAAGTCCAAGATGCTTATCCATCATCTTCACCTAGGGCAAGTAGGATCCCAGATCCTTAAAGCCCATTTACAGACCACTAAAATCAGAATGTGTGGACGGGAGCAGGGAATCTTTCAGTTGTGATGCCAGGCACATTTAGGGAAGACTGTGGCATAATAAACATTGTTTATGTGTCATTCAGACCACTGGACACAACAGATAAATAGGATTCTGATCACTATTCAATAAGCTAAAAGCTGATATCTGGGACTGTGGTAGAGGTAATGTTATGTGTGCCAGGTCCTGTTTCCTTTTCCTCTTCCTACAGGAAGACTACATTTCCCAGTTTCCCTTGTGTTTGGTTTTGGTCATGTGACCTGGATTCTGAACAATGGGATGTGGGCATAAGTGATGTACAGCACCTTCTTCAGTGATTTTGGAAGCCCAAATCCAGATGTTCCAGATGGTATAGCTATCCTATAAAGAAGGCCACATCCAACTTAAGTTGGAAGAGACTAGCATCAGACATTGTGTGCATGAAAAGTAAACATTTACTGCGTTGGACCACAGAGATTTGGGGCTTGTTTGTTAGAGCAGTTAGCATTAATTATCCTAACTAACACAGAGAGATAGGAAAACAAAAACACCTTCCAGAGTATGTCATTGAATCCGTACAATCAATTTTTCCAATGTCACCATAATGTTTTCTAAGGCAAAATCTTTAAATAGACATAGATGCTATTTTTAGATTCAGCCTTGGTATATTTGAGTGTATTTTCACTCTTTTGGAGTTGAACCAAGAATAGATTCCATTCTCAGTAAGCCAAACTATTTGAATAGGCCAGTGATGCTTAAGTGGGGATGGGCAGATTTTGTCTCCAGGGGATGTTTGTCAATGTCTGGTGACATTTTTGGCTGTCACGATTTGGGGTGGGGTGCTACTGGCATCTAGAGGATATTGGCCAAACACCCTACAATGCACAGGTCAGCCCTCACAGCAAAGAATTACCCAGCCCCAAATGTCAATAGCTGACAAGGTTGAGAAATTCTAAACTAACCAAATCCAAAGTACACTTGACCTTGGGGGTCTAAGGCTCGCTTGCCTTGTGGACACAATCAC
Organism: Rhinolophus ferrumequinum; assembly: GCF_004115265.2. Taxonomy (NCBI): domain Eukaryota; kingdom Metazoa; phylum Chordata; class Mammalia; order Chiroptera; family Rhinolophidae; genus Rhinolophus; species Rhinolophus ferrumequinum. Next base: position 7,255,541 of record NC_046306.1, read on the forward strand.
ACTCGTTATGTCCAAACACAGAGTGGCCAACTGGTGCCAGACAGGACACACAGTCCAACAAATCGGACTTCCCCTTGCTGGCAGGCTGACTGTTCTGCCATTTTCTTGGGACTGTGGCAGCTGGTTTGTCAGAAAGACAAATAGAAATGTTCCCGGGACGTTTTGTCACCTGGCCATGAAGAAACAGCTTGACGGACTCCGTCATTCACACGTTCAACTTTATCTTCTTCATTCCAAAGTGGGTGTTGCTGCCACCAGACCTGGCAACAATCACACCTGTAAAGTCATACCTTTACATCACCCTCCTCACCCTTTTGGGAGGTGTCACACCCTATCAAGTGAGAGCGTGGATTGAGAGAATGTTGCAGGTCAGCTCTCTGCCACCGTTTCCTCTCTCATTTCTCTCCCCCAAGTATGCATGTTCTCCACAGAGAACAGCTTCAGATTGCAGTGTTTAAGGGATTATGAATTAGAAGGACATGTCATTGCTGTGATTTGAGAAACACCAAGAAGTCTCTTAACACACACACACACACACACACACACACACACACACACACACTTCCTAATGTGCTCTGCCATGACACAAATCTGATCTTAAAGTCTAAGAAGCAGTAGAGCCTGGTGACTGAGAGAGTGAACTGTGGGGTCAGACGAATATGTTTCCCCACTTCCTACATGTGTGATTTTAGGCAAGCGATGAAGCATGTCTAAGGGCCAGTTTCTTCACCTGTACGGAGAAAGCAGTGTCCGTGTCACATGTTTCGTGTAGGGATCAAAAGAGAAAATGCATATAAAGCAATGTATATGTTTCGTGCCTGGACACAGGAAGTGTCAAGTGTGTATGGACTGACATATAGTAAAACCTCTCCTCCAGGCAGCACATGCTCATATGTGACGTGGCCTGAGCTTCCCACCTCATCTGTACTCACTGTGCTCCAGCCACCACGTTTCTGTTCCAGAAAGAACAAAGCCAACTCAGTTCTCACCCCAGGACCTTTGGACTTGCTGTTCTCACGGTTTGAATGCTCTTCCTTCTCCCTCCCGACCTTTGTGTGACTGACTCCTTCCCAGCATTCTGGTCTCAGCCTAAATGTCACCTTTCTCTGACCATTGTACCTGATGTTGTTCCTAACGCCCATTCTTAGTCATTCACTATTACATTATTGGTTTTATGTACTCTGTACTACTTACGATCATCTGAAACGATCTTAGTCACATATTACTTGTCTGTTGTTTTTATCCCACCCCTGATGTAAGCTGCATGCAGGCAGGTTCCCTGGATGCTTACACCACACTGAGAGTGTTTCACACATATTTGGTTTTCAATGAACATTTCTTGAATAAAGCGAACTAAAACTGACATGGTTAACAGGATTTGTTGAAACTGTCCCAACACCTCTCTTAGTAACAAAACCAGGGACCAGGACTATTAGCGTGGACTCTAAGTTCTTGGCATCATCCTGAAAGGGCAGAGACTTCTGGCTTTTATTACACCCCATTCGGAACATACCCTCACCGTGTATGGATTTCTGATCAATCACCGCAGGCAGAACAAGTCCTTGGATTTGGGGATGGGACCGTTTGAAACTAGAATGTCATGATGCGTTTCCATTTCTGGGCCAGAGTGCAGAACGATGGAGCAGCTGTGTGGGCCAATCAGAGGGAGACTCGGCCTCCATGTGCCTCTGCAACGTTTGCAGTCGCAGTTGTGTGTGAGCCTGCGTGTGAACACACCTGAGCAGTCAAGGGTGCTTTGGGGCCTACCTAATTAAGTTTCAAATGGAACCATCAGGCAACTCCACTCTGCCACTATGTCACTTGCCCCATGAAATGGATCTGAGATACAAACTACGCCTTAACTAGGCAGCCTCCATTCTTGCTGATCCCATTAGTTGCCCAATTGGGCAAGACGAGGTTTTAATTGCATGCCAGAAGCTTTATTTTTCTGCCCCAGGCAAACAGTTAACCACATTAGTATACCACTGACACATTAGAAGTTGGTCAGCAATGAGAAGTGAAAGAGCCACGTTTGGAGAGAATGGAGGTAGCTGTCAGTTTCTAGCATTTCCCCCCCTAGCATCTGTAGATACCTGAGAGAAAAAAATGTCTACCACCACTGCAACAGCGTGGCAAGGTGTAAACAAGGCATGGTGTTGACGTTTCCCAGCTTCTCGGTGTGATGTAGGACAGTGGAGAAGGCCAAGGCTTGAAGGCAGACAGACAGGGTTCAATATGGGCTGTGCCACTTACTAGCTACTTCCTCAGTTTCATCATCTGTCAAATGGGAAAAATGAACGGCATCTTCCTCTTTGGGGTGTTATGAGGACTGAATGAAAATACAACGTTACAGGGAAAGTTTTGGACTCAAATTTTGAAACTTATTAGGTACACTGTGAATGTTAGCTATTATTATAACTTTTGTCCATCTGTCCGTCCATCCATCCATCCATCCATCCATCCACCCATCCAGTCATTCATCCATCCATCCCTCCATATATCCATTCATCCATCCATCCAATTGTCCTCCTATCCACGCATCCATTCCAGCCTCTGCAACAATTCTTACTGTTCGGGAAATCACCAGGTAGGGATATTAGAGAGGAGAAGCAGGAGTTAAATGGAATGAGGGATTGCCATCCATCAGGGACCCATGCATCCCCAACGTCGATGACGCTAGGTCCCCCTAGCCTTGTCAGCCCATGGCAGACAACACACACTTATCTTCCCAAAGGACATAAGGACATGATGTTCCCATGATTGAAATGTCATCCCCGTAGGAAATTCTATTGAAGGCAATGAAGAGGGAAGAGGGGCTATTTTTGTATCGGTGAAGACTTTAGTGTCTCACGCTTCAACTTCTTCCTTCTAATAGAAGGGTCGTCCTTCATTTAACCTTTCAGATAGTGCGGTCCCATACAGTAACCCCAAGTGGCTCTTAAAATTTAAGTAAAATAAAGTAAAACGTTTCAGCTTGTCAGTCACACTAGTCACATTTCATGGGCTCGATAGCCGCTGGGGGCTGATGGTTCCTGTGGCAGATGGGCAGGTGAAGGATACCTTCACCATCACGGAAAGTTCTCTGGGGCAGCACTGCTTTAGAGGAACATTTAGTTGCTCATCTCAGTATCTCACTCCTAACACAAGTTCTGTTTCTCTAAGAAGGGAAGTTGATCGTGGAAGTAATCTCCTCCTTTTAATATCTCTAAAACAGTGAAATAGTTTGCCTATCATCTTACTAATAAATAATCAAAAGACAAAGGTGAGACAAAATGGAAATGTTCCTACGTTTGTGGCGGTAGTATACTGATTTATCCCGACTGAGTACAAACACGTGTGTCCTAAGAATCAAGGGACATACAAACATTCTCACCCTCTGCTCCAGTACTGCAAGCTGACCCCTAACCCTTACGAAACCCAACCGATTTTAACATAATAGCTAAACACACAGAGGAAACACTACATAAAAAAGATGTTCACCACAGTGGTGTTTATAATACAGACAAATCGGAAAAAAGGAAATGTCCTTTCATAGAGCAATTAAACAAACAGTGGTCCATAGAATTGACGTCGTCGTGTAGGTATGATTGTTACAAATAAAATGCAATAAATTGCTAAGTCACTTAAGAACAAATTAAATGGGAAAATAATCAGAATACAAGATTTTCTTAGTTGTCTATTGCTATGTCACCAATCACTCCGAAATTCAGCAGCTAACAGCCGCAAATGTTTGTTGTCTCACAGTTTCTGTGGTTCAGGGATCTGGAAGTGGCCGAGCTGCGTGACTCTGGCGCGGGGTTTCTCAAAAGTTTTGTGCAGTCAGGCTGTTGCCTGGGGCTGTACTTCTCTCAAGGCTGCGGCTGAAGCATCCACATCCAAGTTCACTTGCGTGGTTTTTGGCAAGGGATTGTTGGTAGATTACTGGGGTGCCACCCTGAGTTCCTCACACACTACATGGGCTTCCCCCACTCCCCAGTGACCCACCCCCCCAAGAGTGATTCAAAAGGGAGAGAGACCACGCACCCGTGAGCATCTAAGATGGAAGGCACAACCTTTCTATAACCTCCTCTTAGAAGTTACATCCCAACGCGCTCGCCATATTCTGTTTATTAGACACGAATCAGTAAGCCCATCCCCCCTCAAGGAGAGGTGATCACACAAGAGCAGGGGTCCCCGGAGGTGGGGTGCATGGGGGCCATCTTGGAGGCGACTTTTCAGAAAAATCATCTATACGATATAAGCACACCATTTGAAACAATACAAAAGATTGGCTTCAAGGTTTAAAAGGGATCGAGAGGCAGACAGACAGATGCCAGAATGGATCTTCACTCTAGCTCTCTCTTGATAGGACTACGAAGTAATTTTCCCCCCTACATTCTTTTCCTGTTTTCCAATAATGAACATTTTGTTTTACAGTTATTACGATGCAAACACTCAATAAATGTTATTTAATTGAAAAACAAAATCAACCTTGTGAAGAGTAGACAGGTGCTATATTCATAACTGATAAAAGTCATTTTAAATCCACTTCTAACTCTGAAATCAACTTTCTCCTATTCTTTTCTTTGAAAGGAAGCTCTCAGTTGATGTCCCTGCAGTTAACAGAATGTGCAACGTAGGTAAGATCATTAGACTCTAAATCTCCCCTCAGACCCCCTCCTTCCTGGAGCTCAGCTCCTCCCCTCCTACACACCCTCCTGCCAGAGTCCCAGGGTACCTATATTTTAACATCTGCAAGGGCGAGCGAGCCAGGATTGATGTCTCTGCAGTCAGGTCCCAGGCTGACACTGGCAACAGAGGGTAACTCATGCTTAGCGCTTGACGTAACTTTTTGATGACTGAAACCTGACTCCATCCACCAATCCCCCAGTGCCTGATCTCATCTCTTTACCATCAGAGAAACTGAAGCAGAGTTACCAGGAAAGATAAAAAGAGGGGAGAGTAGGCCACGTCTCAACACAGAGAGGAATAAGCTTGCCTTTGATCCTTTGTCCAAAACACATTCCGGATTCTCACAAATGGGATGGCTGAACCCCAAAAATATTGCTGCCGCCAGTCCTCCCTCTGCCCCCGGCCACATTTTTCTCAGCTGGGTGTCCATGCAGTTCTTCAGAGAAAAACTACAAGCTTATTACTTTTTCCTTCAGTTATGACTTTGAGGCAAATCTTTTATTTATAAAAATTGAGCAGAAGGGTACCGTGCAATTGACAAAACACTCTTGAAGTGTTAAAAATAAGCCTAATAAACAACGGCAACAAAAATTAACATTTTTTTGAGTGTTCTGAGCCAGGAGCTGGAGGCAGACAACCGAAGTTGGGGGCTGGCGCTGCTATGTAGTCGCTGTGTGACTCTAGGTAAGCCACGTTACCTCCCTAAGCTTCAGATTACTCATCTGAGACGTGATAATAATTGTACCTATTCACTGACTCGTGGTGAAAATTAAAGTAGATGACCCACAGTGGGTACACAGTACCTAAGATATAATGATTGCTTATTAAAGTGTGATCTTTCTCCACTATAACTCAAACGATATCTCTCAGCTGCTTAAAATTCTGTTACAGAGAATGAAACCAATTCTCCTCACGAAGCACAAAACCCTATTTGATCAGTCTCTTCCTCATGTTCACCGTATTCCCACCCACTGGTCTTCCCTGCATCCCCCTGGCACCCTCCTCTTTCTTCCCCTTCAGGACCAAAATACTCTCTCCTCAGACACTTGTCTGGCTGGGTCTTTCTCAATACTGAGCTCTCGACTCAAATACCGTCTCATCAGAAAGGCTACCATGACCTTCTTTTTCGCTGAAACTAACCAGGGTTGGTTTCTGTTGCTTGTAATCAGAAAAGTCTGACGGATTCAAATACCAATTTTCTTGAAAAAAAGATTCTGTCCTTCCGCCTCCCTCCACCCCCTCAACCACAAGCCCACCTGTATTTGTTCATGTTTTCATGGCTTTTACTCTTTGACCCCCTTGCTCATCTGCTTTTAGATGAGTGGAAATATTCACCCGGCTTGTTAGCACCTACCAAAGAAATAGAGTAAGGGTAAGGAATAAATGAATGAAGAGATGAATTTAAAGAACACGGGCCCATGGTGAGTGTGATAAGTGTTTCCACGGACATAACTGGCAACATGGTTAGTCTAGAAAGGGCATCTAGCCCACTGGAAGGCTTTCTCAGTATTTTGGTCCTGAGGTGGGAGATAGAGGAGGGTGCCAGAAGGACGGAGAGAAGACCAGGGGGCTGTGCTGGTGCATGCTTTCCATTGCTCCAGCAACACTGGGAATACCTGATTGTGAAGAGAGAGATGGCTGTCGGGTACAGAACCGGGATATGCATGACCAATGATTGGACCCAGCACAGCCACGAACCCACAAAGAGGAAACAGCATCCTTAAGAAGGCACCACTCTCTTACATCCTTTCAATGTCGCCTACTCCCTGAGGAGAGAGAGTAGCTCTTTACCAGGGGCTCCTGAGCCCAACACTGTCAGAAACACCAGAAACACCAACGGCCCCCACTCCACTCTCACATGCTCCTCCTGCGTATAATTCTCTAGACGCACAGCACCTTTGAATTTGCCCACCCTGCACCCTCCTACCACTGGGCCTTTGCATATGCTGGCCCCGCCTCCTGGGATGATGGGTCTTCCTTCTCTTCTTTAGCCACTCTCCTTTCAGTTCTTACCTCATGATGTCCTCAGAAACACCTCTCTGATTTCCCTGACTAGCAAACCACCCACATTGTGTCCTTATGAACATTATGTCCTCACTACGTGGTCCTTCTCACAGGTTTGGTTTTGTAATTATTTGATTAACAGCTGCTTCTATCACCAGAGCGTAAGCTCTGTTCTGGCAAGAAGGGTGTTAGATTTGGCTCAGCATGGACCGGCTGCTGCTATCACAGGTACTGGCCTACTATGGTGTAGACATTCAATAAATGTTTGGTAAGTGAATGAAAAAAAAAAATAAAAGAATGAATAAATTTACTTTCAATACCGACAAGAAAGGAAAGCCATAATAGCAATTCATAGTTTCAACAAGGGTCAACTTATTGACTTTAAAGCCGTGTGTGTGCGCGTGCGCACGAGCGTGCGTGCGCTTAACGCCTGATTTTTAAATCATTCATTCAAGACACATTTATTTCTCTTAAACTGACATTTGTTGCTGTCACTGGAAGGGTAGATGTTATGTGTGTTCCATGAACTATAACTGATTCACTTTGATTTACTTTATTTTTTTTCTGTCTAGAACAAAGGTTGGCAAACTTTTTCTGTAAAGGGCCAGAAAATAAATATTTAAGGCTTTGAGTGCCATACTGTCTCTATAGCAACCACTCAGTCCTGCCATTGCAACACAAGAGCTGCCACTGACATGTGAAAACAAATGAGCGTGGCTGTGTGCCAATAAAACTTTATTTACAAAAAGAAGTGTTGGACTGGACTTGGCCCATAGGCTGTGCTTTGCTGATCCCTGTTGTAGAAGATGGGGGAAGAAGGCCAAAATATGGGTGTAGCCTGGCAATGAACCCTGGAGCGTAGTATGGTACAGGCCCTGGTTTGCTCCTTTAACTCTGGCACATCCACCTTATTTCTCTGGGTCTCAGTGTACTGATGTGTAAAATGGGAACAATGGCTACAACAAAGCATGGTTGTGAAGATGAGGCCATCAACTGAAACAGCCAGGATTCAGCAACCATGGTTTGCATTAATTACACTTGCTTTTATGTTTATTCTCTATCTGTAGCTGGTCATACTAGTTCTTCCTTTATGGTTGTGATAGATCGTTTCCTTTGAAAAATTAATGTTTGAAGGGAAAAAGAGTGAGTCAAGATAAATAATGTTTTAAGGTTAAAGAAAGATTGTTTTGAGTCTTGTACAGAGAAGGGGGGCTGGAGTAGCCCAGTGTCAGGGAGACCATCGGGGACACGATTGCAAGACACCCAGCAGTGCAGAGGGGGTGGCCTGGCATCGGTGGCACTGGAGGTGGAGGGAAGTAGCTTGTCCCTTCAGTGGCAGGACTTCCTTGAGGCCAGGAACCATGTCATACCTGGAGATTCCAATAGCCCAACAGGCAGGCATCTAGAAGGTTCTTGGGAGATGGATGTTGATAGAGTGGAAAACAGCAACCAGATTCTGGGCACACCTAGGACATCTTATTTAAAAAGACGTGCTGTCACCGATGCCCTCTCATCGGTAGGCTCAACATTCAAAAATTCACCCACAGTCCAACCATTTCTCCCAACCTCCACCTCTGTGAGCACAGTCCAGGCAGCCCAGGCTATTGCAAATCCTCAAGCCTTTCACCCTCTCCTTCACCACAGCCTGTCAATCTTTCCACACAGAAGTCAGAACATGCTAGCCCCCGCCCCAAACCTTCTAGTGGCATCCACGACCCTACAACGGAATCCAAAGTCCTCACGAGGCACACAGGCTCGGCACAGCGTCACCTTTCACGACCTCATTCAGGCCTATTCCAACATCACCCGCTCAACCGAGATCTTCCCTGACCGTCCCATCCAAAGGAGCAGCGAGTCAAATGCCCAGGGTCTCTCTTCCTCTTCCTCACCATGTCTACTGCCTGGTATTCATTTGTTTATGGCCTGATCCCTCCTACCCCCCTAACTCCTGCCATATTCCCTTAGAATCTAAACTCCCTGAGGGTGAAAACCTGTTTATTCTTCGCTGCTGCAATCCAAATGCCTAGTAGGCATAGACTAGGTGTGTTCAGCGCATGTGTGGTGAGTAAATAAAGGAATGGGCTCCTCCGTTCATCTCTCCCTCACTCAGAAAGCAGAAACTATCAGACTCATCATCAAAGAAAGAACAAATATGTCGACATGTATCATTATATGCAATACTAGTTTCACTTGGTAGAAACCAATCAACATGTAACCGGTGCTTCCAATAGCACAGGTGAAATTTTCATGAGAAGGATAATTTCTTTGAGAATATCAACGTAATGTTGGGGGTGGAACAGACGTGTTTAACAGCGCCTTCGTGAAATACATCTACAGAGAGTTCTAGAAAACGGCAGAAGAGTGTCATTCTTTTCAAATCCACCGGAGACCTAGATAAAAGGTGGAATCCTTAAACACAATCAGAATGTTTTATACCCACAAGGATCTAAGCTCTAAAAAGATTGCTCCTAGACGTGCTCGAGTTTGAGCATAAATTGGGAAATTAGCTTCTTTGCTCAGAGAGGGTGGGATTCTAGCTGTCTGTACTGAAATCTGAGTAAAGGCAGATTTGGGAGGAGTTTACATGAAAAGCACATCCAGTTGTAACACATACAGAAATAAAGCTCGCCTGTTACAGGTAATTAGACGGTATCCAGCAACTGAAAGGCCTCTCTGCTTAAAATGGTTTGGGATTCTTAATTTCTCTTAGGCAAATAGACATTGGAAGATGGTATTTGTCCCTGGAAGTAAAGAAGACACTCAGGTCATTTCAGCAGCTCGTATTTTCCCCTACCTATGGAAATGTTATCTTGTAATCTTTAACCACCTCTAGAACGTAACCTATTGGGGAAATGGAATAGGGGGAAAAAATCAAGAAATAAGCATATATTCAGCACAGGATGGAAATCACTGCATTTGCTCTTTCATCCTGAAATGTAGGACAAGGCAGCACCTGTTTTTGTCCTGGGCTATGCAAGCCCTGGTCCTCTGAATCACGGGATTTTGCATTTCATCATGAGACCTGGGTTTTAGTCTTGACATTAGCTTCCTGGGTAACCTTGGGAAAATCAATGAACTTGTCTGAGCTTCTTCACTGATTAAAGGAGGGCACAAGCTGGGTCCTGCCTGTGTCACAAGGTTACTAAGAGGTTTAGGTGAGACGATATACATAAAAGTGCGTTCCTTCTGGAAAGTATGGTTCAAACGGGAAGGCATAGGGTTCTACGGGGGAGCCTGCAAGCTCAGGTACCCACAGGAGCCAGGCCAGTAAGACAAACAAGGGAGGCCACTGAGTTGTAGTCTGTCCACGCAGACACTATCATTTTGTATACCGGGGGAGCCAAAAAAGTGTATACGCATGACTGGTATTCATCTTTTGTTATCGGTACATATTGAGTATTGCAATTTTAATAAAGTTTTTTTCTTTCTTAAAATGTGTATACATTTTTTTGGCTTCTCTCTATATATGTCTACGAAGATACTTTTTTTCCACAGAGACCTGTTTTCTTCAATTTTGCATAAAACCCATGGCCCTCTTGAAGTGGCTCTTGTTGGTTCATTGTTGACAGGGATTTGGGTAGAGAGAAATAGGACATAAAATTTAGAGTACAAGAACAATAAAAAATGACAAAGGACAAATGGAACCAGCCCATTAGAGACAACAGGAATGGTGGTAACTGTGGCGAGCAGAGCACACACACCCTTGGCGATAGACATTTGTTCCCATGAGAAAATGGCACACGTGGGGCCAGACTCCCTAACTTGAAGAGAAGCCAGGCATACAGAGCCATTTAGGAAGACTTCCACTATTTCATTAAAAGCTAATTCACTAACTTCTAAAGAACACTGGAAACGCATCTGGGGGCAGTTCTGTCTTATGGGCTATTCGTTTGTGACCCAGACAACCTGTGATGGAATGTTTCCTCATCAACCAAAAGATCACGTCTTCATTGTCTCCGGGGCCCAACGTGGCATCTAATGGGACACTCACATCCTACCTGCCCATTGAGGTGTAAACACCCTTTGCATTTTTTTCCTGGACCCAGGTTCTAAGTCAGTGAAGTCGTTTTCAGCAGGAGAGCTTCCCATGGCGGGAAGACATTGCGTATTCGGTGAGCTCAGTCTTCCATTATTTGACCCTGGGTATCTTCGGCTTGCTCTGAACGTCTAACTCTGTACCCTCCTGCCTCTGCCGGAGCCTGGGAAGCTGGGCTGAGACCAGGCCTCACCTGTGTCCAAAGGGGACGGGCGGGTGGTAGGAGAGGGAGGCAGGGCTGTATGTTTCCCCAGCTCCTTCTGACCAGGTCGCCCATGTCCTGGGCTCCTCTCCTAAGACGGGAACTCCTATGAAGCAGGCCTATCTGTACAGCCACGCCCTTGCCAGGTGCTGGAAACTGCTCTCTCCTCGCTCCCCTTCAGTGAAGGCTCTCTTCTGTCACCAGCCTCAGGTCACTGAACTATCCTTGGCTGATTTCTTAAAAACCACTCCCTACTTCTAATAGTCCTTTAATTTGACTCTCCTCCCATTGCTAGCCAGTAGAGTAGGTCAGGTGCTCCCTGTCCGGTCACCAACTGATACAATTATATTTTACATCATTAATTATCCGAATGGACCATCTTGAGTGAGACAGTGAAGGCCTGATTCCAAATCAGAATGACAGATTAACTCGCCAAGCAGTCCTCATGCAAGCGCTCAGTAAATATTTGCCAGAAAAAGAGATTAACCTTTATTCAGTCACTGAAACCTTAAAAAATCAATACATGTTCAAACACCTCTCTTAGAAGAAACAAAAGTCTAACACATATTAAGTGAATTTTTTTTTCCCCAACTTGATTCGACATGGTAGGCTGCTTTTTTTTTTTTTTTTTTTTTTAAGGAGAAGGTAAGGTTGAGATGCCATAATTTTGGGAGCGGGGGAGAAGCCAATGAATGTAAATACTGATAATACAAGCAAAGCTCAGTTGTTATGCTTATCATTTGCCAGGTTCTATGCTGTGTTCTTCATAAATATTGTCTCATTTACTGCTCACAGCATTTTGACAGTTACATCCTATACCCATTTTGCAGATGAGGAAATCGAGGTTTAGAGATTCTAAATGGTTTCGTACATGAAGCAAGTGACTACTGAAGCAGGACTCAACCTCATAATTACCTCTAGGTCTCATAATTACTTCTAGATTTCAGTGTATTCAGAGTTTCAAAGAAAGGAGTGGTGAATGAGGGCTGGAGCAGTCCAGAAAGACATGTGTTGATTAACTTAATCATGTATTTTAGAAATTGACATTTGAATCAAGAATCCCTGGACCGCACTCTAGTTGAATCTCTTGATTCGTGTTTGTGTCAACAAGTGGTTGTACCTGACAAGGGGCAGTTTCTGACATTCCAGGCAGAGGAGACCGCATTTTATATGTGCCCTGATTGTGTTATGAGGAATCTCATTAAAAAAAAAAAAAGTATTTTGAGGAAAATGCTGTTCGAAAGATCTGTTCTGGGCTTTTGCACATGCTGTTTCCTTACCTGGAATATTCCTCCTCCGTCTCCTGACATCACTCTACCTGCTCCTCTCTCAGCACTGGAACCCCTTCTTGGAACAGCTTTCCTGCCTGTCCAGCCCGGGGGCCAACCATTCTTCTCTGGGTCGTTACAGCTCCTTGTCGCATCACACATATCGCAAACATCATTATGTACATGATTACACTACAGTGTAAACATCTGTTTACTTGAACATCTCTCCCTCCGGCTGTGAGCTTCCTGAGTTTCAAAGTTGCGCTTTTTAAAATCATTTCACACACACACCCTCTCATTCCAAACAATCAGAAAAAATGGAAACTACAGGAGCCCGACATACTGGATGAGACACCAACTATCTCAGATATTAGCAGAGTGATCTTGGCCAGTCAACTCGTGAAGCAATTCTAGGGGATCCAACCCAGGGGCCTGTCTTCTTTGGGCTGCCTAGGATTAATAAAGGAGCATTTAATTGCCAACACTTACATATTGTACATCTGGATTTCTAGCTTCTCTCAAAAGATCGGAGGATTGGCCACTCTGGGTCTGTGTTTCTTGTATAGTAACCAGTGGAGCAACAGCCACCACATTACAGTTTGGGTTAAAGCCAATGACTCCCCTACAGCTGCAGCATGAGCTCCCCTCCCAGGTCACCATGGGCCCCCCGTCTCACCTTGTTACTGTAGTGAATTGAATTTGAGATGCTTTTAATGCTACTTTCATTCCTGTCAAGAAAGGGAAAAATAATGCTGCCAATCAGATTATGGCCCATCAAAAACTGGAGGGAGCATCCTGATTTCATACACGTTGTATTTGAAAAACGGAAAGTCTCAGGATCTCGGCACACGGTACTTCATGGACCTGAAGAAACTGGAGTCTGCCAACCTTGGACTGAACGATGATTGATGTGTTTTGCCGCGTCCCTGTCCTCTGTTTTCATTTTAAACAGAAATAAATCTTTGTGTTTAGTTCCAATCTTCTGATATTGGATCATATGTTATAAAAGCATCGATTTTAAATGGGTTCATATATATATCATTATATATCAACATATATAATGATAGATGATCTGTATAGCTATATATATATATATACACACACACACACATATATATACATATACATACATATGTATATATTTGGCTTCCTTTCATATTATTCTGAGGAATAATCACCAGCTGTTTCCATATGTATTATCTATAATCAATATTAAACTTAGAAACTAACTAGAAGGCTGTAGTTATTGGAAAAGCCATAAGATTATGGAAATATTTGCACTAGTCCATAATCTTTTGTCTAGAATTCAAATCCTAAAAGCTCTAAAAACCAAGCTCCCCCCCCACCCCTTAATTAATTTAGCAAAAAAATCAGACCTGAACTGATTTGAGACATTATAAAACTTTAAAAAAACAACACAAAACCTCACTTAGTAATATTAATGTTTCATCACAGAATTATTTACATTTTTAAGTATACAGGTAGTATGCTATTCTTGATCTCACTGGGAATGTTATCTAGTATACGGTATATGTACCATGTTCTCTTTGTAAAATCTGAGAAGTTATGAATTTCAAAATGCACCTGGTGCGAAGATGTGCGATTTGTGGAAATGTACAAATCAAGACACCAGCCCTTCCACCTGATAGAAATTTGACTGCAGAAAGATTACAGTCAAAAGTCAAATTAGGAAATCTATGTAATTTTACTAACAATTGTCACCCCAATAAATTAAAAAAAAAAAAGTCAAATTAGGTTTTTCCTCAGCTTTTGTTACACCCATTAGGCTAGGCTTGATAACATGCATTATTTCTGTATTTAGTGCATTCTTGATTCATTTGCGGGACCATGTGCCAGTATAATTGGACATTGTCGCTGAACAGGGATGGGTTCCTTACACGCTCGGATCCTAATTCTCTCTTTTGACTCTAACCACAGAGGGAGAGAAATAATGATAGAAAAAGCATGCCCCATGTTCCCTCTGTTTTAATATGAGTGTGCTGTCACGAGAGAGTGATATGATAAGGCCTTAAATAAATTGATGCTCTAACAATGTGTTGAGAATGGGAAAGGTAACATTTAATAAGCATGTTAGGGTAATTAGTTAAGTCACTTGTCAATTAACGAGATTACCTAATAGCTAATTTGTCTCTCGAAGCAGCAGGCTTTGTGGAAAAGCAGTCAAGGAAAACTTATTTTGAAAGAATGGCCTTCCCACATAAGTATACGGAAGCCAGTCCAGTGTCAGGGTGTCTGCTGGTCTCAGACTCTATTGACGAGAGTCTTAGTTTTCCTATTTGTCTTTAAAAGAGGTCCTCTCCTTTTCTTCTCCTCCTTTCCTTCCCTCTTTCTTCCTTCCTTCCTTGTTTCTTCCCTTTTTCTCTTTCTTTTTCTTTCTTTCTTCCTTCTTTCTTTCCTTCTTTCTTTCCTTCCTTCCTTCCTTCCTTCCTTCCTTCCTTCCTTCCTTCCTTCCTTCCTTCCTTCCTTCCTTCTTTCTTTCTTTCTTCTTTCTTTCTTTCTTTCTTTCTCATATTTTTTTCTGTAGCTAATTTCACCTTAGGTCAGAGGTCAGCAAACTTTTTCTAGAAAGGCCAGCCAGTAAATATTTTAGGGTCTGTAGGACAAGAAGCAAACTTGAAGATATTGTGCAGGTACTTATTAAACAAGAAAACAATTTCCCACAAAATTTTTTCAACCATTTAAAATATGTAAAAATTATTCTTAGTTCCCTGGCTGTACAAAACACGCTATGGACTGGCTTTGATGCACGGCTGTAATTTGCTGACCCCTGCATTGGGTCATCCTTGGTAATTTCCTAAATTAACATGACTGCACTGGCAATGCAGAGGCTTCAAACATCTGAGGACCTCGTCCCCATGTCCACCCCTCACCGTCCCCATCAGAGGCTAAGAACATAGACTCTGGTACCAAACTACCTGAATTAGAAGCCTAGCTTTGCCAAGTACTGTGCAACCCTTGGCAAGTGTCTGAGCCTCTCTGTGCTTCAGGGGCACCATTCAGTGCCCTTCTCAGAGGGTTGCTATGAAGATTAAAGAGAGTATATAAGGAAAACACTTAGCTCGTAGTCAGGACTGCACACATGTCGACTCATTTTTATTACTTTGACAGTGCAGGGAGTACAGGGAGGGGCCCTGCCCACCGTAAAGAAAGGATAAGCAAGAGTCTCTTCTCTGAGCCCTGGGGATCCATGTGGTGGCAGACTTCATGCCAAAAGGAGAGGAGCTGCGAGGAGATATTCTTGGGCCTTTTCCGAGTGTGCTTCTGCAAACAGGATGATGTAAATGTCTCTTTGGAGAAGGAGCCTGCCAGGAGGTCTCAGTTTTGCCTCGTGATTTATGGGGACCCTCTGCTTTTGTTCAGATAGGTTTTCCTGCCTCAGCTCTTCAACGATTGTGCTGCAAGTCATGCCCCGGTACAGTACAAAGTCTGTCTCCGTGCCCTACATAATACGCGATGCGAAGAAGTGCTATTAAAGGGGTTTCCTGTTTCGGCTTCCTCACTGGCACCACGGGCCATGTGGAACTCTCTAAAGCACTTATTTAGCATGCACACACTAAAACCGAACTACAGCAGATTCTTGCATTGGCGCAGCTCAGAGGACTTCCAACGCCCCTGGCAGAAACCTCTCTCTTTCCTCTCCCTCTTTCTCTCGCTCCCTTTTGATGTTTCCTCTCTCTTTTAGCCTATCCTTGACAGTAAGTGCAATCGCATCACACACAGCTTTCTTTGGAAAGCCCCCTTTTTAATGATCTGGCAGCCGGTAGACACTGAGGCCTTCCAGAAAAAATTTCAATCCCTCTTCCCACAGCTTCCGCAAGCCCCAGTGATAAATGACACCTCTCATTCTGTCACAGGCAAGGAGCACAGACGGGGGACGTCAGTGATGGATGGCTCACCAGAACAGGAAATCAACTTTTTTTTTTTTTGAAAAAGAAAACACCTAAAAGAGCTGACCAGGACATTGTCAGGGTCTTGCTCCAAAGGCCTCGCCAAAGAGACAAAGTGAAAGAGAGGATGAAAAAGTTTTCGCCCTCTTTGGGCCCTCTTTGGGAAAAAAGAGAGTGTGAGATGACAGCAAGGAAGAATAGGTATCCAGGGAGAAGCTGGTAATATAATCAGCCACAGACTGCTTTGGCATTGTTTATTTCTTTGTGGAGTCCTGGATATTAGCCAAATTTTCACCTACTACAGTGATCTATGGAGGAAAAGGTTGATCCCTGCTCAGTGAGAATTGTATTTCTCTTCTGGAGCCTCAGAAAAAAAGTGAGTCAAGATTTGTTTGTCAAGCCTAAATTACCCCGTTTTACCCGGCCCCCAACAAAAAGCAATAAAAGCCCCAGTGCCCCTCAAGGGATCCCCTGCATACAAAGATTGTCCCCTGATGATGATCAACCTTGCCTTTCTATGTGGACGGCGATCACAGGAACAGCTAGAGGGGGCTTCTTTTTCTTTATTTTTCCTGTTTTGTATCATACGGTTCTTCTTCCCCTCCCCCAAGACCACACATACTGAATTAAAAAACCTTTGTTTTTCTTTCTATTGAAAACCTCTGCACTTAGATACACTTGGGGCATGGATTTTCAAGGCAAATTTCAGTCTCATCATCAAATTGAATCTGAGCACCTACTGAGTGCCAGGTCTGTACTAGATCCAAAACAGGAGACTGGGAAATAAATTGCTGGATCCTCTCTACACAGGGTTTCTCATCCTCAGCACTACATTTGGGCCAGATCATTCTCGGTGGGGAGCCTTCCTGGACCTGGTTCAGGAAGCATCGCTGGCCCCCACCCTCTAAATACCCATAGCATCTCTATCCCACCCCCGCATCACTTCGTTGTGACAATTAAAAATGTCCCCAGACAATGTGTCCTGCAAAAGAAAGGGCCCCCAGCTGAGAACCACTGTTCCAGAAGTTTGAAATCAAACCTCCAAAGAAAAATAACACTCACAGGAGTGGTGGGGAAGAATGGGGGTTGGTAGATAATTAAATACTAAAGACTGTGACATAGAAAATACAAACTCGAGGCATTTAGGGACTTTCCCAAAGAGACATTTGCATTTCGCAGATTTGTGCAAATGCCTCTATTTAAGCTGCATAACAAAAATGAAATCTTGTTTAAGACATGGAGCCACCATTTACTTTGTGCGTGTCCTGTGCATAGGTATGACTGAACCAAATACTGTCAGGCCATAGCACGTTTAAAAGGAAAGAAAGAAATATTAGTTTCAGAACAATCACAGTCATACTAGTGGGAGATGGCAACTAACAATCCAAAATCTCTTCACTTTGTCAATGATATTAAGAAATGATATTATTAAAGCTTTGATAATTATCATTAATTAAAAACATTATTAAACCTTTGCGAACATTTCACGTCCTAAATTACACTGAAGAAGATAGGACTGAACTTAAACTCCTATGTCTATACCTTCTTTGCAGATGATAGCACAAAATCAACATACAAACCTTCTCAATTCCAAGAGAGTTTATACAGTGATACTAAAAAACATTCTTTGACTTACCCAATAAAACATGGGGTGAAAAGAAAGCTGAGCCCAGTTTCTAGACACCATATATAATGCATAAGGCTTTCACCCATCAATTGTTGCCAGCAGAGATCAAACTTAATTTGGAAGACACAGACAGATTTATTCATGGATCAGGCCGATAACAGGAATCACAATCGAAAAGACAAAACATATATATATATATATATATATATATATATAGTAAGCTGAGCTGTGATCACAAAGAATAAAAATTAAAGGAGCATGTAATTAATCTATTGGGCACAACAACCAATCTTAGCACAAAAATGGAAGCAGATCTCAATGAATTAAGAATTAGAGTCCACTGTGAAATGCAGCCCCTTCCGTCAATTAGATAACGCACTGCAAATGCCTTAGATGTACTGTCTACTCTGCAGAAATCCAAGGTCAACAATTTAGGTCGTCATTGCTGCTATCAATGAGGTACCAACCCACTGTCAGGAGGATGTTAAACATGAGAGTACCTATCCCGTATCCCCCTTCCCTGCCTGTCTACAGACCAGCTGGTGGGATGTGCTCTTCATTGTGTTGGATTCTATCTTGGTCAACTTAAGACAGACCATTCTTTGTTCGCACAACGCCGCCTGGCCTATCAATGGGAATCCTAATAAAATTTTATGCTGTTATAGGACTTTTCTGTCTCATCCTCACCTCCCGGTCCTATATCATGTGGAGGGCAATTACACATTTATTTATTACACATCCCCCAATATACAACCGTGAAAACTAAACCAAAGACAGCAGCTTTTCAATCATCCATCAAGATACACCAGTTTCAAAAGACAATCCCTGTGCCACATCCTGAAGGTCATTACTCACTCTTGAAAGCTCATTTCAAAGGCCTCCTTCATCTCTTGATATCCGTTAGATAGCGTGTGCGCCAAAGTGCTGCTTGGGGAGCTCAATAAGGCCACGTTCTCCCTCTCAGGGCATGATTAGTGGGAGGTGCAGGCACCAATTTAGGCTGTGTCTACACCATGCCAAAACAGCCCACAGAGATATGAAACCGTCCGTCACACCACTGGCGGATTCAGTTACATGACGCCCAACTGCCTTGACCGGTTCAACCATCCCTCTCTCATCCCTCCCCCCCCCCCCCCGCAGTAACTGAGTCTTTGAGCTCATTTTGAATATCTAGGAAGGGATGTGCTTAACATGCCAGACTTGAAACAGACCACAGAGAGGACGTGGCCTTCGCCATCACGCAGAACTCAAGCTCTGGACCCCTTTGCATAGGCACTGCAAGCGTACCGTGCTCCTGCTCAGCACCTGGACCCACGTTTTCCTGAAGCTTCACGATCTTCTCCTAGACGTGTTTAGTTGTGAGCGCCAACACGCTTTCCCCCAACTTTGACGTTTTTGCTTAAACCAGACAGTACTCGGAGTGCTTCATACTCATTACCTCCTTCCATCACGACCACAGCTCTAGGAGGCGGGTGACAGCATTACTCTCCCTAGACGGCTACGATGCCCGGTCCAGATATCCTGAACAAGGGCCTCTCCCCAGCACACATGCCCACTGGGAACACTGACACGTCTCTGACTGAGGGCAATTGCCGGGCTGTGGGAACATGTCTGGCTTACACAGAGGTCAGGCTGGAAAGGATGGAGAGGAAGGGCCCAGGAAGAAGCCCTGACGCCATGCAGATGGAGATGTGGTAGAAAACGGTCCCAGCACCTCACCCCTCATTTGGGACAACTCCGAGGTGCCTGTTCGCCACTGGCTCCCACAGTGGCCCAGCGGCATCAAGCCCCAGCTGTCCAGGTGACAACCACTGGATCACTTCCTCTCTATGAGCACCCTTCCCGTCCCTGGCCAGCTTCTCCACTCCCCTATTGGTGTTTTCTAGGATCAATAACCAAAGAATTTGTACTCAAATCCTTGTTTCCGCGTCTTATTCTGGGAAACGCAAATGAAGACAGCACGTTTGCACAGATAAGAAAACAAATGCAGAGGCATTAAGTAACCTTGCCCAAGAAAATACAATTGCTGTTATTTTCAGGTTGATGCATGGGATTTCTACCAGATGCTGGTCCTCCCGTTGACCCCTTTCCTTTAGAAGAAACTGAAGCTCCTGACTATTTCTGCTTCCCCCTTGCCCTGGTATGAGGAATCCTGGGAAAAACCCATCTCAGACTTGTCTTGAGACCAACGCATGGGGCTGCTTGAACCCTGGCATGTTGCAAATATAATAACTCTTTGTTCCCTTTGGGTTTTGTCTATCACGGGGCTCAGGCTCAATGTTAGTCACATATGTGCCTGTGAAATTACTTTTCTCCCAACTTCATTTTACTGTTTTAACAAAATTTAATTTTGCCATGCTTTCTTCTCTCATCTTCTTTTGTAAACCATTATAACCTCTATGAATTACATATTCCATATATAATGTTATATATGATCATATATAATATAGAAATATTATATATGAATACATAGTGTCATCCATAATCTTATATGTGATACGTAACTCATCTTTTATACATTTACTACCGTTTAGAACCACAAATCTTGAGTCAATATATTTATCCATACCCTCACAATACAGGCAACATAGCGCTGTATTTTGAGCACAGTTTGAGAGCCACATCTTGTGGGTTCAAATCTCCGCCCTGTGAATTATGGGTCATTAGGCCAGTTACTTAACGTCTCTGTTCTTCACTGGTCTAACAGGGCCATGTAGGATTACAGGAGTTAAAATATATAAAGCGATTAGGATGGTAGTTGGCACGTAGAAAACATTGTAAGCCTTAGCTGTTATTACAAGGCAACTCTAAATCACGATTATTACAATGATTTCTGGGAAGAATGTGTTTCTCAGGGCTTGGGCAGTTGGTCACACAGAAAATCAAGGTCCAGCTGCCAGACATAAAGGGAGCCCTAAATATTGCAGAAATTTCCACGTAGGAAACTGTGACTATTAGATTTTCATAAACTTGGAAGATTCTGTGGTCACGGGAGTTGGCCCCTCCCCCACACCCCGTTGAGGCCCGTTAGGGGCTGTGAGTAAACGTTGCGTGCGCCTTCCTTCCACAGGTCCTTAATAAATTCTGGCTTCAATGGTAGATGTGTTTTCACTTCTAATAGTAGTCACATATGCCTCATCTGGTAAACAGCACTTATGCAAAAAATTGGTTTGGGGAGAAAAACCCCAAATGCTTGTCTCAAGTGTTGCAAAGCAGTGGGTCACGTCAGCGCTGGATGGAGGCAACGTTACCCAACGCGATCTGACACAATTCGAGCAATGTGATGTGACATGACACCAGCAAGTAAGCAGAAAACACTCTATTTTTGGCCCAAACACTCATTATCATTTTCCATGCGAAAGCGCTGATTTGGGGTAGTACGAAGTGGATTTCTTTTTTTCATCCTATTCCTGTTCCTGGTTTGTGGATGGGTTTAGAGAACTTCTCAGTGGCCTGGCCTCTCTAGGGTTTTCTGGATCTTTAATCTTTCACATGCATTCTCCAAGGGGGCAGATCACAACGCTGACTGGTGAGCAGAGAGGCTGCTGACATCTAACAACCCTTCAGAACGAAATGAAAGAATTAGACAAGGCAGGACGCTGTTTTGATCTTGATGGGGGTGTTTGAACATTTGATTTAATGTTGCCTCACCCTATTCCTCCTTCTTCAGGTAATAAGACCCCACTTTAACTGTAGAATATCCCCCCACCCCGCTTACTCTGAATTCCTAGGCTTTAGGTGGGGCTTATCATGTGACTCAGACCTAGCCAATCAGAACATAGACTACCTGTGACCACAGCGATTGGTTAAAGAGTGGCCATGGGGCCTGATTAGAATCAATGAGACAAAATAAGTTTTTCCCCACTCTGGGCATTTGGAAGAGAAGCAGATGGTACTTTTCTGTCCTGAGTCTGAGCCTGGAAGCTCTGTGGAGCTTCTGGGGCCACCACGGGACTTGGGAGGGTGACACTAATACAGAGGAAGGCAAAGCCTAGACAGGGAGTAAAAGACTGACTTTATCCCTCAGACCAAGCCAGGCCTGAGGTAACTACCTCTGTATAATTCAATCATACGAGCCAGTGAACCATCTCTCCTCCACCCCTTGTTCTTTTGCCATTGAGCAAAAGCCACTGAGAGGTGAGTTTTCTGCCACTGGCAACAGGAAAAAAAAAGTCTCGATTAAGAGACGGCATTGGAAAGGCCACAAAAGACGAGTGTGGCCTTCAAACTTACAAGCAGACCGCTTCCCACCACAGCCATGTGTCTGCCATACTAAGCTGGCGCCTGGTGGCTGCCGTGGGAAGTGCCACCTCAGTGTTCGGCTCCTGTCAACACTCCTTCCTGGTGATGGAGGCTCCGTGGCTCACTCAGCCCGTAGCTCCTATCAGCAGAAACACTTCATCACGCTGACACACTGATACACGAAATGAATAAGTACGAAGCACGGCCGGGTCATGGAGAAGTTAACTGAAGGGATTATAAGGGACGGTAGACACACTTCACCAGGGAAGGCCCCGATAGGTGCAGAAAACGTGGCAAGTGGCCCTCAGGCCCGGAGCCCCTCGGCCACACACCCCATTACAGCCCTGACAGTTGAGTTCTAAACAGTTAAATATGAAACTGTCAACAAGGCCTTGTCTTAATAACCAAACTTGAGGCCTTTTATCCCGGAAGATTTATGAAGTAATTTTAAAGAGATCCAAGCAAACATCTGTCAATAAATTGAATGCCGGCTACAGGATTTACAAGCAAGACAAGGATTTCTCATTAAGGGCACATTAACACGGTGAGATCATAAATAGAAGGAGGCCAGGGTGCAGAGCCTCTCAAGCTGTCATTAAAATACTATCTAAGAACTAATGAGGAAGTGATTGAAGGGTACTAATGATGCTTTGGGCTCCCAACCTTCGCCAGCCTGAACGGGGCCACGCAGCGCAGACCGCTCCGAGGACCCTCGGGCTGCCCTGCAGTGGCGCCTGGCAGCTCATTCTGCTGTGCGTGGGGACATGGGAGACACCTACATGGCCCACTGCACTCTCGTCCCCAAGGAAGCTCCCAGGACCCCCATGACGGTTAACTTCCAATGGCCCCACACACTCGGCCAAGATTCCCATACCGCCTATTTCACGAGGACGCTGTGCTCAGTAATGTTTCCACAGTGCCGGGGGGGGGGGGGGCGGGCTCTGGAAACTTCTCTTTGGCTGAAACATGCCTTTGATAGGCAGAGAGATAAGGCTTCACGACTGACCGTTAGATGTGGCAAAAGAGGGAGCTCGGGAAGGATGCTGGAGGGCCCAGTGTTCCCTACTCTCCCCTAGCTCATTCCCTTCCCCAGGCTGGGTCCTCTCAGCTTGCTTTGCCCCAAAGGCCCTCTCCGTATCCAGACTCATCACCGATCAGAGCCACTGACAGCAGAAGGTCAGGGGGAGCTGATTAGACTGGAAACAGGCGAAGGCCAAGGGGAAGCTAGTTTGGGTCATGAGGAAAGATGGATGTGGCTGGGTGCCTGGCAAAACCAGGGAATACAGCTGGAGTGGTCAGAACAAAGACTCAAACCCGGAAGCAATGACTCACTGACTGGGGTCAAGGTCACGCTTTATCTTTCGGTTTTCTTCGTAACACCCGTATCGTAATACACTATTATATTATGTTAACATAGTGTATACGTCATGTTATATTGGTATATGTTATATACATGTCTATTTGTGTACTGTTCCTCTTTTCTTCTCTTTGTCTGTTTCTCCACTGGAATAAACTCTCTATGAGGGTAGAAGCTGTTTCTATCTTGTTCAACACAGTTCCTCAGAGCCTAGAACAGTACCTGGCACACAGCAGGCACTCAGTAAGTATTTATTGAATGAATAAATGAACAAAGGCATGAATGACTAGGAGCCCTGAACTCCAGCTAGGTCAAGAAATGGCCAAATAAAAAGTACAAGCTTGCATGAAAATCAAAAGGAGGACAGTAGACAGTTTTTGTAGCAAGGGCCCTACAATGATTCAAATGCTGAGAACAGTGCAAAAAAGCTTCCGAGGGCACCTACAGCCAATAGGTAAGGTTCAGTGTAAATCCCAAGAAAGAGTCAAGTGGATTAACGATCGGACATAAAATTAGCAAAGGAACCAGAAAAACAGGACCAAGTTCTGCACATGACATGTACTGTCATTAGGACT
This sequence comes from Rhinolophus ferrumequinum, assembly GCF_004115265.2. Taxonomy (NCBI): domain Eukaryota; kingdom Metazoa; phylum Chordata; class Mammalia; order Chiroptera; family Rhinolophidae; genus Rhinolophus; species Rhinolophus ferrumequinum. The sequence continues at coordinate 7,279,431 of NC_046306.1, forward strand.
GTAAACGTAAGGATAAGTGGTTATCAGTTATATTAGCCCTTCTGAGGCCCGGCCGTGTGCCAGCCACTCTGCTAAGCCCTCACGTGTACAACTGAAAGCAAAATGTAGGCCCCGGGCACACAGAATTAGATGCACCTGTGTGCAGTGGACAGTGGGGATTCGGCGGAATGAAAGGAAATACTCTGGGCTGACAAACGCTGCCACTGTGGGCTGAGCAAACCGAGTGGGAAAACTTGTCCGAAGAAAGGCCCTTGTTTTGAACGGGCCTCTCCTGGAAGCAGGCACCCTGGTGTTCTCTCATTCGAGGAAAAATTGAGACAGTCTGGTGGTCAAATAGAGGAAATAGTCAGATGCCGTTTATTCAGGAAACACCAAGGACTGCAGCCAGGCCCAATCCTGGGGGGTGGGGACTGGACGTTTGTGAACAAAATAGATTCTGCCTCTGCAGCAGTGAAGCCAGGCGTCTGGAGGACGAAGAGTGGAGAGCAAGCAGTTCAAAGAAGTCTTCTGAGTATTACGAGAAGGCATCTGTGCTGCTGGGTCACTGTTTGCGGAGGGTACATGTTCCACAGTAATTTGAAGACAAGATCGTTGCAGCTAAGGAGCTTGAGAAGCAGTGTCCGAACAATTTTCTGAGACCCTCACCCACCCCCAATTTCCCCAGCAAGGAGGATGGTGCAGCTGATTACTTTTTCTTGGCAGAAGAGTTGTGTGTGACACCGCACTCTCCTGTAGACACCTTCCCATCGAAGAAAGAATCTGCCTTGATTTACTCAGCTATTTATTTCTTCATTTGTTCAGCAGCTGAGCCCTTTTCTGGCTACCATGCCCACCACTGGCCAACGGAGACACAGAGATTTATGTACAGCCCTGCGGGGTTCATTAGTTCTGAGGGTTGGAGGAAATACTTAAACAGCTAGAATATCGAGAGTTGAAAGCTAAAAGCAGAGACAGGAGCACAGAGGCCTAGTGATTTCTACCTGAAGAACTCAGAGAAGAATTCACAGCGATGGGCACATATGAACTGGGTTTTGAAGGATGTATAGAAGTCCACCACCAGGTAGAAAGATACAATCCAGACAAAGGGAACAGTAGTTTGGGAGAGTGGGAAGAGAAAATGCACAAGTGTGATAACTTTAATATGTTTGGAAAACAGCAAAGCATTTGCTGTGACTAAAAGTAAGTTCTTTTTGAAGAAAGCTAGTGGGGAGGGGGCATAGGGAGGCATTAAGGCTGCTGTTTGCTATTTTGGGGGAACCAATTGTGAAGTATCTTCAATGATAGGCTAAGAAGTTTGGACTTGGTATCTCTGCCAGTGTTTTCCAAACTTCACTGATTTGCCTACCACTTTCACACGTTTTGCTATAGCTAGCTAGCCACTGATTTAGGGGTTTGTTTTTTAAGCAGCTCACTTAAAAAACACACTTTATTAAATTTATTTTAAAAGGAGGTTGTAAAGTCAGCAGCATGAAAGGCAAAATCAGGATCACCATAAATAAGATATATAACTCAAAATAAATATGTAACTATTCACATAAAATGTATCCATTTGTATATTTCCCCCCCAACACTGCAATGTTTCTGGAAACATTGTGTGGAACTCTGGGAGCCACAGTATTTTAAGAAACACACATCAGATCAGAGCCATGCTTTATAAAGATAATTCTGTTGCCAATAAGAAGCCTGGATGCAGAGACTAGCCAGGAGGCGATGCTCTTAATGCAGCAGAAAGGAGAGGAAGGTCTGGATGAAGGGAAGCAGTGAGGGCAGAGAGAGGACCCCCTGAGAGCAGTTTCAGAAGTACCCCAAGCAGGATTTAGTGGCAGATGGGAGGGGGTGGGGGACAGAGGGATGATGGCCGTTGTGACAGGTTAGATGAGACTCCTTAATGGAGGGCAGTTTCTGACGGCCCCTTATCCAGTGATTCCATTTCTATCAGAGTGTTCCACAGAAGCTAGAACTTTGAGCTCTCCAATGCACAAAACACAGTTATGTAAGCTCCAGGAGCTGAATTCCTGGTGACAAAGCCAGCAAGATCCTTCCTGGAGAAGACTATTTACTCCATGTACAGTGTTTAGGATGTTTAAAAAAAAAAGAAAAAAAGAAACACGACTATGTATCCATCTGTCTGCCCAGCTGTAGATGCTACATAGCTAATGGAAGAAAATTTTCTGCTGGCAGACCTCCCTGTATTTTGCAAATCTAATTCTTTGATTCTTAGCTATGGAAACGTTATCACCAATGATAAACGCAAAAGCATAATCACCAGGAGATAACTACAGTGGGAAAGTGAAGTAGGCACTTGGTTCACTTCCCGTAATTTAATTTTTCAGAACCCCGCGTCCCGTCCTCACACACCCGGTGGTCGGGGGAGCAGACACGGGAGAAGTGTCCCCACACACCGCCCTCCCCATAAACCATCTCTACTATATTATTCTGTTTTACCAGATCATGGATCATTTCTTTCCTTCCATTTGCTTCTGTCCGTAAGAACTGAGTATCTTCACTCAACAAGAAAGAAGGTGGGGGACAATATCCTAGCAGTCGTTTTAAACAGTTAGAAAGAAAAATTAGGTGGAAACAAAAAAAATCCAAACCTCTTTTTCATCCTCTTTCTTGCTCAGTCGATCTTTTCATGGAATAGCGGAGTGTGATGCCTTTCTTTGGGTAATGCAATTTGCCTCACTTAAAGGAATGAAAAGAAACTATAACATTAAATGTATCTAAACCACAGAGTGAAAAGAGACTTGAAACTCTCACTGGAGCCAAGAGCAAGTTCCAGTGCTTGGGAGGGAGGTGGGTGGACGACGCCTATGGAGACCCGAGTGGGACCACCTGCTTTGGGTGTTACCTGAAGAGGAGCTTCATATTTCTGTCCCTTAAAACAGGGGTGAGAACGCCTACGGCTGCAGGTGTGAGGAGAGTTCACGACATGTTCGGTGGGAAGTTTCCAGCACAGCGTCTGGCAGGCAGGACGCAGCCAATAAACGATGGAGCGGCGTTTGTTGTGTTTTGGTTATGCCGGGTAGCTCACCTGCCAAAATTTAGGCTCCATTGAATTGTAAGTTCCCCTACCGATGAGCTCCCTCATCCATCCCTTGATTTTCTTAGCCTGTTAATTTGGCAAATTCATGCACGCATCTTAAACTCTCCACCTAAGTCTGAAGTAGCCGGATTGGAATCCTAAAACACACACACTTTGCTCGCCCCACTAGGAAGCCTATCCCCTGGGGAGCACGGATAAACAGACTGCAGTCCGTCCACACAAGGGAGCGTTCCGCAGCGCTGATCTGCAAGACGCATGCGAGAACTATCTAGGATCACAAAGGCGTCGTGTGGCAGGAGGGAGCCAGTCCCCACAGGTTCATTACTGTAGGATTCCACCGACACACATTATCGAAAAGACAAACCTACAGTGAAAGAGCTCAGTGGGCGGCAGGGAGGCGGGGCAGAGGGCGGGTGTGACCACAGACGACGGGAAGAGGGAGATTTGGGGAGTGATGGAATTCTTCTCCATGCTGGTTGTGTGGCCACAGGGCAGATTATACGTGAAATGAAAATTCACAGAATTGGACACCACCAGGAAAAGTCAATTGGACCGTATGATAATTTAACAGGTTAAAAAAAAAAGCACTCAAACAAGTATAAAATCTTCCTTTTGAGAAGACGCATTCCATTTCACACACAGACCAAAAAAAGAAAAAGAAAAAGAAAAAAGAAAAAAAAAGCAGAGCCACCATGCCTCTGTGAGAGAGAGGGAACCTGAGGAAGAAAAGGCGAGTGTAACTATCACAGTATAAATTATGTGAGTGTGGAGTAGGTTCCCTCCAGGTTACTGATGTGGATGATGGCATGGGTGGGTGAGGAAGGGTGCTGTGAGCATCGGTGGGGCCAGAAATGGGAGAGTCAAGCATACAAAAGGGGAAAAAAATGACCAACTAAAACATAAAAGCAGCACCTACAGCATTAGCTTATTTACATAAAATCATGCATATGTACACTTGCATAAAGAATGGCTTTACATACATGGCTACGTGGCTATAGAGCTGTAAACCTGGCCGTGCTACATCCCTGAAGGGAAAAGCAGGTTTCACAGTAATGAGTAGAGGGTGTATCTCATTCAGAAGATACCGCCGACGAGTCATAGACCCTGAGATACGTAAGTACCCCTTTCAAGATGTCCACCTCCCCTTATTTCAGTTTGTAAGCAGGCGGAAGAAAAGGTGCAAAATTGCTAGATAATCTTTATTGAGGCATGTAATGCTCCAGGTAAAACAAACACTGGAAATTCTGCAGTGTCAGAAAAAACACACACACAAAAAAACAAGTTGTTATCTTCGATACAAAACCTTTCAGTTGAATATCGCCATGTGGTTTGCTAACATTAATTGGCTAATCCAACCCAAACACTCCTTGTTGGACAGGTTCAAAGAAAACATCATAATTTGCTCCATTTTCCAGGTAGAGACGAGGATAGCAACACCCTGGCTTTACGGTGAGCAGGCGCTGGGGTTCACAGAGCACTTCTTTATGTGTTATTTCACGGAGTCCACACGTTCACTTGGCCTGGAGTCCTGCCCACTTTATAGGTAAGAAACCTGAGACCCATGGGTGGGTGGCCTCACGGACCTTTCATTTGAGTAGAACGGTTTTAATTTTTCCAAGTGCTTTCATGGGTGTTTGGGCCTTCAGATAGGATCAAGTACTTGCCTGTGAAACATGTGGCCTAATTTTTTTTTTTTTAAAGAGAAATGGAAACAAATCTATCAAGGAATGCAAGGCCAACATTCTTATAATAAAAGATCCTCCGAGGACAGACTGTTTAAATCTATTTGTTCTCCTCGTCAGAGGGTTCGGCTCAACAGACCTTTTGGTCCTGAGAACGCCCCACAGGCAGTGTCAGGAATGTTGATAAGGACAAGTCAAGAACGCAGAGAGTCACCGCCTTTGATACCACAATCTCCAGAGTTGGACGATTTGCCCAAGACTATATTTGGCCGTGTGATAGCATTTATTGGAATGGCTAGATGTTCCGTTGATGTTTATTGGTTTTCCTCGGAACACTGACTATACATAGGACTCAATAGAAATAAAAAATGTAAAACTACTATTTTTAAAGAGAGCTACCCATCGAAGCTCTCTGTGGAGGATGGAACTCGCTGCCCACTGGTGTTACCTTGTTCTTTGTCAGTCTGAGTTTCTTTCAACAGAAATTGGGGCTGCATTTTCTGCATGGCAATGTCTCCATCCTACCCCGGGGGCAAGGCTGTGTCTGCCAAAGTGACAGGTCACAAGGAACAGAGACAGGTTGGGGAGGTACTGGCTCCAATTGGGTACACTGTCCTTATGGCTATCCACTAGCTGCTGAGCCACGGGGAAAAGGAGATGAATGACAGGAAATGGAGAGGAAGCAGCAGATCAGAGCTTCTGGGTGAAGGGACCCAGTTGAGAAAAAAATGGGGGTCATGTGAAAGGCAGCAATGGCGCTGGTCAAGGCGGAACGAAGTGACACCCAGTTGGAGTAAGGTGAGCAACTTAGAATCTCAGGGCTCAAAGGGGGGCGCTGGTCAAGGAGTTCTGGGACTGGACTCACACCCCGGAGGGAAGCAGAAGGCCAGGAAGGCAGTGCAATGAATACCATAAACGCCACGGATTATTACTTTCGTAACCCAACCAAGAGCTAGCAGGGGCCGGGCGAGAAGGAAAGGAGAGAGGGCATGAGAGAGAGACACACGCAATGAAAGGTAGAAAAAGAGTGGTGGAGAAAGAAGAGAGGAAGGATAAGGGAAATGAGTCTAAAAAGAGAGTAAAAATGACTTTCGCAGGTACATTGGAGTGGACATAAAATCCTGGTAAGTACTGTATGTCAGGACGAGCTAATTAAACATGGATTCTGTACACAAGTAATTTGCTATTTAGTGAATCTGTTTCAATCCCACTGGGATTGGCACACGATGATACAGGGACATCGTACATATACCTCAAGAAGGTGAGGCAGGTCTTGGGATGAGGATATGGCATCAGGAAGGGAACAGAGAGAAAGAATAGGTAGGAATAGAAAGAGTCAACGGAAGTAGAGAGAATAGAGAGAACTAGAGGGGGGACTTTTCTTTTTAATTTGAGTTTAGAAGGAGAATTTCTTCCCTGGAGGATACTAAGCAGTCACCAGGGGTAAGAGGGAACGAGAGAAGTCACCTGGACAGGGAGGGCAGATTTAAGGCATTTCAGAAACACAGAAATCCCCTCTTGCCTTAAAGCCCACGCTGGCACCATTCTCAAAGGATGGCATCCTTTCTCACAACCCAGGACACTGACAGCAACACAGTCAAGGGAAGAATATGCCGCTAACATTAAATCACGGGTAGCGGAACCGTTGCCACCCGGGTCCGATTTATCATTTCGTTCTCAAAGAGCCTCGAGAAGACTGAGGCCAGAAAGATGTCCGGGGTCACGGGCACCTTCCAGTCAAACGGACGAGCACGTGCAAGTCTATTCTTTCTGCTCCTTCTCTCTCCCTCTCTCTCGCCCCCTTCTTTTCCCTAAACTTTCTCTCTTCATCTCTCCCAGTTCATCAGTCTCACATGGCTCCCTCTCTTTTCTTTCTCTTTCCATATATAACACACTCTGCTTTGCTTTCATAGCCCCTGGAAGATGGAGGTTGCCAGTGTGGTTCTTTTCTTTTTTTTTTTCTTTTTTTCTTTCTTTTTCTTTTTTTTTTTTAAGAGTCATTCAAGTACAAATGGGTGAACAGTAACAGATTAAAATGCAGTTCCAATTAAAGTCCTTGGATGTCACAACGCACTCATGTCAACATACTGTTTTACAGCTGCAAGTTACTAGGAAAAGGAAAAGTTATTATTTTTTTTCCTCTTTTTGTTTCTTTTCCAAAACCCAGAAACCTAAAGAGACTTCTTCTTCCACACTCACCACAGAGAGACGGGAGCGAGAACAGGGTGGGAAAGCACCAAATATGCAGATGTGAGGCGAGGCGGTTTGTTGCTCCGCAGCTTTCGCAGCCAGGAAGCCATCTCCAATGATGAGATGGATTTGATGGGAGACTCATCAGAGGACCTGGACGCTCTGCTTTTAACTTATTTTTGCAAAGCAGGTATTTTTGCAAACAAGAATCAGAGAATGGCCTCCAGCTAAATTGCAGGGAGTCCCTGAAGAGCAAACCCTCAGAGGGGAGAATCACTGAAGAAGAAAATGAAGATGACAGGGTTGTTGCTTCTTAATAAACATGATCACATTTTCAGCATGCATTATTTATTACTTTTGCTTTCACTGATTTATTGTCCTAAAACATGTAATCTAATACGGAGAGGCACACACACATGCCGACACAGATATCCCAGTGACTTCCTTGTGTTTCACAAAAAAACAAAACACGGAACAGCCTCCCATGTGCAGGACATCTCTGTCAGGTGTGAGCACACTCAACAGCTTCAGCTGGTTTAGCTTTTCCTCTTTCTCATCTCCTTGTTTTTTTCTCCCTCTTTGCAAGACACCTCCATAGGATAAAAGCATTATCATCGAAAGTGATAATGTAATCACTGCTTAGGAAGCATCATCTATATGTCTGGGCTTCATATATGATATTACTGAAACCTGCAGAAGAAGAGAGCATTTCCTTCATTTGGCATGCATAGGAGGCTCAGAGAGTTCAAGTGACTTGCCTGAAGTCACACAGCTAGAAATTGCCGAGCTGGGATTAGAACTTGGGTGTCTGGCTACTGAGAGCAAGGTTTAATTTGTAAATCGTACAGTCTCTGTGCAAGGTAGCGAAACCAATAAGTGCAGGGCCTGGGTTCAAGCCAGGGTATTCTGAGTCCAGAACCTGAGATCTTTTCCACGAACCACCTTGCTCTGCAACCTATAAATTCCTCTGAAATCAGTCAACCCTGTGACTTAAAAAGAAAAGCAAAAAAAGTCACTTTTGGCTCTGGCTCTCCCTTGCCCTATAACTTTCTCTCTTTTTTTCCCCCCTTTTCATCTTTACTGAGATATTGTTCACATCCAGTACACGTAACCACTTCTCGAGGCTTCCATGGACTGAAATCCCCAGTGTTAAGAAATTAATAACTATCATTAATGAGTAAACACACTGAGCCAGTATCAGTGATACAGAGCTGAACACTTCTTTCTTTCTTTTTTTGCTACTGCTCCCTGTCCCCTGATGGGAGTTAATAAGAAACAGGATGCCACATCTCTAAGAAAGCCTTTTGTCGGTTTCCCTTCCAAAGAGGAAATGAGTATAAAGCTGGCACAATTTCTCTGAAACTGTTGACAAAGGGTTGGGGACACAACATTTTGAGAACCTGGTGAGTCAGATCAGGGATTGATGCTGCAAAGCAAAAGGAAGCAGAAGGGTGCCAGGAGCCAGAGGTGGGGGATGGGAGACCGGACCACCTGGCAGAAGGCCAAGGTCCTCAAAGGTGAAAGGTGAGAGCACGTGCCACAGCTGCACTGGGTAAACTGAGGGCCAAGTGTGGACCTTAAACACTGACCTTCATTCACTGTGTGTGTGCGTATGTTTTTTCATGATTCTAACAATAAGTCATGGAGAAAACATGGCAGTGATAGAAAAATATTTTTTAAAAAACACCTATGATAAACCCTATCATGATAACATAACAATATTACATAATAATATATCACCTTTATCACTCTATCTAGTTACATTTATCTATAGATACACTAGAGCTATAAATGGATATAGTATATTATAGAATCATAACGTACATATGGTTTTAGAATCTGCCTTTTGTTCATGCTTCTTATGTCCTGGGAACCCTTTGCTTTCTGAGCATGGGTTTTTAATAGTGGGTGACAATCCATCGTAAAGTTTTACCATTTTTAAAAATAACCAACCTCTTATTATTGGACGTTGCAGTTGTTTCTAGTTTTTCCCGATAACTGTAAATCACTGGATATAATTTTACCCGTATCTTTATGGGGATATCCTTCTACTAAAGTCCTAGGAACTGAATTATCATGTCACGGCCACGCTCACTTGAGATGCATTTGATATATTACCAAAATGCTCTCCAGAGGGTGTTATCAGTTTGGACTTCCCTCTGTAGTATGTGACAGTACACATGCTCACGTCTCCTGAACTCCCCAGTACTAGACATAGACGTAAAAATGCACTGCTGATTCGATAGCCAAAACAATAGTCGTAATATTAATAATGGTATTTTGTGGTTCAAGTTGCATTTCTTTAGTAACCAACCGATTAAGATGTTTTACATCAACATTTTGTAGCAATCTACTGTCTTAAAATATAAACAAAAACAAAGAGAGAACAATAATAATAAATATGAACTCCACTGGCCCTAGGGGACAAAGTGAATGCCGACAAGGAAACAAACCAGAAAACCAAAACCCCAAGGCAGAAGTGGGGTGGCTGGTGGATGCTAAAATGACACTGTTTTTCTGCCAGTCGACACAGTTTAGCTCGTAAGACCCCTCGCTATGAGAAAATGCGTCCTAAATGAGACTCAGACAATTTCTACAATAGAAGAATGTGTTTGCCTTAAGATCTGTGTCCCTTTTCCCTTCCTTACCTAATTTAGGAAGACGACTCAGTTATTCGACCATATGGGTACAATGTACATTTTCTTCAGGGTTATTTATGAGTCAGACCCAAGGTGTAATCTACTATCTGAGTGATTAACAGCAAGTTTCAGGGATGAAGCCAGGTGACCAGCCAGAAAACAGTCCCTATGATGGCACTGAAAATACCACTAATTTGCAAATCGAAGAACAGAGCTCTTAGTGGAAAGTCTTCTTTCCTAATGTGGGTGACCATGAACTAGGAGCTTCCTTTTATCTTGAGGCAGCATGGCAGCCTGGTTGGTCTCTGAGGCTTGGGCTCAGGCAGGGCAGGGTTGAAATCCGGCCTGTGTCTCTTAACAGCTCTGTGACTTTGGGTAAGTCATTTTGTTTCTCTGAGCCCCACTTTCTTCCTTGTCATTTGTGAAATTGCTATAAACACTCTGTCCTTCCCAGCACTGGTGTGCAGATTACATGAAATAGTGGATGCAGAGAACTGAGTACATGGCTGACATGCAGGAAGCCCTCAATCAAATGACAGCCTCCTCTGATCTTCCCACGGTTAGTTCTTTGTCATCAAGCCGGGTCTCAGGGCTAATGTCACCATCCTACGCCAAGTAGCCCCTTCCTTCTAGATAGCCTCTCTCTCATTACAGTGTTTTTTGTTTGTTTGTTTGTTTTCTTTATAATACTCAGCGTTATCTTGAAAGAAGCTAATTTGATTTCATTTTTATTCTCTGAATCTCTCACTTGAATACAAGTCATCTGAGAGCTAGGATATTTTCTGTCTCATTAAACATACATTTTTACTACCTAACACAGGGGCTGACACTTAGTAGGCACTCAATAAATAGTTGCTGAAAAAAAGAAAATGAATCAATGGGTGTTCATGTGTACGTGGATTTATATGTGTATCTATACCACCCGTAGGTCAGTTGGATACTCTCTCTCTCTCTCTCTCTCTCTCTCTCTCTCAATCTCTCTCTCTCTCTCTCTCTCTCTCCTCTCTCTCCCTGTCCCCCTCCATCACACTCTCCTCTCTTCCTTTTTTTCACCAAATAATTAAATTGAGCCAACCTCTCTGCTAAATGCTGGGGATACATCACAAACAAGACGGAACATTTTGAGAGAGCCCAAATTCAGATTCCTCTCTCCATCTCACTTCTTCACATCTCCTTCCTGATGGATCACTCAGATTTCAGCTTCAGCTACACACACAATGGGGCCCACAGAGCCTGTTGGGATTCTGGAGGGCCCTTGTCAAGTAGCTGCAAATGGCTGTCCAGACTCTATTGTCTGCGGACTTCCGGCTTCGACCATATTTCACTTTTCTGTAAAATATGCTATTTTGTTTTGAGATCTGCTACTGTCCACCAAAAATACAACTCTGTTACTAACCCTGGCAGCTCCTGAAATGATACCTTTGTGGACACTAAAAACAATTTAATGGCATGTCACAATAGCAATTCACTCTGTTAATAGCCCCGCTCAATAATACTATATTGCATAAACCTCCTCCAGTCGTCTGACAAATAACTCACCTTTACTCACTCCACAGTAAGCTCCATTTCACTAACAAATATATTTCTCCCCAATCCTACAAATATTCAGCATCTCTGGCCTGTGACAATAGCTATTTTTTTTGGATGAGGTCAGTGGTATTATGTTTCCATTTCCTCTCGCTGGCTCAATCCCGGTGACAATCTTTTTCCACGTAGGGCATCAAATTAGGGGGACAGTACAGCCCCCGATTTCTTGCTCATACAGCAGAGGATGAAGGCTTCACCATCACACAGGCACAGGAAGCGTTTGCTCTCTTTGTGGACATCTATTCCGCCAAACACAGTCTACGTGGATGTGCTATAAAGCCAAGCTGCAAGGAACCGTCATCTCCATGAAAACTCATGGTTTTTAGAGTTATTCTTTCTTTAAACTGGCTCCTTCAGAGGCAGTAGGCACAGGGGTTCTTGACCTGGACGCCCGTGGACCTCAAGGGCTCTGAGCTCAGGCATGTTGTGAACGTGAATTCATTTTCCCCCCCACCAACCTTTACCGGAAATTTAGCGTTTAGTCAATTACCAACGCAGGCACCAAACCGTGGGACCTGGAACTGTAGCTCCAGTCCACATCCAGGTATCTTCAGATCATATCACAGCTGATGCAGCAATAATGAAATCTCACTAACTTTTTTTTTCTTATTTTAGGATTATAGGAGTCATTAGGCCTCCTGATAGTGTTATTTAATATGTTAAAGAAGCACCTACATAACTACATCAAAGTCCGTGTAAAAATATTTTGATAACTACATTTTCATACAGCTGGATTTGGGGGGACAATCTTTATATTTTTATTTCATGCATTTAGAAACAGTATTCTGACAAGGGGCCCATAGGCTTCACCCGATCACCAAGGGGTCACTTAAAAACACTGGGAGCGTGTGACGGGAGAGAGCAGGCAGTCGGAAGTCAGGCATACTCGGGCTCAGATGTTGATTATCTAATAATAATAATGATAAAAATAATAATAATAATTATAAAAATAAAAGCAAGCACCTCTACAGTGCTCACCCTGTGCCAGGCATTGTTCCAAATGTTTTGCACGTGTTAAATCCATTTCATCTTTCTAACGATTCTGTGAGATCTGTCCCCTTACAATCCTCTACTTTACAAAAAAGGTACCTGAGACTCAGAGATGTTAACTCACATGCCCAAGGTCACTCAGCAGGTAAGCGGGAAAGGTGAGCTCTAAAGCCAGGAGAAAATGCCCTTCTCTCCCCTCCACTGCCTCTCACAACACTAGTAAAAACAGGAATTAGGGGGCTGTATGCAACATCCAGTCAGTCTTCAAAATAACCCCAGAAAGTAGGTAGTGTGAGGATTACCATCCTTCTTTTTTAGAAGAGAAAATTAAGGTTCAAGAGAAGTTTGGTACATTGCTCAAAGTGATACAGCTTGGAAGCAATGGTAAAGCGTGCCAAATCCTGCGAGCTACCTGTTTGTGTCAATAAAGTTTTATTGGCACACAGCCGCACCCATTTGTAAAGGCATTGTCTATGACTGCCTGTGGCAGGCAATGTTGCTGCAGGGATAACATGGTTTGCAAAGGCCTAAAATATTTACTATCTGGCTCTTCACAGACAAAGTTTGCTCATCCTGCTCTTAACCATCATGTGCTGAGCCAACTCCTGGCTGGCAATGTGGCTCTGGGAAAGGAAGTCACCCAAACCCTCGGTATTGGGAGCTGTAAAATGGGCATATAGTGGTATCAACATCTTAGGATGGTCGTAGAGATGAAACGTGCAGAAAGAGTTTAGCCCAGTTCCTGGCATGTGATAGAGGTTCGGGAAATTTTAGCTGCTGTCATTATTACTATGATTTTCATTTGAATCTGTAATCTGGACCTCATGTCATACTCTAAAGTTTTACAGTACCATAAAGTCAAGCTGGCAATTTCTGGTCATGTCAACCCACAGAGGAAACTCATCCTGTGCTGGGTCTGCATTTTGTTCTTTGCAAATGTAACCTGCCTGTCCGATTAAGACAACACTGCCCTGAGAAACAAGCCAATTACTGATCAATGAGCTGGTCCTAACACAGACGTCAGCCTGCTCACCTTGCTCTTTCATTATATATGAAATTCATCCCCCGAATGGATTCAGGTGACTGGAACTAAACCTGGGTCACAAATCACCCAAGACACAGGCGTCTCATTGCAAATGAGCACAAGGGTTTGAACCCATGGGGTAAAAGAACTATGTCAAGTCAGAGAGAGCCCTGGTGAGGGGAACTGGCCGGCCCAGGAAAGACAGTGGAATTACATGAAATCGACTGTTTCAGGAGGAGAGAATGCCAACCCCGTTTCCTAACATGCTGCTTCTCAGGGAAACACTGGCTGATGCTAAAAAGGAGTTGTCTTCCCCAAGCTCTGTCAACAGAGGCAAAGAGAAAATTAAGATGATTACATATGTTTATGGGAAATCACTGTTTTGGCTTCAAGTTTGCTTTCTCTATCAACCATATTAAGCAGGCAATTACTCAACACTCCATTTGGCCTGGAAGATGCTGCCTGAACACGGAGAATCCTTTTTATAAGCTCCTTTTAAAAATTAAGGCAGCAGAGTCATGTGGTTAGGAGGACAGCTTCGGAGTCAGGCAGCCATGGGTGCAAAGCTCAGCCTCTTTACATCCAGGCTCATTGCTCCTAGTTTCCGTTTTGCTTCAGGAGAGGGGGTACTGTTTGCATTATGGGCCCCAATACTTCCGCCCTCCCTCTGTGTATGCCCTTGGCCAGCTAACTGTATTGTGTCCCCACTTCTGACTCCCAGCCTGGCACGTGACTTACATTATCTATCAGGATGCTGGCCAATATTATGTAAAACAGAAAACTGAAAATTGTCTACTTGACCGGGCGTGCTCACTTTCTCCCTCTGCCATTGCTACAAGAAGAAAACGCATAGGCTAGACTGCCGGATGATGAGAGATACCTGGTGTAGGGCCAAGTTGTCCCAGCCCTCATCGCTGAGGCTGTCCCATATCCGCCAACAGCTAGCCAATCCCCAAGCACGTGAGGGAGCCCAGCCAAGATCAGCAGAGCTGATCGGGAAGCTGACCATAGATTTATCAGGGGGGCCAGCTGAAATCAGCCCAGCCCGGTCTCCATCAGTTGGACCCCCACAGACTGGTGAGCTAAATAAATGTTTATTGTTTTGTGTCACTGAGGTTTGGGGTCATTTGTTATGCGGCGCTGTCCTGTCAATAGATAACTGACACACATAATATTAACTTCACAATGTTGCCTTGACAAATAAGTAAGATACGTAGTAAGCCCCTAGCACAGAGTTGCTATCCAACAAGTAGAGGTGGGTGGAGATCCTGAAATTTACTGCAGTGGGATACTTTCCTGAGAAATCAACCGGTGTTTTGTCTCTAATCCTTTATCAATTGTGTTCATTGCCTCAGGGAAGGGATGTGGTAGAGGAGAATGTAGAACTACTCTCCACCTCTCCTTAGCTTTTATCTCCAAAAGCCTAACCCCCTAGAGAAACTTAGAGGATTTGTAACAGAAGTAAAAGAAAAAGGATTTGGCCAGAATTTAGAGTTGAGTGGCTCTCCTCTACCCTACCTTCCCTGCTCCCATCCCAGATCAAAAAAGAGGTTACAGTTGAGCTGGGAGGAGGAGAGAAGAGGGAGGAAGGAAAACTGCTTAGCTAACGGAAGCCAACACCCTGGGGATTAGCTGGCTCTGGTGTGTCTAGGCAGCCAGGACACCAGAAGCAGCCTTGCAGAAAGATGTCTGTGCTCCAAGCATGGCCCAGATGCCACAGAGAGCTCCGGGACTGGTGTGACAGACGTGTCATGGTAACCCCAGGGGCTTACCATTTTCCCAAAGAGCTGCCCCCTCGTCCTTCCAGACATCTTGGGCTGACATAATATCTCGATTTCGAGTTCAGCTTTAGAGGAAAAGGGCCCTGTAACAAATTGGAGTTAAAATGTTCTGTTCACCTCGCTGAAAATAGAATTTAACTTGAAGTCTAAGAAATGAAAGTGATATTCCTTTTAAATCTTTAGTTTGTTGCCCTAAAACTCAGACTCACTAGATAGTAATGATGTGATGTTTTTGTTGATAGGAGACATAACTATTTTTCAGGTCCAAATACCACCTATACTGGTAAGAGAAGTGGAGGAGTTTGTGCAGCTGCAGTAGATGACATTTCAAGTAATAGCTGTCAATAGATGACCTCATCTCCAATAGATCATATCCTAGGAGGGGAAGTAGAGAGACAATGAGATTTAGGACAGACTCCATTATCCTTACATGGTGACCAGACCCTTGGAGAAGACCTTTCCACAGAAGTCACACCCTGACAGTCTTCCGGCTGTATCTGGCCAGGAAATGCATTTTCTTTGGCTTGCTAGATGTTTATACACATTTTAACAACGTTATCAACCTTTGAAAACCAAGAAATAAACCCACCCCCATCCCCCACCCCCTACTAGGCATCTGGCTTCTCTAGAAAAGAAATAAAGAAAACATTAGCATCCCTCGTGGAACACTGCGCTGGACATGGGAGCAGCTGCGCCCCCTGGAGGCACGGTGTGTTCTGCAGCCCACCACAGTCGCCACTGTTCCCTATGTCTTGCCAATTAAATGTGGCGTGCCAACTGCCTGCTGTCATTGTTCCTGTTCTTGAATCTCTTAGACTGAAACTTCTCTGTACCCATGATGCTATTCAAGGTGAAAACATAAAAGCTAGACACAGTGGATTATGCATTTCTAGCCCACTACCTCATTTACTTCTTGTGATTAGATTTTGGGCATTTGTTGTTGTGACTCTAAATTTAATCCTTAAGATGATTCAGTGATAGGATGTATATGATTTCAAAGACAGAAAATTTGAGATAGAATGGATTGTTTTCACAAACACCTTCACATAGTACACACACACACACACACACACACACACACACACACTTATCTAGGGAGTAACAGTTAAAGAACAATAGTGGTACCTTGGTTTTCAAACATAATCCGTTCCGGAAGACGGTTCGAGTTCTGAAACGTTTGAAAACCGAGGCACAGTTTCCCCATAGAAAGTAATGCAAAATGGCTTAATCCGTTACAGACCTTTAAATACAACCCCTAAAACTTCAAATTTAGCATGAATTTTACTATCTAATGATACCATAGATCCATAAAATTTACGGCGTTCGTAAACCGAAATGTTCGTCAACGGAGATGTTCAAAAACCGAAGTACCACTGTACTTGTAAATAATGTTGCTTTTGAGTGATTGAAGTACTTTTAATTTTTCCCCAAATAGAAATATACATTTTCCAAGGAGTACTACATATTTACTGGGGGTGGGGGGGAAGGGAAGTCTATCACTGGAACTTAAGTAAGATTCTGAAAAGACAGCAGAAATGTGGCAAATAGAGAAAAAAGGGCCATTTTTAAAGAAGTACTATTTGTATCGAATATCATGAGAAAATAAGTACATCATGACAATTTTGTACATCTTCTCTGATTTGATTGTCAGTAATGAAGCTCACAGGAGAGTGATAAATGTGTGGAGGAAAAGTATCTATTTCATTTATATGGCAAATTATGCAACTCAGGGCTTGATAGCACTTGGCAAAATACAAATGTATTTGAATGGAATTCAAATTGTTGCTCTTTGCCTAAGACACAGGATGTATCACCAGGGGTCCTGTCTTCGGATTTTCATAAGAGGTAAGAGTTTAAGTAACAGTAGCAGTATTACAAAATTACCTTTAAACACTGAAAACATTTTTACTTTGTTACAGGGTGTAATTTCCATTTTTTCCCTCTAATGGCTGGTATACAGAAAATGATACACTAATGCAATTTTTCAAATTTAGTTACCTTTTCTTGTGTTCTAAAATTGTATGTTCTCGTCATTTGCTCTGTTTGTCAGTCTCCAGAATCCATTTATTTCCCTGTTCTTACAGTTCCATAATTTATCTTCTTGTCATAGAACTTTCATAAACTTTTTTTTTTAAAGATACGAAATACTTGCAATAAACTGACAAAAAATGCTTCCAGTTCAACTTCTGAAATCTTTCAATTATGTTTTAAACGATTATCATACTTTCTAGTGTTGCTGTGCTGGGGAAATCTCTCATGGAGTGACATCTTACTAGGTTCGGGGGGGGGAAATTACTTGAAAAGAGCCTCACTTCAAACCATTTATATTTCTTTGCCTCTTCACTTTTGAATCTATAGATTTACATTCAGGCTCGTATCATGTAGAGAAGAGAAAAAAAGGGACAATGAAACGAGAATGATATCTGTGGTGGATGGAAACTCTGTTTAGTCAAACTTCAGTGATCTGGGAGGCGGGGTGGGAAGGGGGAAATTGCGTTTTCAAGAGCCTTTGGATGTGCGCGGATACAGAGCGGACTCCACCATTAGAGGGGCTTATTGAAAACAAAACAACACAAAACACAGTGGTCTCCAACAATTGGAAGTGCCCGACAGTAAACTTGGAGCAACTTGGCTGCATCTTCATCAGCATAAGGACAGACTCAGCAGATATCCATGTTAACTAGTGTGGCTTGTTCACTAAGCATATCTGTGAGGCTGAAGGCGTGAAAGGAAACTGCAAGAAACCCCGGGACCTACGCTTATTCAATGGGATTACAAAGTGAGCCACGTGTGCGATTCAAACTTTTCCAGCAGCCACAGGTACATACTAACAAGCAAAAATTAGTTTTGATAATACATTTTATTTAACCCATTATATCTAAAATGGTGTCACTGTACCATGTAATTCGTATACAAATGATTACTGAAATCTTTCCCACGCTTATGTTTCATACTAAGTCTGAAACTTCGGGAGTATTTAATGCTCACAGCACACATTTAGCCACATTGTAAGTGCTCAGTAACTATATGTGGCAACTATATTGGGAGCACAGCTCTAGACTCTCTCCCCTAGACTGGATTTAGGACTCCTAATAAGAGCTCCCCACAAAATGTAACCTCTCTTACCATCACACTTATCACCATTTCTCACAATGGCTGCTTAGGTTGTGTCTCTCTCATTGGCTTAAATTAGGTGATAATGGCAAACAGGTCCATTTTGCTCACTGTTGTAATACTAATTTCTGAGACATAGTAGGTGCTCAGTAAACATAATTAAATGAAGGAATGGATGCATTTTCTTTTGTGGAAAGATAGCCCTTTTGGGGGAGAGCAGCGGGGTGCAGGAGACTCTGTGGGTACCCCATAGATTTTATTCTGGTGCAGCCATCCCACAGCTGTGAGTGGGAGCTGCTGGCTGTTCACAGCTGCCTCTCCCTGGAGAATCATCCTCAGAGGCTGACAGGTACTGCCTTACCTGGGAGGCTAAGACACTTCCCTGACATGCATAAGCACTGACTGACTGACTGACATTGGGATACAATATAGTCCTTCTTTCTTGCCTCAAAGGAGGAAAACTCCACTGGAGTTTATGCTCCAGAGCTCTTTGTCTGTGGTTCAGAGGAAAGTTAGGCTTTACCTGGGACCACACCTTCCCTCAGCCCTGCCTTACAGGTTTTTCTGAGACCACTCCCTCAATAAATCACCTGGACCCAAATCCTTGCCTCAGGCTCTGTTTCTAGTGAACCTGACATAAGCCACTAGCATTGTTCTTCTTTTTTGTCTGCCATATTTCAACTCTTTGTCCTCCTACCCCACCATCTTAATACGTAAAACTATTTGTTTCTTACCAAATCTTTATCAAATGTCTTTCCTTACTCACCTTCGAACTATCAATATGCTGCTTCACAAGAACCATTTACTAGTACAGCCGAGCCTTCAAAGGCATCTGGCTTATCTGCCTGGATATTTCTTTTGCCCCACGAATGCACCAGTAAATTCTCTGAGGGTGCCGAGCAAACACTTGTGATCAAGAGCAAAACCCAGGACTGCATCGTTCTACAGTTCTCTTGAGTGGTAATTCTGACGCTCTCTATGTAGCCTGACCGTAACGTGAGTATGACATGACTTTGTGAAAATACGTACTTCTCTTACTCTCTGGCTGTCATTTCAGCTATTTCGGAATATAATGTCAGTGGATTGAGGAAAATCCTGGAACGGTGCTGGATTAAGCAGAGAGAACCACATTGAATTTGTTCACAGCTTGGCCAGAACGTGAGAACGAGAGCAACTTAGAATCCAAGAGGTGCCCTGAATGCATTTGCTGTTTGTCATGGTTGTGGCTTTAAAAAAAAACCATCGTATTAGTTTATAACCCCTAGGGAAGGATCAATGCCATTAACTAAGCTTCAGGACTTTTGCACTTGCTGCTCCCCTTCCGGGAACACTGTTCTCCTAAACATTCGCATGGCTGGCTCCCACGTACGTTTCAGTTCTCAGCTCCAATGAGTCTACAATTCAGTCTACAATGGCTTCGTTCTCCTCACACAAATTCACACCCTGTTTGATATGCTCGGTAGCACTCTTCCCTAGATAATTTCCTTATACACTCACCTACTGTCTGTCTCCCCTCACTGGAAAGCAAGCTCCCTGAGGACAGGCCCTTGTTTTCTATCTTCTAAAGCCCCGGTGCCCAGAGCAAAACACACTGCGGCTACTTGATAATCATTTGTTAGATGGACGGATGAGCCAGGTTACTGTAGCTAACTCCAAGTCCTCCTTGGTGTGGAGGAGACGCCTCACGCTGCCTGTTGCAGGCACTCGTGACACTGCCCAGAAATCTCCAGATGGAGCTTATGAGGTGCTATGGACCAATGTTTGTGCCGCCTCAAAATCCACATGTTGAAATCCTAACCTCCAACAGGATGGTACCAGGAGGTAATTAGGTCATGAGGGTGGAGAACTCACAATGAGATTAGTGCCCTTGTACGCTCGTTCTCTCTCTCTCTTTCTCTCTCTCTCTCTCTCTCTCTCTCTCTCTCTCTCTCTCTCTCTCTCTCTCTCTCTCTCTCTCTCTCTCTCCCCCTTGAGAGAAAACCAGGAAAAGAGTTCGCACCAGAGCCCAACCATGGGCACTTTGATTTCAGAATTGCAGCCTCTCGAATGGTGAGAAATACATTTCTGTCATTTAAGCTCCCCAGTCTATGACATTGTTTGGCAGCCTGAACTAAGGAGACACTCGACAGATAACATAACATACAGCTGCATCCTCAGCCTGGTCCTGGGCAGCCCTGGGAAACTCACTCACAACAATACGCTCAAACCTCAATCTGAGGATGTGACCCAGTGACTTTGGTTGTGGCACTGGGAGACCCCAAGGCAGGAGCCAGGTCTCAAGTCACAGCCCAGCTGGCCCAGAAGTCCAACCAGAAACAGAGATGTTGGCCGCTCACCCTCTGCTGGGAATGGAACCTCGGCACTCCAGACTGGTGATGAGAAAAGGGCTTGGCTTACTCCTTCTGACCCCAAGACAGGAGGACGGTGACAAAGAGGAGAGCAGGGGTTTCCAGGAGCCAAGTCAGAGCTGGAGGGAGGGGAAGTCGGAAGACAGAGGAGCACCACAGTCTTAAATCCCTCGCCACCGTGTAGCTGTTAGTTATTTTTCCTCCTGAAGACTTAAGACAGCAGTGGAGGGAGGAGGAAACACATGAGTGACCGTATGTGTGTGGGGGGTGCGTACTTCACACTTCTCCATTTTGACAACAGCAATATCAGTTTGTGCTGCAGATTTATTCCTTCATCCATGACTTCATCCATCCAACAGACATCTATTGACCACCTGCTCTTTGGCAGATGTATGGATCTGCTTTTCCCATCATGGGCAAGTCTTATACTAATTCTTGGGTTTTCTCCCGCTAGGCTTTGGAATAACAGCACCATACAGGTTAAAGGACCTGTGAAAGAAATGGATGCTTCCTGGAAGTTTAGTGATTCATTCATTGAGTCACAAACATTCATGGCGTGACTGCTCTCAGCCAGAAACTGCCTGCGCAGACATGACAGTGGTGAGGAAACGACAAAGACACCAACAGCCGTGGCGGCTGAGCTGATGGCAGCTGCACTGCGGTGGTGCAGGCTGGCTGCGGTCACAGGCTCACGTGACGTCAAAGAAAACGGCAACCATGCTACGTGCTACGAAGGAAAGGTCTGTGGTCAGGGCGAGCGTATTGTGAGGGGCCTGGCCCATTCCAGAGGCCGGAGAAGGAGCCCGGAGGACAGGGGACTTGGGCCCTGGTCTCCCATGGGAGTTGGAGTCAACCAGGAGAAATGGGGGGGAGGAGGGTTCCATCTATGGAGAGACGCCCCCCGCCCCGGCCTACAACTGCAGGGGACACTAGTCACACCGTGTTCTATGCGTCAGTTGCCCCTAAAATTGTACAATAAAGACTTGAGACTAGTTGGGGAAACACCAAGTGCCCCGGCCATGGGTGGGGGGTGGGGCAGAAGACTGTGACCCTTAAAGAACTGAGAGATGATGTGTGAAGCCAGAGCAAGGAGCGTGAGGATGAGTCTGGGACATTCCAAAGAGGGGGCCTGTGGGGAGCCATTTTTATTTTAAAGAGATTGACGTTGCAAAAGGAACCTCTGGCAGGTTTATGTAAGGCAGGTTTATATTTGGCAAGAATGGTTTGCCTCTGCCATAAAGACAGGTGAGTCCACAGCCAGATACCAGGACAGCTCCCATCCTTCCCTACATGTTCAATTCTCTTTTATCACTTTGGGAAGAAAATAATGGAAAAAATTAATGCGGCATGATGCAAAGCAATCCACTCACAGCAATCACTGACTGGTGTCCATCTCAGCTCTAATTGTGATGAGAACCACGGCACAGAGGCATCATCATCTCCATCTCGTGGGTGAGAACACGGAGGCTCAGAAAGTCTGCACAGCTAGCTAGTGTGTAAGGAAGAGGGAGGACGCTACCCGGTCCCGGCAACGCCTGCCTCCCCACGGCTCAGTGTCCCCTCGACTATAATGACAGCAACCCACTGGACTCCCCACAGCGCGGCGGAATCCCTCATCTACTTCCACACATGTTCACTCGTTCCTTCCTTGGTTTTTCACTCCATGTGAACCCATACTTCGTCTTGACCCCAAAGCTCCTGCATGACCTGGCCTCTGTCTCCCACTCCTGTTACTATACCCTTCGCTCACGCCCCTCCAGCCCCTCCAGCGGCCTTTGCTTTTGCAACTCTCTTGCCTGAACCGTGCTTCGCCTCCTTCTCCTGGAACCCAGTCCCCATCTGCTCGGCTGCCCTAATTAAAATACTTGCAGGCCTGCTCCACCTTCATTCTCTCGTTCTTTGCCTTAAATTATTATTATTTTTCTGTCATGGCACCAAACAGTACCTAAATGTAGAATATTTATCCATGACCTCCCTCTATCCTAGTAGGTAAGATCCACAAGGGCAAATCCTTGCTTGTGCCACCAAATGCAGCTTGACACAGAGCACAGAGTGAATAAATGGATGAATGAGGAAGCTTAGTGTGGTAGTGGAAACACAAACATGCATAAGACGTGGCCCTTGCAAGGATGCGTCATCCTGGAATGAACCACTGAGAATGAGTATTTCCCACGAGCCAGGAAGACACAATAGTGTGTGCCATTTGGCGTGGGCCTCTTCCTGCCTCTCAGATCCAGACTTAAAATTTCGGGGCACAATTTTAAAACACTGGTAACTCTTACTTAGTGAACGCATATAGTGATCCTGCTTCTGAATTCGCTGCAGGCAAATGCACACACACCCCAGGCACAAGATAATTTAAGCAGAAGTCTTGAATAATCACATCTCTCTTTTACTACCGCCACTCCGGGGGGATTCCGTGGAAATGGCATTTGTGTAAACTCCAGGGACTGTCTGTATCTGAGCATGAGTGGCCATTTGGGGAAGGCCTAGAACAGTGAGAAGACTTCCTAGGGTCAACGTGCTAAGAAGCGTTCACTGAAATACACATTTTGCACCCAAATTTTCTCACATGCTGACAGGTGTCCAACAAATCTTGTTTGACCACATGGTAGTGGGAACAGAGGCGACAGCTACCGTTTACTGGATGGCTGCTGTCTACTCAACAGTTTGCTTTGATCATCTCGTTTCATTTTCATAGCATGCTCCTGAACGGGGGTATACTAGTACTCTTTCTGCTTTATACATGAGGGCCTGGAGTTGGGAGTTTCCATGACATATTGGAGGTTCAACAACTAATGAGCCTCAAGGCCAGGTACAAACACAGGTGTGTCTGCCTCCAAAGCCTGGCTTCTGAGTTCTCGTCTGAAATTGTCCCTTAATTCGATGCTTTGTGCATACCTGTCCGAAGACCACATATAGGTAAACTTGAATAATCCCAGGAATAAACTTATAAGAGTAGAAAAGGAAGCGTCCTTGTTCAAATGGGGCCAAGCAGGTATCAGCCATGCAAGAAATATCCGTGGAACTCTAAGCATTGTGTTGGGTGTTGAAGAGCTGGTGTTGAGTGAAACCCAGGTACTTCATACACACCTGGGTTAGCTCACGGACTGTAGACACACGGGGGAGGCACAAGAAGAGGACGGTAGTGAAAGAATTTAAGAGAGGGGATTAACCTACTCGTAAGGACGGCCAGATTTTGTCAGTGTTCAAAAACACACTCAAAGTGAATGCTAGGGCACATTTTTCCTGGGTATGATTGCACCTTTTGGATGGAGAGAAATGTTTTCTTTGCCTCTTAGATATTCTGAACCTCTTTGGGGCTTCTAAATAGTTATATTTACCAACAGACGTCTATTATCTGAGTGTCGCAAATATATGCATAGCCCATTCGGACACATGCCAGCGAACAGAAAAGGCGAGCGACCATCAGGTACGTTTTAGATACATGAGTGCCTTATAAATAAACATTTGATACACCAAACAGAGATAAACGAACAATAAATAAGTGGATTTAATGTGGTTAGATACGCAAAACTATTTCAGGGAGATAAACAGCCACGGCATAAAGGATAGCCAGGTATATAGAGAAACGAATAAAAAAAAAAATTCTGGAAAGAAAGAACAGGGAAAAAAGTAAGAAAAATTCCCTTCCAGGAACTGCTGATAACGTCAGCAAGCATCACTCTTACCACGTCCCAGGGTACGTTGAGTCTGCTAATCTGTTGTAAGCTATATTCTCTACACAGATATAATACCAGAGAGAGCCTGAAGACCACCTATTTCTACTTCCCTGACACCTGGCTTCTGCAGGCTGCCTCCCCGGCAAAGAAGGAAGCTGAGGGCTTATCGAATATGCGATCTGACGGCAAGCAGCGCTGACATTCTTAGACTTTGAGTAAATCGCAAACTTGCAAACCATGGAACTTGCAACGCTGACTTGTGCATTCACCCCCTTGCCCTGTCCCCTTCCCAGCCCCAAATATGGGGATTACAGAGTCCAATATCTTGGAAGAAAACCATGAGAAAAAGAGTAGGTTATTTTCAAATCCATTCACGCAGTCTCCGTAGATGGGGATTTATGTTATACCCAAAATGAATTTTGTATTAGGATGATTCCCTAATGTGAATATAATTTCAAGGGCAACTGGAATAAAAAACAGAAAAAGTAAAATACAATATGGGAAATACAGTCAATAATATTCTAAAAACTATGTATCGTGTCAGATGGGAACTAGACTTACTGGGGGGATTGCTTCATAAATTATATAAATGCCTAACCACTATGCTGTACACCTGAAACTAATATAGAATAATGCTGAATGTCAACTATAATTAAAATATATATATAGTCACAGAATGTAAAGTCCAGCGTAGGAAATACAGAGCATGGTATCGTAATAGCTACATCCGGTGACAGAGGGGTAGCACACTTCCTGGGTTATCGCTTTGTGAGGTGTGGAAATATCTCATCACTGTGTTGTTTTGTACACCTGAACCTAATAATAATAAAAACAATGGTGAGCAGACCAAAAAAAAAAGAGAGAAAGAAAAGACAAGTGATAGGGTAGAAGGGGAAAAAAGTCACACACCAGTGTGACTTCTGGTGAAAACCAAGGCATTGCAGTGGGTCGAGGGCAGTGTGACTGCACAGGATGTCAACTCACAAGGGTCACTGTCATGAAGAAATTCTTAACAATTTCATCTTTGATGTGAGTTTTGTAAGTGAAGTCCCCGGGGACACAGGGCAGTGCTGGGGGCTCAGAGCCTCGGCTCATGCACGGTCCTGGGCAGAGCGTGCAGCAGCTCACTGCCTGCCCTCTGGTTACCACGTCCTACCTGGCCTCCTCCTCCTCCCCAGTTCAGCCCCGTCACTGCTGCCACTGTCTGCCTGGGGTGGTGACTGGGTCATTTGATGGGATGGGGGCAGGCCCACCTCCTGTCATGGCTCTCAGCTCCCAGGGGGGCCCAGGGATGCGGTGGGGCCAGGTGGTGCTATCCTTCTCCGAGTTGGCAGTGCCCAGGTGTGATTGGCGGGGCTGCTTGCCTGCCCCTGATTCAGGTAACAAGTTCATCCGGTGCAGAGGTTACAATCGTTTGGGGGTCACCTATCCACCGTGGATTGGGGTGATGGGCCTGAGAGGAGGGGAGGTGCACTTCCCTGGCCCTAGCCTGGGACCTGCATTTTCATTTTGCACTGGGCCCCGCAAGTTGTGGAGTTAGCCTTGGTTTAAGGAAATAATGTTTCAATATGTAGGGCTGTGAATTTCATCCACTCTTCCTTAAAATCACCTCTGGGGTGGTCGCAGGGGCTATGCACAAAGGTTCCAGGTTACTTCCCTGCTGATCCGTGCTAGGATCGCACTTCACTGCCCCCTTGGAGTCAGGTAACTGTGGCCACCTGACTTGCTCTCACTCCAGAAGAAGCTTTCACTGCAGATGTACATTTTCTTTCTCTGTCATGGCAATCATCATATTTCAAAGGGTGGAGCCTTATCCTCTGGGCCCAGAATGACAATGACACAGATCAGAGCACTTGGCATGAGTATGAAATAAACCTTCGTATACAATAAGCTACAGAGCTTTGGCAGTCATTGCAGGACCACCTAGGCTACAGTGACTGACAGAATCTCTATATTGAATGGGTCTTCCTAGCACACTTTCTGGAAAATAATAGATGCTTAGTATATACTTATTGAACGAATGAATGACCTTGTCCCGGCCAAATCCAAGTCTTATGTAGGTATATTACGAGTTCTGACAATTAAGTTTGCGAACTCATCCTAGAAAAAGTGCTACATACCTCATCTCTGAATATCACTATGGTCACCTTTGAAGTACACCCTTTAGGAAGCTATGCACTGATGCCAGTACCTAGTCCACCCTTCAAAGCCATTTTGGAATTCTTTTTCTGGAATGGCCACCAGAGCTGTAGTCGTATTACCCTTGATGTCCTGAATGCCATCAAAATGTCTTCCTTTCAATATTTCCTTTATCTTTAGGTAAAGAAGTCAGATCAGCTGAGTAGGGAGGGTGTTCCAATACAGTTATTTGTTTACTGGCTAAAAACTCCCTCACAGACAGTGCCATGTGAGCTGGTGCATTGTCGTGATGCAAGAGCCACGAATCGTTGGCGAAAAGTTCAGGTCGTCTAACTTTTTCATGCAGCCTTTTCAGCACTTCCAAATAGTAAACTTGGCTAACTGTTTGTCCAGTTGGTACAAATTCATAATGAATAATCCCTCTGATATCAAAAAAGGTTAATAACATCGTTGCAACAAGTTCGCAAACTTAATTGTCAGGGCTCGTATGTAGATATGTTCTTCCCTGCTCAGTGGACACTGCGAGCCAATTCACCTTTATATCAAATGATCATCTTGATTTCTTATTCTCTGATTGACCTCATTCTTCTCTCTGGACTCTTTTTTTATCTCCTGCATGGGCTCTTTTTCCTTTCTCTTCCCTTATTCCTATTTCCCTTTGTTCTCTTCTCCCTCGCACAGAGAGCTTTCTGAAAACCACATGTATGTGGGTGGCTTCTAAAACCGCATCTCAGATCCACTCTGTATTACCCATGTCATCTCTTACCTTGAACTATACAGAATCTATTTAGATGTACAGACATCTATTTAGATGTCTGCTGGCATCTGACTCAATACGCCAAAAATGGGACCGAGCAGCCTCTTCTAGAACCATCAACATTTGCCCAAGTCTCTGCCTCCATCTACGGCTGGGGCATCATCAACCCTCAAGCTCTTTCTGTAGCTTTATTTTAGGTTTGGCATCTGCTTTAAACAATTTTTTATTTTAGTTTTATCTGTGCCTAAACTTTCCTCTGCAATATCTCTTAGACTCACCACGGTCTCAATTTCCACGCCGTACCCACCATATTTCCAGGACTTTATCTCACGTCTCAAGGGCTCCAGTAGATATCGACCTGCCTTCCTTGCTTATAAACGTCAGTTTTTCTATTCTTTTTATTGCATAACTAGATCCTTCTTATAGTACAATGATTCTCAAACTGCATGCCACCAAATATTGATGAATGCATAACATGTTTGCCTTTTATTATTTTTTTCCTTTTAGAATTCTGGATTCAAGCACGCTCTCAGACGGAACATTAAGTCCTGAAGGTCGTGCTACAAGGTGTGGAAAGGGGCAGAAGTGTGCTGAGGGAGAACAGCCAGTGAATGCCAGAGAATCTCTGGAAATCCCAGAGAATGCTGGGATTTCCTGGAACACGTGTGGAAATGTGGCTCTGGGCACGAGGGCCAGGTTAGAACGGGAAATATAAATTTGGGGGTTTTGCTTCATGGGGTCCTAACTCGTCTAGGGATCGCTCCACAGGAGGGGCCACCTCAACTGCCTGGAGAGACCAGGCCATTCACAGAATTAAATGAAGGTGACCGTAAGTGGTAACGAACTTGGGGGTGCCCTCACGAAGGGAGCAATAATGTTAGCTCTAGCTGGCCATAGTCACATGGAAACATAGGTCTGTGTGCTGAGATGCTCTGATTTTCAAAAAGAGGCTACAAAGATGGGTTTTAGGTGAAAAATATGAAAACGTGGAAATTCATTTTTTAGATGAACTTTATTGAGGCAATCACAGAACGTTTCTGTGGGTCAGGTTCTGCTCGCAGGCTGTTATTTAGAGATCTTTGGGCCTAACGAGATGAGGTGAGAACCGAGGGCAGAGTCCTAAGGAGCCATGACATTTCTGGGGTCACCGGAAGAAGAGCAGAGGAAAAGTGTCGTCACAGAAGAAGGGAAGGAGCACGGACAGCATGTCCCAACACAGATCAGGAGATTCTAGTACTCGGAGCTTCTGTTTCTGTCACAATCAGAAAACGACAGCCATAACAACCAAAGAGCAATTCTTCTAAAAGGGGAGATGCCGATAAAAGTTCATTGTAAACCTGAGACTAAAAGAAAGGGAGACTCAAAAGCTTAGGTACAATATGGCGGTACATTCAGGTGGGACGAGCAGAGAAGAGAGGTCCCTGGACAGATGATGGAATTTAGAAAATCAGGAGGGACCCGCTGGGGTTGGCCAAAGTCAAATGGAAAGAGACGCAGGGGGGCGGTGAGTGGGAGCTGAGGGACTACAGGGGGTCAGTGAGAACTCGTTCAAAGATGGTGGTCATGAAGGACAGAAAAGACGTGAGGGTGGCTGCAAAAGGAAGAGTATATGGAGGAAAACACAGACAGACAGATGATATGTAATGGTGACAAAGACCCCCACGAAATTATCAGTTGACAGTAGGTGAGCACATCCTGGACCCCACAATTTTCTAAGAGCTTTAGTTCTGACTCATTTAATCCTCACAAAACCCTGTGCGTGAGGTGCTATATTTACACCCATGAGATGAGGAAGCTGAGGCATTTATATATTGTAACCATTTATTTACTAAAAACAGATTTAAGAATGTTTGAAAGGTGAGGGGAGGAGTCTGGAAAAAGAGGCGAGAATTCAGAGGTCTATGTGAAGCACCTCCAGTTGGAAAAAAGATAATGCGAGAATCCAAATAAATATCATGAGTACTTTGGGGGAGAGTGTCAAAAGGGAGAGTTGTATTTCCTTCAGAAACCACAGGGAAGAAAGAGAGAGAAATCAATGGCAAGAAATTATTGGCAAACAGGGACACTGAAGGGAGAGGCTTAACGGCCTCTTTGCTTTTGTTTCTTAAATAAATCACAGTGGACGTGGGGCTCTGTTGCTCTCAAGGATGTGACAGGGATTCGTGGTTGTGGGAGAACTTAAATTAATCACAAAATAGGTCTTGGATATCGAGGAGAGATTAATCATCTCAGAATAAAGCAAGGATGGATTGTTTCATATCTTTGGGTTACGTTCAAATATGCATCCAACACCACCAGCATCCTGGAGCCATATGGAATCCTTCTGGATACACCTGGTCACAGAGCCTTCCCCAAAAGGGATGCTCTGAAGTCAGTGTCCACTTCCAATGCTCTGAGGTGATTCTCAGAGCTCGTCCGCTCTCCTTGCCGCCCTTCACCTTGCGAATCACACATGCCCTGGGATGGTCAACACCTAGTTCACCCCCTCAGAGTTGCAGAATATGGCCTAAGAATACAATCTTTTCACTTAAAAAAGGAACCCCCTCCATATGCATCACTGACATTATCCAGAACACCACATAGCAGAGCAAAAGAACTCTCTCACTCCCTTCATAAACGTGGCAGCATTTTCAAGCTCAGGCATTCTAATGCTCTGTGTAATTCCAGGGAGCCTCTATACTTTTTGCTGGTTGATTCCAACACTGTGGTTCTCAAAATGAGTGGGTATAAATAGGAGTTACGATGCTTTAAAAAAATTTCAGGCCCCACCACCAGAATTTCTGATTGTCTGAGCCAACGTCTACAGTTTAAACCAGCTCCCCAGGTGGACCTTAGATTATATTTCTGAAAACACTCTTCCACGAGTCCTGAAGAATAAGAAATCCTATCCTGAATTGACTGGTAGGAGGCTCAGGGCGTGGCTGTAAGAAATCAGCATTAGCAAAAGCCACACTTTCCTTAACCGAAGGAGAAAGGGGCTCAGCAGGTTAGAAGGAGACAGGAGTTTCTGAAAGAGACTTTCCTTTCATGAAGTTAGAAGAATTCAAATCAACAAGTATTAGATGGAGGCTCCCTACACACCAGAGATGAAGAGGACGCAGCCCCCATCCATGACCTGTTGGGAGGATACGTGTGGCCTGTGCACGCGCGCGTGCGCACACACACACACACACACACACACTCACAAACCATAATTTGGACTATTTGCCTTGATTTTTCCGGCTGCTCACATTTTAGAACTCTGGCTTGTTCTCCCAGACCTGTCACACGACAGGTCCTGATTTGGGTTCCGAAAATGTAGTCAACAAAAGTATGCTACAAGGAAAACTGAGAATACAAACCAAGTCTGCAGAGAAGGGAGAGACCATTAGACTACGAGACCCTAACAACAGCTAACAGGTGAGGTTGCATTTAGTACATGCACGGTGTTTTTCTCCTGAATCCCCACAATAACCTGATGAAGCAAGTTCCACTATTATATCCATTTTATAGATGAGGAAACCGAGGCGCACGAGGTCCTAGTCATGTGCCCAAGGTCACACAGCTAGCATGTGGAGGGGAAGGAACTGAGTCCAGTGAGGTTTCCAAGTTCATGACCTCAACCACTACGATACACTTGAAGGCTTCTGAAAATGAGCACTAGGCCTTGAAGGAAGAGTGGGTTTGGGCAGATGGAGACCAGTGGGAGGAGGGTCACGTCACTGGAATGTCTCTAGTCCAGGTCCTGTGCTAGGCGCTAGGAACATGGCAGTGAACAGGGTCTACAAGGGAAAAGCAGGAGGGAAGACACAGGGAGCGAACGCTCCTGGGACATTTTAGAAAGTGTGAGAAGAGCACGTGTGTGGGGTTAGTGCCAACGGACGGTCAATGGAGATTAGAATCAGCCCCTTGGGCATGTGTGGGAAGAGGGACTTTTCTACAGGTACCCAAGTACCTGTAAAGCTGTGCTTCTCAACAGGGCAGGAGTTTGCCCCTTAGGGGACACTGGGCCATATGTGGAGGTCATTTTGGTTGTCAAAATGTGGGGAGGACGGGTGCTACAGCAGTCTAGTGGATGGGGGCCAGGGCTGCTGCTAAACGTCCTGCAATGCACAGGACGGCCCCACAGCAGAGAACGACGGCGCCCCAAGTGTCCGTTATCCTGCCCCAAGTGTTGAGAAGGAGAAACTCTGCTTTAAAGGCTTTTGAGCAAGGAATGACAAGGGCAGAAGTGAACTGAAAAAGGCATTGCAAGTTTTGGGAGGCCCCAGAAGTGGGCTCTGGGTCTGCCAGGCCTGGAAGAGCATCTCATGTCATTGCGTCCTTCTCGGGCACTACTTCATGGCCCAGCTCTTTCTGCAGTGACTCGACTTTGAATATCACCCCCTAGAATGTAGACATCTTTAGCCCACTGTGACTTTGTCCTTTTGAGTTCGGTTGTTGTTACCCCGCGGCTGCCAATAATTAACCTTTGTTTAACAGGAACTCTTCCCTGGAGAAGAGCCTGGCTTCTTTCTCCTCGAACAGACCTCCGCGTGAAGGGTGGGGTTCACCTTCTCCCCAGACAGGCACGGAAATGCTAACAGGACCGGGCAACCGTAATTGCTCTGACGCTTTGCATATTTATGCTTGAGACCTTCGCCTGAACTGTTACTTTAAAAAAGAAGGATCAGTTCATCTTTAAAAGGAGGTGATTGATCGCTGCCAGTCGGGCATTCCTTCATTCTTGGCTTCCTCTTAGCCTCCCTAATAAGTTCTTCACGAACACCAGTCTGCTATTAAAGAATGGTATTCATCATAAGCCAAGCAGAGAGGAGGCAGAATTTGATGGGCACAATACCATAATTCAATCCACAGTGTCCTTTTTGTTCAACTGGATCTGCCGCATCGTTAACATTTGAGAAAAAACACACAAAGACTTTGGTAAATATTAATCAGAAATCCGCAGCCCCTTTCCCTCCTCAATTACCCATTACTGGGCACTCCAGGTGATAATGTCCTGCTAAACCTCCTATTTGCTTAAAAGGCAAGTGAAAAGTGCTTTCTGTGGATTGCATATCGTGCTCTCAGCAGCCTAAGTGGTCTGTAACAGTGGGGGAAACTTTCTTCCTTTCTTTCCCCAGCCCTTCGGTGTTCTTCCAGGTCTTCTAGCATCTGAGTGTGAGTTCAGCCCCTGGCTTGACTGCTTTCCTGATGGGTTGTAACTTTTGCAGATGTGTTCAGATGACCTGAGACATGCAGAATTAATAGCACGTGTGCCCAATGGCCACCATACCCAGCCATCCACGGATCATGGCACCTCTGTAGGGGGCAATCTCTTTGAACTCAGAAGTCTGTTTCCTTCCACTTCAGATCTCATCAGACCATGCAAATTGCCATCAACCTTCCCACACTGGCTGAAGCAGGTCTAAGCCACCCTCTCCCTTCTTATCAGTGAAGTCATTAAAAGTCCATCAGATCAATTGGGCTTTGACATAATATTAAAAATGTTCTTGGGTGAAATCTATTTCTCCACTCCTATAACTGGTGTAAGTTCAAAAAGACTCATAATGAAATCTTGTCCCATCTGTGTCAGCTCCTCAAGTTAACAATGAATATTAAAATCTAGATGGCAGGAGCTGGATTCATCATGGAACATCAAAATCTCCACCCGAAAGGCCATGAGATCCGCTAGCTTCACATAAACAGCAAATATTCAATCTGACCATGAAGAGGTCAGGGCCAAGTCTCCATCACACGCCTCCTAGAGGCCAGGTCAGTCTAGCTATAAAGCAGAAATGATCGGCAACAGAGTGGAGAAGCGAGATGATTTTTAACTAAGTTTTTCATTGTGCTGGAAACTGAAGTTATTCAATACCTCTATTCTATCCTATTTCAGAACCAGGCTGAATCTCTGCTTTTCCTAGTAACTGGATAAAATGTTTTCCCCAAATAAGGTCTTCTTGGCTTCTTTTAGACATTGTGTCTTTCATCAATAAAAGCAATCCGTGCCTAAGTATGTATTAGGCATTTGGCATGTTTTAATTTTGTGAAAGGGCCATCTATGGACTTTCCCTTAAAGGTACTAGCAGAGGGTTTTTGTTTTTTTTTTCTGAGAACTCTTTGGTGAGTTTACGGTCTGCTGAGCATTTGAGAAATAAAGATAGAAGAAGTAGACCCCAAAGATACCCTGTTTTGCTTAGATACAGGCAAATTGACAAAAGAATTATGCTTTTCAATGTACTTGGGAGGTCTAATTCTTGCATAACAGCTTGTTAGGTTACTTCTTTCCACTCTTATACGTGAGATGTTGGACCTTCCACACTAGGGCTTTTGAACTTGTTTTGTCCTTGTTTCATCGTAAGAAACATATTTGATATTATGAACCAGTATACATGTGTTTATCTGTATAAAGAAACTGTTATTTAAAAAAATATTACTTCCTTTCTACATCCACGGTACTTAGATATATTCTATTCTGTTCTATTTTCTTTAAATG
Source organism: Rhinolophus ferrumequinum (assembly GCF_004115265.2). Classification (NCBI taxonomy): domain Eukaryota; kingdom Metazoa; phylum Chordata; class Mammalia; order Chiroptera; family Rhinolophidae; genus Rhinolophus; species Rhinolophus ferrumequinum. The sequence continues at coordinate 7,312,868 of NC_046306.1, forward strand.
TTGGTCATAACTCACAAAACTCATTGGACTAATGGGTCTTGATTCACAAGGTGAAGAACAGTGCTCTATCCTAAATTACATGACCTGCTCAACTCAAAACCCAAGAGGTAGTCTGCGTTCTAGCATAATTACTTGTTTACATATGGATTAACATGGTGGGGGAGCACTTATGAAGTATTTGTGTTACAGCAGGATTTAGAAACACTAGTGTAGACCCAAAACATGTTTGCAGTTAAGTGGTAGATACCCTCTGCGTTTTACACAGGTTGTTTCTACTGTCTGTCAATTGTATCCTTCACTATTCATGGTTTTATGCTAAGAATTTCTTCCCTCCCTTCCTCCCTCCCTCCCTTCTTCCCTCTCTCCCTTTTCTTTTCTTTCTTTTTAAAACAATGCATGCCAGGTCTCCATGACAAAAAGTGAAAAGTAGAGTTATCTGTCAGAAGGATTCCAAATATACAGATGTTCGGTTTCCTGTAGTAGAAACAATGACCGCCCCGCCCCCAACTTGAGTCACTTCTAATGCGGATGTTTTGGCATGATGCAGACAGAGCTTCAGGTGGGGGAATTCGGATGATGTTTCTTGAGCTAAAGCTGCACACATATTGTCCATTATTTATCTAATATAGAAAATCAGTTCCCATCAAAATGTGATTCTAGAGGAGATTTCTCATTGCCTGGAAGATTAGGTTCTGGAAATTTGCCACAACACCATTAGGTATGGAATAGAATTGGGGATAATGTAGGTACATCTTGGAAACCAGCCAAGAGATTTAGTTATTTATGATTGCAAAAGGACGCCTTCATGGGTTAGTTCAGCAATGAGGTCAACTTCCTAATGAGGTTCCAAAAGAGGTTATTTTCAAACCGAAAATAAAATGTAATAACTTCAAAATAGTAATCAATATTCACATATCTGGTTCACACACTTGACTTTAACTTCTTTTTTTCATGTAAGATGAAATGCCTGAACCTCATCACAGATATGACCTCTACAGGAAATTCAATAGGAAAACTATTTGAAACTCCGCGTTGCCAAAACAAATTGATGATGAATTTTTCAGCTCAGTCCTTGGATAGAATTACAAAGCATATTAGCAAAAGAAACAAAAGAGGTGATTACAATATGATTCGACAGAAGATAGTAAAAAAGAGGAAGAAAGTCAATTGAACCGTGCTATTGAACCTCTAGAGGACGGGAAGCTATTGTTTCTACAAACTCTCAGAAAGAAAAGAATAAACTGAAGTTGGGTTAAGTTAAAATTTTGCCTTAATTGTACTCTTTGCACATCAAAAATACAGATATTGTAAAATGCAGAACATTTTCCAGGTTTCAACCCAGAAGAATGATGGGATATTAAAAGTCCTTACGATTTGCAAGGCAATAAGGAATAAATTGATGTAAGTGATAAGAAAAAAAAAATCATTCCCCCCCTTTCTCATTATTAATGACGAAATATTATTAAATCAATAATTTTGGTGATGATCTGAACAGGTTATTAAACATCATGAATTATTTACCTAAAAGTTGATCAGAGCTACGGAAATACTTCAAGTTAATGAGAATCTTTGGATTTCTAATGAAAATGCCCAGTCATCGACAAAACATCTCTGTTAGGATTTTTGGAACATGAAAAAGCAGAGACCACAGATGTCCTTAAGGAAGAGAACAATATTCCTTGTTGGATTACAGGAAATTAAAAAATCAGATATCCATGATCAAAAAATAATGGGAGAAAAAAATAGAACAAGTAAAAAGTGCCAATGGCTATAGGGTACTTGGTTCTCCTGCCCTTCCCCCCAATTAATATCCCACCAATTGTTTTGGAAACCTCAAAAAATTGGGAGACAGCCATGGATTTGTCAGCGCTGGGTGTGCCTCCGGCGAGGGGAGCTGGGCATAAAGCAATTAGCCAGGGGTTCTTGGCCAACAGTACCACTATCTGTTCTAATTACTTTGCCTTGAGCAAGGTGTGTGTGGACGAGTGTTTTGTCCAGGGGTTATACAATAAAAGGCAGTGGAATGCGATTTAATTTAGAAAGGACAAGGAGACCAGAGCGAAAGGTTGGGGGTGGGGTGCCACGCAGGCAAAGAGGTCTGATGGGCTTAGGCCCTTCCACGAAATCACAGTTGCCATCGCTGAGAACGTTGACACAAACAAACCACGGATCCCGGCTGTCAGAGAAACTGAAGGCAAACAGATGCCCCGTCGATCTCTCTTTGCATACCTTCTCCACTGCAGGCTTCCTGCTAAAACAGGATCCTGCCAAAAAGCATTATCCTGTGGCAGCGTTTCCCAATAATAAAGTGACTCCATTATTGAAGAGTTTAATGACATGTACTTTTTTTTTTAACCCTTTAACGCACTGTCAGCCATGAAGGCTCATGGAGGAAAGAAAAACCACAGCCAACAAGGGATTCAGACTTTTGCAAACCCAGACAGGTGGGTCCGGCTCTAGGCAGTGGCTGCTGGAAAGCAGGAATGAAGAGGAGACCCCTTCTTTAGAAATGAAGGGGGAGTGCATTTGAGACAGTGTGCAAAGAGGTTAAGAGGGCTGGCCCTGGGATCAGAGTACAAATCGGGGCTCCATCTTTTACTATCTGTGGGATCTCAAGCACGTTACCTAACCTTAGTGAGTCTCCAGGAATAACAACATACACTCGCAAGTGCAGCCTATGCCAGCCGCCTAGCATGTATTCACTTAGCAAACACTAAGTGGTCCCTTCTACATCCCCTTCCCTGTTCTTCCACAGAGATCTTGGCTATTATGACCTTTTACAGACTACTTGGGGGACATGACAATAAAACAACAACAAAAACTACACACGATATTTTCCGACAGTAATAAGTACTACTAATAAAATAAAATGTGAATTTGTGACAGCACGGGATCAGAAGCGGGACATGTTTCATTTCAGTTGTGAAAGATGAGGGAAGGTTTCCCTCTGGAGGTCAAGTCTTAGCTGAAATGTGGAGAGTGGATAGCTGTTGGAACAACGAAAAGGGTAGAAGACTATGCTAAGATGAGAGAACTGCAAAAGTGAAGGCTCTCCGTCAACACTGGATGATGACGACGATGATAATGATTGTGGTTTTTATTATTAAATTGGGGGTTGGGACATTCAAGAGCAGCTCCTATGAGAAAGCTGTCTGAGGGATGCTGCCGCGTCGTTCCCAACTTGCCCTCACTCAGAGGTGCTGCGGGTGAGTCCTCCCACGTCCAGTGGGTGCTTAGTCAAAAGGCATCATTTCGTTACTTCTTAGACACATTGGGGAGGGGGAAGCCATCCATTTACCCTGGAGACTAGAATTATTTGTAGGACCACGAGATGGCATTGGAGGTGGTCCAAGCACATAGGCAAAGACTCACTGGCAGTTAAATCATGCTAAGACATAACAGTAAGTAAATATGCCCAGAGAGGGGATTTTAGCCATCCAAGGACACAGAAAAACCACAACGCTGGCCTCAAAACTGCATTCCTCATATATCTAACCCATGTTCTTATGCTATAGGATAAACGAAATAAATCAAGAGACTCTGGGGATACATCAGGAATAAGCCTGCAATAAATTAGGTTAAACTTCACTTGTCAGTGCCTTGCTTGGAAACTTCACTTTTTTTTGGGGGGGGGGCATTAAAAAATATTATTGAATGCTGTGGAGATGTGGCAGGAACTGAGAGGGAAATTCTCCCCGGAATTTCTACCTAATTTTTGAGGAGGTCAGATAATTGAAGACAATTTAGTTTCACGGAGATTCGTCATGTGTTGGATTCAAATGGGATAAAAACTTTCTTTCCTGCACATTAAATGTTTATAATTTTATTAATTTAAAAATGGTACGCAGCTGCTCTTCTCAGTCGACTTGAGTCTTCGAATTACTCATTTCTAGCACAGTGCACAAAGCAAGCACTGAATAAATATTAGTTGAATGAATAAAGCATGAATGAAATGGCTTGGAATCCCGTAAGTGTGTAACTAGTTTCTGGAGTGTTTTCTGTGTGCTAAATGCTTTGCACACATTACCTAAGACGTAACCTTTACTATATTTTGTAGATAAATGAGCTGAGTCTGAATGTTCAACAATCAACCAATATTTATTAAGTATCCACCGTGCGCCAGGCACACAGAGCTAGTCAGTAGCCATTTAGGTTTGTCTGATCCAATTTCTACGCTCTTAACCAGAAGTCTCCGCTGGTTCTGGATGGAGATTCTGGAAGCCAAGTTTACCAGACTCTAAATCCAATTTAGCTTCCCACTGATTCGAGGGAGCAGCAGTGTCAGGAGGACATGGGGAAATCAAGGATTCTCTCTGTCTACATCCCCATCAGCAGCTCGATCTCATTTCTGCACACCCATGCATGTGCGTCTAAACAGCTACCCTCGTCATGGTCTGACCTATGTTTTTCATTAAATCTAACAAGCATTTTCATTACAACGTGCAGGCCAAGCTTTAGAGCAACGATTTTCCATCTGGTAGCCAGACATTAGGACACATTTTAAGCAACTAACTGGACACGCTGCATGGATCCCTTGGGCCAGATTGAAACTGGAAATAGAATAAGTGTGATCTGGGAGTCTTGAGGCAGCAATTCTGGGCTGAGAGATAAAGGCCAGAGGAGATGGGACGCGCTCCCACTCTGCTTGCTCAGGAAATTCGAGTTGCTAATAACAGCCATGTGGGCATTATATCTGGCCTTGGCTCAGGTACCTCAAACTTCTTCCTTGACGTGTTGGGCAGCACCCCTTTATTTTCATTGGGGGAAATCCTGGGACCAGCCTTGGGGAGTAAAATGTAGCACGAGAATCATGATTGCCCCCAGATGGTCATCCGAGTGGGTTTAAATCAATGGTTTTTGACCAGGTGCAATTTTGTCTCCTTCCCCTCCCCTCAGGGGCTATTTGGCAATGTCTAGGAACATTCTGGAGTTGCTGCTAACATCTAGTGTATAGAGGCTGGGAATACGACCATACATCCGGACAGCACCCAACCCCCTCCAAAGAGAGAACGGTCTGGCCCCAAATGTCAGAGTGTGAGAGTAGGAAAACCTGGTTTGAATGATGACGGTGACGACGATGATGATACAATTAGAGCTTCTCTTCATGGAGTGATCACCTCGGGCCGGCCTCTTTGCTAAACAGTTGTCATTCATCATTTACATCTCACAGTAACTCCCCAACTGCCTTTATTATATAGGAGGAAAGAAGAAAACGCGGGGTGTGGGGGTGTGCTGAGACCCTAAGCAACCTGCCCAAGGTCACAGACCAAGAATGTGGCAAAACTGGGATTCAAACCCAGAACTTCCTGACCCCAGGACTCTTAAACACTAGACCACACTGCCTGGTTTCACTTGTGCTGACTGGTCTGGCAGAGCCCCTCGGGGTTCTGAAGACCTTCCCTTTTGGAGAAGGTGTGTGCCAGTGAAGATGTTGAGTCCTCTGCCGAAAGACTGTCATCCAACCCTAGAAACTACTCCTTCCCCTTTTTGTTTTCTTTCCTGGTGAATGATGAATTAATAACTTTCTGCTACCACTCTCAAGCTGTAACCAGTAGACGGTGGTTCTCAACCCAGGTGATTTAGGCTCTCAGGGGACATTTTTGGTTGTCACAACCTGGGGTGTGAAGGGAAGGGAAAAACTACTGTGCTTCCCCGAAAATAATCTTATATTCATTTTTGCTCCAAAAGACGCATTAGAGCTGATGGTCCGGCTAGGTCTTATTTTCGGGGAAACACGGTACTAGCTCCTAATGGATAGGGGCCAGGAAGGTTGCTAAAGCTTTCATAAGGCCCAGGATGACCCCCACAACAAAGAATTACCTGACCCCAAACATCAATGGTGCCAAAGTTGAGAAACCCTGCGGTAGAAGCAAAGTGGAAAATTAGGCCTTGGAGAGCAAGTCAGCTTCTGATATCGTGGAAACTAGTTGTTGTTTTGCCGTGTCATCCGTTCACTCCGCTTCTGATCATAGATAGCGCTGATCTTAACAACAGCTCTGATCTTCACTCAGAGCCCACGTCCTTCTGACTAGGTCCCTCCCAGCTCCAGCATGGCATGTGGTAGACTTCTCGGAGCATCCCAAATCTCCGGGAAAAGTGATTGGCTGGGTCTGACACCAGCACAGCCAATCAAATGTCATGAGACAGTGACTGGAGCTTCTGAGAAAGAGGCCGGATCCTTGAGTCTGGACTTACTCATGAGAGGCTATGGAGCTGGGGCTACTGACGGCCATCTGGTCACCATGAGAGAGACCGCCTCAAGATGGAGACAACATGGCAGAAGTAAACCAGAGCAATGTACAGAAGGAAACAAAGCCTTTGATATAATTTGAGGCCTTGAACTAGCAATACTCGAAGCTGGCTTAGCCTGGACTTTTGATTTGCACAAGCCAGTAAAGTGCTGAATTGTGGAAGCCATTTCGTGTTGTATTTTCTGCCTCCTGCAACCAGAAGAGGCCTAAGTGATACCCCTCACCTTGAGGGGAATGAATGATAACACAAATGACTTTCACTGAAAAACAAAACTGAAAAGGTATCTGCAAATTCCTTTGCCTCCTGTACAAGAGGTTTCATAATGCAATATGTAAATCTGGGGAAAATTCTGGAAGGCAGAATTTTCCTGACAACAGGATATCTGACTGAACAGCCACTGGCTATTCATAACACACGAAAAAGCTGGCAGCCGTGATTTCTGGAAGTCAGGTACAGAGAGCTGTAGGTTTCATCTGTCTTGTCAAGAGTCTAGGTGTTCTGGGAGAGCGGCAGCATTTCTGACGCTTGTTATAATGACATCCATGATGCAGTTGTTCATGTCAGAATCTCAGCCGCCCCGTGTGCCAAGTGAGCAAGAGGACGCCAGGCAGAAGCCCAGCATAGCGGGGAAAAGGCCCATGGATTTACTCGTGGGCCAATTTGGGAATAGTACAGGGAGTCAACGAAAAGATCTTCTATGGGGAAAACGTTCTAACCTGCACAATGTTTGGCACCCACGTACGGAGCGTTCAGCAGGTGCAGCATCTAGCAGATACCACGATTCCCACAGTGTGGCTCACACACCAGAAGTGGCAAGCAAGATGTTTTTAGGGGGTCCTTGAGCGAATATTTTTTAAAAATCTTAATAGTTATGACACTGTTGTTAATGAGAATGGAAGTCAAAACACACTAGCATATCAAACATAGGATTTAGTAACTTTCATCGCTAACGACAGGGGTCAGGGAATGTTTTCTATAAAGGACAAGAGTGTAAATGTTTTCAGATTTGTGTGTCAGTCTCTACTCAACTGCTCAGATCTGCTGTTGTAGTATGAAAGCATCCATCGCCAATACAGTAATGAATGGGTGGGCATGGCTGTGTTCCAATAAAACTTTATTTACAATAACAAGTGGAGGGCCAAACTTGGCCAGAGAGCTGTAGGTTGTTAATCCCTGGCTTAATAGGCAATGAAGTAAAACAGAAAATGAGTAAAAAATTTAAAAAATAATATACAAGTGGTAAAAATCATGAAGTAGGTTTAAGATGGCTGAAGATTGGTGAAATCTGTTTAGGGTCCTATTCTTTCAGTATTATTCATGATGATGATAGTGATAAATCACTGAGTTATTCTTTGATTTAGCACGTGTTATTTGAGAGTTTATAAGTGTCAGAACACTGCACAAAACGCCGTGATTTCAACTGTGAATAAGACAGGTATGGTCTGTCCATGACTAATTTTGCCAAGAGTTCGAAAGGAAATAGTTATTGACAGGAGACTAATGAAGGCTTTTCTGAGGCGGTAACATATAAGCAAACACCTAAAGGATGAGAAGAAAGCAACCTTGAGGAAAAGTAGGGGACTAGCATTCTGGAAAAGATGGGAAAGAATGTACAAAGGTCTTGAGGTATGACAGGCCTCCATGTGCTGCTGCAGAGACTAGAGCCTGCAGGGGGAGTACAGGAGAGCAGAACCACCATGCTGGAGAAGTGAGCACAGGCTGCAGGAGCCCGGGTGGAAGACATGGGAATCTCAGGAAGGCTTAACGCAGAAGACGGAGGGGCTTGAGCCAAAGTCTATGCTAAGAGCACTCTTACTCCTTTGTGCAGTGGACAGAAGGAGAATGATAGGCAAGAGATTTTCATCCAAAAACCACAGCAACACGGCAACGATAGCATCGACCGTTGGATGAGAGCTACTTGTGTCAGAGCTGTGCTAGTCGCTTTGAGCGTTACTTATTAGATAGCCCAATGACCCATCGAAGGGGGTATATATAATTTCCATTTTACAAAAGGAGAAACTGACGAGCTGAGAACTACATTAAGATGGCCAGGAACTCACATCTGGTGAGCGTCACAGTCAGGACGCGGCCCAGGTCTGTATGATTCCAAGGGTCAAAAACGCATACCTTGTATTTCAGGAGTTGGCCAAGGCCCGAATCTGGCCCACTACTTGTTTTGTAAATAAAGTTTTATTGGAAAACAGTCGTGGCGATTTGGTTGCAGTCCGTAGCTGCTTTCCAGCTGAGGAATTGCTACAGAGACCATATAACCTGCACAGCCAAAAATATATACTATCTGGCTCTTCACAAAAAAAGTTTTCTAAGTCCTGGTCTATGTTATACTGACGTGACGTTCTTTCTGGCCAATTAGAATGTCTAAAATGAACACGATGTGACTAAGATACTTTATCATCAGTTTCACTGTCCCAGAATGTCATTTTTACCACTGCTTCTCAGGTCCTTTCCCCACTATATTCCCATGCAGTATTTTATTTTAACTCAGGACTTAAAAATGCTTTTTTAAAAAAACACGTAACAATATACAAATTATAACTGGGAGAGAAACGTTTCCAAGAAGTGTTTCGGAAGGAACTAATGACACAGCATTTGATAATCAGCATCCTACGAGGGAATATAATTTCCTTTTTCCCATGGCTAACGTCTATCCCCCAGGTGATGCCTTGTTTGCTATCTGCCTTGAGGGAAAAATAGACTAGCAACCCACACACTTTTTTTGTCAGGCATGTTAGAATCAACAACTAACACAAGAAGACTCAAGCTGATGGATGAAATTCCACCTGGTAGCTGGGGCTAAGGTAGAGAGTGAGTTCTGGCTCTGAATCATGGAGAGGCTTCAGTTGCCACTTACTGGACTCAGTTTACATGTCAACGAAATGGGTGTGACAACATAGAATGATCACTAGGTTGGCTTCTGCTTCTACGAAGGTCCTCTGGACATAGAATTAGAGTTGACGTCAAGAGCCTCTCCCTTGGGGAGCCAACAGAAACACGGGTGTTCACACTCTCAGAGCATCTGAGCTGCACAATAATGAAGTGCTTTATCCCCACTAGAAACACTGTGTCTGTAACAACAGTGACTCACTTCCTCCTGCAAAGGGAGTTGTGATGTTTTCGCTTTATCAAAAATCCAAGTTAAGGGAATGGAAGGATCTTTCAATGAAAGTGACAGCTTTGCCCCTAAAATATAATGATAATTGCAATATTTAACGAGAAAAATCAAAATATAAGTGGATTATTTACATGGCAGGCAAATTTTAAATATGATTTCAATGACCTTTTGAACAAAGCAACTTGAATCTGTGGCTTTGCTCTCAGATGGCATTCCACATCCGGGGTGAAAGCCTGGGAGGGAGACACAAGCTTCAGAGACAGGCCTGGTGGCGACATGATTCCGTTCAGGGGACCATGTCTTGCAAGCCTCAGCAAATCTGCAGGTCCCTCATCAACGCTGTCATTATATGAGCACCTCCCGTACTATTAGTCTTTCTTTAAATAAACTCACTTCTTAAATACATGTATTTGAACAGTCAATTTTATATCAGGACCGACAGTGAAAATCCAGCGATAATAGCTAGAAAATTGCCGGTTTGATTTGGCCCTAATTTTATACGAATATTACACATTACAATGAACACGTGACAATTAAACTGTTAAGAAGTTTATCTCTGTACCATTGAAAATGCCACTGTGTACGCTTCCAAAATACTCTCCTAAGGGACTCTGAAAATTCCTACATGTAAACATTTTATTTGCTATGGTAAGCATTGTATTTGAATTAAATATTAAATGGTATCAAGTGTGTATGCGTGTTTTGTTAGATGAAAACATGACATGTTTAAAACAAACCAGCAAACGAAAAGTGGCGTGAAGCTGCAGAGGGAGTCCATGCTGTCTGCAGCCGAGGGCTATGCAAACACAGCATTAGTGACTTAGTACCTCAAACCAGAGGCCGGGCAAAGCCTTTGTTTATTCTGTAAATCCACGGCGGACTCATTGCCGCAAGTTGTCTGAAAATGCCGAAGAAGAAGCCACCTAGAGTGCACCTGCGCTAGTGGGCTTGGAGTCCCCCGGAAGCAAGCTGCTCTCAGGCACACTGCCAGGGAGGGATGTGGACACCTCAGTCTTACAGAGGTGTTCCCCGTTCCCGCCCAGGCCAAGGCTCGTGGCTGTGATCTGCTGCTTAAAATCTTTCCGTTGGAAGGAACCCCTCATTCTGTATCATGGCCTGCAAACACCTGCACACCTGTCCTCGATGGTTTGATCCCACCTGGGTGCACCCCGCTCACCAATCCCAGACAGAGTGGCCTTCTCCGGGGTCCTGGCAGTTCCCCACATCTTCGTCTGCAGGGCCTTCCATTTACGGGAAGGTTCTTTCTGTGCTCGTCATCTGGACAGATTATTCTCAGTCTTTGGGGTTCATCTACAATGTTGCCCCATCGGGGAGTTCTCACACGGCCCCAGCCTACGATCAGCATGTTATTTTTATAGCGTTCATCACTGTCTGAAAAGTGTTATTTATTTCCTTATGGTTGATGTCAGTTTCACCAATGGGGCGGTGGGCTCCTCAAGGGCAAAGTTTTTCTCGGTCACTTAACACAGGTACATTCCACTCTCTGGTGTTTTCAAGGACATTTCTTTAACATATAGTTTTTTTCGTTTCCTACATAATAATGACATTTGTAAACCTGCAGTTTGCTGTGTACTATGAGACTGTAATGATGTCTGTAGTCAATTGTTTTTGTGTGTGTGTGTGCTTTCTAAAGTGAAAGGCATTTATTTGTATATAGACGGCCTTTTAATCAAGCCCTTCAGGATAATTTATGTTTTTACAATTTGCTTGCTCTTATAAATGCTTTGTATGTAAAAATGTTCTTTGGGGTATTATAGAGAACACTTGTTTAACCTTATAAAGTGGAACCATAAGCTTTTAATTTTAGGAAGAATTAAAGGTTAAGCTTCTATAAAATAGTAGATTTAAGTAAACTTCATATTAGCCAAGAGCAGGATGTATTCTACAAATGTTATTATTTTTAACGAAGAATTAATGTTGAGTATTCCCAAGTTATGTTTTAAGTATTTGATGTAATTTGTCAAAAGCATTTATTTTCAGTGTTTCTTTAAATTTTAAACAAGGTTTATATTTAAAATATCAACAACAACAAAAAAGTTATCCTCTGTGCCAAGCACTGTACCTGGTACATAACAGAGGTCCTATAAGGGATTTGCTGAATAATTGAATGGATTTACGAAGACTGGCTTTCCAAGCCCTGGAAAAATCCCGATGCACTGCTTCCTTTTCAGGCACAAAACGTGTCTTCCCTTTTCAGTTTATTTGCCTGCCTGGAAGTTAAAGAACTCTGTTAACAAAAAAAATAAAAAATAATAAAAAAATCCTATCCCTATACCTATCACTGCTGGGTTAAACAAGCTCACTTATTTTTTTTCTCCTCCGTGTGGGCTTCGCTTGGGCCCCACAGAGGTGCCACATGTGTTTTATGAGCTAACATTTGTTTTAGACACTTTGGCCCATTGGACATGATCTTGTAAGCCTGAACTCGCAGCTGACATGCTGTTGAACATAACGGGGAGCTTTAAAAAGGTATCGCTGAGGAGTAGAGAGGATTGTGGAATGCCGGGGCGAGAGGAGGAGGTCGGGATGAGCCACAGGAAGCGTCCCGCCGTGCTCGCTGGCGGTCCTGGGGCTGTTCCTCTGATGTGCCATCTCACCGTGTCCTTCCCAAGCCGGGCACAGGATGCAAACAACCTGATCGTCCTCCTTGGAGCTCCGTGCTCCTCATTAACCCGGAAGCTGAAGAGACACCTTTCCCAAACAGAGCTGGAAACTGGTCTAGGTGGAGTGGTATGGGGGTGTCTCTGAGTGGCTGTGGGGTATCCTGGGTAGAATCCACAGGCCTCGGAAATTCCAGAACACGCTCTTCCTCTCAGATAGGGTCTTCAATTAATTACGGAAGCTAAGCTGTTGCCGGGCATAAATCAGGCATTGAAAAAATGCCATAGCTGAATCCATAGTGGAATTCACGTGGGGGCAAAGGGAAGGTTTTAAGGGTTTCTGAGAGCCATAAAAATCTCCATTTAGATAGAAATCTTTAAAAAAAAAATGTATTTAGTTATTCATTTGCACTTTGGGGGCAAAGTTGTCAATTCGTCAGAACAAAGCCGCCTACAACTGGGCATTTAAAACCCGTGCGCAGTTAACACCAGTGGGATGAACGGTTACAATGGGAAGCCTCAATCGGATTCAAATCAAACATGCATTCAATGCCAATTCTGTACTAGGGCTCCAAGGACAGAAACAGGACAGTCACTTAGGTCCTTGGATTTCTCCTTCAGAGAGCTCAGCAAAATTATTCATTGCAGATTCCTGCTGTGGTGATTTCCTTCAGGTCTACCCACCCCACCCCCACCCCCTAGACTGTAAACTCCATGAGGGCAGAGATGTGTTGGTCTTGTTCACTTTTGAATTCCCAGAGTCTAATCCAGTGCCTGGCACATACATAAAAAGTTCCCAAGAAAAACTTTAAATGAATCAAAGTAAGCCCCGGTAACTGCCCTCAAGAAGCTCCCTGTGCAGTGGGAAACACCTAAGAAAATAAGGGGACAGCAGTAAGTGATGAGGCTCAGAGCTGAACTATGTCCAGGATGTTATGAGACAAAAGAGGAGGAAGCTCGATTCGCTGGACGAGATGGGTTCATGGATGCTTCCAAGAGGGACTGAAGTCTAAGTGAATTTGAAAAGGTAAAGCCCGACCGAGGGAACAGTGTGGGAAGGGCCTGGAAAAGCATTTTGTTCCTTTTCCTGGAGCTTTAGTCCGAAAAATACCCAGGTGGCCTATTATCAGAATGGCAGGTGCAAAGTCTTTGGCCCAAGTCAAATGCCAAAGGGATTTACCTGTCCTCAGATGAATCTAGCCAGAAGAGAGAGAAAAGCCAGAAGAGAGAGAAGTAAGCAGCGAATCTTATGACGATGTGTTACAGTCATTTAGGTCCCTGCCAATCACCTCATCAATAGACCTACTACTTTTTTTCTCTGACGAGCCGGATGAAAATGTTAAAATACACATAGGAAAACATAAAGAGAAAGTCCTCTCCAAGAGCTGCATTGACAGCTGTAAATCCTTGCAAGCCTCAGTTCCGGAACCTTCTTTCATGAGAGACAAGTCAGAAGCACATTATGAATTAGGCTATACACTCAGCAGAGGGAGGGGTACCCATGATGTAATTAAAACTTCAATCTCTATAAAAAGATCGTAGCCGGAGACTGAAGGTTTGCATCAAGAAGTGTAGTTCTAAGGAGCCAAATGTCAGAACTAAAGCACCCGTCATTTGGGTCAAGGACTTAAGATGGGTAATTCATGAATGGCTGTAGAGACTGTGGAAAACTGGAGTGAGCTCATCAACTTCGTAAGCAATTACGTGTTTAGGAAACTCTACCCTCAAATAGGACAGGTGCAGGTTTGGCCCTGGGAGTTGAAGATTCCCTTGGAAGTATCCCTTAGAGTAGCCGCTTGTTTAGATGGAAGGACATCTGATCTTGGACAAAAGAATTTCCCTTTTCCAGTTGAGCTCACTTCTGCCCTCCATTCCTGTGAAGCTATTTCTCAGAAATGGATGTGAGGCTTCCCCCATGTAAGGATCGGAGCTCATGAATCCTCTCTGCACAGATATCCACATGGCTTCTTTCCTCCTTTCCTTGGGGTCTACTCATAGGTCCCTTTCTCAGCGCAGTCTTCCCTGGTCTTCCCATCTAACCTTGACTCTCCACCCTGACCCCTGCCTCGTCCTCTGTCTCCTGGCTTTGTTTTTTCCTTAGCACCCACAACCTCACACATTACATAGCTTATATGTTTATCTTATGTTCTTCCTCCCCAACTTGGAGGCAGCAATATTTCATTGTTTGGTTTACTGTTTACATCCCCAGCTCCTGGAAGAAAGACAGGTATAGGGTAAGTACTCATACGGGCATGCCTGATATCTCCTGGCTAAAGAACTGTGCGAAGGGAGGACGTTTACAGTACACGAGTTTCAGTTAACATAGTACCCTAAACAGCAAGGGCTGCCTGTACATAATTACTTGGATGAACAGAGCTGTTCCAGACTCCTACTTGATGGGCTAGGCCACCAAGGGCAGTTCATTATTTGCCATATATATATAGATATATTACATTGTATTACATTATATTACATATACATGTATATAGGTCCTTGGATTATGTATGTATATACATATATATAAAACATTGTATATACATATATATAAAACATATATAAAACATTTATATATATATATATAAAACATTGATCCTGACAGTAAGTTCTTTTTTTTTTCCCAGAAAAATAATGGGTTTATTTGGGAACAACAAAGAATTGCAATTCGGGACATTTGGTCTAATGGCAAACCACACACAAGTCCTGAGAAACAAAGAAGAGAAGAAGAGGAAACTCTTTTACCAAGAAGAGGAAGTTGGGAGAACTGTTATAAACAAAGAGGTTGTTTTTTTTTGTTTTGTTTTTTAAGGAAGTTCTAACAAGCAGGTATGAAGGAACATAAGTTGGACACATTTGGGGATTATCCACTCAGGCCATGCCTTACTTTTCTAAGAACCACTCCGTTTCCATGTTAACCATAGACAACTGGACTGAAAGTAGACCACCCAGGGAGAGCCAAACCTTCGGTAAGGAGAGGTCCAAGAATTTGAAGGGAAGGATAGAGATCTCGAGAGAGGGAAAGGCTGAGGGAAGGAATAAAACCTACAAAGGCGAGGTCCATGGTGATAAACTGGGTTCCGCCTGCCATGATGCCCAAGTCAATCTGCCCTCCAGTCCCTGCTCTATGCCTCTTCCCTACACACTCCTGGTGTCATCGGTTAGCTGTTGTCGCTTACTTCCTTTGAAGCAGGTTGCTCTTCCTTAAGATCCAAAGAACCTTGATTGAGTCAAGCTGCGGGCACTCACCGCTGCCTGACCGTGACCGAGATTCCAAGAGACTAGAAGACATGGTCACCTGCAAGGCTACTGGTGCCAGACTGAGAAGTCAGGACAAACAGCTGGAGACCAAAAGTCATGGACTGAATGAGGTCCCCCAAATTTATACGTTGAAATCTCGTCCCCAGTGTGATGGAGGTGGGGTCTTTGGGAGATGATTAAGCCTGAGGGTGGAGCCCTCGTGATGGGATTAGTGACCTTATGAGAAGGTGCCGCGGAGGCTAGCTCACCCTCTTTCCACCCAGTGAAGACACAGTGCGAAGCTGGCCGCCTGCAAACCAGAAGAGAGCTCTCACCAGAACCCAGCCAAGTTGGCGAAATGACCTTGGACTTGCAGCCTACAAAACTCTGAGAAATAAATCTCTGTTGTTGATAAGCCACTCCATTCTTCCTTGTTTGTTTATAGCAGCCCACGCTGACAAAGACAAAAGCTTAGGCCACGTGCGAAACAATCCCAGGCCTTTGGAGGCATGCTGGCCACGTTCGTTGTAGCTGGAGAGAACTTTGAGGGGCCCTTGTGAAAGGTTGCCTCGTTTGTGATCCAGTGTGTGTAGCTGGGTTACTGGAATCCCCACCACTGCCGATTCAGTCTCACACTGGGAGTTACATGGGCCATTCAGGGAGAATTTAGGGAGTCCTAACTCAGCAGTGCCCCTGGCCTTGCAGCTAATCAACCTTTCTGCCCCTGAATGCTAGGGGACACAGTGGTTAAGAACATGAGCTCTGGACCCCATGGGTTTGAATCTGAGCTTTGCTATGCACCCTGGGAAATTCCTTGCCCTCTGTTGGGGGACTTCATTTTCTCATCTATAAAATGGGAATAATAAAGTAACACCTAACGTATAATGTAGAATAAGTACTTGACATAGGGTCCAGCGCATAAAGTAAATGCTCACCAAGTGTGAGCACTGAACATGCAGGTTTTATCTTATTTTAGAAACCAAGATACTCCCACCATCTAGCCACTCGTGGATTTGTTCCCTAGGTGTCCACTGATAGCCGGGGTCACACTCGGGATTCTCCCACAAGCAAAAGTTGTAACTAATGGTGAAACATCTGTTGTTACCGCTTAACAGACCCACTGTGAGCCGGCCCAGGGCTCCACTGTTCATATATATGATAAAGCAGGCATTATTAGCCCATTTTAAAGGGAAGCAGGCTCAGGCCTAGAGGGAGGTCACATCTTCCATAAGATCTAAAAATCTAGTAAATGGTAATCAGTGTTTATTGCAGGAAAAATCAGCAATTTATAGTCTCAATAATATGCTATAGCACACGCTAAATATTAGTTCAAGCCCTGCTTTTTGTCTTGATAAAAAGGTATTTGTTTAAGAAGAGTGTGACCTGGGATTGACTTCTGATTTTAAAATATAGCATAGATGCTTAGTAGGTGCTGGAAGGAAGGAGAAAGGAAGGAAGGCAGGCAAAGGAAGGAAAGAATGAGAACAAAGGAATGAATGAATAAGAACAAAAGAAGAATTTAATAAAATAAATTTTTAAACATGAAATTAAGAGTCCACCTTGCTCAAAAATACAGGCTTACCTATAATCAGGATACATTGCCCTAACCAAACAGGTAGACGTTTAGTCAACAAATTTGTCATTTGTTCTCTATACGGACAACTGCACCATTCAGATTTTAGCTAATGACATATTCTTAGGTTGCATCTCAACATAGTTCATGCAAAATAGTGAAAGTCTTAGTGGAAAAGAAAAACGAAATGAAGTCCACTTGAATGTATATATTGATTTAAATGCTTTTTAATATAATTCCATCACAAAAATAATTTTTAGTTCTTTGCAGTTTGTCATAAAGAAGTTTAACCAATATGTAAACACTTGTCATGTTTCCAGGGCCTGAAATTTACCAGAATGATTGAAATAAACATCTTTAGAAGATGTCCTGTGTATCTAACCATTCTTTCTTTTTCTGAATTGTAAGATGTTGGTAGTTATGAAGGTGATATTGTTACTTATGATAAATGTGATTAATGTTTATTCTGTGGCAGGCATTATGAAAAACACCTTACCTATATTATGTTATTTAATTTTTAATAATAATTTATTAGTTTTTTTTTAAATCGGAGAAGTCTCAAGAACAAAATAATAGAAAAGCCTATGATTTCACCTGAGATGATTCAAAAGACATTAAACAATGAAAGTAGGAAGAAAAAGGACATTAAATGCTTATGGTTGAAAAACTCAAATAGAATGATAAGAAAAGTTGTTTAAAGAAAAAAAAGACATTACAGCAACACCCTATTCCTTCTTCCTAATAATAACTACTGCAAACTGGAGGTTTTCACGATTCCTTCCAATACTAAAAAGAAACAAAATTCCGTACTATCTCATTGGCTTCTCGCCTTCATCACAATCCTGCGAAGCAAGCACTCTTGCTGTGTCTGATGCATCGATGAGGAAACTGACTCTCTAATCAGTTAAGTAATTTGCCTAATGTCTCAGAACTGGTCAAAATGACAGGAACAGGATTTGAACCACGTTTATCTGGAAAACGGATCTTTTCATCAGGGAAATCTCATCGGGCTTTGTGATCTGGGAAGCCATAAGAAAGGAATGGATATGGTGAAGAAGACACCACCAGCCTAGCTCGTATGGGCCACACCAATACCATTCTGAGGCTTCAAAAGAATTGTTGGCAGATGCCCAAAACAGGAGACTTAATTTGGAGACTACTTACAAGCTGAAATAACGTACCAGGCTTACAAATACAGATGTTCCTCCACTATGACGGGGTTATGTCCTGATAACCCCATCATAAGTGGAAAATATCCTAAGTCAAAAATGCATTTCATCCACCTAACCTACGGCACATCATAGCTGAGCGTAGCCCGCCTTAAACGCGCTCAGAACACTTACCTTAACCCACCCTTGGGTACAATCACCTAAGACAATGCCTATTCTATAACAGTGTTGACTATCTCATGTAGTTTATTATGTGTATCATTTTTGCACCATCATAGAGTTGAAAACCGCATGTCAAACCATCGTAAGTCGACGACTGTCTATAAATTTTTATTTACTTGCTAACAAGTAAGTAAACATTTTTAGGGAAGATAACATTTTGAGACCACTCAAGCAAAAAAAAGTTGATATATACATTTAGAGGCAAGTTGACAAACACAAAAGCATAGTGTTCAGTGAGTTACAGGGTTATGGCACAGATGCCTCACTGTAAATGCAAACGTAGTACAAAATTCAGCCGTCTACGTCTATAGAAATTTGGATGGGGAACTTATTTGATCTGTGCATTTTACACATGGAAGGTTAGGGAGCTGGTCGTGGTCATGTCCTCGGCCAGTGGGGAGAATGTTCTGGCCTCTAACACCCCTTGGCTGAGTTTTTTCTGTATTACCACCACTAAGTGTCAGATCTCCGGCCTTGTCTCCATTGAATCAAGCAGCCCTGTTTCTAATATTCCTATCAGAGAAGAATAAACTATCCAATACGACACTGAACCAGATTTGGCATGAACAATTTCCTAGGAATTACTGCTTTAAGCACCCGGCAGCTTCCCATCATGCACTTGGTGATTTCATAGATGAAAGCACAGGTTTTTCACCCCCCACATAAAATCAACACTCTCCAAATAGATTCTTTTACATTTAGATAGCTTATCATCTCCAACTTTGTTCAGTATGCTCTTTGGAGCTGCCGTGTCGGGGAAAGACCACTTATGAGGGGAATAACCCAGGCACAGAAAGTCCTTTGAGACGTTTAAAAAGTTAGCCCAGGGAACACAATGTTTTCCAAAAATAATGTACTTTTGCTAAAAATGTAAAATTAACATCAAATGAACATCTCTTAAGAGGCTCTAAAATTGAGATGACTATCTTAGTGGCATATAGTAGGTACTTGATGCAATCAGCCTGTTCTACACAGGTAATTACTTTTACTACTAATGGTACCTCCCACTCAGTGAGAAAGATAAGAGGCTCCAACCCTACTTAATCACAAGTCTTCTTCATTACTGCTCCACCACCTACTGGGTAAAACAATTCACTTGCTCTATTCAGTAGCTCTCACAAATGAGAAAAATTTATTAACGTGTGAGCAGAACGGGATGTATTTAGGATGTACAAAGGAGATTACCTACTTGGTTTTAAAAATACATAGACAATTCAAACACTTGTGTGGATCAGCTTGAATTAAAGTCTTTCTGAAAAAGTTTTGTTCTCGCAATGTTAAAGCTGGTTTGCAACAACTGTCCAGTTCAGTGCCCTTGGGAACTACGTAAAGGTGTTGGGCGTGGTGAGAGAAGGGAATCATGGAATTAGACACACATGGAGTAAACCAGTGATGGGTGACCTGGGCTAAGTTACTCATCTTCTCTCAGCTGATTTTCCTATTTGTGCAATAAGCAAGAAGAACAATAATATTTGCTCCATTCTTCTAAATATTCACTTCTGCTATGAGGCATATGTGTGTTTCTAAAAGGTACCACACTCTGTCAAATCGCACAATAAAAACCACAGAGCTTATGGGGAAAAATGGACTTAGAAGCATAATGCTTATGTCAGTAACAAGTAATAAAAAAAAACAGGTACCTAATAAAAGTGGTAGCATTGCTTTACACATGTTAAATGGTTAAAAATACATAAATACCATCTATGATAAATGCAGTACTTTACCTTGAGAAAAGATTTATGGAAGAGGATGTCAGAAGGGTTGCAGCTGTGACTTACCGTGCAGGGCTGGGACGAAGGTTACCTGAAATCCAGTAGAAAGTTGTGACACTGGATATGGATGGGCCTGGCTCGTAACCCACTTGGTGACCTGAGGTGGCTGGTAGGTGTCTGTGGGGTGGGTGTGTGTGTGTTTGCCTTTTGTGTATCTCTCTGTGGTTCAGCTGGGTGCAGTTTTCTTTGTTCACCTAGTGTTTCTCCCAGATGAAGTCAAACATACACAAATGCAAAATCCCCATTACACTCAGTAGGTATCAATCATGTTGGAACAAATTCCTATTTTCAAACGAAGCGTTACAGCAGAAGGGACTGTATTCATAAAGATGAAATAAGCTAATTAATGTTGGAAAACACACAGTCGGTACTCAAGAAGTGTCTCCATCATCTCTTGGTTTCCATGGTTACCTCAGTTAAACTGGGGTCAAATTCAACCCGAGACTCAGTGGGTGGCTTGAGAGAGGTGGCCAATCTCTTTGCTATTCTAGGTCAGCAAAGACGATGGGACTCTACAGGGCTGTCCTACCCTGTTAACAGATGACTCCATGCATTGGTTACATGTTTTTACATTGTACCTTTGTCCTAGCTTGCGACAATATCATTTCCTGTAATGAGTTGAAGAACAAAGCCAGGAAACACCATCCTTTTCCTTAAGTAGAAATTGAAAATGACTCTGTAAGAAGCAAGAATTACGCTGTCCTTGTGGGGGGAGATTTGTGCTACTATTCACAATGTTTGATTAGCCCTGGAGACGGGCAGACCAATTTCTCTCTAGAGCCTTTAGGTAAGTAATAATAGATAACACCACCACCAGCGTCTCTGTGCATCCCGCACATAAGAGCCCTGGACATATGAACTCATTGAAGATTCAAATGATTCTATGTGATTGCTTTTCAGGTCTGGATGCTTCTTATCAAATTAGGTAAGCTGAACAAGTTTGGAAATTCGGTCAGATTCCCAGTTAACGAGACAATAAGTCTCCACTGGGCAACTACAACTAGAAGAGACTGTGTAATCCAACGGTGAACTTGGGCTTTGAGATCAGACCAATCGGAGTCACGGCCCCACTTATAGCTGTGTTCTTGGACTTGTGATTCAACTTCCTTGGACTTGTGATTCTCCCCCTTCTGTAAAAAGGGGATAATAAAACTATCGCTTGGTGCCGTTGTGAGAATTAAATGAGATACAGGGAATAGGGACGAAGGTACCTGGTGGCATGGTGCAAAGTCAGCACTCCATAAGTGGTCATTCTTGTTTGTGTAATTATCACGTTACTTGTATGGGCCGAGGGGGCATTCGCGTTGGGTGGCTTGGCACATAATCGAGCTGTTCGCAGTCGTCCCCGCAACGGACCGAACTTGGCATCTGAACACTCGCAGACTTTGCATCCCTGATTTTCCCTTTATGTGCCCCCACTACGCGGGACTGACTGTTCTGTCACTAGAGCACGTAGCTGCCTTGTACACTGACCACTCATGTCTGGCAACCCATGGGAGACGCCCACTCCGCGGTCTCTACATGTCACTTCCCATTTCTTTACCGACCGACCCAGTCTGGCTTCTCCTCCCACTGGAGTACAGACGACGCCTTATGCCGAGTGCACCCAGGAGTTCGCGTGGCGAAGCTCACTGGGCGCTTTTGCAGCTCACGCCTTACTGACTGACCTCTTGGCAGAGTCGACCACTTTCCTCCCCCTGAAACGCTCTCTCCTCTTTGTCTCCTCTCTAGGAAAACGACCCGATCTCGATTTTCTTCCAAGCTCTCTGAGGGCTTTTTCTGGCTGTCTTTGTGGATTCTTTCTCCTTTGCAATTTTACACCCTGGCCTTCCTCTGGGCGTGGTGTCCTCTCCTGCTGTAATCTCGCTCTGGCTACGCTTATCCACTGCGAGAGCGCTCGTTACATCCTCGTTGTTAGGACTTGCAAGTGGGCACGGCCACGTGTAAAGCTGAGGTCTCATGAGCACTCAGCGGCCTTCTCCGTACCCCCTGGCCATCTCACGACATCTCACATGCAACAGTTCCCCCTCTGTCATTCCCATCTCCCCTTAAGCTGAGCTAATATCCAAGTTCTATTGATTTCACCCTCGAAATGTATCTCAGTCCACTCGCTTCCCTGTGTCTCTGTTGTTGTTAGGCCGGGCTGGGCTACCATTTCCCCCCTGCCCGCTGCACTAGTGCCCTCACTGGCATCTCTGCAGCCTCCCTCACTCTGTGCCAATGCCCCTAGCACAAAACAGCCACTGCAATATTTTTAAAAGGTAATTTGTTTATGTAATCCGCTGACTGAAACCCTATAGTTTCCCATTGCTCCAACACCAAATATTATTAATGTGGGCTACAAAATTCTGAATATGACAGATTCCCTCCAATCAAGTTTTATTTTGATACCATTTTCTTTTCATTCATGTAGTCATTCATTCATTCATTCATGATTCATTCATTCAAGAAATATTTAACAAGTAGCAACTATGTGTCAGGCATTTTATAATTTCTTGGACTTGGCAAATTTCTTACAATGAACAAGTATTATTTGAAAGTTGAAGGGTTTTTTTTTTTTTTTAAAGCCTAGCTAGTCATTCATTCAAAGTAATAGATGCAACTGAAGTGAAATGCTTAAATCCACCTTACATTCCTTGTTTTGATGAACATCCCTAAAAGCAAAACTCTTTTCTCCCATGTTTTTAGATTTGGGGTTTAGCTCTTTGGT
The DNA here is from genome assembly GCF_004115265.2 of Rhinolophus ferrumequinum. Taxonomy (NCBI): domain Eukaryota; kingdom Metazoa; phylum Chordata; class Mammalia; order Chiroptera; family Rhinolophidae; genus Rhinolophus; species Rhinolophus ferrumequinum. The sequence continues at coordinate 7,335,551 of NC_046306.1, forward strand.
TTATAGAAATGTCCCTCTGTAAACACGAGCACACAGACTGTGTACTATGACGTTGGATTAGTCATTGATACAAGCCCTTCCCGCTTCATTCTCCCTGTCCTCCCCTCCCCGCAAAGACCCGGCTCTCTGAAGCAGTTATGTGGACTCCATGCCTATGCACTGAACAAGTCAGACAAGTTGACGTTCCAAACGTCTAAAAGGTAAGGGGCTGGGTAACAGAAACCCACCCACACTGCACACAGGGCATAGTTCCATTTTCTGCTGCAGCACTCAGAGATTAGAGTGTTTGCAAATTTGAGAGATTTCAGCAAAGACAGGGAGAGAGCGCAGCCAATTTCCACTGCATCTTTGCAAGTGGAGATCGGGAAATTTGTTATTCATTTTTGTCCAAGGTGATGTAATCCAAACCTTAGTCACTAACCTCCTTCTCAGAGATAACGAATGATCCATGGATTGCCACACGCACTGGCCTTGTGTCAGGCTTTGTTTTTCTCTAACCTTTGTGCAATATTCGATGCCTCCACTCTCTTTCTTAGTGACTCATCCTTGGCCTCCATGTGCCTCAACCTCCTGAGCCTTCCTCCCTTCTGCCTGGGTTTTCCATCTCTGGTCATCCCAAATCAGTCCTCAAATGTGGACAGGTCCCAAGGCTCGTCACTCTTTCCTCGTCCGATTCCTCCTCTTACAGGATGAATTCCTGTTTATAGCTTCCACTGTATGGATGGTCCCCACGGCATTATCTGCATCACTGATCTTTCTGCCACACTCATGGTCCCATATCATGGTGCCAACCCCGAGGGGCTGCTTTTACGTGGGCACGTTGCTCCCATCCCCTCTCCTGCCTTTCCACCAAGATTTACCCGCCATTCACTTCTAAGCCCCAGGTCTCTTAGGGGTACCACTATTCTTCCTGATACAAATATTCCAAACTCAGAAATGGCACTTAGGCTCCCACAGATAACGCTTTCTCTAATGATTTCCCATCACTCTCAGAATTAAGTCCAAATGGTTCTATCCGCTCGTCTCTTTTACCATGTGACCCTTCCAACTTTTGAGGCTCCTTTGTCTACTCCTCAGCCACACAAAACTCTTATAAGACCACCGAATACACCACACTTTTCCTGCCTCGTCTCCTCGGCAAATACCAACCCTGTGTCTCCAACGTTCTGGTCCCCGGTCTGCCCCACCCGGCTCGTCCCCACCCCTACCAGGAACCTAACGCCCAGCTCATAGTGTGAGCTTTAACATCATTTGTCTCGGGGAGCCTTCCGTGATTTTCAGTCTGGGATAGGCTCCTCCATCCATCGCCTGTGGAGCACCCAGCACCTTTCTTTCACAGCACTAAGCACAACTCAAACAGTCAGTCTGGTAGTGGTTCTCTCCACCAGACTGACTCCATGAATCAAGGACTGGTTCACCTCTGTGCCCTCAGCGACTGGCACACGTACATGCACTCACTAAGTTGAATTAAATGATGATGGATGAAATCACACTTTGGCAACTCCGGTATCAGCTCTATGCAGTTACTCACCACGCTCTGTAATTTTTCTGGTGAATATCACTCCATCCTCCCTTCCTATCCCACCATCCCTTCTGCTCTTGCCCCCGTCCAGGCTCTCATCGCCTCTTGACTGGATGACTGCAGTATCTCAGTGGTCTTCTCTGGATCTCTCTCTGCTGCAATTACTATTGTAAACTACGGGCAGATTCACCATCCTTACAAAAATCCACCATGTTATTATTCTTTTGCTCAGGACTCCCTGATGGCTTTTTCCTGTCTACAGAACAAAGTGGGAAATGTCATAGGGTCTCAGAGTTGAAAGGAACCTTGAGTGTCTTCTGGTGTAACCACCTCTTGGTATAAATGAGGAAAGTAAGGTCAAGAGGGGTTAGGTGACTTGCCAAAGAACACAGAGCTGGAATTTCAGTCTCCACGGAGAACGGCCTTAAGGATTTGCCTGCTTAAAACACACCCACGCTCTCCTATCACACCAAGAGGCCAGCCCAAACTCCCTCCCTGGTCTCCTCGCCTGGTATAATCTGGCTCTTGCCTGGGATGACCAACTTGTCTCAGGGTGCCCACGACTCTCCCCATTTTAAAACCACCAGTCCCACAACCCAGCGCCCTCTCAGCGCCCTGGCAGTCTGGGATGGTTGGTCACCCTACGCTGCTTCAGCTTCACTCTCCCGCCTCAGCATGTTCCGACTTGCTTAGTTCTCGCCAGCTGCATTTGGCCTGCTTTCTGTTTCTGGAACACACTGTCCATGCTCATTCCCACTGGGGCTTTGCACTTGCTACTCCCCCTCTCCCTGCAAACCCACAGTTATTTAGTATCAGACACGGGTCTCCTTGGTTTGTCATCTGGGGCTCTTTCATGATCATGCGACACGTTCGTCATCTGACGGCCAGTCTCCCTGGTGCTTTACTACTTCCACTCCAGTCACGTACGTGCTCAAAAAGGGGAACCACTGAAATGATTAAAATATCAGGTCCGTGAAAAACCCAAGCTCTCTCATTCCCATTGCACAGATTATTAACATGGTAAAAAGGGAGGTGTTTTGCTTGGAGCAGTCCATGTGCTTGACAGTGAAGAAGGCAATAATGGAAAGTCTGAGACTACCTGTCTCTTTTTTATTTATTTGCATTACTCAATAGATTCAGATCTTACTCATTATAACAGCCCAGGGCCCTTCAGGCCAAGCCCATCACAGTGATCTATTGTTGGGATAAAAATCTCCTGGCGATGACAGCCAGGATTGACAGGGATGTTTAAATCCTAAACTATGCTTTGGATGACATTCAATTTTTTGTCATGAAATTTCAAAATGTGACTGGAGCTTTTTCAAAGCTTTCCATATGGAGGAAACGCCAGCGACATAAGAGGACATGAAACAGCTGGAGTTGAATGGGAAGAACACTGATTTTCAAGGCCAAATACCTTGAGACGGATCGGGGCTCTGACTGGTGAGCTGTGTGACTTCAGACTAGTCATTAACTTTCCTTTGCCTCGATTGCTTCAGCTATAAAATGGGACTAATAATACCTACCTCTGAGGACTGATGCACGTGCCGTGCCTTCAGCATCCTCCCTGGCACGGAGTGGATGTGCCCTACATTTTTATTTACAAAAATGACTAATATTTATATTTTCCATGAAGCCTTTTCTAACTCCCCATATTTCTTTATCATAAAGTCCCTGAAACTCAGACATAGCAATGCTATTTTATTTGCTCACTGTTTTGTACATTTCATCTGGCTGTTTCGTCTGTGTATATCTGAACTTTCCAACAGACATAAGCTTTACAAAATCCAGTCTTGCCTTTACCTTGTACACATTTCTCTGATTTTGACACTTCATACTGCACCCATCTCATTCTAACTTGTATTCGGGCCAGTTCGTTTCCCGGTGAATAACTGAGGCACTATACGAAGCCTTGGGGACACATAGACCAAATAAATCATGTCCCTGCCCTATGGGAACTCTAAGTCCAGTAGGATGGATACGTTTACAAGGACATACTTGCGGCAATGTTATAATTTTTATATATGAGTACAATAACAGACACTGGGGAAAAAATAAACATTTAACTTTTCTATCAAAAGAGTAAATATTTAACTTCACAAGGAGTAGTCAAGGAGGGCTCCATTGAGGAGGTGACATTTGACCAGAGGTTTAAAAGATGCATAAGAGTCTGTGAAGGTGAGAAACAGTTACGTACACGTCATTTACAAGCCCAGAACTGGTAAGGCAGAGACAACTCCTTCATTTATTGTCCCTGCAGCCAGACTGCAGATTCCTTAAAATTTGGAAAAGCATCTCATATTTCATTAGATATCCCATAGTCTGTAGCAAAATCATGCCCAGAGAAATCCTGTGACCAATCCTTATGATAAATGGCCTCTACTTTAAGCTAATGTATAGTAAAAATAACAAACATTGAAGTCAGTGGAAAACTATAGTTAAACATGCATATTTTAGAATGAAAAGTTACATCAATCAACATAGACCCAAAACTGAAAATAGAGATTTTTTTTTTTTAACTTGGCAGAAAAGAGTTAATAAGAGAATGGGAAGCACGCTTTTCAACTATCAAAACAATTTTCCTGGACTGTTGAAAAGCATCTACTAGCTCATCCCATATAATTTTCTTCCTTTTAAAAAATAATAATTTTATTGTTAAAAATGACTCTTACTATATTTAAGTAACAGAGAAAAACTATAAAGAAGACAGTTTAAACATTATCCCATATCCCAGGATCCAGAAATAACTCTAACCTTTGTTGAATTGTGTTTCAGATATGTTTCTACCCATATGTGTGGATGGCAGTAGATAGCTGGATGAAGGGATGGACAGATGGGTGGATGGATGAATAGAAGAAAGGACAGATGGATAGATAGGCAGATGTATATCTTTTTTCCACCCTCAAGGCTAATGATCTCTCTCCCGTTCTAGTGAATTCACCTGCCTGACCCTCAGTGAATGAGAGGGAACAGCCCAATCTCACGTACGTAATTCCTGTAATTTCCAGATTCCTAAAATTGACACCCAGAGGAATTTTGGAGAAATCTTCTAGGGATGATATTAAAATACCCAGATGAGAAGAAGAGAATCAAACCAAATCAGTTATTTTTCATGATGTCAATTAAAATCTATGATAGTTTATGGCATTATGAGTTCTTAAAAATAGAATGGGAACAAGACATTATTTAGAGTCTCTCTGACATGCCACAACAAGGAATGAGGAGACGAGAAAAAAATCTTATCGTCCAAGCTTACAAGATGAGGAGGGGACAGAAACAGGACAAGACCTCAGATTTGCTCCTAGGAATACCATCTCACAGAACATTCCGTAAAATAATACTGATAACACGCTTCTTCCTAATACTGGCATAGCCCCATGTGGTAATTAACATCGTTACATCATTATTATTTTCTTGTCCACACTGAAGATACTTTTTGCCTCTGTTTGCACGCCATGTTCTTTTAAAGAAGCTTGGAACATGGGCTGTGTAACTTTAAAGAAATGTGGTCTAATTGAAGCAAAAGCATTTCCTGAACGACCTCTGCTCCAACCCGACTTAGTACTCTTGATACTTTTCGATTTGGATGTGTCAGTCAGGGAAATAACCCAGCAACCACAGCAATGTGGCAGCATAGAACATTCGTGAGTGAGCATTGCCTCATTACTCTCCACTAGGGTTGCTCAACCTGGGCACCACGGACATTGGGGGTGGGACCATTCTCTGTCGTGGGGGCATCCTGTGCACTGTAGGATGCTTAGTAGCATCTCTGTCCTCTACCCCAGACACCAGGAGCAACTCCCCTGTTGTGACAACCAAAAATGACTCCAGAAATTGCCAAATGTCCTCTGCGGGTAAGGGGGCAAAATCATCCCAGGCTGAGAGCTCTAGACTCTGCTAATGCAAAGCTTTTTGTGTCTCCAATAAAAAAAGCAAATAGGATTTTTTGTTTTTCTTTTCTTTCTTTTCTTTCTTTCTTTTCTTTTTTCTTTTTCTTTTTGTTTTTTTGAGAGTTACACTCTGTACTGAATAATTCTCTAGGAGTCATCAGAGAACATGACTTCATGGATGTCTCTGGACCCAGAGGAGAGGAAAAAGATCTTGGAGGGCTGGTGAAACCCATGTCAGATCAGAGAAGTCAGCTCTGGGTTTTCCTGATCTGCACCTTTAAGAATTACAAGGACAGGTAGGTCCAGGAGAGAGAGACCCCTCCCCCAAAGCCTGCCCTTCTTTTTAAACTGCCGTAAATACCAAAGACGAGGACTGGAAACCTTGCAATCTTTTATTTTCATCAGACGTACTAACAGGAAAGAAGGGGGAGGAAACACAACTGCTTTGACTTTTTGGATAACTTGAAATGTCGATGCATTGCCAATTATGGCAGCTGCAGTTGCGTTATCTTTTGGGGACATGAGCAGTTCATGAATTGTGAATTTTAATTTTCCAGTCGGAGTTCAGATGGTTGGTTAAACAATGTCTAGAAGCTCCTGAAAGATAGTCACTAATTAATGAACATTAAGCGCCAGTTTTCGAGACATTTGAAACAAAGCAGGACAAAGCTCTCTGCTCTGTGTATACTTCGGGGACTCATCTGAAAGAGCCAGAGGAGGGGAGAGAACTGACAGTGAGCAAGAAGGCCCCTTCCTCTCTGAAATTCCCATGATTCACCAATTCATCAAGTGGAGGGATTTTCCTCTTTAAGTATGACTTTTATTCTGAGAAAAAAACTATCATTTGAGGAGTCAACTATGTATGTACTATTTAGCAATATAAATGTGTTAGCATCTTACTAATCAAATGGAAAACTGTTTTGTTCTAACAGCTTCGAAACTTCCCCATCCCTCAAACAAACAGTACCCATTACTTTAAACCCCTCAGTGTCTAGTAATTGTTCAAAAATGTGTCAGGCTACCAGTAATTTAAGTCCTGTCAAAAATAAATCTCAGACACTCACTTCTTCCAGTCAGTGACTTGAAAAACACGCCCACATGTCAATTACCGGAAGCTGTAGCAATGTTTCTTTGTTCTGAATTTGTGTAAATAGAAAAAGGTTCTTCCTCAGTAACAACTGTTTTCTAAAACCTATATAAATGTTTATGTGAACCTCCTTGCAACACCACCTCACAAAAGCAATAAAAGCCACCATGTTGGTAAACACACACAGACCGGCAACTCCTACGTGCCACTGGGTAATAAATGTACAAGTGCGAAGGAACAATGTATCGACTTGTGAATTATTCTTTCTGCAGAGTCCTGACCTTAAAGTATTTACATTTTACATTGTAAATCAAAATGATCTACATTTTCAGAAGGTAACAGTCACTGGCTCGTTTCAATATTATCCAAAAGAGATTGCTTCACAGATAATTTCAAAATCACAGGTAAATAAATGAGTAGAAAACAGTGACTATAAAACAGAAATAATTCACAAAATTGGCAGCTAATTAAGATAGGCTATTAGAGTTCCTCTGTGTAAAACTGTTCTCCACAACTAAGGCTGATGACTCTTGTGAATAGAATCCCACCCTTACTGCAATGTAAATATAGTTGTGAATAGCTACAAATATTGCTTTAGATTAGGAGTGTTAGTGATTTTTAAGGTTTTGCATTTCTAATATAACAATATTTTAATTGAAGATTATAATAATTTAATCATAAAATCACCAATGCCCATTATGTTATAAGATCTCCATGAAGATTTTTCTTGCTAACTCAGATGACTGAATTTCAACAAATGAAGAAAAGAAAAATAAATTCAGTTGACCTGATATTAATTGTTCCCTGGTTCTCAGCTATATACAATAAAAAAATAAATACAACTATGAAAAGTACACAGATGGACAATGTAAAGATGTTGAAACAAAACCCTAAGTGGTTTTTTTTCCAGGGGTAAATTAGAATAAGTTGATTTTCATTAAGCAGGAACAGATCAATATTTCATTATTAAACATGGTGACAATTGCACGTTAATAAGTCATCTTTTCTCAAGCGTCTATCTGCCAAGCCACTGGACGAATGGTTTCCCTCACTCAGTGGAGAGTGTGTGTGTGTGTGTGTGTGTGTGCGCGCGCGTGCGTGTCAAAGTGTTGACCTTTTGCTACGCAGGATTAGGAAACACCTACTAATGTTTCCTTCAGGAAGCAAGGGATTGTGCTAACCTGTTTCCTCTTAGGCTTCTCTTCCCCAGAATGTTCCCCATCAACTTGTTTGTCACTGGGATTTAGATAATGATCCTCTTTGGTGGATGGTAGTTTTACCAATAGAAGTAAAAACCTTTTTTTTTTTCCCTTTCAGGAAGGAAGATAATAAGATAAATCATTAATTAAAGGGGCTGCATATGGGACAGATGGAATTCTACCCATGTGGCCGCCTCCCCCAGCAGTTGACGGGGTAAAAGCACCATAAATCACTCATGGTCCAGCAGCCTTCAGCAGGGACCGTCTTGCCCCTTGCAAGTGATGATAAACAACTTATCCTTCCAGTGTAGCCCATTAGGTATTCCAGAGTAGGTGAACTACGAGAGGACACATTCATCCTTCCTGGGAAGGTATCTCTTCATGTTCCACGGGGCGCAGAGAAAGCATACCCAACTGCACGACGACTAATGAGGATTAACGCTTTATTCCACAGAGGGTTCTGGGCTCCTCTCTTTTGTGCAGTCGTTAAATAATAACGAAATGAGATCAAATGGCTGCCGATGCTTTCCTGAGCAGGAAACCTGAAGCTATACACACTTGCTTGGCTTTTCCTTTCCTTTTCTTTCCTTTCTCTTTTGTTTTACTTTTTTTTTTTTTTTTTTTTTTTTTTTTTTTTTTTTGTAGGGCTGTTAAATCCAGTTGGCAACAGTCACTGCCTCTCAGCTCTTTATGGGAACAAGAACAACAGGAAATCTTTCACAGACTCCTTTGCAAAGTCGAAATTAAGTTGTAAGATACTAAACACCAAAGGTCACACAAAACCAACAATTTTTCTAAGTATTAAAAGTCATGTGGGTGCCAGATAGGGCCAACCATCCCATAGTCTAATTTTGTATTTATGAAATCGTTATTTGTTCAATCATTATTTTTTAAGCACTTACTCTGGGCCAGAAATCCTTTGCTTTTACCTTACGCAAATGGGATTGATATGATTTGAATAATCACACGTTATTTATCACACATAAATAAAGAAGTAAATAAATAAATCACACATAAGTAACCACACATAAATAAATTGCCAACTGTGGTAAATTCCATGCAAGGGGGACTATTGGAGATGATAGAGGAATGAACTCGATTTTGTCTGAATGGTAGGCAGGCTTTGCTACAAAAGTATCACCTGTGCTGAGAAAGAAGGTACTTCTTGAAGAGAATAAGGAAAGGAAATAATTCAGGAAGAATGCATTACTTGAAAAAAAAAAAAGCCTTAAAGTGGGACGAGGCATGACAATTTAAGAAAATTATAGAAGGCCAGTGAATTGGGGGTACAAAAGAATGAGGTGACAAGGACAAAAGTTGCGGCTGGAAAGATAGCCGGGAGTCAGGCTTTGCAGGGCCTTGTAAGAGATGGTCAAATGCTGGACTTTATGGGAATAAACGCAGCACTGTGTGTTGAACTGTGTCCTCCAAAAGACAGGCTGAAGTCCATCCCTGCCACCTGTGAACGTGACCGTACTTGGAAAGAGGGTCTTTGCAGATACGATGACCTTCAGATGAGGGCATCGGGGGAGGTTCTAATCCAATATGGCTGGTGCCCTTCTAGAAAGAAGGAAATCTGGACACGAACACAAAGAGAAGCGAAGCATGTGAAGACACAGACATGCGTGGTGGGGAAGCCAAGTGACGATGGAGGCTGAGATTGGAGTGAAGATCTACAAGCCAAGGATTGGAGGTCAGAACCTGAAGCTCAGAAGGGGCCAGGAACACTCCCCCCCAAAGCCTTTAGAGTGCCTGGCTCTGCCGACACCTGGGTTTTGGACTCTCAGCCTCCAGAACTGTGAGCCAATCTATTTCTGTTGCTTTCAGCTACTCAGTTTGCAGTCCTTTGTTCCAGCAGCCCTAGGACACTCATATACCCAGGAAGCCACTGACGAATTTGAAGTCAAGGAAGGAATTCTAAAGGACAGGAGTGATGTATCACGTTTTCGAAAGATCCACTCGGCTGCAGAATGAACATGACGGAACCGGAGAGGCTCAGAGACAGTAGTGGGGCTGTGTATTACAGGACCTAAGAGCCGCCAGGGGAGCACGGGGGGTCTGCGAGTAGGGGCCTGGCATGGACATTTGCCAAATGCGTATTCTTGGCATGGAAGATGATGTGGAGGACTAGAGAGAGTGTACTATTCAGTGGCACTCTTTAAACTTGGGCACATGCATTTATATTCCACACGAAGCTGTAATCTGCAGACCCCAACTGGAGCCTTCGTATGATGTTAGAATTATTTCACCATTTCACACATTGAGTTGTTTTTCTCTGAATTATAATTGCTTTTTACATAATGAAAAACCTGCTCAAGAATGACAAAGCAGAAAGAACTACTTCTCACCTCCTTTGAGACTATAGCAGAATAGGACGTGACTGAAACGAAAAATTACTTGGTTCAACAGGGAATGGTCAATGGTTCGGGGAACAGCCACGTCTGGACTCACCAGTCCCCAGTCCCTACGAAGCAAGCTATTGGCATGGTCATAAACAGACAGAGCAGTTCTGGTCCTCGTCCAGCCATATGGAGCACAGCAAAATAATCATGGCACACTCCTTCAGGAACCTGATGGCGGGTAATGTCTTTGAAATATGCGCAGTGGGTGCCCCACTCCTTTGGGGGCACCTTCCTTTGCTGTGTGTCCCCCAGCGCCATTCTGTGAGAAGCAGCCCTTGCCCCAGAGAAGGTGTCCTGGAGTACAATGGAAATGACACAAGGAAATGAAGTCTTGGACTGGGGATTTCAGAAGCAGACATCCCAGCTTTTCAAAAGGTAGCGTCAGTGTTTCACTTAATCCTCAGAACAGCAAATAAATCTATTAACATGTATTAAGGTTAGAAAGGCTTATTGTTACCGTGAACAGAGTAAACCATCCGCCCTTCACACTGGGGATTTGGTAGCATCTCAATGGCAGGCCGATTCCAAAGTCCAGACATCTGCATGGAGACTGTCTTTTTAGGCCTCCCTTTAGCACAGTGGTTCTCAAACATCGGTGGCCATAAAGATGGTGACAGAAGGCTGTACACAAGTTTGTGTGTGCGTGATGTGATTGACAAGGAATTCGGTCTCCTAATAGCATTGGGACTCAAATTTTTTTAAATTCAGTAACAGAAGGAAAAAAAACACGGTTAGGAGATGTAAGAAAATTTCAAAGATGATTTTGACTCTTTGTTGAGTCTTTCCTAATGGGCTGAACTCAGAACCTCACCCTCACATTAAATGGGGCGCTACTTTAGAGAATAAGAGGTGTTAAGACTCGGGGCCGTGTGTGTGCCTGATTCCAAGGCTCTTGTTTGTTATCATTTGACCTTCCAAGCCAGGGTCAGAGGTCACCTTTTCCCCCTTATAATGTTTTAGCTTTCCCCCCCATTCGAATCCAGGCCAACAGAATTTAAAAAGTAAATAGCTAAGTGGCTGTCTCATAAGTACCTGTTGACTATCCTGCTGATTGACCAAAAATAACACTGATTTGATCCTATCTGAAATTTTTATTTTCAATTCCTCAAATAACCCTTAATCTTGCCAGCTTGTAAGAGCCAAGTGCCTGCCATGTGGATATAGTAATTTGCAGTGTCCCTATTGAGAAAAATAACTTGAGGCTTCCAGTGCTAACACACAGAAGCACAAACAGAACGTCAATCTCCTACCGAGTTCAGATGGGTCTTTTTCAGACTACTATTCAACATATATGCTGTTTGCTAACACTCACCTGTAAATTTGTGTTTATTCTTCCTTCCTCGAGCTCTAAGTGCAATCTTTTTTAATTTTCCCCCTTGCCAAATATTCGGTTGCTGACAAGCACACATTCAAATTTCCTTGCATATTTCCTTGCAAATTTCCTTGCCTGTGATTTTGTGCTCAAACTGAGTTCCTGGGCAAATCAGTTTTGAGTTTTGCATACACACGTGTGTGCTTGCACACGCAGACACGCACATACATCTGTTCCTCCACACATACCATTTCCATTCACCTACAATTGCTGACCCGAGTAGAAAAGATAAGAAGTGTGCCTTGAAATAACACAGCAGTGTCCAGCTCTCCTGTAGTAATATGCAGTCTGACAATTAAGTTCGTGAACTCATCCTAGAAAAACTGCTACATAACCTTATTGCTGAATATCACTACAGTCACCTCTGAAGTACTCCTTTTGGAAAGCTTTGCACTCACACCAGTGCCTAGTCCACCCTTCAAAGCAATTTGGGAACTGTTTTTCTGGAATGGCCTTCAGAGCTGTCGTCGTAATACCCTTGATGTCCTGAATGTCGTCAAAATGTCTTCCTTTCAATATTTCCTTTATCTTCAGGTAAAGAAAGAAGTCATTGGGGGCCAGATCAGGTGAGTAGGGAGGGGGTTCCAATACAGTTATTTGTTTACTGGCTAAAAACTCCCTCACAGACACCGCAGTGTGAACTGGTGCATTGTCGTGATGCAAGAGCCATGAATTGTTGGTGAAAAGTTAAGATGGTCTAACTTTTTCACGCAGCCTTTTCAGCCATTCCAAATAATAAACTTGGTTAACTGTCCAGTTGGTACAAAGTCATAATGAGTAATCCCTCTGATAATCAGAAAAGGTTAGCAACATTGTTGCAACAAATTCGCAATAATTGTCAGACCTCCTATATGTATAGTTCAAAATCTACCCTTAAAATCTTTAAATTGTTCATGAGTTATGCTGGACTTGGTTTTATGTGTATATGCCAGGGCAATATTTGTTAAAACTGTATAATATCTGCAGTAATATGCATACATAATATATATGCAGAACAGAATTTTATAGTATTTTATAGTATTTTACATTTCAAATGTGTGCCAAGTGCATATAGTTATAAACACTTAAATTAAATGTGTGTATGTTGTAAGTCCCCAAATTCTGAAGTCATATTGCCACAGAATAATTATTAGGATGGTTATATTCACTTTTATGACTTCCTCTCTGAGTGTGTATTACCCAAGGATTTTCTCTGGCTCATGTGTTGGGCTCAAGAACCTCACTCACTACAATTTTTGGTGATTATCGCCTATGTTTCTACGGCACTTTACGATTTGTCAAGCAATTTCCTGTAGATTATTTTATTGTATCCCACTGATAGCCCGGTGGGGAAGACACTGTAATTTTTTTTTTAAAGCTTTGCTAATTTTTGCTTATGTGTTTTTAATTTCAAGCCCAAATATCGTATTTAAATAGGGATTTAAAAATAATAGTAATAATGTGACCTATAATTGGGAGAATGACCTCAGAAAATGTTGGGAATTAAACTTGAAGATCGCTAGACTGCTAACCTTTATTTGAAGTGGACTATCTCTCCGAGGTTTGAAGTAAATTAGGGAAGTACATTTGGTGACTTTAAAAGGGAATCTGAACTCATACAAAAAAAAAAAAAAAAAGAAAAAGAAAAAGTGTCAGTGGTCTGTATTGCCAAATCCAGAGAATCAAGGCATTTGGGGGACATCTCACTGAGCAGCCTAGAGTCTTCCTAGAACCTTCCAAGATAATGTTTTAAATTGAATCCACAAAAGAAGCATACAAAAAGTAAGTACAAACTAAGTAGAAGAAGGTCTAAGATTGCTGACACATTAACGAAAACAGTCCACAAAGTTAATCCTGCTCAACAACTCTGCAAAGGCACACTCCCAGGGGTCACATGACCTGCCGCCTGGACGCACTCACCATTTGAAGATGAGAGAAGTATAGACTGGATGTGCCATGCCATATTCATAACCCTGTTTCTCTTCCCTCACATCTTTGCTCCTCCGCTAGAGAGATTCAGGGCATCCTTTGAAAAGCCACCAGACAAGAGATCAGATAGAGGTTGGTTCAGTTCGGTGAATATATATGGACCCATGTTCTGGGCTCCCTCTCTTTGAGGCGTGTGCTGTTCCTCTCTGTGCCTTGCTGACTCTTCAGTGGAGGGTGCCTTCCCCCGCGTGTTTGAAAAAGGAGTAAAGGCTCTGGGTCTCCAACCTATCACCACCATCTTTTTTCCATTTCTGGTTCTTGTCAAGAGGTCTGAAGCTCCACAAACAGATTTGTTTTTGCATTTGGTCATTCATTTATGAATTCATTCGCAGGTACACTTTGAGCTGCTACAGTATCAATTTTGGGCTAGCATTAAGAAAGGAAAGCAAGAGCTTGTCTCTGCCAGTAAGCCACAAACAGTGGAGCCGCGGAGACAAATTAAGGAATAAGCAACCAACGTATATGTACAGGCACAGACAGAAATACAAGCCGACGCTGGTGAGACCATTTCTCCGTTTCCAAGCTCGGCTGGGAAGACCGGGACAGGGACAGGCCTTGGTGGAAGCGAGATCTACCCCAAGACCTGAGTGCTGCTTGGAAATGGAGAAAAACCTGCCTATTGATTTCCACGCGTTTCAGGCTTCGATGGGAGTTTTATTACTTTACCAAGAACACTTTTGTATATATGAAGGGTATTTTAATACATCTTACTCACTTTTATGAGACACCACCTTTAAGCACTTCCGTCCCTCTATTCAGGATATTATTTAGCTAACCCGCTGTCACTACATAGAGTATAATTTTGCGTTTTCCAAAGGGGAAGACTAATGGTCAAACTCCTGGCCTAAGCTCCAACTTTGCATTTTTTTTTTAGTGATGGAGATTCGGTCTGCTTTCAGCTATTTGACTTAGCATAACTTGCTGCTAACCCAGGTTCTGCCAGCACCCTACCAAACACCATTTTTAAGAAGGAAACAGGAAATTAGGAAGATTCAATTTTTTAAATAACTTTGGATGATAGTTTGGATCGAATAAGCGACGGTGGGGCTGTTTTACCTATTAGTGGCAAAGCATTTCCAATCTAAGTAGCAGGGTAACATCTCCCGAAAAATAAAAGTTATATACCATAGACCCTTGGCATTTATAAGAGATACATTTTGCAGCCTTCACAAACCCCCTTAATTTATGAAGCCACCAAAGCACAGATTTTCCCTCATAAAACGCAGTGGGGTATGTCTGAAAAATTTAAGACGAGAGAAGTCCAGACTAGATGTGCAATGTAGTATCTACAATCCTGTACTCTGTGACTTCTCCAGCTTCTTACTAGCTGTATAAATAGAGAACCAAAAGTCATTTTACAAAGAGTCACCTGTTTCGTGTGCACCGCTTTGAAACAACACTGGCAGGCAGAGACCATGTCGTTCAGGGGAGAAACTGAAAATTCACCTCGTGCTGGAGCTCTGGGCAGCTCAGCAGTAAAATTACAGACATCCAAGTGTCACCATGTACACAGTCCAAGCCCATAAACCTCGCCAAATGGCCAAAAACTCTGTGTGGCACAAGCCTTGGGTTATCTCCCCGACAGACAAAACCATAATCCGACATCTGCAAATGTCATGAAGTTATGGTATTATTACATCGCTAATAGACAAAACAAAAATCTGTGAAGGACCGGGAATTCCAAAAGGATGCGGTTTCATGTTCACGTCTGGCACATCTCCCTGAGTGGGAGGAAAGACGACGGTTACTGCAGCCCTTCTTCTTCAGCGTACGTAAACAGGAAGAAAGACAGCATCTTGAAGCGAAGAAGAATGCAAGACGGGGGATACAGACAAGCTCCAGGAGCCTTCCCTGGCCTCAGACTACATCTCAAAGCTACAGCAGGGCCTTTCCCCAATTAATGACCTGTAATTAATCCCACTGAAACATTTTTATAATATTATCCCTGAAACTGGATATGAAGTCAGTGGAAATGACAGCTCATGTCCCAGTCAAAAAACATCAGGGGTCCATTTTGTCATCGGTAAGACCCTGTCATCAATATAGATTTCCATTTTTGTAAATCATCTTTTATTTGGGGAAGGAGGAGGGGGGTATTGATTTTTTTCCTAGTCTTTTCTCGGAATGTTAACCTTGTTTAAGTTCTTCATTTCCTCTGCCTGAAGCACCATGTTGCAATAGAATTAAATGCATAGTAAAATGGCCATGTGAGAAAGGTTTATGCATTATGTTAAAATCTGCTCCCTTGATAAATGGAGCCATTAGGGTCTGGAACTCACTGCATTAGTCTACTTAGCTCAATCCAACAACATGCCTTAAAAGTCGCACAAATTTGTTCCAATGCTAATGAGCTACACCACCAAACCTCATCTGTTGGAGAAGGATCTAATATTTCCAGGGGGTTTAATGTGTTTAAGAGCTACGCATGGACTCACTTTACCTGACTTGGCAATTCGAGATTACTCAGATTTATAGACAGGGCAAAAATGTATACATTTCATTGTGTGGCAGCTTCTGAAAATGCACTCAATGAGCCTTAATAAAAATCACTTTCGCTCAGCGTCAGTTTATCATCATCTACTGTCAGGGTGAGATGTGGAGAAAGATCTCTTGCAAAAGGTCATATATACTCGTATGTTTTTTTTTTTTTTTCCAAATCAACTGGTTAAATGTAATAACACCCAAGTCTTCTCAAAGACAAAAGGCAGTCAGCCTGCTCATGCTTCCACAGGCCAGATATGAATCTGTACTGAACTCCTAGAACCGGAGAATGAATGCCAAAGTAACTGTTTGCATATGGACTTTTGCCACCTGGTCAGCTCTAGTTCCATGGGAAGAAAAAACTCAAGAAACTCATCTTCACTCAACAAACCTTGTTGAACGCTTACAATGTGCTGGGCGCTGTGGGAAATGGTGTTCTTTCCCCTACTGTCTTTTCAATGACACTGGACCCACTCTCAGGGCAGCTGTCACAGCCAGCTTCGTGGGCATGTGATCCACGCTGTCAGACAGGGCTCCATGCTCAGAAGAACCTCACAGTTGGCTTAAGCTCTGTTGTTGTCTTCGTGACATTCTGACAGGGGCCCCACAAATCACATAGCCTGTCATGACTATAGGGGAGTTAGTCTGGGGGTTAAGCAGATGGATCAAGTCTAGCTGGCGGAAATTGGCTGTAACGTCTCATCCTTCAAGTTTCATCTAAGACATTACTTCCTCGAGGGAGGTCTTCCCCAACGCCTTTTCCCCCACCCCGTCTCTCTCTTTTCTCCTCAAGTCTTGCTTCTGCCCCTGCCTTTCCTCCAGGATGGACCTTCTCATAATTTTCTATAACTACTTGCTCACCTACATCTCACACTCCCTGGACTCTGGGCTCCCTGAGCACAAGAACCACGTCTGTTGTGTTCACCATTGTATCTAAGAGTGTCCTGGGCTGTTTTATAACATTAGGAAATTGGGGCGTGGTGCGTAGAATGTAGCAGCTCCTCACAGGCCTCTGAAAGAGCCCAGGGCCTTCAAATCCTTGGAAATCGGATCAAAGATGCATTGATTGAGACGACAGGAAAATAAAACGTAAAGTTGTAATCAATAATAATTTCAAAAGCAAATGACTTGTTACTGTTTTCTTTAAAAGAACAAAAAATCATACTGAACATGGCAAGTAGGTGCATTGTAACAGGCTTATTTCTTTTTATATGGTGTGAGACCTCCCAAAGTAAGGTCCTAGGGCTCTTGGGAAATTTTGAGGGTCTTGTAGGACATAACTCCCAGCACAGAGCCAGGAACGTGGTGCTTACGCAAGACTCAATTCAGGTCAAACACAAACTGGGTTATACAGGGAAATAAAAACATAGGTATGAAGTGGTGCCCGCTTTCAAGATGGTAGTAGGAGGAAACACAAGGCCAACAGACAAGGAACCATTAAATAAATCCTAAAGTGTTGAACTGCATGCTAGAGATCCCCAGCCGTAGAGCAGGTCAGGCCCTGGAGGGAGAAGAATGGACAAAAGCAGTTCTGAAGTCAAGGCAAAAGGAGAGATGGATTGAATGGAGTGCAGACATTTATTTCCAGCAAGTAAAACACATGAGGCGACAAGGCTGTGGGATGGTAACTAGTGACTGGGTACCTGCCGGGGTTTGGTTAGGTGGTATGGGACACGGTGATACGATTTAGCAGAGAAAAACAAAGATTTCAGAACAAGTCTTTGTTTTAGACTTTAGAAAAAGAAACTCATTTGTTTTGGGTCAACGTGGGTGAAGGCTTTAGACAAGGAAATACATTCATTTCTTTAGACAGGGTTAAACCAAAATGTTTCGTAACTCAGAAGTAAGTTGAGTGAGTAAGTAGCTTTTCTTCACTTAACAAATAAGAATTAGCTCTTGTGAATGACAGCACTATTGGGCGAAGGACACAGCGATCACGGCACCACGAGGATTTCCACTGGTTTTATATCTTGGCTTTTTCTCATTAAGCTCAGGAGTCCACACCACGGGATATAGTACTTAGGCCTCAGGGTATTTGGTTGGTCCAGTTTGCACAACCAAAACCAAAAAAAGGACATGTTTTTCCCTGGTTGTACTGAAAAGCAACATCAGCTTCAGTGCTCACCTGTGTATCAGTCCTCTGTGCATTAATATAAAGGCTAATGCATGACATTTACTAAATTCACTCAACCAAAATATAATGTGTACTTACTGGGTCCTAGGTCCAGGGAAAAATGACCCTTCAGAAGCTTATATTCTACTACCGTGTTTCCCTGAAAATGTGACCTAGCTGGACAATCAGCTCTAATGCGTCTTTTGGAGCAAAAATTAATATAAGACTTGATATTATATTATATTATACCCGGTCTTATATTATATTATATAGTAAAATATAGTCTTATAGTAAAATAAGACCAGGTCTTATATTAATGTTTGCTCCAAAAGATGCATTAGAGCTGATTGTCAGGCCAGGTCTTATTTTCAGGGAAACACGGTAGTAGAAGTCAGAAGCAAGCAAACAAAAAATAAGTAATTTTGTATAATAATCATTACTGTGGAGGAAATTAGGCCGTGCAATGGGATAGTCTCAGGGGTTGGCAAACGTTTTCTATAAAAGGTCAGGTAGTAAATACTTTGGGATTTGTGAGCCAAGTGGTCTCAGTCTCCACGACCCAAGTCTCCAGTTATAAGGCAAAGGCAGCCATAGATACAAGGTAAACAAATGAGTGTGGCCGTGTGCCAATAAAACTTTATTTACAAAACACGCAGCACGCTGGATTTGGCCCACAGGTTGTCATTTATCAACCCCCTGGGGTAGAGATCTAATTTAGCTAAGATGTTCCGGAAAGGTTTTCTAAGGAGGTAACATGTCGGTTGAGACCTCAACGACGGGAAGGGTCCAGACATGGAAACAGCTAGAGGAAAAAGCACTGGAGGCGGTGGAGAAAACGTATGCAAGTGTTCAAGGTGAGAGGGACAGTTTTATTACCTCCAAGTACTTTAAATCACCCAACGTTCATGCAAAAAAACCCCTCTACCACAGGACTACCATAGCATGCCCATAAATATAAAGCCCCACACCATTTTTTGAAGCTTTTCGTTTAATGAGGATCTGGAACACCTTGTGTGAATTACGGCAAAGTTCAGTTAATTGTCTTCAGATCCTGCCACGGTGAGACGTAATTTCACACTGGGCCCTGCCTTCTGACTCTCAGCCTGGATGTGAGCAACTTTGGGCAGAATTAATCCAGAGCTGAACTTGGGGGAAACTCAGATTTATACCAAATGCACAGTTAGCATTCAATGAGTATTAGTTGAATGATTTAAAAAATAATGAAAAAACCAAACCAGAACAAAGAAACTAAACCCTAGGTTGATAATTTTAACGTAAAAGCTTTGGAAGACAGTGGTGTGGAGAGATGGTCAATATTTTTAGACCTGCTCATTTAGCTTTTTCATCATAAATAACCAGGGTTGAGAACCGACAGCCCACAGATCAAATGAGACCTTCCGGTTAGTTTCGTTTGGTTAGTTATCACCATTGGGAAATGATGAGATTTGACATGAAACTGAATTTCTGGCTTCCCTCGAGGGAACTGAGCACACTGGGCCCTGGAGTTCCCACCTGGTAACAGTCTGGAGCTCAGGAAAACCTCCTCTGGACGGTATGAATGGTCCATCTTGCTTGCCGGTTTTGTGAAAGCTGAAGCTTTTCAAACCTGGGAAGGGCTCTTCTTTAAGAAAAATAATACAAAATGACGACTATCACATGTTGCAGCATCTCCAACATACAGGAGAAATTCACAAATCAAAAAATGCCTATGGCCCGTGACTACAAAACTCCTGGGATGACTCCAATGACATCTAACATCCAACTAAGGGAAAGTATGGGGGGGGGGGCATGTCAGAGAGGAAAGCTACAGCCCTATTAACCAATTAAAGTGCAATATCTTCCTTTTTTGAATTTCATGACAACATACGATCAGCAAACAAAGGCCAGAACTCTTGCTAGGGGCCAATCCACTTCTCTAGGTTGCTCTTCCTTTAAAATGTTCCTTCCTTCCTTCCTTTGTTCCTCCCTTCCTTCCTTCCTCTTTCTTTCCCTCCCTCCCTCCCTCCCTTCCTTCTTTCCTTTCTTTTTTGGCTACCTGCCTACACTCTGCAGGCACATAAGTTTTCAAACCCTTGAAACTGAAGGATTTGTAAGTTCTCTGACATTTTAAAGTCCTGTGGATTTGCTTTTGTTCACACTCTGTAATATTTTCTTAAAAGACTCATAGCCCGAGCTATCTGCTCTTACTTTAGTCTTAGAATAATCTGCTAAATGAGCTTGACAATGGATAGGATGTGTGGATTTGTTTGCGAGCAATCTAACACATCCGAACCACCAAGCATCCGTTGAAAACTGAAGAATTCAGCCATTATCCTAAACAAGTGACAGGCAAATTCCTACACCACACCAATGATCAAACAAATGACAAGTTTCTCTCCTTTCTTTGTAACAAAGTTGGACGGCAGCTGCACGTAGGTGAAATATGAGTGAGAAGGGGGAAGAGTCTCAGGTTGCTCAAAGAATGACATAACTGCCCCCTTGCAGAGCTTTCAAACTAGTGCCGGCCAACTCGTGGTCAGTCTTCCCTTGGTTCACTCCAGATCTGACTTGGATCTCTTCAGTATCCCGAGCAAGGACATAGGTTGGGCAGACCCCTACAGATCTTTTAACCCGGCATTCAGTAAAAGGAAAATGCGGCTGGGCACGTGGGCAAGAAGAACTGTGCTGCCTAAAATGGTCTGAGTTTCGTGAGGGCTCAGTCATTCATTAGACAGGTGGTCGCATCCTCACACGGCATTTGAGTCCTGGACGCTGGGCAACGCAGGACAAATGCAGGGGCTTTCACAGACACGGGAGTGAGAAACTAGCCACTAACATGGAGATTCGTGAGAGCCTGAGCAGACTTTTACTTTGGCGCAGATCCCTTGCACTGAGGGGTAATTCCTGCACTTGCAGATAGCTCAGAAATGTTTTATGTATGCACTCTTTCTGAAGACTCTTTTAAAATTTCCTTTCTCCTAGTATAATCGGTTGTTACCCCTTCTATTGATTTCCCTAAAGAGCACAAGTCTATCGCATTAGAAATAGAGAAGAAAAAAATATATATACGTATCGCTTTTAAGCTGAGTGGAATCGGTTTTCTTCCTTTTTTCTTCGGAGGGAGTAAGATTGGGGGGTGATGGATAGGCAGTGTACCCCTTAGACAGGTCCTCTGAGCTCTATTTTTAGAGAGGGGCTTCCTTATTTCTCGTAGAGAAAAGGGAAATTCCGAATGCCACAAGGCTAGAGATTTGCAAAGTCACCAGGCAAAAAACGAAAGTAACAGGTAGAGTGGATGCCACCCAACTGTTCATTAAAGACAGACAGATGGATAAACAAAGTGTGGCGAATCCATACAATGGAATACTATTCAGCAATAGAAAGGAAGGAAGGACTGATACGTGGCACAGCATGGATGCACCACAAACATTATGTTAAGTGAATGAAGCCAGATGCAAAAGACCACATATATTGTATGCTTCCATTGATACGAAATGTTCAAAACAGGCAGATGGATAGAGACAGAAAACAGACGAGTGGTTGCCTACGGCTGGGGCGAGGCGGGAGTAGGGACTGACCGCTAATGGGCACAAGGCTCGCTTTTGGGGAGACGGAAACGTCCTAACGTGGACTGTGGTTGACAGTGAACAAACCTGTGAAGATCCGAAAGTCCAGAGACTTTTATGCTTTAAAAGGTAAACTTCATAGTGAATTCTATCACAATAGAGCTGTTTTAAAAATGTCACGGGTGCAATCCCACTTCTGGGTATTTATTTAAAAAAAAAACCACACTGAAATCAGGGTTCCAAGGAGATATCTGAATACGTATGTCTACAGCAGAATTGTTCACAACAGCCAAGAGGGGAGGGGACCCAGGTGTCCACGGAGGAATGAGGGGACAAACAAAATGCAGTGGAATATTACTGAGCCTTGAAAAGGAAGGGGATTCTGACAGGTGCTAAGCGTGGATGAACATTACGCTAAGGGAGATACACCAGGCACAAAGAGACAAATACTGTCATTTGGAGGTACCTAGTGCAGTCAGATTCCCAGAGACGGAAAGCAGAGTGTGGTTGCAGGGGGCTGGACCGTTGGGGAGAACGGTGAGATGTTGTTCAGTGGGTACAGAATGTTAGTTTCACAAGATGGAAAGTTCTGGAGATTGGTTTCACAATCACGTGCCAAAGTCCTAACCACTCACTCTATGAACCTGCATTAAGGTCCCTAAATCAGTGGCTTACCACCTGCAGTGATTTTGTCCCGCAGGAGATATGTGACAATGTCTGGAGACCTTTTAGGCTGGCATGATTGGGGAGGGAGGTGCTGCTGGCATCGAGGGGCTGGGGGCCAGGGATGGTCCTCAACATCCTCCAGGACGCCCCTCCCCGCCCCCCCCCCCCCCCCCCCCAGAGAATGATTTGCCCCGAACGTCAATGGGACGGACGAGGAGAGAAAGAAACCCTGCTCTAGTTTACTGGCCAGCTGAGCGAATCTCTGACCTACTTTGTTTTGATGAAACAAGGTGCAGAGTTTGTTTTGGTTTAAGCACCTGGCAGTGCGGGCTGGTGCTGCCCCAGCACGCCTGCACCCCAGCAGGTGGCCGGCGGTGTGTGGGAGCAGCGATGGGGAACCCCCACACCACCCCCCACCTCGGGCACAAACCAAAGGGGAAGAGACAGAAAAGCTTTTCCGCATTAGGGGGAACAGGGAGCTAGAAGCCCTTCCCTGGCTGTGGACAAAGAGCCTCTCTTGGGTCCCCTCTTCCCAGACCGACGGTGATGAGCTGCTGCGTGGAGGATGACGTGGGCGCTGCACGGAGACGGGCTGAGGTCATTCCGCGGAAACTGGCTCTGCCCACGCCTGGCAAATCAAAGAGCTGGTGGTAGCTGCTGAAGGGCGAGGGAGCTTTTCCATTCCACCCTTGATCAGAAGCAGGATAATGGCCACGATGATGGATTACACGGAACGTGTGTGCTGAAGAAAGGCAAGCAAGAGGCAATATAAAGTAGATTGCCAACTCCCGGGCAGAAGATGAGAGGAGAATGCCTTCCTAGACACACCACGAAAACCATTATTCGTGATTTTGAAGAAAAGCAGTTCAGCTAAGAGTCATTATAGCGCTCTCTCCTTCTCTCCTTTTAAAACTACAAGTAGGTGGAGGAATTTGTAACTTACGAAAACAAAGATCAAAGAACAGTGGAAAGGGCCCAGTCAGAATGTGTAGGTCCTGGGCTGTGTCTGACCTTCTCTAACCTGGGTACCAGATGGTGACACTGCGGTGAAAAGGTTTCTCCTGTGAACAAGACGGACGATAACGCAGAGTTGTAAGGCGGCAGGGAGGTAAGCGGCGACCTGCACAGAGCCCGGGAAAGGGGTGCTAGTGTCAGGCGGGTCTGAGATGAAATCCCCACTCTGCCACTTATACACGGCCTGCGGCGGTCACATCCCTTCACTCCTCTGGTCCCACAGCTCATGAAAGGTGATGACAATATCTACCTGGCAGGGTTGTTTGGAGGGAAAAGTCATATGTGTGGAGCACCTAACACTACATTTAAGCCCAGAGTAGGCACTCGACTCGATACATAGAACCTATTTTGAGCTTGAGGCCGCGAATCATTTTAATATAAAGGACACGTTATCGTGACACGCTCTGATCACATCCTCAGTAGGAAACGGCTCTGTCTGTGTTCCAAAATGGCCCAGAGGTGTGTCCTGCTTGGTGGTCTTAGTGCTGAATGTCCAAATCACAGGTGGCTTTGTTCCTTTTTCTTTTAGTCATAGACCTCCTGGTTCTTAGGGGACAATTTGGCCACCCAGAATAAAGACGACACTCCCCAGTGTTTCTATCAGATAGAGCCATGTGACAATGTGCTAACCAATGGCATAGGAGTGGAAGTGGTTCATGGAATGTTCAGGTCCTCCCGCTGAGGAGCAAGGCATGCCTTTCCAGCTGGAATAGGCACGTGATGTTAGGAGCTGGAGCAGCCACGTTTGACCACGAGAAGGGGCTGAACACAAGACAGAAAGTGTCTGGGTGCCCAACACAAAGGCCCTGCCTGTTCTGTTAGGTCTCAACCACCCACCTGCACTTTCTATGAGGCAGAAACAAAATCCTACCTTAATAAAGTCACTGTGACTTGGAGGAGATATAAGGCATTGGAGGGACTCTATTTTTTCCTGGAGCCAAACAGTCACCCAGTTTAAGAGACTGGTCAGCATTTAAGAATCAGGAGATTTCACATAAAACTTTAGACTCTTAAAATTCTTTCTGAAAAATAAGAAACCTTGGGACGCTAGGACTGTGTTTTCTCATGGCCACGTGCTTCTTTATATGGGGCAGGTGGCAGCCTGCAGCATCTTCGTCTGTACACGCTTGGTCTGGAGAACGTCCTGTCCTCAGTGTCACTCCACAGATGTGTCACTGTCCTCAGTGTCACTCCACAGATGTGATGCATGGGGGAGCCACAGTGGAGCTGCCCTATTACCGACAGGCACAGAGCGCTGATGGGAGGACCATTCGCAGGTCAGTGTCACCACCTCCACTTTGCAGACCAGAGAGCTGTGGTTCTGAGACGACACTGGCCTTGTATAAGGTCGTGACTCAGTGGCTGAGGCTATCTGAATCTGGAGTTTGGACTTCTAGCCAGGACCTTCTCTATGACTTGAGCTGAGCTCCAAGGCTTTTTTGAATCAAGCACAGACTCATGCAGAAATCTAAATGAATCTAAGAAGATTTCCTGGATAATTAAGAGTTTGCTTCCTCTGTATTCACTGCACAGACTTGTAGCAACTGTTTTCATTGTCTCATTACTGGTGAATATTTTAGCTCTGGGTGATAATATCTCTGTCATCACACTGCATTGTTCAAAGGTGAGGCAGCTTGCAGGACCAAAATAAAGCCCTGACATTTGGCATGGGCTCAGGGTCCCTTTGCTCTCTACCAAGTGCCATGAAAGAAAAGAGCAGTCGAGACGGTGATTGAAGTTGGTGGCAGAGGTCATAAGCCTGTGCTGGGTTCCAGGACATCCTTTCCTGGGAAGGTTCATCAACAGATATGCACAGTTGGCTCATGTCAGCGTTCCCTGGATGGGTTCAAGGCCAGAGCTTGTGGTTACGGCTGTTCCCATGCTTGCCTCATAGTTTGGCTTTGTGTCTCCCCCCTGCCTGCAGCCCCCTTGACAGATACACTCTCCAGACCCACACTAAAGCATACATTGGGAATGCTTTGAAAGCTCGAGAAGGAATCTTACGTCTTGGAATCACAGAATGTCAGAATTGGAAGGGACCTCAGAAAGCTTCTGGTCCTTTTGATTTATAAGACAGGAAACAGATACAGAGAAAGGAGGAGAACTGGTCAATATTTGTCCACCAACAGCGTTTGCCTTGTGACCCCCTTTTGCTGTAAGTTAGAGGTGAAGGCAGGGTTGTACATTGGAAAGATGATGATGATGGTGGTGGTACCGCAGTTGTGTTGTTTCCGTCCTAAGCACTAAATTAAGTGCTTTACATGGATTTTCTCATTTATTCCTCACTACAGCCCCCTTAGGTTACTACTTTTATTCCCAGTTACCATTATTACTCATTCCCATGTGACCTGAGAGGCATGGAGAGTCAAATCATGCAGCACAGACATAAAGGGGTTTCTCCCAGACCCGAAGCCGGGCTATCTAATTCCCTAGCTGAATTGTTACCACTCAATTGGACTTCAGTCTTCAAGAGTTTCCAACTCAAATTCCTACAGGGACCGAGCTGACACCTCAGGTGCATGGAACAGGCCAGGCAGGGCCTTGTCTAAATGGAGGAGCTGCTAATAAGGGCTCCTCCCCCCACAAATGCTGATATACTCCACACTGTGTGGCTCCAGTGTGGTCCGTGGCTTCCACTACAGAACAGAAAATCAGAGAGGAGATGTTTCGTCTCCAAGGTGAAATGTTAATGCCCTATGAGAAGGAAGTATTTCTGTTTGGAGGAAGAAATGATAGGGCATGTACTCTGTTCACAGAGAATAAAGAATGACTTAGAAAACTTGCTTTGTTTCACAACTAAACACGTGGAAACACAACATAGTGTTTTCTACCTTCAGTTTCAAGCAAAACACAGATGTTTGAGATTGAGCGATTTAATATTCCCAGAAACTATTAAAATTGTTTACCAAGACTCTAGCTGGTATCAATTGACTATATAAACAATGAGCCTTCCCCAGGTCTCAGTTTTTTGAATCTGTATAATGGGACAAATATGATTGGATTGCCTTGCTTAAAGATGACTGTAAACTCGTTTTTAAAGACAAATAAAAAGAAATTCTACATTTAAATAAAGAAAACTTGTTCTAATAAAAGAAAAAGTACATTATATCCATATGGCAAAACTATTGATGTTAAAATTGTTTCTTTGATTTGATCTTTAAAAGCACCAGCAACAATGTTTCTATTCAAATATTAGAACTGAGACTGTCTTACAGATGTTTTTTTAAAAGTATAAGATTAATGAATGCTTATTGTAACAAACTCAAACATTAAATTAGGGTATAAAGTCGGGTTTTTCACTTGTGCCACTGCTGACATTTTAGCCAGAAGAATCCTCGCTGTATGCGCTGTCTGTCCACCGGAGAAATGTTTAGCAGTATGACTTGTATCTGCCCACGAGATGCCGGTACAACCACCGCTCTGCACCACCCAAATGTGTCCAGACATTGCCAAATGTACCCTGGGTGCAAAACCAACCCCTGGTGAAAGCCACAGTATACAATAAACTATAACTGAACATGCTTCCCCTTGGGGTGGGGAGAACCGACTTCCCAGAGGTAATCACTGGTATCGACTTGGTGTATATGTTTTCATGCTTCATCCAATATGTATACTCACTTTTACTTCACCTCCGTGCAGATGTACAGGCTGGAACCCGTCCTACTGCCAACTGGCATTATGTTATTCCTTGGCATTTTTTAAGATTTAAAATATATCTTATTTACTTTTCTATGTGTCTACATTTAGAGCTTCTGCATACTTTTAAAGAAATAGCAGCACTGTAGTCCGTTGGATTCCTATACTCTTATTTAACTGATTTCAGGCATGTCCAACTTTCCCTACTATAAGCAATACTGCATTGAATATTTTGATACTGTGGCTTTGCACAGTTTTACCATCATTTCCAGTGGACCTGTTGGATCAAAAGATATGCACCTATAATATTGATACATTGCTACAAAATTCTCCAACATATGTTTTTGCCTCGTTGGTAGTTTTGGAGCGCCAATGTTTTTCCCTCCTTCTTAACGTCCATCATAGTATAGTAGTTAATAGCTTGGTGAAATGTCCATACTCCCCAAGTTGAGAAACTGCTTTAAAGTAAAAGAAACCCAAGTTTGGGCTCCAGTTCTACCACGTGCTCTGAAAGTTTCATCAGGCAAATTGTTTAAGCTTCGCTTTTCTCCTCTGTAATGATAACCATAATCGTAGTGCCTCCTTCCAAACACTGCTGCTGGAATTTATTGAGATTATATGTATGCCTAGCACACTGCAATTAATTATTGTTGTTAATACTAAAACGCAAGGGAGTAGGAGGTTCAGAAAAGTGTACACAATCTAACAATTAAAGAACATTGCGTTGCCAGATGATTTAGCGACCGCTACAAAGATGAACTTGAGATGATCATAAAATGAACATGATAGAAGGGAAAATATTTTTCCTCACCAAGGAGACTGTAATTGATGTTTGAGTCACTGTATGCTTATGAATCCAGCAGAGAGAGAAATACCTCTATTTATATACATATACACATAGGATATGAATATACATGCTTTGAAAACACACCTCCATACATTTACGTAAGAGAATGTTGCGGGCATATGGATTTTCCCTACACAGGGGGAATATTCTGAGATGCCAGGGAGACATATTCCCTTCCTGGGTAATTTCAGAAAGTTCCTCTCCACACTTGCTACGAGTGAGTCACCATCATAACCAGATTATCTGGAAAACTGGTTTCCAGCTTCACCTAAAGTGCATCAAAGAAATTGAAATAAAGAAGATGTACATGCCAGTAGGACTTCAGCAGGGCAGTGGGTTTCAAGGATCCTTTGGACCCTGTTTGAACAGTCCACCTTCTCACTCAGGCATGAGGCGACCCTGGAGCCTGGGCTTTGGAGAGAGACGACTTCACATTCAGATGCTGGCTCTGCCGCTTACCAGCTGTGTATTTTTGATTGGTTTAACCCTTCTGGGCCTCACCTTCGTCATCTGCAAAAAGGGATGAACAACTACGTCACAGGGTTCTCTGAGGATTTACTAAGAGAATGAGTGAGAGTTGGCATCTGTTGGTTTTGCCTACTCAGTATCTGGTAATTTGACCCTAATCTTCTTTGAGACACTGCGCCTTGTCTGCTGTTGGTCCTCGAGGGTGACATGAACTAACTCCTAGGCGGATACAGGGTTGAACACGTATCTCAGAAGTGGCCAATCAGAGCAATGCATGGCTCTGGACAGTGATTGGTTTAGGTCTGGGCATGTGAACCAATCGGAGCCAAGGAGACGCAATTCCAAGGTGTCTACTGGAAATGTGGAAACCCTGGACTTACTGAGGTGTTAAGGTGGAACCTCAGCTTGGCATCTTGCTACATCCTGAAAAGAGAGGCATCCAGAAGAAAGCTGAGAGGGACAGAGTAAGACCTAATTCTGATGACATCATCGGAATTCTTGCATCCAGTTTGGCCAAACCTCAGGCATCCCTGGCCTTTTGGAAAGATGGACCAACAATTAATCTTTTTGATTTACACCAATTGGCTTTCCCGTCCCTTGAAACTCAAGAGTTCTCACTAATGCAACATACAGAAATTGTAGTCCACCGTCTGGTAATTAGCACACAAAGAGCGGGGTGGGTCCTTAGGAGGTAGCTCTGTTTTCTGCAGAGACTAACCAATTTTGTTTCTCCTTGGCATCTCAGAACAGAGGGCTGACTGACAACACTGGGAGATCAGGTTCATGGCACGGTAATGAAAGCAGCTGCTGTGTGAATAGAAAACAACAACAGGAACCCTGGGCCCAATTTACTCACACCTGGCACCATGCCAGGCTGCAGGGTGTCAAACTCAGGGAGGGAGCAGACGCTGCCGCTGCCACTTCAGGAAGGCTGTGTTGCTGATGCAATCGGGCCCCATTCTGTGATCAGCCAGAAGAAGGCCAGAGCTGCCTGGGTAGAGGGTCATTGGCTTCAAGGGTGAACACCAATGCTCCAAACAAACAGGAAAAACAAGTCACAACAAACCCTGCCACCAGCTCAGCGCTAAGCTGTCAAAACCAGGCTTGAAAGAGAGGGGCGGGCCTTGCTTGATGTTAAAATGCACGGGGAAGAATGCATGAGTGGGGGTAGACAGAGCATGGAGGAGCGAGCTGTGGACTCACAGAGCAGTTTCTATCCTGGCTTCACTGATTTCAAGCTGTGTAATTTTATTAATTTATCCCCTTGGCTCAAAACTATCCAATGACTTCCCACTCTTTTTATAGCAAAGGCTGAAATTTTTAGCATGACCCACAAGCCTTTGGGTATACCACCCTCTGCTTTCCCCTCTGACGCTATCTCCTACCACTCAGCTCTTCACTCCTTCCACACCAGTCATGCCGGCTCTGTGCTGTTCCAACCTCACCCATACACCTCTGCCCCAGGGCCTTTGCACTGGCTATTCCTTCTTCCTGCACTATTTTCCCTGCAGACATATGTATGACTTACTCCTTTACTTTATCAGGTGAGACTGGCCTTATCTGAAAGCAGCTTTTCTTACCCCAGCACCATTACCTGACTTGTGTGCGTCTCCCCCTGAGATATTATTTATTAATTCTTTTGTTAACCCCTGTCTTTCCCCCAAGAGCAGGGCTTCTTATTTGCTTTGTTCACTGCTGTATCATCAGTGCCTAAAACTGTGTCAAACACATAGCAGGTGCATTGTGAATATTTATTTATTTAGCTGTTTAACACATTTACTGAGTACCTACCTGTTCCAGATGTTGATAAAACAGAATCAAGAGAGATAAGATTACCTGCTCTTGTTGTGGAAAAATATTCACGCGGACAAATGAAAGAACAAGAGGAGTAGGCTAATTTCAGAATGTGGCCAATTCTCTGGAGTGATAAAGGGTGACTGGGAAACAAGAAGTGTTTTTAAATAAATGGTCAAGGTAAGTCCCGAGGTAGAGGTCAAGTTGCTGAAATGGTGAGAAAAGTACATTCCACCAGGTGCAGACCAGGGAGGACAAGAAGGGCTCCAGGTGGGAGGAACATCAAGTGCAAAGGTCCTGAGGCAGGAAAGGACTTAGATTTTTGGAATACCTAAAAGCATTCAGCATGGCTAAAGGAAGGAAGAGACAGATAGGGGACACAGTCAGAGAAGTGGGCATGGGGAGGTAGGTCCCTGAAACAGAGGCGAGGGTCTTGGATTTTCTTCTAAGGAAGAGCAGCCATTATCTCATCCCTTTCAGACTCAGTTTCATCCCCCATGAAATGGAGATGATGAACACCCATGGTGGGGAGAGGATTCAGCAAGGAAAGGCAAATACAGCACCTAGCACAGTGCTTGGTGAGGGGTAGGCACTGGACCCTAGCGACTCTACACTCCTCTCCTGGGAACACACCCAAGCTTGACATAGGCGGAAGTTGACTATGATATTCAGTTTCTGCTTCTCAAACTCAAAGTCTCATTGGTAGAAACGATCGGAAATGAACCTGAAGGATCAAGTGGGTTCCAACTTTAGAATTCTCACAGTTCCTTTTCGGTGCAGGGCAGACGGTCACTCTCCCCACGCGATCCTGCGTTATACAAAAACATGCTGCCTGAGCTGACCGCATGTGAGTTGTCAGTATTAGTGGCAGAATGAGACTTAGTAAGGTGTGTGTGGAGACCCAATCAAGCAGCGCCGTTCTCTCTGTCCTGACAGACATCCCTGCTCAGCCTGTGGGTACCTGCTGCATCTCAGGAAGTTACGTGGGGAGGAAGGGAGACCAAAAGCATAGTGGCAGGTCCTGTTGGCAGCTGACTGCCAGCACCCGGGCACTGCCCCAGCGTCAGGCACCCACAACTAGTCTATTTGAGCACACAAGGGTGAGAGGGGAATTTCGTTTGACTTAAGCTAAAAGCCCCACTCACACAAGGCACAAGTGGACAAATCATCCACGTGACCCCGTCATCAAGCAGGTCAAAATCCGTATCCTCTAAGACCCACAGGTACACGTCCCTAAAAGGATGTCTGATCTACAGCCCCAAGCCTTGAAGGAAACAGATAACATAAATACACTCAATTAGGAAACAGTGTGCTTGGGAGATGATTTGAATATCTGAAGAAATTTCTCTCTGATCCAAGGACTATTTAGTTTCAAAGAAAATTTATCTTTACTTGGAGTCTTGGAGAAAAATACTGCAACAACTTTGTAACACTAGCCGTCTTTCTGCTCATATACAGGGATTTGACTTGGAGATTTCACCTTCTTACAAAGGAATGCTTTTTGTGCAGACTAATCTGACTCAGCGATGGGAAAGACGGACCCACTTCTGCCTCTACTTACTGAGCTCCCACAGACCCACCTTATCAGCACACCCCCGAGTGACCTCAAGAGTGACGACGGCAATGGATGGGGAAGCCGTAACCCAGGAGGCCATAGCTGCGAAGTTATCATCAGGAAATAATTCGTATTTAACTAATGGGATGTCACTCGCAAAAGGAATTACCGGGGGGAAGAAGCAACTCAATTGTCCAACATAGGAGAATCATAGTGCATTAACACTATAGTCAAACACTTTACAGTACGATATTTTCAAACAGTGGACTACTTGGCAGCTGTTAAAATGCAAAAGGTAACTTAATGACGAAAACGATAGTTAGGAAACTTTTAAAAAACAAAAATAAACAAATACAAGCAATATAATTCCCTTAAAAAGATGCTTATTTATCTACGCACACATGCATAATATAAAGTTTATGTGATATAATAAAATTCATATTACATAACGTGCACATGTACTGTTTCATATTTATATAAATACTCATATAGCACATATGATATAATATAAATTATACATTATGTATTCATATTATATACTTATACAACATGTATATTATAAACACATATACAATAGTAATTTATGCATAATAAAATCAACCTCTATACTACATATGATATACATAATATATAAATTAGAAAGAAATTTTACTTGTTTTAAATCTTATGTATATTCTGTTTCTCTAATATATATGTGTACATATAACTTTATGTTTATACATAAAACTTTATATATACATGCATATATATATTAGAGAGAAAGACTGCATGCATATCCATATCCATACACACATATTATTAAAGGTACATTTGAAATGTAGATTTCCAGGCACATATTACTTTCATAACATGAAAAATAAAAGTTATTTTAAAATGACTTTTAAACATCTCTGATAGACTCACAGAGCATGACTTGCTTATTCTAATCACAGTATCTCCTGCAAAGCAGATGCTTAATTAACGTTCATTATATTGAGAAAAGAAAAAGCAAGGTAAGAGAATGGAATCGTTTCGGCGAAGAAGAAACGATCCCCAACCCTCACATGAAATCCTGGGAGTGCGTGGGTCAAATTCAGTAAACATAACTCCATATGCTTTTACTTCATTTGTTACTCTGAGCAAAAGAGAAAACTCAACCAATTCTTCTGGTCCAGAAGTGGAATTCTCAATGGATTTGGAGAAAAATTGTACTTGGGAATATGGCACTGAAAGACTATTTGTGAAACGTCTTTCCTAATGACCAATAAACATTTTTATGTTTAAAGGAATACTATGCATATGTGTATATTAGTCAATCATTGGTGTTTTTAATAAGTATATGAAAATATATACTTATTTATTTACATATATCATTTATATGATATATGTAAATCAGCCTTACGTTCAGGAATGCCCTCCTGATACTAATGATTTGATGCCTGCTCTCTAATCTTTGTAGTTTAAAAATGTACTAAAAAATAAAAACAAATGATCCTGACGTGTCTGTCAGTTACACTTTGCCAGTACAGAAACAGCCACTTTTGTGCTATGAAACCAGTGGACGCTGCTTTATTTTATTGTGTTTCTTTGATACCTGTCTGTTTGATACCCCATTAAACTGTGAGCCCCACGAGAGCAGGGACCATTGTTTGCCTTGCTTGCCCTATATCCCAGCACAGAGCAATGCAAATGGCAAATACATGTTGAAGAAATAAATCACCAGATCCTGTCATCATACAATATTCCTATAGGGAAACATTATTTCAATTAATATCCCACGAGAAATACTCCCTCTATGTCTTGGTTCCTGGCTTGTATCTTATGTTCATTGGTTTGCATTTTATTGTCCTTTGAGTGTTTACAGCAAGTTTCCTTAAAACATTTTATGACACTAAGTGGGGCCCATGTAAACAATGAATTACCAAAAAAAAAAAAAAAAAGGAAAAAAACAGCAACTCCTTCCAGAAAGCAGTCTCTGCTGGGTTTGCCTTTTTCCCTTCTTTGCTTGAACCACTGCCGATTTCACATCTCCCAGGAGCCAGAACCAAAGCCTCTGACATCTGAGCTCAGTGTCACAAGGAGAAGGACCCGCCTCTACAGAGAACAAGGCGCCCCAGTGGCAAGCCACAGGGGAGAGAGAAGAAACAAGCAGAGAATAAGAAATGCCAAGTTGGCAACGGAAGGAGAAGTGACTCGGGACACATAGAGAAGTGACACATAATGCAATATATAGATGATGTATTATAGAATCGTACCCTTGAAACCTACGTAGTTTTGTTGATCATTGTCACCCTGATAAAATTTAGGGCGAAAAAGAAAGAAAGGCCAACTTGAGTCCTCAAGGCTAATAGGAGTGGGTTTATGAAGCTCAGGGTGCTGCTCTCTCTGTCTCACTCCTGCATCCGGGGGTTCTATCTCCAAACCACGTCCGATGTCCTTCACCATTGCCATCCCCTTTGTCCCAACAATGAGCATTTTTCCCTCGACAGGAACTTCCTAACTTCACTTCCTGCAACCCCTCTGTGCCCCTATCGTTGTCACATTTGCCAGAGTAAGGACCTTGAAAAGGAAATCAGACTACGTCACCCATCAGTGAAAAACCTTCCAATGGCTTGCCGCCCATCATACTTGCAATAAAATCCACATATTTTATCCTGGTCCATTCAGTTCTCTAGGAGTGGGCTCCTGAGTGCCTTGGACTTCCTTGTGGGCCATATTCTCCCCCACTCTATCTTGTTAATGATGTACCAAGCACTCTGGAGCATGCATTTCCACCTCAGGGCCTTTGCACGTGCTGTTCCCTCAGCCTAGACGTCTCTGCTCTCAAATCTTGACATGCTTGGCTCCTACTCACTGGAGACTCTGTTTCCAAGTCCCTCCTGAAAGGAGCCTTTCCTGACCACCTCCTCTAATATAACCATATCCTTCCTCTTTGATTATCTTGCCAGGAACTCTACCATGTCTAAAATGACCCTGCGTGTCTGTGGTGCTGTCTGTGTCTCTCACTAACAAGTCAGCAACACGAGGATGGGGACCGTGTCTATCTAGTACACCTTTATCCCCAGTGTCTAACACCTAGCACAGTGTCTGGCATGAAGAAGATGCCCAATAAATAAAACTTAACGGTCTGTACAGGGCAAGCACGTTTATTTTGCATAAAAGCAAATTATCTATCAACCACTGGCCAATGGCCGTCTAACACCTATCATTACACTCAATGTGCAAACCTGGACACTGAGCCTCAGAGCTTGTCCATCGGATGCCCAAGGACATGTCACTGTTGCGGGTAAGCCTGGCTTTGAAGCTGCTTCTATCTGACTTCCAAGTTCACATTCGTAATCGTCTCTGTCCACTGTCTTCCATGCACTGATTCAGCATGGTATCACTGTAAAGTGAGCTCAAGCCAGTCATGTACTTGTTGGTTTACTCGAGAAGGATCTAGCGAGAACATGACGTGTCCTACGTCCAGGACTGGGCCCCCCAGGTATCTTCATCCACAAAACTACCACAGCCATCCTTTTACTATTCGAAAAGTGGTTGTTAATCACCTCTCGAGAGGGAAACGAAAGGAAACTCCTGGAGTTCAAACAGGATTTGCTGAGCACCTTCTCTGCGCCAGGTCCCCTGGATACAGTCTCGTTGAATTTTCAGAGGCAGCACCATAGGGCAAGTTATAACGCTGTCAGTGTGGTGATGGCAGGACTGAGCCTCGGAGAGGTTAAGTGACGTGCTCACACAGGCAGAAAGTGACAGCGTCTCTCCCCAAATTGTCCTCCTCTGTCTACATCACACCTTGACACTGGCGTGCGGTAGGAGGCACCCAATAAATGTATGTAAAATGAATAAATGAAGTCCCCAGAAAAACCCAATTTATTTTCAGTAAGCCGCCTGCTTCCAGCCTGTCCACATAGGGGTAACTCCCAGCCATAAAAATGACTGTTCTCGATTTGGGAAATCCATTTTACTACCTAATGGCAAACTACCCTTTCTGCTAATGATTCTGGAAGCGATAATACCAGCTATCAATGCAAATTCATAGCATTCACTTCATTTATTTGGATTCATCACGTCCTATAATTTTGTGGGCTCAAGAAAGTTATCAAAGATTACCGGTCTGCGGTCAATAGTTTTCAATATATGAAAATGTATATGTACCAGGCACTGTTGATGGCCCTTTGTATGGAATGTTATATTTAATTCCAGTACAATCCTGGGAGCTATGGATGACGATGATCTGCATTTTCCAGAGCAAGGCAAGTCACGGAGGGATTAAGTGACCGGCCTCGTGCTGCCCAGGGACCAGGCTGTGGCAGAGGCAGGATTTGTGCCCCGGCATCCTCACTCCCAGGCCATGCTCCGAGTTACTCGGCTAGCAGGCCTCCGGGAAGCAGAGAGCTGGAAAGAAAACAAATACTCAGGACGTGGGGAAAAGGAACTCAGGAAATCTTTACGCCTCCTCATCAGTTCTCACAAATCCCGATCACACCGAATCCAACAAGAAATAATTTTCCCCCAGGGTCTGACCCCCAGATGCTTCGAGCATGAACTCTTTGCTTCCCTCATCACAAAATAATTCAAATGCTCACAGGCAACTGGCGGCCTCTGGAACCTGATCTCAGAACCGACGGGGGCCTGAAGGATGGTCCTAATGATATTACCAAGTGGCTCTTCCCCTTTTTGGCCTCAGTTGAGAGGTTACGTCCAAAGATGATTCTACCAGACGAGCTCTGCGGATGTGATGGGATTAGCCCGATTTCAAAGCTTATTTTTGACCTCCAGCAGAAAATTGAGCACATACGCTCATGAAGGCCATGGGGACTCTAGGAGAACATCAAGTTGATTCATCAAATTAGCTCAAACATAATTGTCCTGCATGAGTGGCTATAGAACTCATCAGCTATAAACCTGTCAAAAAGCCATCCGCTCTGATGTTAAATAGAGACACAAAGTCATGGTGTTCGGAATTTGACATTTGTTGGACTTTAGCCTGATAAGGGTGCTTTGTTTCCTCTTGGAGGAAGTTGTCGAAAGATGCAGAGTGGATAGATCAGAGCAGAAAAAAGGAACGCACACGAGTTTCTAGAAATACCAGTTTCTATGTATCAGAACTGTAACTATATTCTTTTCTCCGAGAACCTATAAAGGTTAGAGTCACACATTTTGAATGTGTGTGTGTGTTTTACTAATCATACTGCATGTGGATCACTTGCCTCTCTGCAGCTGAGACTGTTCTCAGAAAGGCAGATGACGCATAGACCATGGACAATGTCTGCATCTTTTGCATAACATGTTCTCTCGCCTCTGCTCCCACGTGACACTACAGAATGCAATAGCTGGAAGTCAGAAATTTTTGCAGAGGAAAATCTACACAATGTCAGGGAGAGATTTAAGCCTTAAGCAAATTCCCATCTAGTCACTGTTGCAGGTCACTATTTTTGCCTTACACAGCGGATCGTCTCAACTCTTCGCAGGTCCCTGTGTATGCAGAGAACTGTGCTTTGCTCTGGGTGTCTACCCACGTGCCGGAGGGAGGTCGATGCCACAAGCCTTCCTGTCTAAATCCAAACAAGTCAAGTTCGCCCCATGCACCCCACGCCCAGTCTGAAATTATTTCACTGTTGTCTGACGTGTCTTCTTCTGGTGACTACTTGTCTGGTTCCTAATTTTCATGACATTTGGGGGTAATTTCCCCCCTTTTTTTGTTATTGACAAAGACAGAGGAGGCCTGCTGTAATTTGTGGGTGACTGACAAGGCTGAATGTTGCTAAGTCAAATGTTTTGATTGATATCAGAGGAGACCTCCAGGCCCCAGACATGACAGGCTGCCATAGCTCCTTCAGAGCTGGTGATCAGTAAATCCCAGTAAGTAAGCCGTTCACGCGCAAGTCAATACATTTTCCCTTCTAGGGCGTTTTGGCATCAAGTATCCAAAGCCTTAAAACCAGCATACTCTCTAGCAATTCCACTTCTGGGATTCTGTCCGAAGAAGATAAATAGACAACTGTGTGAGGATATGAATACAAGGATGTTTATCTTGGTGTTGTTTAGAATAGGAAAAGTTAAAAAACAACAACACAAAACTACTTGTCCAGCAATACGGTTAAGTAAATAGGTTAAGTAAATATGATGCATCCATCCATACAATGGAATATTTATAATCACTAAAATTTCTTATGTGCATCTTTATTGATTGATAGGAAAAGCTATTTGCAATAAATATCAAGTGAAAACTAGATTATAAAACTCTATTGTGTTATATTAGCCTCTACGTAACTATATTATCCATAGTATTACACTATATGGTATCTGTATGGAAAAAGCTTTTGAAAAGGCATAGCCAAACCGTAACAGCGGTGATATCCGTGGGTAATTTTTAACTTCTTTTTTTTATTCTTTATAATGTATGTGCATTCCTTTTACAGTCAGAAAAAAAGGTGTTTTTTTTTTAATTTGAGTAAAGCAATGCGCATTGACTTGAGAAACTTTTCATATCCTTGTGACCCATTTAAAAATCTCTCTATCATATCACATCAGACTTAATGGACCTGACTGTAAAGGGCCACCAGGATGAAAAATTGACCAGGGGCCCAGAAAACCTTCTGTTGATTCTTGTGGACCATGGTTATGTTTGATCTTAACTTCTTGGCAGACTGAGTTAGAATTTTCTCTTTGAAAGATGAAACTGTGAATTTCCTGTTAGGCAAGACCCAGGTTGATTATTTCTTAAGTCAGCGCTCTCTACTCCTAGTGAAACTGAAAACCTGAAGAATGGTGTCATCTGTAAATTTCCTGTGCAGGCATCTTCCCCAAAAAACAACCATTCAGAGAAGGGATCAAAAGAGGTGGTTTAGCAGAGTGGTTCAGGACAAAAACGCTGAGGCAGGATGCCAGGGTACAAATCCTAACCGTGCCACTCACTGGTGGTACAGCTTTGGGAATCCACTTACCCTCTCTGTGCCTTTGTGTCCTCACTGATATGGCGGAACGAATACTGATAAAGCTCCCTGCCTGACAGCGTGGTCATGACACGGAAATGAGGTGTGCCAGGTGACGGGCCATCAAAAGTGCACCATAAATGTTCATTACTAACATGACGGCCATTGGGCTCTGCCCTGCAGCGCGCAGTGGGCTGGTACTGGGCAAAATCTCTGCCTTATGTATTGTTGGGGTCGCCAAGCTAACTTGCAGTTTCCCTGTTGTGTGACCTGCTGTTGACTGCTTCCTGAATCCCGGAGTGTTTGACCTCGATTTGTGGGCCTACTGAGTTATAATAATCAACCCTCGCTTTGAATGGCTCTGCTCTCTCAATGATTCGCATCCTTCTCTTTACATTCTATAGCCTTTAGTTTACATCCCCTCCAGCCCCAAAGGTCTGAAAAGATACCAACAGCTCTGACTTCTTACCCCACGGGGATGAAAACAAGAGTTGATCTAAGGCCTCAGAGCAGAGGTCAGAAGCAAACAGCTCTCAGAAAGGACTTTATCCAAAGACACTGTGTGTTTTATTTGGCACATACAGTAGTTTTTAATAAATTACTTTCCAACTTTTATAAAATTGGTACAAAGCACATCTCCCGATTTCCAGAATTCCTTATGAAAAAGGAAAGCTTCTCTCACTTTGAACTTGATATGAAAACACGATCATACCACAGCTCTACCTTACTTTGCTTAGCATACCTCTAAGATTCAGCCGTTCGACTCACAGAGATCTGGCATATTCATCCACATGCCTGAAGGGTATTCTACCACATGAATAGGACATAAATTATTTTTACATTCTCCTATTAATAGATATTTGGTTATTTCTAGGGTTTTTTTCTGCTAATACAAATAACGTTGTTATGAATATTTTTGTACTTACCTCCTTGTCAATGTACGAGTCAAATAATAGGTTGTTTTGGGAGATAAACCCGTTCAGTAAAACTATAAAGAAAAGCAAGGGAATTATAAACACCCAACTCAGGGGAGTGACTGCTGAAGATGGTGGAGTGGACTAGGGAGGGTTCCACAGGAAACTCTGATAGCATTTATCATATGCTATTTTAACTGTGGGTTCAAAGGTGTTCACTTATTTCGGGTATGCTTGATAATTCACGTATATTTTATACATAGTCTTTTGTAAGAATCCAATTTGAACAAATATGTTTGAATGAACTGAAAGAAAAATGGAGAGATCTAGGCAACACTGGGCCCACGTTCTCACAGCTGCCTCTGTGAAAAAAAGCCAAGGACTGTTCAATTCGTCAGAGTCCCACCATCTCACCGTTATACGACATCTGTTTATTCATTTGTGTTACTTGTCTGGGCGCCTTTCGCATCGGAGTTCATAACGCCAGCCCTAGAAGACGCTATCGTCTCCTGAGTGCAGGTGAGGAGAACCCGTTTCACTCCCCACAAAGTCCTTCCTGGAACAAATGAAGGGTGAAAAAAGACATTCACGCGTCTAGCATGTCTGCGAGTCGCAAAGTGCACCGTGGGAGCCCCGGAGAGACCTGCCCAACTTCCACAGTAGGTCCACGACCTTCATGCACTGTCTCAGCCAACAACATAGGACTCACCCACAAGGAGAAACAAAGCAAAGAAAACAAGTTCATCTTTCACCTCCTGTCTAGAAGTCATCATTTCCAGGTCGGGGAAATATATCCCGAACACTCAGCGAGTCCGCCAACATTGCTGCCCCTGTTGCTAGCTCTTAATCGAAACAAGGAGATGGTTTAAAGACGGTGAAGGTGGGATGTGTTTCCCATAGGAAATCCCTCGAAGGACGGAGCCACACAGCTCTCTGCACTGCTTAGGATGACCACTTGTGCTGTCCAGGTGAAGGACGGTATGGCAGGAAACTCAGTGAGCTTAGCTTTTACGAACACCTCAGTCGAGTCAGGACTTACCCTGTATGTGTGAGCAACTGCCCTGTGTCTGTTATCCGCCATCAACATTTCCTAACAAAACCCTAGACTGAGGCCCAGGCAGAGAGGAGCCTGCAGGCGGCCAGAGCTCTGGGGACTCTGCTTCTTAAGGCTCAGCCTGCCCCCAGCTCCCCACCCCCTGCCATTCCCTTCACCTCAACCCCAGTCCTCTCACCGGATAATTTCAGCAGCGTCCCCACTTTTCTCCTTGTTGTAGTCTGGTGTCCCTCCAATCAGGTTTCTACCTCGAGACCACTGTGATCCTTTTTTTTTTTTTTAGAACTCGAACTACTCACTCCTCCACTTCAGTAAAATCTCCAACGGCCTCACTGTGCTATGTGCAAAGTACAAAGTCCATAGTGGAAATTTCAAGCCCATTCATGGTCTCTACTCTTAGCTCCTGCTCGTCTGCCTTTTTATTCACACTCCAGCCAATCCAAACTGTTTGCAGCTACCTCGAACCCAATATATTTTCGCCCCTTTCAAACTTTTCCACGTGTTACTCCTTCTACCTGGAAGGTGATCTCCTCTTCCACCATCCCTGCTTCCTCTGACTAGCTGTTACTCAGACCTCAGTCTTCCATGGAGCTCTCACTGTGCCTGAGAAACAGTGTTTTTCTCAACTACCAAGATTAGACAAGGTATCACACGATACATGTGCTCTAGCAGCATATATGGAAGAACCGTATGTATTGAATGAAGCTATTTCTTTCATATGTATGTGAATATATATGTGGGGGCATAGAGATGTATGTGTGTGTACATATGAACACACACATATGCATATACTTCAAAAGTTATCCTAGGAAAATCATCGTAGATGTGTTCCAATATTTAGCTATAATTTTTTTTTATTAGAATGTGGTTGTAATAGCAAAAGAATTGAAAACAACCTCA
Organism: Rhinolophus ferrumequinum; assembly: GCF_004115265.2. Taxonomy (NCBI): domain Eukaryota; kingdom Metazoa; phylum Chordata; class Mammalia; order Chiroptera; family Rhinolophidae; genus Rhinolophus; species Rhinolophus ferrumequinum. Next base: position 7,376,892 of record NC_046306.1, read on the forward strand.
ATATCCAACAATAGGGATTGATTAAATGAATTAGAGTATATCTATTCAATGAAATGTGATTTTCTTATTCAAAATGAGCTTACAGAGTACTATTTAAAAATATGAAAAGATCTTGAGGACACATAATTAACGTGGGAAGGATTACAAAACAGTAAATGTTTTATGTATAGTAATATTTTGGTTAAAAAAGCATAAAAATGTACAGAAAGGCAAAATAACAAAGTGTTAACAGCATATTATAGATGAATATGAGAGTTAACTTTTCCTTCCTTGCTCATCTGAATTTTCTAAATACATCACAATAAACATGACTATTTTTTCTGACTTAAGAATAACAATAGAAGCTTCATTGGCTTGTCTTATTATTTAAAGGAGCATGAGAGGATGCTAAGGGATTCTGACTTCTGCAGGAATCTTAGGGCTGCAGTTGTTGGGACGCGAGGCGGCATTAAACACAAGAGAACACACAGACAGGAAATGGGAGCGTGGGCACAGCGAAAGCCCATTTTGCCTCCCTGCAAACTTGATCACAGACGGGCCCCGACTATGGCTGTCCTCATGCACCCTGCCTGTGAATTCAAGCAACCTCGGAGTGTGTGTCGGGGGGAAAAAGCTTTGGTTTCACTGACTCAGGCCGGAAGTAATTTCCTGCTTAGACAGGGAAAAAAAAAGTGACGGAGAGCATCTGCAGGGCACACGGGACACCTATGAGCAAGAAGGTACCGCATCGGCCTCCTGCACACTCAAGGGGGTCTGCTTGTATGATTAGTCTTCCTTTGGGGGACTTTGTGTGTACCCCAGGGGTACAAAAAAGGATTCATTTTTGATATAGAAAGGACACGTATAAATTTGAATTTATTTTTATTTTTGTGTAAAAAAAAGCACAATTTTTATGTTATAATTAAAAAGAAAACCCAAACCATGCATTGGCACGGGTACCCTGACTCATTCTAGATGTGAAGGTCCCATCGACCAGACCAGGGAAACTATAATGACGGGGGAGGGGAAGCTCATCAAGGTGGAGCTTGGCCTGACCCTTCGCTCCTTCCTTAGGTCTCAGCCTATCACCAGGCAGGGCAGTTTAGTTGTGCCTATGTACGTGGATATACAGATTTTATCACCTAAGCTTACTGCTATCCATTTGGAATCTCAGGTAGGACAGTCTTTTAAACCAAGTAACTCAAACAAAAAAGTAAACCAGACTTTTGAGTCAACGTATCATAAAGTGAGTGATAAACCAAGGTCTTCAAAAATGATGAACCATATTTAATGTTTTCTCTAACTATCAAATTTTTTAAATAAGAGCCAGCGTTTTTTAAATACCTTTAAGTAGAATAAAATTATATATGTACATGATATATATATATATACACATATATAGTTATATATTACACACATACAACATATTGTATGTGTGTAATATATAATATAAATATATACGACTTTTACCTCTTTCGTTAACACTTTCCATCTTGTACATATTTTAACAAAGCACACTTTTTACTTGTACAGTGGCACATACGTGTAATTACCAGATGCATAACACATGTATCCTAGGGCTGCACGCTTACGATTACCTGCAAGGCAAGCACGAAATGCTCGATGCCACGGACTTAATGTCCTTTCCCACCTAGACCATGAAGTCTTTAAGGGCAGGGACTAAGTACCACGTTTTTTTTTGTGTCATGCTATCACAGATGCCTGGTTGGGAGGCACCCCATAAAGGCTCATCCGATGGAGGAAATTTCCCTTCCAACACAAATCAGGAAAAGCCTGATTAAAAACAGAGCATATGATTTGACTTCCCCTAAAAACATGAAGAGTTGGCCTGTCCCACAACAATCACCTCTCTGCATCATCCAACCATTTTAAGATAAGATAATTACTGATGTATGTATTTATTCTGGTAGAAGAGCAAAGCGTATACTCTGGTTATATAACTACAGCCGTATTGTTCCTTTCACTCAAAAAATAAGAGACTGGAATGCATTCTCTCTGCTTCCCACCTACACGACTTCAGTAAGAAAAAGAAAAAACAAAAAAACCCAAACCCCCAAAACAAATGGCCTCCCCTTTATGGCAATTTGTAGCCTGGAGCCAGTTTTTAGAGCTGAGTAATAAATCCCAGAAAAACAGTGACTACAATGGAAAGGCTGACAGACATTTAACACTAATGGTGCAAACAGAGGGCACACAGGAAAACGCTCTCGTCACATTCCCCACACTGAGTGTTCACAGATTGCTCACCGATGTGCTATTTTTTTAGTGGACAATTTGCCTGTTCATAAACAGCAGAAAATTTCCAACACGCTAGCAAACTCCGGGGAGAAGAAATTTCCTTGAAATTCCTGTTTCCCACAGGTTTGGTTATATACTAAATACTCACTTCAGCTGCTTTTGCTATTGTTATTGTTTTTAACTATAAGGAACAAAAATGACATTTGAACCATGACAACTTGACAAATAGTAAAAAACTAAAAACAAACAAACAAAAAACCACACACAAAAAACCAAGACAAACTATAATACTTCAACTAAAACTTAAAACTAGGATAGCTTTATATTAACACCATTGTCAAATCTTCTAACACTTAAAACATCTAGTTTTCTGTGCAGAGACTAAAAAGGTAAATCACAAAAAGCATTTGATTAACACTCAAGATACCAAAGGGGGAATGACCTCTCTGAACCCTGAGGTTTATACTGAGACCTTGATACTTAACAATTCAGAGGAAGAATTTTTGGATGAAAGTCTGTCTCCACCTGTAATATCTGTCATTTCCCACTGGGGTCAAGGCTCTATAGTTTAAATCTGTGACTACAAGGATGGGAACCAACCTTGAAAGGTCACGAACACCGACCCTGAGCGTCTCACACTGGACATTCAAAGGTTCTTTCTTATACGTGAAGGTGAAATAAGACACAGAAACCATAGCAACAGATCTATTGACAAGACTTTTTATAATCGCAGCAAGGCTTCCTTCCTGAGACTTGGAGAACATGGAACAGTGTATTAGGATAGAGGAGGAGCATTGAGCATTCCTAGGTGGCAAGAACTCACTTTCGGAAATGGAAGGAACCGGGGGCATTCAGAGAAGTACAGCAGTGCATTTTCCACGATGGTCCTGGAAACCCAGTTTAGACAAGACAGAAGCAATTGCAAATACTGCATCCCCATGGTAATAAAACCATTGGACCTGTTCATGTAATTATTCCATACAAATATCGAAGATGTAGGCAGAGCAAAGATGACATTTTATCATCTCAATTGATCCTTCAGGTTCCCTCAAAACAACTCTCATCTGATATTCTGCGTATATTCTGTGGACAACAATGTACACAGTTTTGCAGCAAAAGCCTGTATCTGAAATGAGCCAATGTGCTAACATTTTTATGAGCAACTACGGATTGTGCGGACCGATTTACATTATAAGCATTCTAAGGAAGGATTGGGACTGGAGAAAATGGTGTAGATATATTTTAAAAAGACGCTTCCAGCTCCCAGGGACTCAATTTTGAAGCCCACTCGGGCATTCTGCATGTACAAGCACTTTCTCTGGGTATAATTTAAGGGCAGTTTGAAACTTTGGCCCAATTTGATCAAATATTGATAGACGGTCCAGTAAAACGTGGTATGGGAAGCAGCTACTTTACTGCACATTGACACTGTAAATTTGAAGAGACACTGTCAACCTGCTGAGCTCTGAAATTTACTTCCCTAAAAGGCAGATAAATCCCATGGCTAACACTGCAGATCTGTGTTAAATATACATACTCATGTACCTTATGTAAGGTCCTCCACAATAAATTTCTCTTAGAGTCTAGTGCTAGGAAATAGTTTGTCTTTCCTGATGAATGTGTCTGCTTTCTTATTAGAGAATGAGGGCTCTGTGACAATGTGTTTCTCTTTTTGCCTTTGCAGCTAGGAACCTCCAAGTATCATTTTGCATCAGTGGTAGCAGCTCCTCTCAGCCTAGGGTTTTTTGTTTGTTTGTTTTGGGGTGTGTGTGTGTGTGTGTGTGTGTGTGTGTGTGTGTACAACTGATCTGTCTCTTCGTTACAAGCCTCTTATTCTCCACTCCCCTTACTTTCATGATTTTATCTTATTTCTATCTTTTATTGAATGTCATCTCACCTTTTTTTGGAAGAAGGAAGAAGAGAAATAGTTAAACACATACTTAGGTCCCAAGGTTCCTTCAAGTAACCTCAATGGAACTTTGTTTCCAACTTTTATTTGCCTGAAACAACCTAATGTCTGGACACATAAGTGTAACCTAACATACAAATGCAGAGTCCTCTCTTGCCACCCAGCACCCAGCTCAAGTGTGGAGACACAGTCAGATTAAGCTGCCAGAGAAGATTAGGGCCAGGCTCCTCCCCCCAGGTTCCCCACCTGGTGAATTCCTGTGGGAGATGCTACAGGCCAGCTACACTTCACACATTAGTGGGCTTTAAAAAGATGGAAAGTGGAGATGCCTATTTATCATAAGGAGGAATTACTGAAAGAGATGTTTTTCTTCCCATTATAAGGGGGAAATTTGGTTCCAACTAGGCTGACCTGGAATTGTTAAGTAAGGTGGGGGGAGAAGGCGGAGAGAAGGAAGAACGAAGGCAAAAACCAGCCAGATTCAGCGTCAGCAGGGTTACAACTTCCACTTAACCTGGGGGTTCTCAGAGTAGCTGGCATCAGACTCCCTGGCAGGGCTTGTTAGAACCCAGATTGCGGGGCTTCCATGCCAGCTCTTGAGACAAGAGGTCTGGGGTGGGGCCTGAGAGTATGAAATTCTAACAAGTTTCCAGGTGACGCTGATGCTGCTTAAATACCTTTCCCCCCAGAAAATGAAATTAGACTAAGAGAAAAGGAGATTCAGGAAAGGAAACTACTAGTAGGAAAAATTAAATGATGACGGGAAGAGCAGTAACCAGCCTTCATGAGGCTTTCGCTGCTGGACGAGCACTGTGCTAAGTGCTTTGTTGACTCACAGATTCCTTTGCTCCTGAAAATAATTCTATGGAAAGAGTCTAATATTGTCTTTATGTTACAAACAAGGATGGAGACGGGGAGGAAGCAAGCAACTTGCCCAAGGTGCTATAATCACCAAAGGGTGGAACACGGATTCATATCCAGGCAAAGTCCTCACCGTGATGTGACATGGGCTGGTGGCATGGGGTTCAGTGTCCCAGGCTCTGCCTCTGGGACAATGTCAAGAGTCTGTTGCTGTCCCCTGGTACCACAGCCCTGCTCAGTGACAACCTGTGGCTAGCCCCTTCTCCTTGCTCACAGAGGCCCACATCATTTCTGTGTTTGAGTCTTGACTCAGTAACCATATTGGGGGTTGTAAACCAAATGACGAAAACTCTAGTCAATTGTCACCGCACAGGACAGTGGCCTCAGTGTTTTCAAATCAAGTTTGTAAAGAGGCCCAAAATCCAGATGTGGATGTGAAATATCCTGAGTTTTAAATGAAGTCTCTTATTAAAAAAAAAAAAAAAAAGTTGGCAACTCACACTCATTTACTTTACACACAGGGTGGGCCACAGCACCCCAAATCTGTGGACCTCGTTTCAACAGTAGGCCATCGTAATTTGTGACCTCTAACCCCTGTGCCATGTGGCCAGAAAAAAAGTAGGCTATATTTTGCCTATAATTCCAAAAATACGGAGAATTGATCCTTTTCCCTAGTTTCTTCCAAAGGTTAGATCTGAGAAAAGAATGCCAAAGAGAAAAAAAAAAAAAGCACTTTAAATAAGGAGTCAAATATTGAACAAATGAGAGAAAAGAATAAATCTGTTTGGAAACAGTCTCCCAGCACTAATGACTAGGGTCTAAAAATAACCCCAACATATTTTTAAATTGGAAGAACATCCAGAAAAATAAATTGAAAGACAAATCGGGGAAGACGTTTTTAACAAGGTGAAAGAAAACAGGATTTGGTGTCATGTGGAAGATGTAAGCGTTGCGTCCCGAACCGAGCTTTCTCATGGTCTCTGTGGTACACAAAGTAAAACCAGGAAAGGAGGCGGCAGGATGTAGTGCCAATGCAAAATCCACAGAAGGGAAATGCAGTCAAGGAGAGATGAGTTGAAGTTCAACCCTGCACTTCAGGTCATCTGATTTAAAGGCAATGGTAGCCTGTGGTGGAAGAAAGACAAAGCAATCCCTTTGCAGGTGACACGGGGGTGTTAAATAATAGTTACAGAATGCTTCAAGTTCACTGGAGTCAGGTTCATGTTTCTTGTTATCTGCCTGGAGGGACTATTTGCTGGCTACCTTCCAACATCCTTCCTACTCTCCTCCTCCTATTAGCCCCTTGGTTCCATTAGAGACCCACAGGATTCTGGGGACCCAAACCCCACTTCTAGGTCTCGCAGTGGAGCAGGTGACCTCGGCGAAGCCCATCAGTCCATTTCATGTCCCTGAAAACTGAGATTGGCTTAGGAACATGGCATACTATACAAAGTGGTCTAATGAATTCTGGGAAGGACAGAGAAAAACACTTTCTCTTTCCTCTTAGATGTAAATGCAGAAGCTTACAACTCCAGGGTCTTCCACCCATCATCTTGGGGCCACATGTGAAGGCAGACTTAGGAAACAGAAACAAGTTGCTGTCTTGGTGATACTTTCAAAATGCTAGACCCAGCCTTCCCCGAAGTATGAATTACCTTTGGTTTGTTCAGCTACACGAGCCAGTACATTCCCTATAAACCAGTTTGAAGCGAATGAACAGTTTACTTGTTACCTGTAGCAGAATACTATTCGTACAACACTTATCTCTCTCATTAGATTGCGGATTCCTCAAAAATATGGTTCATGATCTTATTTTAAAATATCTGCCTGGTCTAAGAATTGGACATACCAAGATTAATAAAATTCTATGAGAGGTACATAGTTATGGGGGAGACAGACATGTCACATGACTACTAGACAATATGACTGGCCCTAACCTACACAGGACGTTATATTAAATACAGGGGAGGACATTCTTAACCACTGGGGTAGGGATGAGTTAGAAGGAAGATGACAGGCACCTCCCAAGGCGGGTGACGTTCGGGAATTCTCCAGCCCAGGGACAGTCTTAGTAAATATTAGGCTGTTTAACTGACTCATTACATGAAAAGATTCGTATTTTCAACCCTGCATCAACTGTGTGCCACTTTCACATTTTCCCCCATATCTGTGTGGTAGTCTTATTATATTTACCTAACTTTAAACGTTGACTATTTTTAAACTTAAAAATTGAGTTGAGCCTCCACTGAAGCAATAATATTTATCAGATCATGATTTGGACATGTTAGTTATCTTTCTCAAATATACAACGCAATGATATGTTCCTATTGAATAAACAATGATGGCCCATGTGCTACCTAAAATCATGTTGGGAGCCACACGCATCGCATTCAGTCCACTTCCCGAGATCCTGAGTGGGCAGCCCGAAGAGGCGTTGTTTCCGTATGGCCGGGAGAGGGGAGTGGTTAAGCGAGGGCTGTGGACTCAAGCTAACTAACTAGAGCTCAAGCCCAGCTCCGCAACTTACTAGATCTGACACTGGGCAAGTGACTTTATCCTGTGCCTCATTTCAGAAGAGGGGATGTAGAATGCCCTCTACTTGACAGAGCTGTGGTGCAAATCCAATGAGATAATGCACACAAACCTGGCACGACGCCAGACCTCCAGAATGGCCGCAATTATTGGCATCATGAGGATGACTGGCATTCTTTGCTGGCACAAAGCATTAGGCACCGGGGTCACAAGGAGGGTTGCTCCCAGACACTGCAGTTGCCCTCTCCCTCCAAGTTCATGGTAAGAGGCAACGTTCTGGTCTCCTTAGCATTTAGGAATAATGATGAACAGAGTCTTCTCCCCCAAACTCATGTTTGATATATATACATATATAGCACCAGTAAAATGTACGTTTTTGTCGTAAGTCAGTGTGCTCGAGAGGTGGTTTATTACGCAGGGCCAGCTTCCCGGGCACACACCTGCGCAGCCCTCTCCCCTCAACTCAGAGTCGATATGTGGCATGAGCAAAAAGTACACTTTTCATGTGCTAAGTCACTGCAATTGGGGGGTTCTTTGTTTTAGCAGCATAACCTGGCTGGTCCTGTCTGATGCAGGCATAGAACGTAGTCGGTTGTCTTTTTCTTCCCCCCCACTTATCTACTGAATTTCCATGTCTTGATATCAAAAACTTTCACAGAATTTTGGACACCATCAGAGGAACGCTCCAACAGCGCACGAGGGCGAGTCACGTGGTGGCAGGACGCTGATGTTGAGGAGGGGTGGACAGAAACTAAGGCTCCGCTTCCTTTAATTGCCTTAGTTCCACTAATCAATTAACAGTCAGCTCTGGCATCCCTGCCAAATGAGTCATTCCCACCAATGAAAGGCTGATTTGTGGCTAACGGCGCCCGCTCACGGCAAACCCACCTTGTTCTTCCGAAACTGCTCAGTGGAGGCTTCAATGGGACTTAGGCTGTGACAGACTCTCTCTAGACAGTGACAGAAGAAGTCACAAGGTGGGGGGAGGACGGAGGCAGGCAGAGAAGTCCTCGGCCGTGCTAGCCTGAGTGATTGAATTGGAAAACGAGCCATTCCTCGGGGTTAGCAAATGATTCTTCATCAGGCAGCAGACTATTAAGCACACCTAGATAATAAACGGATGATTTTCACAGTCATCCTGCGAGGTCCTCATATTTTCCATTTTTAAATTCCACGGTACTTTTTTAAAGGGTTCGTCCATTACGATGATTTACATCACTGAGCGGAGACAATGGTGCCCTTTAAAGTCAGAGGCAGAGCATGACTATTTATCATTAAATCAGCCTTTTTATTATTATTATTTTTTCTTCTTCCTTTCCTGGAAAAACCTTTGAAAAATGCTCCTGTCAGGACACAGATGGGTGCTATCTTTACTTTGAGTCACTTGAACAAGGGGCGGGGGCAGGGCTCTGTGCAGCGTCGAGCATCCTCGAGAATGGAGGTGAGCGAACCGCCCCTGCCAGTTCTCACCCTCCCACCCTGTCCCAGCCATGTGATCACTCACGAGTTCAAACAGTATCATTTTACTACGGAATGTCTACATGGCATGGCATTGGATCCGGATTTCATTTATTCAAAAATAGCGAGGTAGACACCCCTGTGCCACATTTCCCCCCATATTTCTCATATAGCACTTTATTTGTCCTTGCTACAAACATTTGTTAGGTGAATGTTCTGTGCCAAGCACTATTTGAGACCACAAGGGTATAAAGGAGGAGAGACAGAAGACGCCCTGTCCCCCGTACTGCCCAGGGGTTCTCGATCTCGGCACTACTGACATGTGGACCAGACAATGCTCTGCCGGGGGTGGGGTGGGGTGGGGGTGGCGGTGGCGGGGCTGTCCTGCGCATTGTAGAATGTTCAGCAGCACCCCCAGCCCCCACCAATTAGAAGCCAGTAACACCCTCTCTCCAGTTGTGACAACTAAAAATGTCTCCAGACATTACCAAATGTCCCCTGGGAGGAAAACCGCCCCTGCTAAGAGCCATTGTTCCAGCAGAAACAAGAAATGAAATATATACAAGATAATTTCATACAATAACTGCTATGAAGGAAATTCAATCTGAAAAGGTTGAAAGAGGATGGCTAGGAAGAGGCCAGTTCAATGAAGTAGTCAGAGGAGACTTCTCGGAGGAGGTGACGGTAAGCATACAGAGGAGAAGCCAGGCAAGGGGAGCGCATCAGAGGTAGAGGTGAGAACAAGTACAAACACTGGGAGGATAAAGTTTGATCAGCTGTTTTCAGACACTGAGAGAGAGAGAGGCCACATGAGGCGTGAGGGAGGGGATCCTGTTATTTGATGCTGGAGAGGAGAGGAGGTGGGCAGGGGAGAGGCCAGGGAAAAAGAATTGGGCTTTAAGGGCAGTGTGGGAAAACACTGGGAATTTTAAATACAGGAGTGACATTACAAAATGTATCCATTCATTCCACACATACTAACAGAGGACCCATTCTGTGTAAGGCAGTGTTCTGGGGAGTGGGGCTTGAAGGGTGGGGGAGGGGTGCAGAATTTGATAAGATACAGAAACAATTAAGTTTCTGTCCCTGACCTTGAGGGGCTCCCAGTCTATTTGAAGACACCAACTTGTAGACAAATGAAAAGAAATTCATCAATGTTAATACAGAGAGATCCAAAATGCTGTGGGCACATTTCCTAGGGGAAGAAAAAAATGGAGCTTTAATCAGGAGGGGAAGGAAGAATGGAACTTGAGACAGGACAGAGCTCACTGCCTAGAAAACCCGTGAGTGGCAGGAATCTGGGTGCATCGCGTGCCCGCTGTTCCCCCCAATCCTGGCAGAGTTCCTGGTTCATAGTTAACACTCGATAAATGGAAGACAAGTGAATGACTTTTCTGTATATTCGCCATGTGCAGTGTACTCCTCTCACCATGTCACATGCTGTCATGGACTGAATTGTGTCCCCCAAATTCATATGCTGAAGCGCTAACCCCAAAGGGGAGGCTGTTTAGAGATGGAGCCTTTGGGAGGTGATTAGGTCACAAGGGTGGAACCCTCACGGATGGGATTAGTGCCCTCATGAGAAGAGACAAGCTAGACCTTGCTCTTCCTCCGTCATGTCAGGAAATCAGGAAAAGGACTCTCACCAGCCCCCGAGCCTGCTGGCACCCTGACCGTGGACTTCCAGCCTCTAGAACTGTGAGAAATAAATGCCTGTTGTTTGAACCGCCCGCCTAGTCTGGTGCTGTGTCACAGCAGCTGAGCTAACTAACAGCCACACATGACGCCTTTCATCCTGGCCCAACCCCAGGAGGCAGGGAAGGGAAGGGAAGCCCCCGGACAGCAGGAGGTGTTGCCTTTTGCTTCCATTCCTTTATCTCCATACTACCTGGCACATAGTAGGTGTGTCATAAATATTGCTTGCATGCATGAATACATAAGCTTGAATGCAAAACAAAGGACTTGTTTTAATCACATAGACGATGGGAAGCCATCATTGATAATGAAGTTTCATTATTTTTAATGCTTACTCTGTGCTTAGCACCACTTAGCGTAGTGAATTATTGAATTTATTCCTCACCATTTTTGTGTTAGGTTTAGGGGGATCTCATGTTGAACGAAATGGATGTAGTCCTACTGGACTATAAGTGAGGGCAAAAATATTAATAAATGGATGATGAGGACTCTCATCTAGCCTGGAGGTCATGGTCAACACTCTATGACTATTTGTTACGTTGACGTAATTGAGAACTGCTTCCTGTTCATACAGAAAACAGCTTAAGTTCCAGGCTCATGTCATTTTACATCGTTTAGTACCTTTGCTCTATGCATTTCCTCTTTATCAAGCTGGCTACCTTTTCATTTGTCTGATAAAAATGCTTGATCTCAAAAACGATTAAGGGCAAAGATGAACATGACATTTTCATACAGGAAATAGCCAACTTTCATTAATGAGTAAAGTCTGTTGGGAAGTAATTGTTAGGAACTCTTCACTTCTCGTTTCAATTTTGGATAATAAAACCTTTCTGGGAATAGGTGACCCAAAGGAGAGAAAGACAGGTCTGGAATCCCCTGCTCCCAACATTTTTAGTACAATAGTTACAAATCTCGAAGTGATCCACAAATATTGATCTGCAAGGCTATTCGATAATTTTGTTTTCAATCAGGGCCAAAGTGAAACGAGAAATAATATAGGGAATTTTTATTAAGTATTCCACTGAAAACCTTACCCTTTATTCTGAGATTCTGAACGGATAGATACAGTTAATTGTGGCTTGTTTTTGTATTCTATTTTAATCTTTTTACTTGGCAAAATAAAAAAGAATCAGCTGGAGTTAATTTGCCCAACATTTTGCTGTTCTTTGAGATCTCAAAGATTCCCCAAAAGTGTGTGTGTGTGTGTGTGTGTGTGTGTGTGTGTGTGAGTGTGTGTGTGTGTGTGTGCAGGGCCATAAAAAGGGTTCATTTAAGAAAACAAGGAAGTCCTACAGTGAAAATGAGAAGTGAACCCTCCCAAATCATGGGAATATTCTAAATTGGCTCAGCTGCTCGAGGGTCTGGGAGACAGGGACCAGACCTCCTCTTGTCAAAATTTAATGTGCGTTTGAATCACATAGGGATCTTGTTCAAAGGAAGGCTCTGATTCATTAGATCTGGAATGCCCTGCGATTCTGCATTTCTTACAGAGCCAGGTGAAGCAGACACTGGTAGTCTGTCTGCAGAGCACATTGTGAGTGGCAAGCAGTTAGAAGACATCTATAAGTGAAGAACTAAAGAAGGGTGACTGATTGGCCAACTGGGGCAGGTGGGGGGGGCGGTCAGGGAGAGGGAGAAGGAGAGGGAGAGGGAGAGGGAGAGGAAGGATGAAAAATGTGCTTACTGGATATCAAAGTGAACCCACTTGTAATTAGGATGCAAGTCTACTTGTCAATCCCAGGTAACTCTGATTCACGATAGGGCTATTCACCTCCAAGTATTTCTTAGTCACATATAAACCTACGCATAGCAGGTCTCTGAACAGTCACGGACCGGTGTACAGTGGTCAAGAACACCGGCTGTAGAACCAGACCTTCTGGGTTGAATGCCAGCTGCATCCCTTATGAGCTGTGACACCGTATTTCCTGACCTCTCTATTTTCCAGTTTTTTCTCATCTGTGATGTGGCGATCACTGGACATATCTCATGACGTTGTTTTCTAAAGCATGGAGAACATCATCAGGCACAGATTATCGTAATCCGATTGGGAAAGCAGACGGGAAACTGACTGTAGAGTGACTCAAAGAGGATGAGCTGTCTGCTTTTTGGCCAGAAGAGACAGCTTCCAGAGGTAGCTGGGAGGCGGTTGGGTTTTCCCGCTTTCAAGGGAACAGCTCTTAACACTGACCCTGGGACCTTACCCACCAATTTTAATTTTCCTCCTTCAACAAGTACAATACGTGGTCATTCAGCCACCTGATTATTCAATCAACCAGGACACAAACATTGCTTGATATCCTACTATGCTCCTACACTAATTTTTCACATACTCCTGAGTACTATTTGGTATTCAAAAAACTCTGTTTCATATGTGTGTAAATACACTTTTCCTGCTGCAACATTGAATTATTCTGCTATTTCTGGACTGGAATTATGTAGCATACAGTAAGGGCCTAGCGTTTTATCAATAATATAATCATGTTGGATTGGATGAATGAGCAGTGTTGGTTTGTTATATAACACTGTGGGTGTATTTATCTGACTCTTGTTTCACTGGAAATAAGAGTATTCAATAATTTGTCATTGGTATTAACAGTGAGAATCTCAGCTAAAACTACAATATTGGAAGTTGGAATCAAAAGAGGATGGCCAGGATTTAAATGGTAGCTTCATGCACCATGCATGACCTATTCATGACAGCCCCGCTTAGCGCAGTAACTTAAAACACAGCATACAGAGGATTTTACACAGCAGAATTCATGCCAACCTGGATCCATGCATTTCCCTGAAATAGTCCGGAACAGAAAGCGATCTGAGCAGAACTTATCAAATAGGATATTCACTTTTTCATTTTATTGGTATTATTGTTTGTAAGTGTTTCTGTTTTAAATGGCCAGATTTGATTAGTTATAAATGTGACTGTTTTATGGCGGCTAAGTAAATCTTGCAGAGAGTATGTAATAGGGAAAATGTCCAACTCTACAAAATAAAAGTTTTCTAGAGGGGAAAATAATTCTAGTGTAAGCTTTCAGATGATTGAAAAATAAGACTAATAAAATTGGAAGGATATCAATTAGTGGCAATTTGGGGGAAATCTTTAGCTTTTCAGGTTTGACACTGAAAATATGTTCGAGGTCTTCAATTTACAGTGCAATAAAGTTGTTTCGTTCTACATACAGAACCATATTGGTGGTTAATTTGCTTTGTTTTCATAATCACTGCAGCAGTAAAGCTGTCATTTTCCCTCTTGTGACATGTGTCTCAGTTTGTCATAACTCAGCACGTCAGCATTTTATTTTGTTTGGTTTTGTTTCCAACCCTGCTGGCCAAGCAAAAGAAAACCTCTGACCTGCCCCCGCAGAGGTGGGAGGCTGGCCACATATGGAATCTGACCAGGGGAACCTGCGGCCACTGGACAGCGACGTCACATTTTCCTCTCTCAGTTACTAGTGCTGTGGGTGGGCAGATTTTTCCTCGCTCTACTTCCTTCAGAAGTGTGTGCTTAGACCCAGAGGACTGTGGCTGGTGGGGTTTCGATGATCCATTCTAAGTGGGGCAATGTTCCAAGCTCACTCTTTTCTCCTTCTGCCACGGGATGCAATGTGGTGGGTGGTTAGGAATTCAAATTCTCCAACTCCACCCAAAGAACAGCCGGGTCGGGCCCAGGGTCATAGCTGTTGAATGACTTGTTTTGTTGATGATTGAGATGGTCCACATCTGCTGAGAGGCACGAGGTAAGAACTAGAGGTGGGAGTGCAGACTCAGGGGCAAGAGTTTTCCGGACATGCTACCAGACCAAGAGAAACGATGATAAAATTCCCATCGTCCCAAAGGCCTAAGTTCCACGGAGCCACAAGAGCAAACAAAATCAAATGGAAATAATCTGGTTCTTTTGGTGACCGGTCCAAGGCCCTGACATTTGCCATTGAAATAACACAGAAATTTGCCTTCCACAAGATAACCCTGACGGTCTGAATTTGGACAGAAGCTTTTTGGCTGGAAAATTCTCTCTCCTGAGGGTCTCCTAAACTTTTGAGTTAAAAGGGATAGTGAAGGTTTCTGTAACAATTTCTCTCTCCTTCTTGTGAAAACACAAATAACTGATCTCTGTCACACTTGCCTGACCTGCCTCTTATATTGACGACTTTTTCTCAAAAACTTTTCAAACTCCTCATCATCATTTTAGCCCCTACTTTGAGTCAAAATGGTGCCACTAAGCTCTGTTTTTGACATTCGTTTTGAAAATGCTTCAAGCAGCAAGTGTCAATTCTCTTTTAAAAATGACTAGTTCATTAGAATAATTTTTTTTTAAATGTCCCCTCTTTGCTGAAAATACCCAGTCCTCCCAAGTTCTCTCTTCTGACTGGTAGGGCAGCCACACTCACTCAGACTCTTAAGCCATTATAAACCTATCAAACGCCTCCTCCCACAATTTTATTCGACCAGAGGAATTTTCTATTTGCCCAGGACAAGTGAGCAAGTCATTATTTCAATAACTGCCCTGCCCATGTCATTCCTGAAGAGTAAGCCATGAATTAACCACAGCCTTAAGTTCAAGTGACACCCAATCCCCAATTACCCAATTAACTATATTCCTGAAATGCCTTTACTTTCCTTCTCCCCTTCTCTCCGCTCTCCTCCCCTCCACCACCCCTTCATAAAGACTAAACACACTGTTCACATCATTAAGAAAACCATGTTCAAAACTAGAAACGGAGCTTTCATTCTCAATTCTATGTTCAAGGCCAGCTGTGTATTGATTGATAGCCTTGGATATCAGTATTTACCTCCACCCAATTCAATGGGATTGGTTCCTTGGGGTGAGATATAAAATGCTTTTTTCTTACAAATAGGCTTGATAAAACAGGCATGCTTACACATAATTTATAATGATATAAATTAGTTTCAGGAATAGAAGATAGAAACACAGCCAGCGAATTTGCTGTGTTGTATTATTTTATTATTTTTTAATCGTTTTAATTTCTCTCTCCAAACCTAATTTGGATTTTAATCATTAACCATGTCATGCTCACAATCACTCTGCAAATATCTGGATATGCCATTTGTGTGTATAAACATACATACACATATATACAGGGACTACATAAACACCTACACATACAGCCACACACACACACATTTCCTTTCATTCTCCTGGATGACTCTATCATTCCCCTGTATTTTCCAGCACATTCCCTAGGATGGTAAGTAATTATTCTACGCCAATGTTGTCACCAAAACATTATCTTATCCAGCACATATTTTCTACGACTTCCTGCCTTTCACTTTGGTTGGCTTATACTCATGACCTGCTCCTCCTTTTTTGAAATCTCTTCGTAGCTCACTTACTAAGTTGCATGTAATCTTGAACAAAAGACCAAACACCTTTATGTGTTCTTGAGGCCCAGTAGGATTTCCCAACCTCCTCCCCTGCCACTGTTTCTCTTTGTGTGTGATCCAATCATGCTAAGTTTCCTCCAGTCCCTACAAGTACCTGCTCTCTCCCACCCCAGGACATTTGCACCTGAGGTCTCAGCCAGGAGTTCCTTGCTCCCACAAGGCCTCTTCAGTCTGGTCCACTCCTCCTTCTCACACGGTAGCCTTTATTCTCACAGCACCAATCACAGTGCCCGTTGAAGAACTACTGAATAATTACACGTTTGCAAGGGCCATGAGGCCGCTGACGGTCAGCTTCCTTTCTAATGCATTTCCAGTACCTGGCTTCTAGTAGGTGCTCAAATAATTATTGAATGAGTGAATGAACCACATTTCAACTCTGTGTATGTCCGATCACATAGGGACTCATTCTTTATTTTTTCCTCTTACTATCCTAACTCCTATTCGATTAGCTCAGAAAAACTGTATTTTTTCTTTTGTGTTCATGTGGGAGCCCAGACACGATGAAACATCACACTCCTACTCTGCCACCCAGTATGACTACTATTTCCATAGATCGGACATCAAAGAAAATGCTAAGAAAGAAGGAAGGATGGAGGACTACATATATTTCTAATGTGAGGTCCCAAAATGCCAGTTCACAGTTTGAGTCCAAGTGCCACACGTGCTTTACTTAACGTGCACTGCTTAACCATTTTTCTATTTTTCGTTTTTTTACATTGAAATTTAGATTTCTGAATCCCCTGAAAACCTAGGTGATCTGGCAGCCCAGAGGAGGCGTTGCTACGTGGTAACTACAGGCTGGGCAGCCACTGTCCCCGGGAGAAGGGGCTGGAGCCTGCAGCACGCCACACTCCTCTCCACGGCCTATTGCCCAGGGCTCAGTCTGCGTCGTCATTTACCTCCCCGCCTGGCACCTACGGGTACATGACCCTGGGCTCCTGTTGCAAATTCTACAAAAGTACATGGAGACTTCTTTCAGAATGGCTACAGAAATGTATCTTTCTTTCTCTATCTCTTTGCAGAATAAATACTTATTGTTGGGGTGGAGGGAAAACTGATTTACATGATTTTACTGTTTAATGCACGATTACAATAGTGATGTGGTTATTTTTTTAGGATGAATACAAACTTTTTTGCAACCATACGTGTTAAGTAGAATTCTGTGGGTTAGTCTTGGAACAAATCAATGGGGGCTGCACTTTCTATGATTCTGAACAAGATTTTACAATGTTTTTTTTAGAAGCAAACTTCCAAATATTAGGCCTTACGTGAACTGAGTGGCCGCTGAGCTGGTTGTAAGCACTGTGTGTATGTGTCACAAGAAAGAAAAGAATCAAGGATCATCTAACTATTAAATACTTCCCATCTCACCTTGTTCTGTGCTGAACTTGATACCTCCCGACCAAGCTTCCTCTCAGGAGAATACTTCTTGAGTACAAAGGGGAGGCAAGTAAAATGCCATTGATCCAATGGGCTTATCCAATCTTACATTTCAGAGTTCTCAAAGAAGAG